>NC_080671.1:80236295-80868986 GCF_030247195.1 Topomyia yanbarensis
GCTTAATAGGACTTACTTATACTATTTGGTTTCGTATATGACTCCTGAAAGCATCACTCTTAAGCCACTTTATATCTGGCCAGAAGATAGTCACAGAAAACTGCATGAACCGCGCTCAAAATCGGATAGAATACAAGTCAAATAAATAAATTTTATTATTAATGAAAATAGACAAAAATCGTTTTGGTTCAATTCAACGACGGAAACAAGCTACCAAAATGTATATAACCTGCACTTACCGCAGCACTTTTGCGAAGATAACCAATGAGAACGGTAGTTTCTAAGTTTAGAGGTGTTTATTCGTTTGAAAATTTCGACCGAAATGCGATCTTACTGGAATTTTTAATCAAGAAATTCAGCCCAGAAAATTGTTCAGTTCAGTCTGATGGTACACTTTTTAGGTGAATGAGAATGTATTGTGATACACTGAAATTCAAAGCGAACAATAGCGGATATCTAATGTTGGTTGCGATAAAATCCCATGAATAATTAGGATTTGAAATTGAGATTTCTCTATTCAAAAGTCAAAACCAGTCAGTTCTCAAATGACTGTCATTGATACAATAAATAAGCCTTCCTACTAATAACATCTCACCTCGGAAATCAGAACCATCCTCACCGTAATCATGCACAAATTTTCTCCAAACCATATCCCCAACACCACCGTAATGATGTTGTATTATTCTTGCCTCAAACTTAGGCCATAAATTGTACCTACTTCAGCAGTGGTGGAAGGGGGAGGACGAGGACAAATCATGCCTCTGTGGGCTTGACTTGGCTAGGCTTTTGCTTGTGTTTTCCGGGTCACCATCCATCACAACAAAACACTGCTGGACCACACTGACAATGACACTGGCAGGCGGTAGATATGCGGAAAAACTTTAGCCCTAAGAGAAAGCTGTGCGAAGGTACTTCGCAGTGATTGCCATGATGTAAATGAAAGATGACAAATATTTGCTGTGCCACGCGCTGTCACTTCTCGCTTACCCCCCCCCCCCCCTCCGTTCCTTGTGTCGCTGTCCACGTTATATAGCAGGGTACCGTCTTCTACACTATCTCAAGGGTATAATGGCCATTAGGGGGGGCTGCTAGCTACTAGTCTAAATTTATTTCGGTAATTCATTACAAAGTTTGGCCATCAGGCTGGATTTTCTGCCGCCGATCGGTGGAGGAAAAGCTGTTGCAAACTTCCAAATGGGGTAATTCATACCTCGGTCTTCATTAGGCGGAAAGTGATGAAAATTTCAATGAATAATCAATGAATGGCATGGAAAGCATTAAAAAAATGCTGCTGCCCACTTCGGCGAAGGGAAAGTTAACTTTGCAATATTGCTGGATACATGATGGAGGTTGGTTATTATGCTTTCGTCGTTATATTAACGTGTCTGAATTCTAAGGCGTTCATGGTTACCAGTACATAATTATTATACCAGAGAAACAAAAAATAGTAAGTGGTTAGATGAATTTTTTGATTGAAAATCATCCAGTGTTCTTTTCCTACACATTTGAAATTATTTAGGGTGAAGTGCCTATTTTCAACATACTAAGGAGGGCGCTTCACTAATTCATTAATTACTCGGCCTACAAACAATGGAATGCGTAAAATTGGCATCAACAGCTTTGCTTCGTTGTTAAGTACCAAGATAATAACATACATGCGCTGAAAACAGTGAAATTCTCGTGTTTGAGCGCAACGAAAACACGAATCGAGTGCCCCTATTGTTGCGCTACCATTTGACTCAATGCGTTAACCAAAGATGGCAGACACTGCTCTAGCCAACGCCTTCAAATGGGTAGCGTGATAATAGAAACATAGCGATAATGGGCTCATCACCCTACGTCTCGCAAGATGCACAATAAAGGATCGTCGCAATTAACTTAAACTTATATCAGAGAAGAGAAGGGCCACTCGAAATCAAAACTTCTCACAATTCTTTTTAAAATCGCTAGCGGCACGTGGTGTCGAAGCCCTGCAAAATACACTGTTAATCAACACATTAGTTCAAAATTATACGACGTTACTGGTATAAAATCTCTAGCAAATTCATCCCCGATAATCCGACAAGTGGTCAAAATATGTTCTACCAAATAAAAGTTGTCATGCAATAATTAACCCATCTTTCAAACATTGACTGCAAACGGAAATTTTACTTTAAAGATTAACCTATCTTTTTCCATCGTAAAATGAAAGCTTTAATGTTGAAGTATGTAAGCATACATTTACGTTTAAATATCGCAACTTTTGACTGCACAGTTAATTCTTAGCGCACTGCCCAAGTAAGATTTTCAATGGATATCTTCCCAATGGTTATTGTGTGTTCTTTTCTTTTGAGAACCACCAAGCAAGTACATTAAATTTAAAAACAAACAGCATTTTGTTAGCCAGCTATTTTCTTTTTCCAGGATTCGATATAAGTTTTTTAGTCCTTATAAAAGTAAAGGAAATTAGTTTATAATTATTTTCAATCTTTAATATTGGAGGCGGCTTTGTATCAATTCTCATGAGTACCTTTTCAAGGATTTAACGTAGCATTTCAATTTTTACGAAATGTCACCAAGGTCTGTAAACCATGACAATCGTTCTGACTACTCACCAGTGCTGCCACAATTAAACCTGTACTGGGAGTTGTAAATTCTTCGTATTCTGTACCAACACAATGACAAACCGAATCATTTTATATAATTATTTTTCATTCGAGATAGTGATATACAGTCGTGATTCGCTGATTTAGCCACACCTCTGTCCAACTAACGAATTTAATTCGTTAGTTGGACCGACTGACAGATGTCAAAAGCTCTCCAAAGGAGACGTTAGTAGTGTAATTGCATCTATTCACATCTCTAATAATTGTCAGATTAATTGTCAAAGTAAATTTGACATAAGATTTAGACATTCAGATGCATTTTAGTTGGACAATGGTCCAAGTAGCGGAGGTCCAATTAAAAAGCGGTCCAATAAAAAAGTGTCCAACCAGCGAATCACGACTGTACTAAGTTGGCGCTGAGGCTGATATTTGGCTGCGAAAAACCAAAAAATTCCGACTCGGAATCAGTTGTTTCATTTGCGATAAAATTTCGCCAGAAACCAGTCAAAATTCCGAAGTGTTCTACTGGGTAATGTCAAAATCAGCTCCAGTTCAAATTCTCGTTGTCATTTTGTTTTCAACCTAAGCTGAGTTCCGGCCAGGTCCACATTAGAAACTGTGTTTCAGTCTAAAAAATCTTTTGGCCATCTGTTTTGCTTTGAACAGAGGGAAGATCTGTGTAAAATTTCCGAAAAATCTATAAAAAATTGAAATATTTCCAAAAATCTGTGTAAATCGGTGAAATATTCATGAAAATGTTAAAAATCTGTCTTCTGAAAACAGGAGGTTGTGACCAAAAATTAGGCAATCTATGAGACGTTTATTTGACAACTCAGTGGGGTGTTTTGTAACAAGTTTGTTTTGCTTTACTCCTGCAAACACAAACATCTTTCATTAGTTGCGATTCGTTTGATGTTGGATCGAATCAACGGTTTTATTGGACGTTGTGCCCAGCAGTGCGGAGTAACGTCAGAAGAAACAATCAAGAAATAATCAGCTAATCCAACACGTCTCATGGATTACCTAATTGTTAAATAAATCTGTGACATTAAAGAAAAATTTGTGAATGTGCAACCCTGGCTGGGGCCTGTATTGACATTTGGATGCGAGATGTGACAAACTTGTATTCAGCAAATCAAATGAAGCCTATGGGTGCTTACAGTGTGGCGGCGAGAAGCTAAGCTGGGGCTAGAGCTGAGATTAGAATGCGAGAAACCTGCTAGGTGCAAACCAAAGGGATGATGTCAGAGTGAAAGCCGGATCTGCACCGGCTACCTGCTTTTACACTGGCAGGTTCCATTTGATATGCTGCAAGCAGGTTTCTCGCATCCTACTGTCAGTACCACCCAAGTAACCCATAAGCATTATA
This sequence comes from Topomyia yanbarensis, assembly GCF_030247195.1. Taxonomy (NCBI): domain Eukaryota; kingdom Metazoa; phylum Arthropoda; class Insecta; order Diptera; family Culicidae; genus Topomyia; species Topomyia yanbarensis. Next base: position 80,240,250 of record NC_080671.1, read on the forward strand.
ACATAGCCTAATATCTGCTTTAGATCCACATATAATGCTGTCTTAAAGAGCCGTGAAGCCTGATATAATGCTGGTATTATGCCAGAAAATGCGAAATATAGTGCTATTACTGTGCATAGATTGATAGCTCGTTTCTGCAGTACTAATGCTATTAGCATTAGTTTCAGTTGTCTGCCATGGCTTTAAAATCATTTCTTATGTTTACTTTCGCTATGATGAGCAAAAAGGAATTTTTTTAAATAAAATGTTCTGTTTAAAACCGTAATTGACTCTCTTCTAATGCATTGTAATGAATATCCTTAATGGTTTTTCGTTCTCACATGATATGAATGTTCCACGAAAATTACCTTTAGTAAGTCTCGAACTGAGGTACCTTGCTTCGTCCTTCACGGTAAGTACGCTGCGTTTGCTCCCTAGATTATATTGCATATGTTCGATTGAAATGAAATATGCCCAATATAATCTTCAAGAAGAGTTGCATAACAAATAAACCCATGGCATTACAATAGCATTATATCGGCTTTTTACTTGCTCTATAATGGCACTAAATGCACTTGTAAAGCTTACATGCTTTAAAGATCCTTGAAGAATGTACGCGTAATATCAGCTTTATGTACGCATATAGAGCCAGTGATAATGCTATATGTCGGTTGCGCAGTTATGCATTATTGATGCTAATATAGAGCTTTATTGCATTGTTAATGCTGTAATGGAGTTTCAATGCAACATTAGTGCAAATGTATAGCCAATATAGTGCAATGGCCTAATGCTTATGGTTACTTGGGCAGCACTTACACAGTTTCTCGCCACCACTCTGTAAGCGGCCAATTACGGCCAACGTTCGCACTACCAGTTAAAACGGGTTTTTATGCTATCTTGGTGACATTTTTCTTGTTGCTAATTATTATAACGTGTTATAACTCTGTAGTGTAAACATTGTATTATTAAACCAATTCTGCAGCGTTTTATTTTATATAGGTGTTTTATGTGGTAATAGGACTGACATAATATAATAACAGCGGTTTGTTTCATAATTTAAAACAGATTTATTTTAAAATTTAAATTGGTATACCCAACCGTTCTATTTGTTGTACACTTTAAAACGCGATTAAAACTGTGTTTTAAATACATGGGGCAGGACAGATACTCTGACTGCATAAACTGGAAAAACAATTTTAAGTCCAGTAACGCTTAAGACATGGCTTGAATTTTAATCGATAAAGAACACCCGCTTAAACTGCTGCTGGGACGGCAAGTTCTGTTTTAAAATATTCCGTTTTGTGTAGTACGAAACAAAAGTGTTTGAAATTAGAAAACAAAAAGTTCTGCTGGGAATGTGATTGTTTCCGATGCAATTACACTCAGGTTTTTTACGCAGGGAATACTAGCCGCGTAAATGAAAACCGCGAAAATTTCAAAAAACGCGTAATTGAAAACCGCATAAATTTCAAAATCCGCGTAAAAAATACTGCGCAAAAAACGCGTCAAAACCTGAGTGTACTCTCCTATATAAAATACTACGCTGCTGAACAGTGCAATAACTACAGAAGCACGTTGTCAGATAAAATAAAAAAAATAAAATAATATGATAAAAAACATATAACCGAAATATGAAACACATGAAAGCCTATAGGCTCTTTACCCTACGCAGCTACAAAGCGCCGTAAACATAAATTAAGAAGTTATAACGCACACACATGCATAAAAATGAATAATGTTTTTCAACGCAACACTCAAGCAGCACACATAAGTCGCATCCTGCCGTATTGAATTAAATCCAAACCACCCCACCCACCCACTTTGCAAATCATTCTGTGACACCGTGCTGGTACCCGAAAAATCCGCACACGGCCACCGCTGCCGAAAATGCATAGCGTCTACTGCTTATTGTAGTGCCCAGACGCTACAGCCATGATTTTACCCGTTCGACATAAGAACAAAAACTAATTCAAACGGGTACGCGTCACCTCTATTTATAAACTAACCGTATATGGTTTAGTCACTTAGGTGCGAGTGTGTGCAAATGCCAACGTTGCCGAAAATCGATAGCGCTTATTGCATCGCCCGGAGACAATGTTGCTCGTATGGGATAAGAGCAACAACTGATTTAAACGAACATGCGTTGCTTCTATTTATGACTTTTCTTGTTTCATTGAGCAACTAAGCTGCCCTCTTTTGAGGGCTGTGTCTGAGAAATCTGCCTCACGAATGGTAATTTTCTCGTTTTTCGTGAACTTTTTAATTTTACCAATTTCCAAAAGTCTACTTTTATTGGGGAGATATTAAATTATTACCAATATTTAAGTTAGGTGTTTCTGAATCGGTTGGTGTATGAATGATTAAAATCCATCTAGTAATATCGGAGTTATAAGCGTGCAAACCTTACATAGTTTCGTTACATGGGAGATAGTTTAGATTTTAGAATGACACCTAGCCACAGATAGTGGAGTAAGACATTTTTAACGTCAAAAGCGGGCATCGGGCGGCTACTTTCTACCTGAGCTGTGTCACCACCTGCTGGGAACCGGCTTGGTAGTGCTGAGTAGGATGCGTCAACGCGTGATTGGATGGATCCGATCAACGCAAGGATGTGTAAGTTATGGATCAAAGGCCGTTTCTTCAACTACAGCATCATCAACGTACACTGCCTACACGATGGGAGACCCGACGACGAGAAGGAAGCATTCTACGTGAAGCTGGAGGAGGTGTACGACAGCTGTTCGCAACGGGACGTTAAAATCGTCATCGGTGATATGAACGCTCAGGTAGGACGGAAGGTAATGTTTAGACCGGTAATCGGGCCAAACAGCTTGCAAACCGTATCGAATGACAACGGCCAACGATGCGTGAACTTCGCAGCCTCCCGTTGCATGGTAGTCCGAAGTACCTTCTTCCACCGCAAAGATATTCATAAAGCCACCTGGAGATCACCTGACCAACGCACCGAAAATCAAATCGATCACGTTCTAATCGACGGGCGATTCTTCTCTGATATCGTCAACATTCGTACCTACCGCAGTGCGAATACAGATTCGGACCATTACCTAGTTGCAGTATACATGCGCTCAAAACTCTCGACGGTGTACAACACTCGTCGTAGTCGGACGCCAATGCCCAACATCGCGCAACTTTGGGACGCCAGGGTTGCCCAAGACTACGCATAGCAGTTGGAAGCAGTACTACCCACGGAAGAACAGCTGGGCGCAGCTACTGTTGAAGATGACTGGAGGGAGATCCGTTCCGCCATAGGAAGTACTGCTATAGAGGCACTAGGTACAGCGATTCCAAATCGAGGAAACAACTAGTTCGATGACGAATGTATGCAATTAATAGAGGAGAAGAATGGGCGAGGATGCTGCAGCACGGAACGAGACGGAAGCGATACAAACAAGCACGGAACAGGTAAACCTCGGTCTTCCGGAGAAAGAAGCGCCAACAGGAGGAACGAGATCGCGAAGCGATGGAACAACTGTACCACGTAAACGATACACGGAAGTTCTACGATAAGCTAAACAGTTCGCTCAAAGGCTATGTTCCACAAGCAGATATGTACAGGGACTTAGATGGCAACCTTCTTACGAACGAGTGTGCGATGATTGAGCAGTACAATGACGAGCACCTCAACGGTGAAGCAGCAGAGGACGAAGGCGGTTGGCAACGGATCTTATAGCACGCGCAGAAGACGATAGGCTGCCGGCTCCTGATCTCCAAGAAGTCAAGGAGGAGATCGATCAACTGAAAAACAACGAAACTGCCGGGGTAGATCAACTACCCAGCGAATTATTAAACTACGGTGGTGAAACACTGGCTAGATCGCTGCACTGGGTAATCACCAAAATTTGGGAGGAGGAGATTCTTCCGGAGGAGTGGATGGATGGTGTCGTTTGCCCAAACTATAAAAAGGGTTGGATTGCTGCAACTACCGCGCGATCACATTACTTAGCGCCGCCTACATAATTCTCTCCCAAATTCTTTGCCGCCGATTGTCACCATTTACAAGGGAGTTCGTGGGGCACTACCAAGCGAGATTCATGGGTTCCAGCGCCACCTCGGACCAAATATTTGCGATTCGGCAGGGTCTGCAGCAGTGCTGCGAATTCCAAGGGGTTTCCAACAGCATTGATTACATGTCACTCCCGAAAAAAATTACCTAGATTACTTCATGGTTATAAAGATTACTTCTTCGAAAAACCGATTACTAATTAATTACTCGATTACTGTAAAATTCCTCGATTATTTTGGATTATTTGGAAACAAAGCGAGTTCTTGTTGGAATCACTTTAGATTATTCAATTATTTTAAGCGATCACTATTATCTAATAAAATAATAAATATAATAAAAAATAAACACTTTTAACACATTCTAGCTCTGCTGGATTATTCTCACTACAAAAATCCTAAACCATGTGAACCAACAAAAAATTCTAAACGACACACAGTGGCAGTGCACAAAGATGTGACAAAATTATAAAAATTGGTTTATTTGGTTAAAAAATTGGGATTTTAACTAATTTTGGGTCGGTGAATCCATTTCTGCTATCAGTTTTGAAATTCCATAATTCTTTTTTTCGAATCCTTTTATGTAAACCCATTTGAAGGCGTTGGTCGTTTAAGGGTTAATATACACGTTAATAATAGTAGTCAATAACATCAGATAGCAGAAATGGTTGCCAAAACTAGTAAAAAATACTAATTTTTCAGTAATATGATGTCGAGTAGGCAACCAATTTGTAAGAAGATTCATGAGCTACAGGGCGTCTCCATATGGGTATTTTCAAAAAGATAGATATAACAACTTCGGCGCAAAAATGAGCAAGATATATATCTTGAAACTACACTAAATTTGAAGTCAGATTCATGATAAGTGACCCATGGGAGACAATCTCAAAAATTGGAAGAGGTATAAAGATAAATTACTGAAACGCTATTGAATTTTTCAATTGCTTTTTCTTAATACAGAACAAAGGTAAATCATTTCTGTACAAAAAGCTCATATCTATAGTTTAGTATATTTATTCTTCTTTTCAAAAAACTTAAAACTACTACAATCGGCCGTGTAAGTCTTGAGATATCGCCATTTGAAGTTCGAAGGTGCGAACAATTATATGGAAACGAATTGAATAGAAATCATCGACATCACTTGCTTCAACGCCATGTGAAAAATTCATCTTTCTTCCGATTATCGTAAAATTTTGAGATAATTTTTTTTCGAACCAAGAGAAAAATAAAATAAATTTTCGAAAGAATTACAAGACATTGATTTTCGGGGTTTTGTCACTCGTCGTGCCACTGTGCGTCTATTCGGATAAATAGTAAGATGTCGTTTGCTTGTCTTTTTATGATTTAACACAATCTTTAAAAATTTTTAAAAATTATGAAATGCAAGCGGTATGCTTCTTCCTCAGGGTTCCTCTCTTAGCTTCCTTTTGTAGAATTTGCTTGTAAACGACATCTATGAATATCTTGTAAATATTAACACGTTAACGCAACTTGCAGCTGTTGGAGTGGTCTCCGTAATACAATCCAAAGCCATCGATCTGCAAGGTACTTTAGATAGTTTGTCTGCTTCAACTTTCAACCGGGTTACAGGTTTCCATACAGAAAACAAAGCTAGCCGTATTTTCAAGGAAGCGTGATACAGCACAAGTACAGCTTCTTTTAATAGGTCAAACTATCGCTCAAGTCACCGCAGTAAAATATCTCGTCATCTGGTTCGACTCGATAACCACATTAGAAATCAGAATTAGAAGTGGCAATATAGGATCAATTTTCCATTTTTTTTTTTCAATTCAATAACTAGAATATAGTGGTTTGCTCTAACTCATGAAAACTCGACGAGTCTCCTGGCTTCGGCACATTCAATCAAAATTCACCGCTTTCCACAGACTGCTTCAGTTCATGTCTCAGAATTAGCCGTAATTTGGGATATCCTTGGGATCGTTGACACCCTGCCTGTAGACCATTATTTCTTCGTTACGGATGGTATAAGTTGTATAGAGTTCTTCCGTTCGATGAAGCGTGGAAAACACTCTTAGAATTTTTTGGGGAAAGCACGGTAACTCCTGAGCGCTTTTTTTGGGAAACCCTACCAGATTAGTACCTTAGTTTGGGTCCCTTCCAATTGCTCCATTCCGGATAATGAGAAGGCGCAAACTCTAGCTAGTGGTAGTGCATTAGAAAGTGATTTTTATGAAAGATCAATTCACTTCAACGAATTTTACATGCATTTTTCTCGTCAAGGTACACTCGAAAGAAGGCAAATCTCGTGGAACAGTAGAGACTTAGGAAGGTGGCAACATTCTATAATCCTACAAGTATCCACGAAAGCCTGTTTTAAGGGGGTAGATATGGGTTGTAATTTAATTCGAGTGATGCCCATGCCAAATCATACGTTGGATGCGTATTCCCAGCATATTGGGCTTGTAGAGAATGATCTTTGAACTTGTGGCGAAGGATTATCACGACATCGAACATGTTGTCTGGTCATGAGACGAGTACTGTGGCGCTATATTTCAGATAAGTTATTTCTTTTGGGTTCTGGATGTGCTGGCGATAAATATCCAAACATAAGCTATTTCTTCACTTTTCTCTATCATTCTCTGATCTCTACTACAAGACTAGCAGAAAATCTATCGCTGCACTCATGAAAACCGAATGCAAATAACGGACTGGAAGTCAGGTCTTTAAAAATGCCAGCCGCATGCCAAAATGGTGCAAGTTTGTATTCGTCTTGTTTCTGTCATCGTTTTCCGCCATCTATTTGCTGTCTCTAATATGCTCTCTACTACTAAAACCCCCGAATGTCGCTCTTGTGTATTTCCAAAAAATTGATCCCCCGTGTGAATGTTTTCCAAAGAATATTTTGCGCGCCTACCAAGTGCCGATAAGTGTTTCTCCTAGTTTTAATTGTTAAATCAAAGAATCTTTCTTGTTAAAATGCTAAGATGTATTCAAATGTTTTTGATTGCCTCCCTAATTCTTAAATAATATCAGTCATTATCTTAGGGCCTAAGACATTCAATTTGGAGTATACAAAAATGAGAGCAAAAATGTGAAAATCAACATATAATGAGTCTTGTAGTAATGAATTACTTTACGATTACTTTATGATTAACTGATTACATTGTATTTATGGTTGATTACGTGAATTATTTTCATAATACAGACAATTACCCTGCTTAATATTGATTACCAAAGTAATCGACGAATTACCGAATTATTTCGAAAAATCGAAGTAATTCTTGATTAACTGTCACTATTTTGGCTCGTTGGAAACCCCTTGGCGAATTCAACGTGCCCACACATCATTTGGTCGGTGTTAAGTCAGACCGGACTAAGTGACAAAATATTGATTTCTAGAAAAACAAGTTTAAAGTTTTAATCGCAGCATCCTTTACATTATAATTGAAAATTAATTGTTGCCATATATCTTGTTTATTATTACATATTTCAAATCTGGCAATAGACGAATATAGCTGACGATATTTTTTATCCAGTGATATCATTATCTCATTTTTTGATGTTTTGCGACTTAGTCCGGTCTGATTTAACACCGACCATTTGTTCATCGATTTCAAATTGGCGTATGACACAATCGGTCGAGATCAGCTATGGTAGCATGAGTACGGTTTTCCGGATAAGCTAACACGATTAGTGAAAGCGACGATGGATCAGGTGATGTGCGTTGTTCGAGTATTAGGGACTCTCGAGTCCCTGATAAACCCCGAAGAGGGTTACGGCAAGGGAATGGTCTATCGTGCCTGCTGTTCAACGTTGCGTCAGAAGGTGTAATAAGTAGAGCGGGGATAGACACGAGTGGCACGATTTTCAGGAAGTCCGTCCAGCTTCTTTGCTTCGCCGACGACATTCACATAATAGAACGGAACTTTGGGGCGATGTCGGAAACGTAAATCAAACTGAAAGCTGAAGCCAGTAGGATTGGACTTGCTATCAACGTTTCGAAGACAAAATACATCAAAGGAAGAAGTTCTGTGAACCTCCCATCCCGAAAGTGACGGTGACGAAATCGAGATGGTCGACGAATTCGTGTATTTGGGCTCACTGGAAACCGCCGACAATGACACCAGCAGATAATTTCAGAGACGGATCTTGTCGGGAAATCGTGCCTATTTTGGACTTTGGAGGACGCTCCGGTCGAACAAAATTCACCGCCGCACGAAATTGATTATCTGCAAGTCGTAGACCGGTGGTCCTCTATGGCCACGAGACCTGGACCCGGAGAAATACACGTAATGCAAGGAGACTGGCTCCAACGGACTCGTTAGCTAAATGGCAACAAGAGTGAGACAACGCGAATAAAGGAAGGTGGACCCAACGACTCGTCCCGAATGTATCTGTTTAGGTACATAGGAAGCATGAAGAGGAGAACTTCTATTTGACGCAGTTTTTGTCCGGTTTGGACACGCTTCGTGACTTCTTCGCCCGGAGTGTGTGAACGTGGACAACGTCCTCGAAGAGATGTTCCACGACGACCATATCTGGGACGCTGTCAACAGAGCGGTTACGAGTACACTCTCCGAGTTGCAGAGGAAGTAGCGAAGTATAAATCGGATTTCGGGAGAAATCTCGCCGCCGGGAAACTTTCCGGTGGTGTAGACTAGGTCCATCGCCGGGGACCAGTTGAGTTGTACGCGACGAAGTACCGAGTTCGAGTCGTCGGGGCGCCAGTGAACCAGACTTCAGGCTTCACCGGAATTGCCGGACCGACCTCGACACCCTGCTGGGTGGCTTGTGAGTACGCTAGATCCACCTCCGGGGATTAGACCGAGTAGACCGCGTTGAATAGCTAGCAGTGGGTCGTTGGGGTGCCAGTGAACCGCAAGCTACGCTCCGCCCGGATTCGCTGGATGGACCTACAGGCTGGCCGTTTGAGTAGGCTAGGTCCACCGCCTGGGACTAGATCCAGTAGATCGTTACGAAGCGGGGAGCTAAATGGCTTATGGAAACGAATATCGGTATCTGGAGAAATCTGCCGGAGAATTCACAGTAGGGTAGACACGCCGCCGACTAATTCGTGACAAAAATGGGAAATTGGCTCACGAAACAAACATCGGTACCGAGATAAATTCCGCTGTCGGGGAACTCTCAGTCGGAGTGGAGTAGTTCATCGGCTAATAGTGTCCGAGTAGATCTCGATAGAGGTGGGAGCTTAATGGCTCATGGAAGCATGTATCGGTGTCCGTAGAAATTCCTCCGTTGGGGAACTACTGGTCGGAGTAGGGTGAGTTCACCGTCGGGACTATCCTAGTAGATCTTGATAAGGCCGAAAGTATTTAACTGGCTCACGTGGACGTAATAGAAGGAGACAAGAAGCAGTAGGATAGTCGAGCAATTTCATGAAACAAGTGAGGCTCCGAGATAGAGCAGAAGAGAGAGGTGCGACGAAAGTGCAACGAGTCGATGTTTAGAGTGATTGCATAACCTTTCTATTAGAATTATTAGAATTAGAAAAACAAAAATTGGTTTTGAAAAAAAATGAGCTCTAATATCCATTTACCGTCCGCATCCACATCACGACTAACCCTAGTTGCGCAACAGGATCATTTAATCAGAATTCTATTAAATTATTTGCTTTCCTCACTTTAACCAAGTCAATCGCGCTCTAAAACCAGCTGCAACTTTAATTTAAAATTCAATATACGCCCAAAATAACCATTTCATTTCAGCAGATTATTTTTAAATTGGAACTCCACAACCAGTACTGCTGACAGCACGGCAAGCAAACAGGATGGGTAAGTGTCAACTCGAATGAAGCCAAAAATGCCATCCTACCATACTTTATGGCAGTAGCAAAATTGAAACAGAATCTTGGTAGCATGACTTCAAAGCTGCAGCCAGAGAAAACAGCCGGTGTATCTAGAAAGAAAATAGAAAATTGCTGGTAAACGGAATACCTGATGCTTGTACTGAAAGTAACATTCCGGGGCTCATTGCTAGTAGGATGCCAAGTTGAAGCATTTTTGTCGGTTCAAGTACGGTTCATTTTGCAGTAAGCATCGGATAAAAACGGTGAACTCATGTTGAAAGTAGGCATTCGAAATCACACGTGAAGTATGTATATATTCATATACCGGAAAAGTCAAAACATGTTCCCACCCTGCTACTAGCTTTCCTCGCCAAGGGATCAGATAGCGTAAAAAATGGTTGTGTAGCTTTTACTTGAATCAAATCTGTGCTCGTCTCGGTACAACGTTTATGACAGCTTGTTATTTGAGTTCCCTACTGGTTGCTGCCGGCAAACTGGCAGGAATTGATCCCAATTTGATGGGAACTTCAAAAGTTATTTGATTGGCTTTTAGAACACTGAACAGTGGTGTGCAAGCGGGGGTACGAGTGGTACCATGGTTCACTGATTTGATTGAAAAACTGCGGAAACACGCCCGCCAGCACCAGTCGGTGCAAAATAGTTATATGTACTCTAACTGCTGACCATTTGCCGTTCCGAAGCACCATCAACAGCCACACTAAGCGATTGCTTTTTACAATAGCTTCTATTCGAAGCAGCAAACGCGGAAATGAATGTTAATTAAATTAAATTAAAGAAAGATTAAACATTCCAAACTCTGCGCTCTGGGTGAGGAATGGAATTTATTGGATAACAGTTAAACTCGCTTTGCCAGTCATCGTCGCCGTCGAACAAAGAGAGTCGTCTACTAGTCCAATGGCAGGGGCCACCATGCTGCCGTTCGGATTCTTTATTGATTTTCAATTATTCATTTGAGCACCAATTTCTACTGTCTCCGCAGTAAACCGAAGACATCGTTTGCTTGCCCAGGGGGCTGCCCGCTGCCCCGAGTTGCGCATTCTTGTGTGTCGTGGATTGATGGTAGAAAATGATGAATAAATCCTCAGCTGGCGAAATGGCCAAATTTAATGACATCGGAAAGCAATTTGTCATTCCGGAAAGTTTCTACTAAAATCCGTAATGATCGTTTTCTGTAAGCACATAACCAGTCTACGAGCATCGACTGTCGTGTTGCAAAAACAGCCTTTCTGTCAGGTGTTCACTGTCTAGTCGATGTTGATGAATACATTGTGGTCCACGTAGTAACTATTTAAAAAATATGTATTCTCTGTTTAGAACAAGTTACTAAATTACACTAGAATATGAACAATAGCACAGAATAAAAATAACATAAAAACTGGATGCCTGGATTAATTTTCAAACAATCAACTTTCAACAGTTTCCAGAGTTTTCAGATCAGGATAATAATCAGAAAACTTTGAGCTGTCGGACGTCAAATTGCAGCACGAACCGAATGATGAAAGTTCCGGATGAATTCGTTTCAGCGGTGACTTTTCAATCTCTACGTTTCATGCAATTATGATTGAGAAGTTTCACTCCGGTTCGCCTTTGTTTCAGCAGCGCACAGTCCGCGCTGATGCCGGTAAAGGTGAAGCGTGAACAAAGTAGTGGAAAGTCAAACACGTTTACCCGGCTGGTACCTACGCAAGTCCTGTGATGGGAAAACTTTAAAAGAAGAGCTAAAGTTTTGCTATCGTGTTTTTTTTTGCTACGAAATGCGCTAGCTAAGGGAAAACATGGACACGTACTCCTGAGCAGTGAGGCCAATCCCATGGATAGACGTTTTGATGGCCCTGAGGATCACAGTGCACTGCAGTGGTCGGAAATTGAAAAAAAGTGGAATAAATTAGTATTTTCCTGCGATTAAGTTATAGAAGTATAGGGTCGTCAACAAAGCTGATGCTTAGTGTTCTGGGGTGGCATTGCGCATCTCGAAACGAAAGGTTTATTGTATGCAAGCTTGTATGAAAAAGTCGATTCGAAATGGTTCCATAATGTCGCCCCTGGTCTTCACGTAGTGTCATCGAAGTAGACCTGCGCTATTTTGCGGATTTGGTACAACATCTCGCGAATGTTTGGATATCTGGACATAAAATTTAAATTAAATTTCATCAAGCGATGCTTTCACCCCTCCTTCGTAGCCACATTTTCAAAACAAAAACGTCAAAGGCAAAGCCAAAACTGCTTTTGGTTCACAATGACTAGTAGCAGTCGTAACCATCTTCAGTCCGATGTCAAAATAATATCGGTAAAATTGGAATACTATTTTCGATACTCAATCAAAACGATAAAGAGTGAACGAAAAGAAGACAGGGATTCAGAATTTACACACAAGCGTCGTCCTACGTCCAGATCAATCCAAAGGAAAATTGTCTCATCCACAGATTGCTTGCCAAGTAAGGAATTATTTAGCGAATTTCAATAGCATCTAGTTCCGTACATTCAGGAATTGCCAGGTCCGAAGATATACCCATCACAATTCAGAACGGTTATATAGGCCACTTCTAATGCAGATTTGAAACATTGTCCACGTGTAGTTCAAACCGAACCGAATCTCATTAATTTTTGCCATATCTTCCATATGTTACTTGAATGTCTTTTGTTTCTTGAACATCTTGATCATATAAGATACGGTTATGTGTGCGAATTTGAGGTATGGGTCCATTCCTACCCCGTGAACTACTTCCTGATTTATAGTACAGGTATACCTCGATAATACGTACCCTCGATAGTACGTACATTTTGCCTCGATATTACGTACACATACAAAAAAAAATTTTCGTTTCATTTTGTAAACTTTAACTAAATGGGACGAATTTTATGAAAGTTCTGTAGTACCCATGATCGCATATTTGTCCTGTTTTCTATGGGTTTGCCTATCCTTATGGGACTGACTTGCGATCATAGGCAGATTAGTTTTCAAGGGAACTTCTACATGTTGTAAAGAAGTTCTGTGCTACTCAGAGTAGTTCTGCCAGGTCCAGCAAAGTATTTCGAACTCCCATATATGCAGTATTTCAAGCCATAAATTTAACGTCAAATCGGTTGGGAATCGCACCCAGGTGAACTGCGTACCAGGCAACCGATTTACCAACCACGCTAGGCCCGTCCCTTTAAACTCGTTTTTTTTCGAAAGCAATAAGGAGTTTCAGGGAAATCCTTTATTACCGTACAAGGACATCTTTAGAACATCGCACAATTTGTACGACACTCACGCTAACTTCAGAGTATCTCAATGAACTATTAAAGTCCTAAACCTTCGAAGATCGCATGGAATTTAGAAAATATTTCAAACTTCAGGGACTTTCTAAGCAAACATTTTCTATAAACAGCAGATCAATTCTGCGAAATGCAAACTGAACATTTAGAAATAGTATTACAGTTTCAGTATATTTTGTTAACGGCTATGTGTGATTATATAAAACTGAACTGAACTTCAAGAAAATCTTACGACCTTATGAAAATCTCTGGAAATCTCGTGCAGGATCAAGAATACTGTACGGATTTATGGAAAATCTTTTAAACATAAGGGGGCGTCTGCAAATTTTATAAAATTCTATCAAACTTTAAAAAAATGACTATGAGCCTAAAGTACATTCATTTTGTAAGCCTCCAAATTTTGATTTGATATACATATTTGTTCTAAGACTTTGACAAATCGTACTGTTATTATTCCAAGAATACAATATACAAAAAAACAACACCTTCTGCTTCAGGAAATAAAATATAAATTCAATTGACACAAAAAATGGGTTTTTATATATTGACCCTAGATGAACAATTCCTCCACATTTGGTTCAAATCCGTGAAGGTCGATTTCAAGTTTGCATCTTTTTTTGATCACTTCGCGTGGAATGACCCATATATTGATTTCAAACAAAACCGATCTTTACAAACATAATTATAGCGAATAAATGAATCAGCCACAAAAAATCAAAGTGCCTGTAAAACAGGCAAATATAATTTCGATTCACTTAAAAAATCTCTTTGAGCTGCAGTCATATACTATTGAATTGTTACTAAAAGAGAAAACGGATCTTAATTTCAAGGAAGTAACATATATACAGTTACACCACCTGAAAAACTGTGAATAGATAACGTTTAAAAGTTTAGCCCTGAGCAGAAAATTTCATTGCGAAGAAAAACATGCACATCGAATATGTCAACGTTGAAACCAAGATTCTGATTATATGGATGACGATAAAATTGAAGCACGCCTACACGACCTAGTGTCTCGCATTATACCAGACCACATTAAAAGATTTATGTGAAAACACGGAGAAGAGGAATCCGTCCGTTACTTGAGAAAAAATGTCCAGTGTCATTCCCAACTACGTTCGTGTTGTTAAAAAATGTCAACGTATATGTCGCCGTGAAGGTTCAAAGAATGAACAATTTTACTTTGATAGGTGAATACAACAGAAGTTGTACAACATTCCGCTAACGTAACACAACAGCAAGACATTCACTTTGAATAGGACAAAACTCGTTCATGAAATTGGAGGGCCGCACAGTGTCGCCTAGCCGGACAAAGCCTCAAAATTTTTATTTTAGATTTTTCGTGATTTAACATTTTTTCTGCTTCTTAACAAGTTGAATAGAGACTTCTCAAAATATTAAGTCCCGAAGACGAGAGTTCAATTTTTTACAGAACTTCGAAGGTGAAATAGATGATGAATTCTGAGGAAAACTCTTTTCAAACCTAAGTTATTCAAATGAATATATCTTTTTAGTTAAGATTCCGATTGGGGTCAAACTGATTTCATTTGAAAGGTTATTCGCTGGACTTATATCTGACAATCGATTTAGTCGATACAAGTCTTTCTTCTCGCTCAGACATGAAAAACAAATAATAAATCGAGCAATAGTTTAAAGTTATAATGTTCAAAGTGGCTGTACTTTTTTTGAAACGGTTCGGAAAGATCGCTTGTCTTTCATTATACTTGAAAATTAGTGTACTTTCCGAAAATGAATATCTTGTTTTGCCCCTTTCTGTCCCGAGGTATGAAAAAAGGTGATTTTTCATGATACGTCTGAAGGAGACGCATGGTAGCCTTTGACTACCCAGGGTTCGCAATATAATTTATAGATGTGTCTTATCAATTCAATCAATTGAAAAAATGTGTATTTGTGTGTGTGTTAACCTTCCTATCTCCCACTAGCTGGTAGTAATTTACAGAAAAAAGATGTTTGCATGTATTTAAACATTCATGCAAATAACTTGGTTCACGGATTTAAGAAAGTGTTAGCTCAATTGACTTTCCGATGACCCATTTCGTGTACAGTGCCAGACATGTTCCGAGGTCATCGTTCCATCAACTAGCCCCGCCTTACTGTAATGTTTGTATCAATTGGATTGTAACATTACAGTAAAACTTTCGATTCCATTTAAGCAGGAAATCGGCGCGTATTTATTATAATGGTTCAATTTGTATATATTTATAACATAACACATGTGTACTAGAACTTACCATTTTTCCATTTTCTACCTTCATTCCTATCTCCCATTTATGTCTCCTTTAACTCTCATCCACATTTCTTGAATTCCTGCTTATTTAAGAAAGAAAAGGGGAAATAATAAAAAAGAACCGATAGACTCCGTGTTTTCCTCAGCGCTTCCGTTTCTCCTAGTCTGGTGTCACTGCCTGTTGGACTTGTGTAAGTTGTTCCATTGGAGATCTCCAAGGAGCTGTAATTGGAGGAAGATCTGACTTCTATCCAGAAGTATCAGTTTTTCACATTAATAGGTTATATGTATACACTACAATACAATCCCGTGTATAATGCAACCATTTTTTGAACATTTATATGTACATATACGCACATAAACACATACACATATTTACATACATGTATACATAAAACCGATTTAATCCACCCATCAGTGGGATGAGACACCTCTCATACATATAACTGTTGTATTATTCATTAAATTGCCAAACGCACGCAAAGCTGGCAAGCAACTATATGTGAGACAAGCACAGCCTCGAGTCCTGCACGTATAACACGTATAATAAACTGAATAAATTAAAAAACAACAAAGCAAACCAAAAATCAAAACAATTATGAAGCAAAAAAAAGTTATTCATAAAATGGATAGAATGATTCATATAAATCAAATTAATAAAACAAATCAAATTAGCTCAAATGAAAATCAGACAATATTAAAAAAGTTATGAAATTAAGAGAGTAAACTAAATTGTTTCAAGCTAACTAACTGTCATCCAATAACTAAAAGAACTGACTAAACCGAATTAATAAAATGAAGAAACTGAACAATATATGAACTGGGAAAAACTAACAATTTAATAAAATGATTAAAACAAATGAAACAAACAACATGAATAAAACAATAAAAAAAATTATTGAATTAATAAATAAATAATATGAATAATGTAGATAACACTAACCGCCATGTTTGAAAAATGCAAAAACAACCAAGTCCATTGCAACCGCCAGAAAATTTGTCGTCCAAGTATTGAAATTGCCTTTAAATCGCATTCGCAAATAGCATTTGTTCCTAGGGGCAATTAGCACAGGCGAGTTGATTCAAACGTCAAACTATTTAAATCGCCTGACGATCTTCGTCCGCATTTTTTTTGACCGGGTACTGACTCCATTCAGATATCCGAACCGGTTCCGGAATGATTTTAACTGGGAATCAGTGAAATCGTTGCATCAACTAGTCAAATTCAGATGGCGCTGTCGATGCTAAGTGGGAACATTTTTTTGGTAGCTCGCTCGAGTCGCGCACATATATAGTAAAATAATTGTGATGTGACGATAAAATCACTACGTCAAATTACACTATTCCAACGATATTTTTGCCTACCAACACAAAACACAACAGGAGAAACGACCTACCGAGCGATTAAATTAACGCAAAATCACTTCCGAGAGATTCGGCAGTGCTGCCACTTTTCTCAATCAATTGAAAAAATGTGTATTCTGCTAAAAAAATCACCGAACCTAATTTTTTGAAAATGAATTTTCGGAAATAGTGCACTTTATATTCGTTAATGTTGAATTTTCGAACCACCCTAAGTGCCAAAATTTTGAGGATTTAAAAAACAAAAAATAAACACCAAATATGAATTCAGCGTCACAAAATTACCCTAATGTGAAGTTTTCATCAAATTCGGGCCACTTTTGAGGTTTTGTCCGACTTTTGTATGGAAGGTGGGCCGGTTTGACTTGAAAACGGCGCCATTTACAGACTCTCACCGACGGAAAATTGAACATTCGTCGGAACAATTTTATCCAGTTTTTATTCGATTCCGAAATATGTACGACTTGAAAAATATTTTTTAGAACATTTTTCTAAACTGTGTGGAGCATTTTTCTGGGTGATTGTACATTTAGATTGTTTTGCTAAGCAGACAATTTATTAGGGAATGCAACCTGTCTCAATCATATGAAAATCCGAAAAATTTATTTCAGCATTTGTTCCGTTATAAAAACACCGGAATATTCGATTTTCAATAGATTCGATTGACGCTTATTTGGGCCTGACTGTTGCCCATTTCGTGTAAATTGCAATCGCAAATCTTGAACAGTATACCCCTGAAATTAGTTGACGCTTTGTGATTGAAGGCAAAGTACGGAACATCTATTCAGGAGGCTGTGTATCAAGTTCGGTATACTGAGGAGACAATTTTTAGGAGCTGTGACCTGGTTGGTAGTTTGTTGATTACGGTGCATATTATTAAATTTGAATTACCAGTCTCAGTGCCGTCACGACATTTCACTTATGTCTCAGACATTATACACAGAACGAATGATACAAAGATGCTTTTATGATCTGTTTCTGTTTTTTACGCATTTTTTGTTCAATTTACTAAGAAAATCGGTAGCCATCAGCCAAACATGGAGTAAAGATAGATGACCTCATTTCTCCCATAATTTCTGTATCTTCTTTGCTATTCAAAAAGGCCGAACTCTAGGCTTGTGCATAAATGAATTCCTCTGAAATAGAACTCAGCTGATGGTAAAAACCTGGTTTAATCCACCTAGCGGTGCAATTGTGCCTTTCTCATTTCTCTAAACTATGGCACGGAGGCTTTTTATGTTCAACATAATTGTGGAAATGTCCATTACATTCTTAGGACACTTTGCACTTATACACAATGGCATGCCAGCCACGAACTTGATGAGCTACGTGTCGACGGTGAAACACTTGAAACAAAAAAATATCATACTCCATTAGCCTAATCAGCATTAGATCAATGTTATCTGCTTGCTAACTCATTTTGTCATGCGGGGCTGGGTATGTGAAGAGGGCGAAAGTCCCATGAACGAACGACTCCCCAGCTTAAATTGGTATGCTTTGTGATACAGTGGTGGTTTAAAGATGATGGGGTTGAAAGGGAGGGATATGAGGTGGTGGTCTGAGGGGTGATTTATTATTATTATTATTTATTTATTTCACACATGACTTAAGACTATAGTCTTTTAAATTGTCAATTATAGCAGTCCGGTAGTTTCAATACAATTCAAATTATATTCTAATTAATTAAACCTATTATTTATCATCTAATTATAATATTCTAACGATTAAAATGAATTAAGCAGCCTTTTTTGAACATTACTTCCGATGTCGTTCGTTTTAATTCAGATGGTAAACTATTCCAAAGAACCACACTTCTCGCGAAGAAAGAGTTGCCATAAGATGCTGTGTTATGCGATGGGACTACGAAGTTTCGGGTTCTGCTTCCTCGAAAGGGCGTCAGTTTATCGAAAAGGTAATTAGGAGATTGTCTGTTAACTACTCTGTGAAAGAACATACAAGCTCTCATCGCATAGAAGCATCGAAAAGGACATCCGATTAGGTTTTTCTGTATATGACGCACTGATGTAAAACGAGACAGATTATACACAAATCGTACACAGCTGTTAAGAGCTACTTCAAGTTTCGATGAAAGTGTCGCACTCATACTCATGTGGATGACATCGCCGAATAAAAAGTGAGGATATACGAGGGACTTGAAGAGTTGTAACTTTGTTCGACTAGGCAGGTCAGCCGCACTCGCCTTTAAGGTGCGTAAACAGGCATAAATTTTTCCACATTGTGCAGCTATCGTTTTGTCCCAATTCAAATCTGTTTGAAAAATCAGTCCTAGATTGTTGGCATGGTTGGACCATTCAATACGAGTATCCTCTATGACAACCGCCGAATCGACAGCCCTCATGTTAGCGTTCCTTCCGAATACCATGGCTTTAGTTTTCATGTTGTTAATACAAAGATAATTATCGGAAGCCCAGGAAACCACAGCGTTCAAATCTTCATTCAGCAATTCTACCAGTTCAGATGTTGACAATCCAGACTTCATGCAGATTAGCTGAACGTCGTCCGCGAACATTTGCACTCTACAGTGTCTCAGGACGTTCGGCAAATCATCAATGTAGAGAGAGAACAGTATTGGTCCAAGAACAGATCCCTGCGGTACACCAGAGGTTACACGAATGCTGCTTGACTCTTTTCCTCCACAAATCACGTTTTGAAATCTTCCACTCAAATATGACCCGACCAATGTAACAGCCGCTAGATTGAAACCAAACCGTGCACTGAGCTTATAGCATAGACGTTTATGTGAGATGGTGTCGAATGCCTTAGAAAAGTCCAACAGAACTAAAACCGCCTTGCTCCTATTGTCGACTGCAACCGCAATATCGTCATATACTCTCAATAGCGCTGTTTTTACTCCCTGACCAGTCCGAAAACCAGCCTGCTGGTCCGAAAGCAAATTGGATCGTGTTATGTATGAAGTAATCTGCTGTTTCAAAATTTTTTCCATCACTTTTGATAGTGTACACAATAAGCTTATAGGACGAAGATTCTCAATAGAAGTTACATGTCTTTTCTTACGCAACGGAATTATTTTTGACCTTTTCCAGATACTAGGAAATGTTGATGTAGCAATTATCCTATTAAACAGATACACAAGCTGATCAGCGATAAGCGGAAGCATGAGCTTCAAGTACCGCAGTGAAATGTTGTCAGTTCCTGTAGCGTTAGACTTTATATCAAAAATGCCATTGACAACATCATGCAGATGGACAGGATGGAACGCAAAACTATCCAAGGGTTCGTGCTGGTTTCTATCATAGCATAGTTCTACTGTGCGATCTGAAGTGAATTTAGATGCAAACTTGATATTAACAGCATCAGGGTCAAACGAACATTCGTCTTTTTGGTTAGCGTTACATATTCCTAATGATTTCAGTTTTTTCCACATAGTGTTGCTAGATTCCGTAGGACTAAAATACTTATCAAGCTGCTCTTGCTTAGCTTTACGAATAAGCATGGTTACACGATTTCTCAGAGTTCTGTAAATCTCTTTAAAGCATCCTTTCTGTTCAGCTGAAGCATTTCTCCAATCTATGTAAGCTAGGTCACGTTCAACAATGGCTTTGCGAATGTTGTCGTTGAACCATCCATTGAACTGTCTTTGTCCTTGTATTGTTCTAAGTGGAATGCAAGAATTATGAACGCTAACAACATGAACATTGAAGAACTCTGTTAGCTCATCGACGCTGGTCATACTATAAAAATTATTCCATGGAATATTTTCTATCGCTGATCGTAAGGCTATCCCATCGACATTGGAATAATCACGGTAGGTTTTCAGCTGCGATTGAGGAACCGTATCAATATCAAACGAACAGAAAATCATATCATGCCGTGAGAGTCCGGGCACAGCTACTTGATTGAAACAATTCACACGATCGGACATATTAGTTGCAACAATATCCAATAATGAACATCCGTTGTTATGAAAATGCGTAGGTTCAGTACCAACAACTTTCAAAGAAACCGTGTTGAAAGCATCATCCAAGTTATTTTTTCTTTCGCTTTGCTGCAGCATATCGATATTGATGTCACCGACAAATACTACATTTTCGTAAGACGATAGTAGATCCAATAATTCAGCTTGAACGAGTATAGCTAGATCGTTGTTCGGTGGATTATACACAGCAACCAGAAGAATTTTTTCAAGTCCCACGCGCAGTTCAACTGCAAGATATTCACCCTTTGCAGAAGAGCTTTCCGATATTGTGGAAGCGAGGATTGTTTTACACTGAATACCCTCTTTCACATAAAGTGCTATACCGCCACCACGCTTGTACAACCTGTCATTTCGCATGATCCGATACCCCGATATTGCAATGGTATGATCCGAAATAGAATCACTCAACCACGACTCAGTAAAACAGGCTACAGTTACTTTGGAATTAACTAACATACATTTGACCTCTTCAAATTTACTCATTTGGCGAGCGCATAAGCTCTGTACATTTGCATGACACACGTTTAACTTGTTGTTTTTCAGGGCACAGTTCATCACAATTGAGACGCGAGAAAGTGGCATCAATTGATTCACCCATAAGATCCAGAATGGAAGTAATGAACACATTTTGACTGCTTAATTTCGCTATTTAACAAATCACATATTACAAGCTTCATTTTTTCTTTGACAAACATTACACATACATTAACCAAACATACAAAAGTGTATACAAGCTGTGATTAGATGCAGTCTAGCTGTTCAATGGCTGTTATTGCAATCGATGGTCCATCAGCAACTTTCTTCACGTGGATGATACCAAGTTTCGTCGAGACTGCCGCAAGTTTTTTCTCCCTTCGCCTTTTTAGAGCTAACCGCTTAATTTCCCGGGCATTCATAGTAAGGTTTTCGTTTATATAGATGCGCCGATCCGAATTCAGTCCAATGTGCCTCAAACTCAAGTCGCGCTTAGATAAATATTTTGCGTAGAATTCATCTCTTAAATTCGCCATCGAGAATTGTAAAAGAGTTAAGCACTGGTCCCCATCCGAAAGTTTCTTTGATCGTAGCCGCTTGCAATTCACATGATAGGTTTTATCTGTGTCGAAACCAATCGCTTCCGCAATACACTGTAGGTAGTTTTGAGGGTTTTCATTGGCAATATAAGGTATTCCAACAGCAATCAGCTCCGTCCGATTTTCTAAACGACAAACATTTTCAGCTGCTGAGTCAACACGGGCATCTACCATAGACACAGCTGCACGTACCGCGGTTAACTCAGTGGTGCAATTTGCTTTGAAATCGTGTACATCATTCCTGATGACATCGATTTGCTTTTGCAGATCATTTTTGAAGTCATCCATCTTTTTGTTGAGCTCAGATTTCATAATGTCGATTTTATCATTAGTTTCGTCAAAACGCCGGGACAGCATTCGCATGGCATCTTCCAGTGTAAGTCCAGTAGTAGTAGTAGCAGCAGTAGCAGATTGACTCGTACCAGCATTACTCCTCAGCCGCTTTACATTTCGTTCGTCACCAGACATCATTGCGGGTTTAGATGACAACAAATGTACACAGTTGATATCAATTATCGATAGCTTATATGTATGCGACGATAGCTATTCGATCCAAACAATGGCCACTGACTCGATTTTTGTGCCGAAATTAAATGAGTTGGAACTCCCGAATATACCTTCGTAGTCTCGAGATAACGTGTAATGGAGAACCGACGAACGTGAATTTACTAAAACTACCGGTTTCGCGCCCGCGGGAATTTCACGATACACTTATTATATGATTGATGCGAGAGCTTCAATTATCTTAGTTGTACCACAGGCATGGTTGCCAGTTTAAGGAGATTTTTAAAGGAGGGGAGTGAACAGTAGAGGGGAGGTGTAACCCCTCTCCGTAAACCATCAACTACGCCTCTGTTAAAATCCAGAAACCTTATGCGAGTCGAAAAAAAAATTTGGCCGGGATTAGGTTGACGTTTTTCAGAGTGATTGCATAACCTTTCTATATGAGAAAGGCAAAAATGTGCAAAATCTAAAAAAGTGAATCTTCGTCAATTTTTTTTCGTGTTTGCATCAAATCTCGACGTTTTATGCACCTTGAATACATTTAGCATCAAAAATAAAAATTCTATTTTTAATTTTTCCTATAGTTTTTATAAGAAATTTCTGTGTGGCCGCACTCTGAAACCCGTAATTCCGGAACCAGAATTCCGATCGATCCAAAATTCAATAGCAGCCGATGGGAAGGTTGCGCCTTTCATTTGAGACTAAGTTTGGGCAAATCGGTCCAGCCATCTCTGAGAAAAATGAGTGACATTATTTGACACATACACACACATACACACACACATACTGTGATCTATTAGTGGCACGTATTAATATGGTCTTATTTCACTGAAATTTTTCATTATATTTTTTATATCTTGATTGGTGTTATGACCGGTAACGAGCAATATTCCAATATTGCAAAAATAGCTGCCACCCTAACAGTGTTTGATTTTTTTTTTCGAAGGCTACGAAGATTTAGTATAAATGGCTTGTTCTGGCAGTTGAACTCAGGGCCGTCGAGAGCCACGTCAGGCCCCAAGGCTTGTATTACTGCCGGCCCCTTTTAAACCTCATCAGCCATGAGAAACTCGTGAGTCCGTTGTTTCTGTTATTCTCCGGTTGACTCATTTTGCCACATCCACAGATAGCGTGCCAGACAGGTGAATTTCGATAGCTTCTTATTCCATGGTATCCAATTCGGGTATAATTGCCATAGCTACGGATTTTTGAATTTGCGGGTACTCAGGAACAGGAATCTGTAGCGTCTAGCTCAAATGGTACGAATGAATCGTCTTTACAAGACTTTCGTGATGGGAAGGATTGGGAAAGTGGTAATGTTAGGGCTAAGGAATATACCCAAGAGATCACAAAGCATTATGAAATGACTTCAGATATGTACTATATTCGCATACATCTTTACGGCTTCATAGTTCTATAGATATCATTAAAGCACACTTAGTATCGGAAAAGACGAAAGAATGTGCCAGAATAGAGCAAGTTCAGAAGCACCTTAATGGCTATCAGCAATGGTAACATAGATCTGCGTTTTTTTAAATAACTTCCCTTCTTTATCGACACAGCAAAAGAAAAAAAAACTAGCTTTCGATAACGTACCCACCCTTCGTCACTTCTTTTGTTTGACATGTCGACTGTTTAAATTAACGATTTAGTGCCTATAGAAATGGAATTCGATCCGCAGTCGAAAACCTCGTCTCAATTTGGTATACGCGTTTGATCACCCAAGTACCATCGCGCTAAAAGCTATTGAAGTTAAATGCTATAAAGTTTTTATAGAAAACTCTAAATGCAAATATGGAATCTTCTTATAGTTCTTTGACACACCGAACAATAACAAATATACCTATGCGTTCCAATAATCACCTAAACTCCTGTAATAAAGGATGATGCAATAAACGTAAAATCAAAATGCAAATTCTGCACGATTCTTCGAAAAAATCCAATTGCAAATATAACCCACGTTTGCGTAATTTCAACTAAACATCTAGGTAGAGTTTGGATTAAACCAAATATACAAGCAAATCTTCTCACAGATCAGTGATCAAACGCGGACGAGCTTTTCAACTGCGAATTGAACCCCATTTCTGTAGGCACTAAATCGTCAATTTAAACAGTCGGCACGTCAAACGAAAGAAGAGCGGAAGGGTGAGTGTATTATCGAAAGTTTATTTTTTCTTTTGCAGTATCGATAAAGAAGGGAAAAGTTATTTTTAAACGGCTCTATATTAACATTGCTGACAGCCATTAAAGTGCTTTTGAATTAGCTCTTTTCTGGAACACTATTTCGCCTTTTTCGGCACTAAGTGTGCTTTAATGATCTCTATAGAACTGTGAAGGCGTAAAGCATATGTTTTGTATGCAAATATAGAACATATCTAAAGCCATCACATAATGCTTCGTGGATACTTAGGCGAGGCCCTAAATCACCGTTCTATCTCAGCACGATCCACTTTTAGAAGAAAAATTCTTAGAGCGTGCTATAAAAATGCATTTTAAGTCAGTCAGTCTACCTTCTCATCTCGCCTAGAGTAGAAACTAAAAATCGTTCCGCTATAGATACACGGCAAAAACGACTGCAGACGAATTGTGTTGCTATTGATTTTTGGAAATGTCCTGTAGGACCAGCTACTCTTAAAGTGAAATAATTAGTAAATGTGCAGATTGTACTCAGTCCAGGAGAAGTTAACGGTCTGTAAATGCACCATATTAAACATTAAGAAGCACAACGTTAACAACATTATCCCCGTATGTATTGGCTAGGACTCTAGAGAGACGTGGTTACACGAATTATCTCCACACGCTCCTGACATCGTGATTAACAAATTTATGTTATGATACGGAGAAGTGGCTTTCATGAGAGCTGTAACTTCGTATTTTCCCCGGTTTTTATGGTAAGAATGCTCGCGTAAAAATCAACTTTTTCATACGTAACCAATTTTCGCGGATCAAGCAAGAATGGGAAGTTTCATCAGACAACACTGGTTATGGTAGATTCCTATGCGCGAATTCTACAAAAAGACCACGGAAAACTTAATGCAAAAGCAGCTAGTACCACCGTTATCTTATGCAAAGCCACAAACGGCTAGAAAACGAATATCTGCGGATCTGACAGGAACAAATATTCACTCAACAGCAATCACGCCTAGTGTCTCCAAGCCAACAACCGGCTCCACCAGCAAAGAAGCGAACGTTGAAAAAGACGAATGCGTTTGTTCGTGCGCTCTATTGCTTTTTTCGAAAAGACTCTGAATTGGCTTCCCAATATTTTGTAGTGTATTCCGTCGATTCAAGCATTAAAACTCGTTTTTTAAACTTGTACAAAGTAGACAACTCCCTTAAGAACGTTTGTTTTGACAAATGTCAACTATCAAATAAAGTTTTCATTTTTTTACGCTTTCCTAAAATAATTTAATAAGGCGAATGATTACAAAGAAATTACTATTGCTATTTTTATTGTCCTTCTATGAATACCGGACGTGTTCGCCCATCTTCCGGGTAAAAACGCGGGCCCCCAAAGATGACCCGGGCCCCAGGGCAATTGCCCTGGCTGCCTCCCCCTCTAATCGGGTGAACTTGTAATGAACAGATGATGAAAGATATCTATAACGTATGCAGTAGCGGCGCTAAGGGGGGGGGGCGAAGGGGGCAACCGCCCCGAGCGGCAAAATCAGGAGGCGGCATTTCCTACTCAACAAATTTCTATTTCATTTTTTAGTAATTGTTCAAGTTTTCAAGTTTCATTAATCACGATAAAAATCAAGTGCGGAGGAAAAGCTTGAATTTATATTATTTTCGCATCTGTTGACAATTAAAAAGGTAGGAAATCGGGACGACGGATGGGATCGAACAAAACTATATACTTATTGATCAGTCTCAGAAGATTCAACGGAGCTGAGTTTC
Organism: Topomyia yanbarensis; assembly: GCF_030247195.1. Taxonomy (NCBI): domain Eukaryota; kingdom Metazoa; phylum Arthropoda; class Insecta; order Diptera; family Culicidae; genus Topomyia; species Topomyia yanbarensis. The sequence goes on from NC_080671.1 coordinate 80,266,340, forward strand.
CGAACGTCCTTGTAGTAGCGTGAGTATTAGATCCGCAACAATTTTGACTTTTTTCGAAACACTGTTAAATCAAACGGTAATTGGCTTTACATACAATTTGTCAAATATGTGCTTTTTTCGAAAACTCTAGTTCACTCACCAGAATTTTCAAGTTTGTATATGATAAATGGGCAATCGAAACAATAAATTCAGTACAAAATGTCAGCATCAACTTGTGCATCCCAAAATCTGCAGATATATAGCTTAAGGTGTAAGGATCAACATCACCGAAGAGTGCAAATTGATACGATTTTGCAGTAAAAAGGTATTTTCATGTAAAGTTATGTGTTGCCTCTCTTACTTGCACACGCTTAGAATAGGAAATTTTGAAAAAATTGGTTGGTCTTCAAAGTTAAAAAACTTTTTAGGCGAACCTCCAATCAATATGCGATCTTTAACAAAGCTGTACTGTGATTTTTTGAGCATGAGTATGCAGACTAATTTACTGGAATTAAACCAGGTAGCTCTATCATACACAGGGTGTATCAAATCAACTGTTACAAAGTTATTGAACTTTTTTGTAAACAAATTTGTTTGTCTTTCAATGTCTCTACCTCAAAAAGTATATAGGTAGTGTGTTTTCAATCTTTTAATTCCATTGGAAGGGTGCTTCTTTTCCCGTTATGTGTAACGGCTGCGTTGGTCCAGCATAGTCGATAAGACAACCGGTCTAATAAGTGTTCTATCGAAGGTTAGTTTCGTGCGCTAGCGTACGTTTTTTGACCGAATGTTTTTTTTAGGAATGAGTGGATCCGAGAGTTTAAAAACCATAAGGCCGTTGAGAAGGGCTGAATCACGGGTGAACTTCTAAAAGTCTAAAAAGTGACCAGCTGTGAGAAGCAATCCACTCCGTGATCGGGATGATCTGCGTGGTAGAAAGAATGCCTTCGGATTGGTTGAATGGCCCCATATGTCCTATCTTCAAGAAGGACTACAAACTCGAACATAATGTCTTCCGAGACATAACGATCATCAATGCCGCCTACAAGATAGTCTCTCGTGTTCTTTTGAGGAGACTGCGTCTGTTGGCTGAATCCTTTGTTGATGAATATCAAAGCGGGTTTCGAGAAGCACGATCGACGACGGACCAAATGCGACAAATTATGGATATATTCAGGGAATACAACTTGCGGATAAGACAAAGTACATGGTAGCTGGCAGACAACGAAGCAGTCGTGTTGGGTTTAAGGTGAAAAACGATGGGGTACCGTAAACCAATTTATATATCTTAGAACACTAGTGACATATGATAACGATGTTAGCCGCGAAGGAAAAATGCATGTTGCTGCTGAGAATATGGTTTACGTAGTCAGCTAGAGTCCCACAGCCTGAGGATACGCGCAAAACTTGCTCTATTCAAATCGCTGATACTCCTTGTTGCTCTGTACGGCCATGGATGTTGAAGGAAGCAGGGTGGGTATCGAGTGCTCGGCTTGTTTGGGGAAGAATTATGCGTTCAATACTCGGCAGCAAAGTAGAAAATGGAGAATGGCGCAGACAGTACCAAGTATACAACCATGCTGACATTGAAAGGCTGATAAAACACGGCAGACTACAGTGAGCTGGGCTTGTAGTGCCGAAAGACGAAAGTGACACCAATTAAAGTTATGACAACAGAGCAGAGAACCTGGAAGAAGTCGTCAATTTCGAGGCAAACCCCGCTCTCGCTGGCTGTGCACAATTGAGGAAGATGCGCATGCGGTGGGCGTCTATGGAACTGGCGGTCCAAGATCGAGTAACCTGGAAATCTAAAATACATTCAGACATGATTTGAATTATCTGGTCACTAGCCCAAGCAGCACTTGCAACATATAATGGGCGCGGTTTGTTGCATAACCATAAACTTTTGCTGGTGCGCTTTTTTGGTTGCTAAATCAGGTGAATAATGGTTTATGTACGCTTCTTTTCAACTAATTATGTTGCAGAAAGTGTTAGTCAACAAACGGTGTTGGTCGGGAGGTCACTAAGATAATGATGATAGTTTGTCCGCCCTTTCACCTAGGGACGTTTGAGAAGCAATTACATACAAAGCTGAGGCACAAGCTGGGAAGTATTCATCATTCGGCGACCTTGTTATTAGTATAATAAATAATTACAAAGTGCCGCAAAATAAAAAAGAATGTACTTTTCAAGTGATCCAGAAAAGGTTGCAGGACTGGTCAAATACAATACAAACCTACGTTCTATAAATTAATAGACCCTTAAGATACTAATTTAGAGCATAGAACTATTTCTCGGGTCTAAAAAATTAGTAGCGCGGTCATTTGTTATGTTCTTTTGTTAAAAGTATTATGCGCTATTTTTCATAACAATCGGTTAATAAATGGCAGTATTATTAATTTTTTCTCCAAATTAGAAACATGCTCGCATGAACTTTTAAGGGGACGGTTTCATATAAAATTTTCAAAAAATCGAATAGATTGGAAAAAATCGAACTCTTTTGAAAATTCATTATAAAAGGGGCGGCAAATTTAATTTTTGGCCCCTAGCGGCAAATCATCTAGCGCCGCCACTGAACGTATGTCTCGCCTCCCACGGTTTAAATACGAATGCTTGCACAGCCTGTTCTATATGTAAAAGCAAATAATGACTACATAGGAAAATTACTTACAGATCCATTCATTCAGCGTCATACAGCAGTTGGCATCACTGCACTCAAGTCACGACGCCGCTACCCATCAGCCCACCCCCACCAACCGAAGGCACGCCGTCTGAAGGGTGCTTCTTACCAGCTCACTAGGCGACGACGCAGCGGCACGGTATCTTGTATCCGGTGAAGTGCTGACGCCTAGGTGCTGCATCCTGGATGACGAGACGTGATACGTGCTCTCGAGGGCAACTTTTCACACCTTCGAGCTTAATCAACAGTTGCTCTCTCAAGCAACCCATTCACGGGCAAATTATAACTTGAATAGCATACACAAATGCGATTACTGTTACCCTCAACAGCTTTTGGACTTGTAATGAGATACGGGGTAGCAATTTTGGTCTGTGAATGGTAATCTGATAAAAAGGGACGCATTTGCTGAAAGATAGAATGTTACAAGTGAAAAGGATTTGCATATTTATTCATCTTGCTTTCATCCGGTCATAACTCGAAGGCGAAATGAACAGCGCACTAAAATTAAAGCTTTCGCCGCTTTATAGAATGATTTAACTTCACTGTGCGTAACTTTGCCGTCTCCGGGAAGGCAATCGCCGGACGCCAAAGCGTCCATAATTAAGATTAACTTTGTTTATTTACAGCTGTTCCGAGCGCTGAACTGGTTTACTGTAACGTCTCGTTTAAAATTGGATTATGGAAATTTGTTTTCCAAGGGACCATTCTTTCTTTATGCGTTTGTCCTATAACCGAAGTCAGTTCAGTCGTCTGAATGGAACCGAACAAAGGCTGTGGTGAAGAAGTTTGTTTCATGTTTGACTTTTAATCGGCGCGCCGGTAGGATGAAATGACTGCTCGTTTCGTTTGTGGTTCAGTTAACGAGAACTGCTTTGCAACTATGTTCCATGCGTGGGTTTTGCTTGCTTATGGGAGGTTGATTCGTTTAGCAATCAGTAACAATTATTCAATCATTTATTTATTCAATTACGTTGATGAATTATTTATTTTACGGAAATGTGTCACATATTTATCGAAAATACTGCACAAGAACATATTGTATTTGACAACACTAAAATTGCACAGCGACAGACATCTCCACTTGTCTATTACAAAAGGATAATAGGTTCCACTATCTTGCCCCCCTATCAACTAGCCCCTACAGCACGTACCTAGACCAAAAACCAATGTTCGTAATTTCAGTGGTAACGGGGTAGTGCGAACTTGATCATATTGCACTCACTCTAAATACCTCCTACGATTTGTAGCTTCCACAAATAATAATTTGAAATATTACAGTAAGTGGTTTCTGCTGGAAATTCAGTATCCTCGCTCCATTCCATGCCCTCTATATTACGCGGTTAAATTCCGCAGCACAGCATCAAGAAAGCATCCACGATGCTGCAGGGAGATTGCAATTAATGAGACTTCCCAGCAACTGGCAGAACAAACGGACCGCTTCCTTCCAACCGTACATACTGAGAAATTGTCACAAACACACGAACACGTACAATTTTGATCTTCAGCTCGACTAAGTGGTGTAATTTATAGTACGATATCACTGTTGGCATTAGTTTCAGTCGTCTATCAATGTCCCGAACCTGCAGTACTGGAAGATGAAGGTAAAAGTTCTGCTTCGATTATTTCACAAATGAGAAACGTGCTTCTCGTCAGTTCTTGGGCAGGCTATAAAAAACAAAACGGTCTCTGCAACTGCAGTAAAACCGGCAAGCAATATGATTGTGACGTTTGAAATTTTGAGAAACGTGTTTAGTTTAATTTTGTTGAGCACATAGTCCCAAAACTTCCTGTTGCATTCTCGAGGAAGTTTTTTCATGTAGGGTTTCAATTTCCAGCACCTCTAAATACTTGTCATGTGAGACATGTCTTCAATTTTAACAGTTAATATTTCATTAAAACACGTTCATTCACTTCATGCGACGTTCCACAACGGTCTAATCTACCAGTTAACACTACCAACTTATTGGATCGATCGAGTAATTCAATTTGAATTTGATACCATTAAAGCTAAACTTACTCGGTAGTCCTGAACATTTACTCGTGAGTTTCACTAGCTTTCAGACGGTACAATGTTGTTTGCTTGGTACAGCTTCCATCAGAACTACCAAATTGTACTTCAACCTGTATGGTTCTCGGGTAGAAAATAACGAACAACTTTCCTTTATTGCAGCAGCACCTTGTAAAACAAATCAACACAAGACTGCACTAGCAGCAACGCGCGGTTGCTCGTTTCGTTGCCTAGATGTGAACCGGTTGCCTGGTTCTGTTCCAATATTGCAGAGCTCGCACTTTCATCCTCTAGTTGTTTCAGATGCTGTAACAACGAAAACCAAACATTACAAGCAAGTAAATCTGCACAAGTCGGACGCGAACGAACGGTGAAAGTATGGTTTGAACCAAGCACCATGCAGCACCAGACACCGTCTTTAATGGTAGTGCTCCCTCAAGAGAGAGCGAGACAATGTATAAAGAGTCCTTCTGCTGAACGAGCGCCCACCCCGAAGACGACAGTCCCGCAGCTATATTTACACGTTCAGTCGGGCCGTTCGCCACTGCACCCCGCGAGCGGAGCCGAAACAAACAGAAGCTAAATTTCACCTGGCTTGGTGGCACCTTGGCACTCCTGTCTAGCCGCAGACTGGTAGAGAAAGTCGCTGCATCCAAGCAGTCAGTTAATACATAAAATGGCAATAATGTCACGGTGAACTAAGAGTGCACTACATTGGCATATCTTTGACCTTTGGCGGCTGGGCTATAATACTTTATTGCATCCAGTCAGCTACCTACTGGTGGGGGCACTGTGTTTTAGAAAGTTCGCTGTTATGTGATCTGAAAGTGTTCTAATTTTATTAGTTCGTTTCTTCTGGTCATAAGATTTCCAATCACCGCATTTATATTTTAACTTTCGGGCTGCACACAGCACAGTTTGAGGAGCTTTAAATGTTAATACTCTAAATCAATATCGAATGTCATAAAATACAGATGATCTCGTGTTATTTTTAACTTAATTTCTGTTGGTTTAGAGTTCAGCTTCTTATATTTACACCAACGATTCGATCAAAGCACTCGTTGCACGTAGGACGCAAGGAAATTTCACTTTCGTCGTTTTTTTACTTCGGAATCGATAAAAATTTTGACTGTCGGTATTCTAGACGGCTTTCGATTTCTGTTTTAGCGTCCACATAAAAGAGGTGCATCGGCCAGTCGGTGGATCTAGGAAACTTCAGTGAAGTAACATTTGCCATCTTAGAAGTCCGCCGATTTCAAACAAGACTGACGTGGGTGGAACAAGGACACATCATTCAGATTCGTGGGAGCACTGGTAGTACGAATGGCATCGTTTGGCCAAGGCGGCCACCGGTTGAAGTTTTATTATTAGTTGAAGGAAGTGGTCTCAGATAAGTATATTAATTGATTACCTATCTAGCTTTTCGACTCATCTCTATGTGAATACAGATCAATAATGTAAATGTAAATTTTGATGTGCGCTCACTGTGTTCCACTGTATAATTTGATGTGAATTCCATAAATCATTATATTTCTCTTCATTCCGCAAGTTGTCAGCAGGCATAAATACGTTCTACCACAGATAACAGACGTTTAGGCTCGGTTTGAATCGTGTGTAAATACCCGCTACTGAAATTCCGAATAAATCAGACGTCTGGAACACATTTGGCAAACTTTTGTAGATGGCGCAGTGATCGATACAATGCAGTTAGAGTGCAGCTGTCAAACACGTGTAGCAAACAGTTGCGCAGATGGCAATAGTGAAACACGGATTTCCAACGTTTATCAATTTGAAAGTTTACACAGGTTTTTGAAGAAATTTTGCTCTAGCCTAAACGTCTGTTATCTGTGGTTCTACCAAAGACTAATTATTGAGACGATGGATTCACGAGTTTTCGATGTTCTAAATCACTGAATAGCGGTAAGCTTGAAGCTAGTTGGTACTGCCGCACGGTATTTTGATTTTAGGCCTGAGTTTAGTCCGGTCTTAGACGACCTGTTATCGCAGAAATGGCTGCATCCTGAAGCCAAATGAAAACAGTGTAAAGGGGTGCCATATTCTTCTTGCCTACATCTCAATAATTTGAATCAACTTTTCGACCTTTATGTGCTATATTATGGTCCACACAAACCATGTGAGGGCAAGTACGCAAGTTTTATCTCGTACGAAAAACAGGTATAATCGTGTTTTAAATGTCATTTTTTTATATTCTTTATCGTCCTATCTATAAGGCGTTGCACGCTCATTTGAAAATGCCATATCAAAGAGTTATATTGCAGGTTAGTAGACGTCGAATAATTTTGAAATAAACTGTACAACGAAATTTTATAATTGGATACTGGATAATTAAATAAAAATTGTTTTCGTTTTTGTTAGTTTACTTATGGCTATCAAAATGAGTGAAGCTGTTTAATTTACCCACAACTTTTCAGTTAGTTTAACAAGAGGAAAGGAAAGGAATATATAATCACAATGTGTACACTTTTCTACTTATGTGAGAAGTCACAAAGAACACAATAAGCAAGTGAAAGTTTTCTTATATTTTTACTGCTTTCGAAAGAATCCAAACAAAGATTAAATAAAAGTTTGTAAATAAAGCCATGCCGCATAGTTAAAAACCATTTGTCACATAGTCCAAACAATAAACCTATATTATGGGATAGAGCTGATACTTTTGCATTGTTCCTACAATTTGAACTTTGATTTTATGCAATGAATATAACAATAGTTCTACAATATCCCCAATAGTAACGATGAATTGAATGGTTAAATTATAAAAGAACAATATCCAGTACTGTAACCATATGTGATATTGTACATGTTGATGGTCATGTTAATAGTTCGAATGTTAAACAAACAATATCTGAAATGGTTTCGCTTATTAACAATACAGTAAATAGACTTTATGTGAAATTGTTGCAATATATTTTAATGTGTTAGGAACCCTTCTCTTGTAAATATTTAGAACATAAATTTATTATTTCTATTGCAACCTTTTGCATAAGTACTCTAAATATTTACAATATCAGACAATAGTTCAATCCCAGGTAATAGGGTGATGAGCCCGTTATCGCCATGTTTCTATTATCACCCTACCCATTTGAAGCCGTTGGTTAGAGCAGTGTCTGCCATCAGGAGCGGATCCAGAAAAAAATTCGGAGGGGGTCCGAAAATTCGATTTTGAAATGTTCATTGTATAGTTCGTAATATATAATACACTCATTTAATTAGAATTAGTCTTGGTAATAGAATCTCGTTTGAAATGATTTTGAATTTAGAACGATTTTAAAATTGAAACTGTTTTAAGATTTCTCAAGAAGTTGAAAAATTTCGGGGGGGGGGGTCCCCCTGGATCCGCCACTGTCTGCCATCTTTGTTCAACGCATTGAGCCAAATGGTAGCGGAACAATAGGGGCACTCTATTCGAGTTTTCGTTGCGCTCAAACACGAGAATTTCACTGTTTTCAGCGCATTTGTGTTATTATATTGGTTCTTAACAACGAAGCAAAGCTGTTGATGTCAATTTTTACGCATTCCATTGATTGCAGGCCGAGAAATTAATGTATTAGTGAGGCACACTGCTTAGTATGGTTAAAAATAGGCACTTTACCCCACGTAATTCACTCAATTTGCAAAATATTTCGGCCAACCTTATGTTAATGATAGCAATAGAAATATCAAGCTTTATGTTCTAAATATTTACACGATATGATGTCATCGTACATTATAGTGTATTTCAACAATCCTACATAATGTCTGTCTACTGTTTTATTTACTAGTGAAACCATATCAGATATTGTTTGTTTAACATTCGAACCATTAACATGGCTATCAACATGTACAATATCACATATGGTACTGGATAATGTACTATAAATACTATAAATCAACCATTCAATTCGTTGTTACTATTGGGGATATGGTAGATCTATTGTTACACTCATTGAATAAAATCTACGTTTATATTTTAGGAACATTATAAAAACAACACCTCTAATGGTTACTATATCCCACAATACAGGTTTATTGTTCGGACTATGTCAAGTGTTTTTTAGCTATGCGGGGTTGCTAAAATAAATGATCATAATGTTAAGCACATAATTTTTGTTAATGCAAAAGCACAAAAAATGATGAATTAATTAGGCAAAATAATGGTACAATTTAAGGTACTACTGTGCTACCTGATGATAATTTGTCTCTGTGGGACATAAAATTAACAACTCAAATTAATCAAATTTATTTGAACAAGTTCACATCCTGTATGGTAGTTTCAACCATATGCGATATGGTATGTTTTTATTCCCCTATGGTCATGGTAATTCACGATGCTACTCATAATTATCGGTACTAGCTAATTCCGATTTGCCCAGCTCAAGATGGTGGGACGAGCTCACAATAATATGAAGAAAATTCTTTGTTCTTTGCTCGATAGCGGAAATAGCTCAATTGGATAAAGCAGCAGTACCACTGATGTCACCACTTTCCGGATGGCAGGTAATCAAATCTCGATTATTAAATACCGACAGAGTTAAAACTATATGCGAGCGTTACAAATGTGACAAACTATGCGGAAAATAACAACATTGTAAGGTTCTTTACTTTTGCCTACCCTTTCGACAGCGTCGATAAAGTAGTTTGTGCACGCTTCTGCTAAATTGATCATTTTAACCTAAATTTGTTTTCACAGTTAGTCCTAATGTTGCATTATAGTAACCTATGGTGGATATGGCCAGTATAATAGTAAAAAAATACTATAACTATTTTCAATATTGTTCGTCAAAATCCTACCGTTAATTTATACGTTTTTATTTGTATAGTATTTCGCTAGAAAACTATATTTGAACTATACGAGAAATAGTAGAAACTCGGAACTAAGCGACTATTTGTGGTATTGTACATGTATAGTCCACGAAAAAAAATGTTCGAAAAAAATCGTCGTTTTTGTATTGTAACATAACCTAACGCCATATTCCCCAAATTGTTATCCGGCTGAAAATTTACAATTTACAAACAATTTACGGTGTGGCGTGTTTATTGTCGAATCACAATATGTCAAATTGTGAAAAAACTATAGTACAAATAATCCATTCATTGTTCTCGTTTATGCGGGATGCCATACAACCTAAGTAACACTATGACGGAAAACAATCTGCTAAAAATATTCTCATTTTGATCGTTATTTAAATGATATAGAAGCTTGCTTATATTGTTTTACTATTTATAATTTTCCATCAGATCTTGGACAATTAGCATTTCCACTGTAGAGCAAATTGTCGTTTAATTCTTAGTGATATATGTACATATATGCACAGGGTATGAAGTTGTAAATCGTGTCGAAACTTAAGGGGGGTTGTGTAAGGTATTATCGGCAAAGAGAAGATTCACTGTCTGCATCCAGTGTCAGCTTCAATTTGTAAAGCTATAATTGTCAATTCATTATCGCAGACTATAGGAAGTAATTAATCCAATTTGACAGACATAGTACTCAAGTGAGATCAGGGATGTGAAGTTAACAGTCTTCTGTTAATGAGGGTCGAGCTTAGGCAGCATAACTACGAATCACCCGAGTTCACTAGCATGTGTCCTGATAGCGGTAGATGCGTCTATCTTTGCCATGACAACCGACTGAGTACTATGGATCTAATTTTCATAACTTTCCCTACCCAGTAATTTCTAGCTAATTGAATGTTGTTAAAATGTAAAAAAATGTGACTAACATAGTCGAAATAAAAAAAGGAAAAAACAATTTGACAGATTTACTTCGCTGAAAATCAGCTTTTGAAATTGTCAAATTCTCAGTTGAATTATAGAAATTTTGGTATTTCAGGCTTGATTAGGTAATCATGCTGATAACTTGAATTAGCAAAGTAGGTCTTCCAAATTATATATGCATGGTTAGTGGAGTAATTGGGTAGGATGGTATAATACGCCTCACCAGGCTAAAATGTCAGATTTCTATTCCAAAGACCACATAATTATTTGAAGTAAATAGATAATTGTATTTGGCATTTTTCAGGTGTTGCAGAACAGCAACTGATACAAATATTTTAAAAGATGTAAGTTTTCACTCTTTTTCTATAAGCATTTGATTTAATTTGAAATAGTCAGATTTGGCTGAACTGTCTGACTACTAAGTATAATGTTAGAGAAGCTCTCTCAGTCCTTGGAGGGGCTAGCGCCCAACAATACAATTTTATAACGTTCTCGCTAGTATGCACGATTATTAGCAAAATAACGTTTAGGCAATTATGGATATTAAATAATTAATTGTTTAAGCGGTTACACCACTGTAGAATTTTAAAACAATCGATTTTCTATTTATTAGTTTCAAATGTGCTTTAGGATGCTAAAAATGATATCCCAGAATATGGAAGACGAAAGCAATACATAAATGTACAAATTTTCAATTCTGCCGCAACGCCTCTTAGGGACCATCCATAAATGACGTAGCATTTTTTGAGCGATTTTTAACACCCCCCTCCCCCATCGTAGCATTTCGTCACAAACTTCTAAATACCCCCTGGTAATTACGTAGCTTGACTGTAACTCTACCCCTCTTGTCACCGCAAAATTTAAAAAAAATAAAAGGCGATGATAGTTATCCCCCTTTAACCCTCCGGAAGTCGCGCAAATGGCCCACTGAACGAGCTGGTGCGCTAAGACGATTTCGCTAGCAGCGTGCACTCAGTGCACTAGCGCGACTTCCGGAAGGTTAAAAAAGCTACGTAGCATGACAAGACCCCTTACCCCCTGTCGTCACACATCATCACAAAATACAAAACTCCCCCCTCCCCCATATAATGCTACGTCATTTATGGATGGTCCCTTATGTGTATCCGATGTGTACTGAAAACTTTAACCGCGTTTTTCTCGAAACCACTTTTTTTGAGCTGGATGGAAATGTAACTCGAACAAATGATTTTTGAAATTTTCACAGTATATCCAAAATTGATTTCTTCAGCGACGTACGCAGGATTTTTTTTATTGCTTTTATTGCTGCTTAGATTTTTATGACATTTTTTGACGTTTTTTCACTCACACAGGTCAAAAATTTCTGGAGATAGATTTCCGGCCGTGGACCCCTTCCAAAAAACGCGCATGATGTGAAAATGCTGCACAGCCGCCATCTTGTGAAGAAATATCTCGAAAAAATTATTTTGTTTGATTCAATACTTATGTTGTAAATCCCATTCAACAAGATGTCGATTTACCTTTTATTGAGCCATGAAAAATTCTCGAAATAAGCTTATTTTTTCGTGCTCTACAGTGGTGCAACCCCTTAAGCTAAATCGAGGATTTCAAAATTGTTTTAAAAACATCCGACAATTAAATGGCATAAACAGTGAATTTTAAATTAACTTTATTGTACAGTTTGAATCGAGCAAAACATCTGACAAAGATGTGGCATGAAACGTACATAAATCTTGGCCGTACATTCCTGGCTGGATTCTGGCTAAAAGTGAGCAGCATCGGTTAGTTTAACCGCTTCTGTCAGAAACGGTTGTTGCATTTGAGCGAATTTTTTGCCAGAATTCTTGCACAAATCGCGCAAAATACTGACAGAAACGCTACCAGAATCAATTTCGCTTTGCTCAACTTTTGCTAACTTTCTACTTGTCACGGTGACTGGGCATTAGAGTGGCTCGCGGTTGTATGAGGAAACTTAATTCATTTAAACTAGCGGGCACAGCGCTTTCTGAGTTCCTTTTGTGGTCTCAAATGCCTGTGCAAAATTTGATAGCGATTGGTTGCTTCCCGGGTTTGTGCATTGCGTTCAAAGTTTGTATGGGATTTTATATGGGGAAATTAATTATTTTGCATTTATGGTAATAAAGATCGCTGATTTTCACTGAATATGAAAAACAAGCTTTATAAAACTATAGTTCAAACTTTGGTTAACAACTTTGTCAAAGACCGTAACTAGCTACAAGTTTTCAAAAAATAGTTATAATGATTTTAAAACTTATGGTAAAATACAAATGCAGAAATTGATTACTTGTTCCAACACTGCACAGTGGTCCAGATCGCTAATTTAGGAGGAATTTTTACTTTCTGACAAACCTGTATAATTTAGCCGTATCATGTCTTAGGATGAATTTGTGTACTTTAGAAGATGCTTCTTTTTATTGGAATAGTTATTAGGGTGGTTCTAATTTATCTAAAATACGAAAATAAACTTTTTACTGATGAAAGATAGAGCTCCACAGTCTTCCACAAAGTTGTAAAGTAACTTATTTTGAATAAATTTGTTGAACATATTAAAGCTCTATCTCTTTTAGTTTTTGTTATACAAGAAATTTAAAAAAAAAGATTAGGGTGTTCCTGAAAAAAACGTTTTTTTAGTATAACTTTCGTATCTTTTACTTTTTGTTAACACAACCTTTGAACAGCTTATTGAAAACTTCAAGCCGAGTATTTTTCTCCAAGACACCGAAGGTCTAACTTTTTTCTTTAAAAAGTTATGGACACTTTTCGTTAAAAAAAATAGCCTATTTCAAGGCTCAATATCGCTGATGCGGGCACCTAAAATTGAATTCTGTTTCCACCACATGAAAGACCATACTTATTAGTATATTTGAGCAAAAATTGGCGAATACGATATTTTTTTAAAATTTGCAATTTAGATTTAAAGTTTGTAGTTTTGCAGGTTCAACGCATTAAAGCATTTACACACATATCGTTGTATTATGAAAAAAGCCACTTTCAAATATCATTCTCTCATCGCAGCAAGCTTTGCATAAGTGAAACGACTGTCAAAAAAGGTTTCTGATTTTATTCGTTTTAAATAAAACTAGTAAATATGGATATTAGTCGAAGAGAGTTGGCGAATTTGCTTATTGCTGGTAAAAAGACAGATGAACTGCTTAAGTTCATTACAAGTAGTAATCCAAATGTAAAATTGAGACTTGTTAATGTTCGAAAGAAATTTTATATTTTGTTAAAACAACCTTTGAACAGCTTTTAGAAAACTTCAATCCACGTTTTTTCATAACTCTGAAAGTCTAACTTTATACTTTCAAAAGTTATGGAAACTTTTCGCTCATAAATAGCCCTTTTTCAAATGTCATTATCTCTGATTGGGGCAAATAAAAGTAAGTTCGGATTGAACCATAGAAAAGAACATACTTTTAAGTATATTTGAGCAAAAATTGGAAAATATTATTTTTTTTAAGCATGTAATTTTAAATTTACTAACCAAAGTTTTAAATTTTATCGCATAGCGACATAAAAGAAATTGCCTAAAGCCTTTGTATTTCCTTTTCTGTTTTGCTTACATATCAACAATACTGAATGTGTTCATTAAAAATAATTTGGCTATGACAACAATTACAAGCATTATTCAACATAACATGCTGCCAGTAGGTATGTGCAGTGAAGAAGTTCAAGAAACCAGGAATAAAAGTATTCGCAGATTCCGAGAATTCCACGCACGCAAATTCGATCGACTCGTCAATCTTGATGACGTTTTCAAGAGACTTCTTGTTTCATCAGATCCTATAATTTCTCTTAAATGTAAACGTCGAATTCAACGAGCACCGCTGGATATACCTGAAAATGCAATGCATCTACTTTTGAATTAATTGGCATTGAATAAATTCTCCTTATATAAATCATAAATTGTTGTCATAGCCAAATTATTTTTAATGAACACATTCAGTATTGTTGATATGTAAGCAAAACAGAAAAGGAAATACAAAGGCTTTAGGCAATTTCTTTTATGTCGCTATGCGATAAAATTTAAAACTTTGGTTAGTAAATTTAAAATTACATGCTTAAAAAAAATAATATTTTCCAATTTTTGCTCAAATATACTTAAAAGTATGTTCTTTTCTATGGTTCAATCCGAACTTACTTTTATTTGCCCCAATCAGAGATAATGACATTTGAAAAAGGGCTATTTATGAGAGAAAAGTTTCCATAACTTTTGAAAGTATAAAGTTAGACTTTCAGAGTTATGAAAAAACGTGGATTGAAGTTTTCTAAAAGCTGTTCAAAGGTTGTTTTAACAAAATATAAAATTTCTTTCGAACATTAACAAGTCTCAATTTTACATTTGGATTACTACTTGTAATGAACTTAAGCAGTTCATCTGTCTTTTTACCAGCAATAAGCAAATTCGCCAACTCTCTTCGACTAATATCCATATTTACTAGTTTTATTTAAAACGAATAAAATCAGAAACCTTTTTTGACAGTCGTTTCACTTATGCAAAGCTTGCTGCGATGAGAGAATGATATTTGAAAGTGGCTTTTTTCATAATACAACGATATGTGTGTAAATGCTTTAATGCGTTGAACCTGCAAAACTACAAACTTTAAATCTAAATTGCAAATTTTAAAAAAATATCGTATTCGCCAATTTTTGCTCAAATATACTAATAAGTATGGTCTTTCATGTGGTGGAAACAGAATTCAATTTTAGGTGCCCGCATCAGCGATATTGAGCCTTGAAATAGGCTATTTTTTTAACGAAAAGTGTCCATAACTTTTTAAAGAAAAAAGTTAGACCTTCGGTGTCTTGGAGAAAAATACTGTTCAAAGGTTGTGTTAACAAAAAGTAAAAGATACGAAAGTTATACTAAAAAACGTTTTTTTCAGGAACACCCTAATCTTTTTTTTTAAATTTCTTGTATAACAAAAACTAAAAGAGATAGAGCTTTAATATGTTCAACAAATTTATTCAAAATAAGTTACTTTACAACTTTGTGGAAGACTGTGGAGCTCTATCTTTCATCAGTAAAAAGTTTATTTTCGTATTTTAGATAAATTAGAACCACCCTAATAACTATTCCAATAAAAAGAAGCATCTTCTAAAGTACACAAATTCATCCTAAGACATGATACGGCTAAATTATACAGGTTTGTCAGAAAGTAAAAATTCCTCCTAAATTAGCGATCTGGACCACTGTGCACTACCGGTGCTACACCGACACCGATACTTTAAACTTAGGGTTACCATATTCTCAGATTTTTCTGTAATATCACAGATTTTTTTTCACAATTTTTGATCATGGATTCACATGACAAAATTCAGCATTTTGATGAAAATTTCACAGATTTTTGGAAATATTATGCATTTTTTACAGATTTTTCTGAAATTTTTCACAGATTTGTTTTCCTGTTTCTGTTATCACAGATGGTAAAAAGATATTTTTGAACGAAATACAGATTTCAATGTGGCATCCCTGTTTGTTAGCGGTTGTATGCGTAACCTGCATGATATGAATCTGTGCTATTGATCACCTACTACAAATGAAATGACCTGATAATCAAGAAGGTTTGGTTAAATATGTAACATTCGATGTTGATTGGTTGTGCTTAAAGTATAGGTAAGAAATTTATTTGATTTATTATTACTCTAAATGTATTAAGAAAATAAATATTTTACATTAAGTAGTTTAGTCCTACGTCTACAGTTCGTGCAACCCCATAGGGTTGCTCCATGTAGTTTCTGTTTAGAAAATTACTTGTAACTGTGAAAACAAAAGAGAGAGAAACTTGGTTGCTTCGGCAAAAATATGCGTTTCCCAAAGCTCTAAAAATCTCAAAAACAAAGTATTTACGAGAAAAGAACACATAAAAGATATTAAATGAAAACCAATTTTTCAAGAGCCACCCTATCTTAAATATTTAAAAAATCATAACCATTAGGGATAGTCATATAGTTTGTTTAGCAGAGTTGTTTCAATTTAATTGTTTCATGCCTTTGTAGAATATTATGTAGCTAAATTTAACAAATCTAAAAAGCTAATACTTTGAACATCCTAATAAAAAGGACCACCCTAATATAACTAATATGAAAAAATCGGCTTAAAAGTACTAAGAAAGTTTGCCGAAGACACAATATATGTAAAAGGTTAAGTGCAATGCTTATTCCAACCGTTAAATACATCAACTCTAGAGAAATTTCCCGTTTGAAGTAAACTTACACATATATTTGTCTTTGAAGTGTACTTTGTGCAATTTTTTTTTTATTTTTGAGAAATAGTTCAATATTTATTCAGTAAATTCACAAAATGTCTTCGAAATCGAATTGAATATTGTGCCTTCTGCTGATAGGAGTCTTGCCTTCCACCCGAGTCTACTAGGTTAATAGGTGAGAGAGCTTAACTAATCGCCATGTTTTGTAACCGTCGCCGTCAAAAGATCCTTGTCGAACTGTAGAATATTGCACTCCTTCCTATAAGTAAATTACTAAAGCTATTTATTTTTATTTATTTAGATTGATTGGCTTCCCATAACGGTACGGGTTTTTTGAATAAACACAATAATTTGAATCCCACTACAATTTTAAGAGGGGGACGTTTTCAAATAAGCTAGGGTGTAAAACATGATAGATTGAAAAAGTATTATCCTAGAGCCTCACCTTGACACAATGTCATGGTTCACGGGAAAAAAAGAATCATCTTCGAAACGGCAAACATATGCTATGCCTATGTTCGATCCATTTTCTGCCAACATCGCCGGATTAGATTATCCGTCATCATCACTCACGTCTTAGATGGCTCCAATATACTGCCGAAACCTCTTACCTGCTTGATGTGGTTCGTTTCGGTACGAACCAAAGAAAAAAAAGAAGAAAATTCAAATATTTACTTTCACCCCCTCACGTGTAACCTATCTAGTATATTTACGTGCCCGCGAATGGTGAACTGTGTAGGCACGTACTTTCCAAAACTTTCAACGTTTTGGTTCGCACAGGAACTGGCGCACTGGTGTTTCGGTGTCTCAGCCAACGAGATTTATGTTTGGCGTGCCAGTGGCAAAATGATGTGTGCGTTGGTGGAATTCGTCGGCATTCATCTTATGAGCAAAGCTTCAGGTGATTTTCAACCATAAGGTAATTCGCAAAGCTCATGCGGATACATGATGGTGTCCTTGTTGCTTTATAGCCGAAAAGAAAAGGATCAGGAGATTGAGTTGAAAGCATGCTACTAGCTATTTGGTTGAACAAAGAAAACTAAAACATATGGAAGTTTCAAAACCATATTCACAGGTATGGAATATTCACATGTATGAAATTTTGCAGAAATTGTCGTTATTTTTAAAACCTCTCCCACCTGTGCCATAATATAATCCGCATTGAAGCTTCGTGATTAGAACTGAGGTGGTCATAACTTCTGGGATTGTTAAATTTCATAAATACTTTATACACAACCTTATTAAGAGAGGTTTGCTTAATAAAATGTTGGAATCTTGCTTCAAGGAAATAATGAAAATTCCTCAACTTCAGCTGTATTAGTTACGCCGTCATTTATGTTTACGAGTGTTGTTCTGCGAAAACGCATTGCCTTTCGTCCTCAGTACAGCACATTTAATCAATGTAAAAAGTGTCAAGTGAGTTTTCTCTTACGTAAACGTTAATGCTAAAAACGAGTTTTGTATTGGATTTTCGATATATTTTTTTTTTTGAAAAAAGTATAGACATCTGCATGAAACATACGCTCGGCGGCACGATAGTTATTCAGGGACACTGTAGGTCACTACTATAATGCAAATTTGAATAATTTTGACAGGAGAATTGTGCGTAATCTTGCGCGAAAAACGCCAAAACGAAGTGAAGAGGACATAAAGAACACAATTGCATCTGTTCAAGATAGCACCAGTATTCGAGCAACCTCCAAACAGTTCAAGGTTTCGTTCGGAGCATTACGTGCTCGCATAAAAGGAAAGTGCTCGTCATCAATGAAAGCGCGTCAGATTTTTCGCCTGAGTTAACAATATAATGATGTGGGGTGTTGTTGAAGTAGATAATAAAAAAGAGAAAGAAAAGGAATCCAAAAAATATCTCCAAAGCACAAACGTGATCGTCGCACAGCTAAGCAACCACGAGAGCCGGAATGCACAACTTCAATTCCACACTCTGACGACGACCGAATAAGTCATTCGCAAGTACAAAACCAGACGCATCTGTTGAATAAACATGTTTTCTCAACATTTCCTTCCGCGGTTTCATTATTGTTCACATGATTTGCCACTTCTTCATTTTCTAACCTGCATGACGTCAATGGATTGCATTTATTATTTGTTTTATTAATTTTTAAATTATCTGCAGTATTCATACTCTTCAAATAAAAGTTGAATCACTGATTTTCCAGGTGTGTATATTGTTTTGTTTACCCTTGAACATAGTGTACCGCCAGATTTTAAAAACATCGAAAAAAGTACCTTCGCCTTTTTGAATTTAGCTTGAAAAATATTTAGCCTGGCATAAAAACCAAAACATTGCCAGATGTATAACCCTTCCAACGAGTGTCTGTTTGTCTAATTCAGTGCAAAAATACCATCGCACGAGCTCGCAAAAACTGACCTACTTGACCCCACTCTACTCTATGAATAATCATAACAGTATCAATACAATGAATAGAATGAATAAAACAAACAAAATAAATTGAATTGGTAAAATGCATACAAAAAGAAATAAATAAGAATACTAAAACTAATTAAATGATTAAAGCGAGAAATTCAACGATATTTGAAAAGTTTTAAAACTAATAGTTAATTCTAAATTGTTTCAAATTATTAATTTTATTTTTTTTACATTTTAACGACATTCAATTAGCTAGAGATTACGGGGTAGGGAAAGTTATGAAAATTAGAGCCATAGTACTCAAGTGAGAGCAAAAATGTCATTACAGGCTTAATATTGTACGGGCTTAATTTTTGTCTTCTGCTAATGAGGGTCGAGCTTAGGTAGCATAACTACGAATCCCCCGAATTCATTAGCATGTGTCCTGGTATAGACAGACAAGTTCATCTTGTCACGGTAAAGATGGTTTTGTCTGTCTAACGATCCTCGCCACCGATTGGCATGGAAGATTTCAGTAACTTTCTCTTTTATTTATCCAATAATACTACAATAGACTTAAGTAATTTGGCTATGACAATAAAATGGAAGTGTGATAAAATTGCATTGCAACGCTTTCTTCTTCCAAACATATTCGCGTAACACCCACCAGGGCCGGCGAAATACGTGGGTAGTATGGGTAGTACTACCCACTCGAAAATTACCGAGGGGGGAATTAACCACTTGAAAGTTTGAAAAAAACCACAACCTGAAATTAACCACGTAGTGTCTCGCACACAAAATGCAGGCGCCTGAAATTCTCGATGTACAACAATTTCATATTAAACTTGCAGTTTTTTGACAAACGGAAAATCACTGTCCGGACATCATGAACCGGATCGCCGACTGGCCTCCTTGGATCCGCTGGGAACGCTTAGAATCAGATGTCCAGTTATCTGTTAGCATGTCAAGCAAAAGAAAAGAAATAACTAAATTCGGATATCTATCGGGGGTTTAAAAATATGTGTATGAGAGACATACAGGATCGGAACACTGGCGCTAGAACACTAGGTGCACGACCAGACAACATGTTTAATGTTGCGATAATCGCCACCACAAGCGCAGAGACCGTTCTTCCCGAACCCAATACTCTGAAGATGCGCATTCAACGTACCATGATTGAACATGACCCGATATACCCCCCACTGGATTTCACGACCTTCATCTATCCCCTTCAACCAAGGTTTGCTGATACCTTTCGGATTCCAAAACATTTATTGCCCCACGAAATTTGATAAATTTTCAAGGGTCCTTTCACAAGATATACTGAAAAATTCGTTAAAGCAACGCAATCTTTCATAAATATCTCCTTCTAATGCCTAAGTGTCCACCTTCTCATTACCCGGAATGAAGCAATGTCAGATTTGACAAGCGACAACTTCAATACCTGATACCGAACAAAGGCTAATCCGATTGAAATAATAACATATTTTGATCCCTAAAACGCTCCTACATAGTGTTTTTGCGGCTCTGACGAATAATATTAAAATTGGGGACGTCTACGTCGAAAGTTAACCAGGTTTTCTATAATGCAAATACATTGTGTAAAACTTAGGAAAACAATAAGAATGACGCACTTACTTTGGTTTTGTAACAGCTCCCATCAAGGGACACTTTCCGGCATTTACGAGGAAGCTCAATTACAAGATAGTCCTGGTCGATGGCGTAGCCCCATTTAGCATTTCTTCTCGGAGTGGATCTCAAAAGAATGCTTCAATGTTTCCCCGTCTAAGTTATGTGTGGGATATGTCGAGAGTTCATGCGGAGTCTCTCCACAGAAGGAAAACTTTTCACGATTCTCTCCGCATGTTCCGCTCCGTGCCTTGATTCTACAATGGGTAACTATATAACCCTGTTGTTTGCAACGTCGGTATTTCATGCAGAAAAAGGCGAACAGCTAGACGAGCCCCGTTCAAAAGAACAAAGTTTGGAAGAATAGATCCGGCGAATGGCTCGAAATGAGGCCAATGGAAAATAAGTTGTTTTCCTATACTCCTCGATTGTTGCCGCAATTGCTTGCATACCAGAATTTTCACTGACTGAAGCGAAGGGTTCTGGAACGAGCCAATCCCATATTTCGCAATTAAGGTCCCTCCCGCAGACTACACCATCAATCTCTACTTCCCGAGCGGTTACGTATACAAATACTTATTCGTACACGCCCGAGTGTTGTTTAGTTAGATCACGTGATATGGTCCGGAAGTAGACCGTCCAAGGGCCGGTTGTATTAGATGGATAGGTTTTGTATTGAAAAGGAGATTTTTCAGCATTATTTTTGTAATCGAAGAAATATTCAAATCGTTCTCTGTCAGTCATCGGAGATACCTCCCCTTTAGTCAATATTATCATGCGGGCTTCAATATCACCCTTCGCAGGAAATGCAACGAAATTGAAAAGAATGGAGTGATTGGTACTTAGCTGTACAAATGTTCTATGTAGTATCAGTAATTAATAAACACATTTTCTCTAAGCCGTTGGCCATACAGCCCGTTAACAAAGTGTTTCCAAATGAATACAAGCTATTATCAGGGAGATTTCATTCTCACTTACACACTATTACTTCGAATCTTACTACCCACTCGGGGAAAAAGTATTCCGCCGGCCCTGACACCCACCACAAAAACACGAAGAGTATCTCAGTTCCCCGAAATTGCGGACGGGGCCAAATCAAGGCACACGAAAAACCAAACTAATATTTGTAGTTACGAAAGTTTTGTTAATACTCGAAAGGCAAAAGCAAATTGTTTTTTACATTTCTTATAAAAGAAATGTATAGAATTCGCTCAAACTTTCAAGATTTTTTCCGAGGCCCGGAGGGCCGAGTCTTTTATACCAATCGACTCAGCTCGACGATTTGGGACAATGTCTGTGTGTGTGTGTGTGTCTGTGTGTGTGTGTGTGTATGTAACGGACAAATTCCCATTCGTGTTTCTCAGCAATGGCTGAACCGATCTTATCCAAACCAATTTTAAATGAAAGAACTAAAAAACAGTATGAACGCTATTAATTTGTTTTTGATTCTGATGTTTAGTTTCCAAGATATGAATGTTTAAATGCGTAAAAATGGCGTTTTTTGCAGTTTTTTTGAATTATCTACCGAAATTGACAATATAAATTAACAATTTATATGTTTTTAGACAGCTTTAACGAATACCTTTCGTTAAAGCTATAGATTGTTGAAATCGGACTATTATCAAAAGAGATATTTAACATTAAATGCGGACGAAAGATTTTTATCATTTCCCATTGCCAGAAATATGACCAAAAACATGTAATCTATTATTAACGCCAAAACGGCTTATTTTAGGTCAACAGTATCTTCGGAGAATTTAATGGAGGAAATATGCCCTTTCTTTTGGTATTGTGCTTTTGCTGATTAATCTCCCTATGAGTGAGATATTTTCACAAATTTTCTTGGAAATGATTATATCGAAATGATGCCTTCTACAAATTTGTAGCTCTTACTTTTGCGAATAACTTTACTGAAGACTTCAAATATCTATTTTGAATACTTTAAAAGTTATGGCTTGTTGATTGTGGATTACTCTTTGTCGCCTATTTATTGTTCAATGTAGAAATAATCCATTGAAATAAGCCAAACATTATTTCGACAAATCGAATTTTGTATTTCATTTTTCTATCTACAACCGCTAGAAATAATCACCGAACACTTCCAAGTTGTCTGGAAGGAACTTGATAACTTATCAGTGCAAAAATGTTCATTTGTGCGAACCTTCTGACTGCAATTTTTCTAACTAATGACCATCGGATCGATCTGAAACATATCGGAAAATGAAAAGCGAAATAAATAATTCCAAGCAACGGCGTAGCCCAGAGAAGGTTTTGGGGTTTAACACCATACAATGCCCAACCCCCCCCCACCTCCCCCCCACACACTAAAAAAAAATATTGGATGAAGTTGAAAATTTATTGATGCACTGATTTAATTCAATATTACAATAACAATTATCTGATCCGTAGATTGATAACCTGTTGTTGTAAACATCACGAGGACTTTTGATAAATTGTCGGAATGGGGTCCTGATATGTAACTGATCTATTGGTCTTGATTTCACAGTTGTATAATAGCATCAATATCAAATTCCTGCCTGAAAACATTCCAATAGAAAATTACAGAGTTCTGTAATCAATCATAGTCCTCAGATTTATTTTCAAATTGATCTCGTTTTTGTAGAGATGTACTGTAATAAGGGTCTTTGTTTAATTGGAAGAGAAGTTAAAATTGATTTAATGTCTATGAAACATAGAACTGCTCACCAAAAAAATGCATAACTTTCAACATTTGCTAAAAATGTTCTTGCCTTTCTCATTCACTCTAAAATTCGTCAATCTAATCCCGACCTGGAGGGCCGAGTGTCATATGCCAATCGACTGAGTTCGTCGAGATCGGAAAATGTCTGTGTGTGTATGTATGTGTGTATGTGGAAAAAATGTGACCTCTGTTTCTCAGAGATGGCTGGACCGATTTGCACAAAGTTAGTCTCAAATGAAAGGTACAACCTTCCCATCGGCTGCTATTGAATTTTTTATTGATTGGACTTCCGGTTCCGGAGTTACGAGTTGAAAAGTGCAATCACACAGCAAATTCCCATATAAACTGAAATGAAAAATTTTCAAAATCAAATTTGTATTTTTGATGCCAAATGACTTTAAAATGCATGAAACATTGAGATGTTTGACAAAAATTGACTTTTTTTGGACTTTGGTACATTTTTGTCTTTCTCATATAGAAAGGTTATGCAAAAAAACTAGTTTAAAATTTCTTAACAAGTTGAAAATTTTCGGCAGGACCTGGACCTCCCGGATCTTTCTCCATGATCCGCCGCTGGTTTCAAGCGATGTTTCAGTATCACATAGTATCTCAAGATCGTGGCTGTCGATCCATTGTTCGTATGTGAAAATTGTACTGAACATGTAATATTCATTTCCACCATTGTATTGAACATAACCAGCCATGGAATCGTAGTCTGGACAAATGAGAAAAGCACAATTGCACCACTAGGTGGATTAAGACAGGTTTTTATTTTGGGAATGCGTCGAGTTGAGACGAAAACGTAATATGATTAATAACGAGGATAACACTTTCCGAATGTAGAGAGAAATTTATGAAAAATGACGATTTCCATTCGATTCTAGCAGGTTCTGATCGATTTTGATGAGCATTTGATTTTTGTTGTATGACCAATTATATGTATAGGTCAAATGTTTAAAATCAGTAATTTAAGGTCAAGATAGCATTATTTTGAAACCGCCAACTTCGGAGGTTTAGTATCTTCGATGAGTTTTACAAACGTTAAACAGCGCATTATTTGATAAAATAATTTTGACGGTATATCGTCCAAGAAGTATTTATGGTGATTTTTCTCAGGTTAATATTCATGACTACAATAAAGTCTCAACAAATTCGCTAGACACGAACTCTGTTACTATTTTCTGAAAAATTAATTCTGCATAATTTTAAAACTTCAAAAATTACGGTTTCGGAATTATGCCGTTTGGACAGTATGATCGATTTTCACCAAACCGAATTTCTGGCTATGCCGCTGACTTCAAGTAAGTAGAAACAAAGTCGTTCTACACTCGTTCACAAGAAACTTCTTCGAATGCTGAATAACTATTATAATACATTGAAACCCTGCTTTTATCAGCCAAATATGAACATATGTTTGATGGGCTCTAGCTGACGAACAAGACAGAATTCGAGTAAATCCTTTCTTGAGCATGTTTTCCTTATCATGAAGATGGAAATATGCAAAAATAAAAAGTTCATCATAATCAGAAATAGTTATCAGACTACATCAAGGGACGGGAAGAATATTTTAACAGCTTCAGTTTATTATAAAGAAAAAAAAATTGCCCGATTTAGTCAATGTCCCCATTTTGTCAGCCTAAAATGCACCATGAGACTGATAAAAATGGGTCTATATTGTATGTATTATTCACTGTGTTTCACATTAATAGGTACATTTCATTTTTGGGGATTTTTTATTGTATCGAAGTACAACAATTTTTAGGTAATTTTCAAGGGGTTTTTTATAGACTTCTTCCAAAATTTGGCGAACCTATTCCAATTCGTATACCAATTAATTGGTATACTTAAGGGTTAATATGTTGCAGATAGAGAAAATACTGAAATTTTCAGCTTTTTTCTTACACAATATTACGAAAGATTATTAAACAATTTTTCTTAATAAGTTTGTGAAAATTATAAACTATTTGAATTTTTTTAATAGTATAATTTTTTTTATTTAGCCGTGATTTTTTAATAAATAGTGACCATCGCTTCACAACGTAGTCTATTTTTCATGGCTTGCGGTGAGCACGATCTCTCGAATTGCTGAACTGAAAATTATGGAATAGAAATTAATTTTTAGTATTCTTTACTTTACTCGCCGCGCAGATAGCTGCCCTAAGACGATTTCGCTAGATTTTCAGAGCACTGTGCACACAGTGCATTAACGCAAGTGACGGAAGGTTATCGAAAAGTTTCGTGAAAATAAAAATTCCAGTAATGATGATGACTTTCCCAAACGGTTCGTTTTCGAGAGCATTCAAGTTCTTTGGCATTAGGATTAGCGATAATAATTCAAATCAAGGATACTACTGGGAAGTCACCTTTAGAAAAAGTCGATGTCGAAGTAAAATTTGGAACTATGCACGCATGCACTTCAGAGATAGCGTGATATCAGGAGCTGCGATTTCATTTCAACCCTTTTTTGTGAAAATGGCGATACTTACAAATGTAAACATAAGGCTTTTTTCATACATGCGAATGATAGCTTTGAAACGCAACCAATTAACCTAAAAATTTTGATTCTACGATATTGCTTTCTTAAACTACAGCAAAAAATACAACGGGCGAAACTGTATTTTTGTTTGTTTATTTAAAGTTTCGCCCTCCACGCTCCATGCAAACAAACAGGGCGATACTTTTTTTGCTAGCAGTTTAGAAGCGAAACTGTCATTTTCGTATTTTTTAGGATTATCAAGCTGATACCAGCTGTAAATAGTAACAATGATCGCTATTGAAAAAAACCAGGACGAAATCAGTGGTGTAGAACGGTAGTTATTGTAAAAAACGTAAGAACGATACTTCAATGCTGATAGGTGGGACCGAAAAAGTAAACAATTGCCAAAGGGGCGATACTATCATTTTGTAAATTTCAATAGCAAAAACAAATTTTAATTTAATAATTTCAAATACTTCATGAAGTTTTGGGTTTCGATCACTGAATCATGCAATCTAGGATATAAAAAACACAATAGTTCTTAAATAGGAAATAAAAGTCTGGAAATATTCACTGTTGATTTTCTTTGAATGGTATCACTGCTAGTATCGCCCTTTTCAAGAAAAAGCGTTGATTTCTTAGTTCTCAGTCGCGTTGGAAATTTGAGTAAAGTATAAACTTCAAATCGATTCAAAAAAAAATTTCGATTTTTTTGGCTCAGTACAATATATAACCCCTTTAGGAAAATTCAGTTTTCCCACCACAATATAGATATTTTATCAACAGAGCAATAACAATAATTCGTTGGTATGTCTATTTTAGGGGCCATTTTTTCGCTTTTCCATTGATTTGGTTTGAGATTTCTAGCACTGATGTTGTCCTATGCTGATTTGAGAGATTCTCTGAGTCCTGCCACTATCCCATGTAGTATGTGTTATCAAAAACATCGCGAAGCATCAAGTTCTAAATGTTCTCAAACGATATAATATCCGAAGAGAGTGATAAGAGTTATAAGAAATGTCTCATCACACTGTTTACAGCGTTTTTTCTGGATTTCATTTGCTGCATCAGCGAAAGGTAGATGGTTCTGTCCGAGATAAATAAGTGTTTGCTTCACCTGCCTCTGTGTACTGTTAGCTCGTATCAATGCTGTTTGCATTCGTTTCCGGTGAACGTTTCTGCAATTTTTGCAGCTTTGTTCGCATGTTTATTCCGAATCAGTCTGT
Organism: Topomyia yanbarensis; assembly: GCF_030247195.1. Lineage (NCBI taxonomy): Eukaryota > Metazoa > Arthropoda > Insecta > Diptera > Culicidae > Topomyia > Topomyia yanbarensis. Next base: position 80,293,328 of record NC_080671.1, read on the forward strand.
GTGAATCGAATTATGCGTGAAAAATACCTTATTCTATGCACACATTTAAGGAAGGATCCCCAGTTCTCTCTGGAGCCTGCTACCGACAAATGAAGAATGGAGCATCGGTGTTCGTAGGGAGAATATCTGTCCGTTCCACCGCTCCGTTGATTTTGAATAGCTTCAAAGCAGTGCGGCATTCCGTACCAACGTAAGGGGGCTTAATTTTGTGCCGAAGAGGATGCTGACGAGCGACGATGATTCAAACGGGAAACTTTGAGCGAAAAAATTAAACGATTGGGAAGCAACTCGGTCCTTTTAACAATACGACTTAATGAAAATTGCCCACGGAAATATTGCTTTCAATATTTTCAATATTTCAGTTATTTGCAACAGTCGTGCATTTTACGGAATCGTGAATACAAAATTTCTGCGCATTATTTTATATATGATTTTACTTACGGTCTTCTTGTGACCGGACAGTCCGGAAAGATTCAACAGACCCATCTGTACAAAGTGGAACGCAATTGTTAGAGAACCGGAGAAACAGCTTTAGGGGGACTTTTCTTCAAAGCACTGAACTAAGAGAAAACACATCCGAACTGTAGCACTTGTAAACTAGAATGAGACATTTCTCATGGTTTATTTTAATCAGATCAACTGAAAGCAGCGTAGCGCGATTGCGCTAAAAGATTTTCTGAATACACGCTAAAGTGAAACTAACCACTTACGTGTAATTACAATTCATATCACACATATTTCCGATCGGATTGCGCTAAAATCAGTAATTTCATTAAGTGCATCGAAAGTTATTCTCATTTGAAAACTGAATAACTATTCCCGCCGAAATTTTTGAATCACTTAGATCACGAGGATCTCATAAAATGGTGTAACTCACATCATGATAGATTTCAAACAAAGATTGAACAAAAACATTACCTCATTCAGTAAATGTCTTATTATCTTTAAACTAAAATAATCGGATAGTTTCCTAGAAGCTGCTTCTATTGAAACCAACATTTTAAAAGTTCTTGAAATCTTTTCTGCCAGCGGCCCAAACTTTATTCCTAAAATACCATCCAAGGTATGAAAGATAGCACCCGAAACACCGTTATAATTTCAGGGTGTGATAAAAAAAAATAAACAAATCTCGATTACCTTCCCACCTGACCCGTGAAACAAGTTATTTAACAGGATCAATCGGAACACCATTTGTCATTTGCATCTAACCGACCGTTACAAACATTCGATTGGGAATCGATGTTTTATTTATTTTGTTTTTTTTTTTTGCTGGAAAGCTCATCTTCACTCCACCGCCACACGTCTCTGTGTGTGGCCACCACCGCAGAACCGTCCATAAAAATTATTGGGTTATAAACGATTTGTACGCAATCATAAAAGGATAGTCTCCGTCCGCTTGGAGTGCGTCAATATTTCATTTGCGTTTTCCGGTCACGTTGGCACGCTTCATGTGCGCGCGCGATCCTCCGCAGGGGACACGGTTGCTACATACACCTCGAAGCATCACCGCAGCCAGACACAGCAGCAAATCGAACCAAAACCAATACTGAATGTACAGCGGCAGAGGAAATCAACCAAACCGGCATAAAAATGAACCAAAATCAAATGAAATAAAACATGTCAGATTTTTGCTGCCGGTTTCGGTTGAGTTTTTCCGCTGCCAGCGTTGACCGAGTGGTGGTGAACGTGATTTTGCTGGGACCGGTGTTGAATTTTATGCGGTAAGCAACCGCGTCGGGATGTGTTTTTATGAAAGCTTTTCGATACTAAGGTTGAGCGAAGTATTGTATTAACAGGAAACTAGCTGAAAATGACGTTAAGGTGTGATTCTACGCACCGTTAAATGATATAGCCTACGAATTTGGCAGATAAATTACCGGTCTAATTCGTAGATATACTTACGGCGTTGTGAGATAAAAGCTAACGAGACTAAACACATAACAGCAGTTTCATTTGGAAATTCCTATTTTAAAACGCAGCGATGGCCTTTGGTCCTTCTGAAATCGGTTGGAAGGATATGGAGGTCGTTGTGCTGGGATAATTTCATGAAAACTTTACGATTATTACGAAGACTACATATGAAGCAGACTGACATCTAACGGGTGTCCCACATCAAATTGTATCACGGATAAACTACCGCTAGAAGCATAATTGTTCCATATCCTATGGGAATCCCTATACACTATTTGTACTCCTTCCGTAGTGCTTGCTTCATAATTACCCGGTATTTTCGATTGTCCTTAGTTCCAGTGCGACGGGTGAGGGGTTCATGTCCTTGAATACAAAAGTGACCCCGTTGGCCTCGTGACCATTCCAGGACAACATTTGAATAGTGGCACGAAGCTAGATCCAGCCAGAAGATCGTAGGGCCCTCATGTTACTTCAACAGAGGAAGCAGACCAGAGCTGCCAGATAATTTTGTTGAAAATCTGTATCCTCGTTATAAAAATCTGTGTTTGTCTATATTCAATGAAGAAAAATAATTTTGATAATTCATGTGCATTTAAAAATTTGAACTAATGTCTACTATAAATTAGGCATTAAAAAGGGGTTTAAAATTAGTACTTTAAAGTAATCTGCACCATTCTCGGCTCAAAAGTTTTCAATTTTTTGATTATAAAAAGTGTTATGGTTCATTTGACAATAATTTATTGAAGAAATGGCTATTCTTAATGAAAACAGCTGCAGGAAGGGTCGGTCAATAACGTTGCCAATTGAAATTTCAAAAAAAAACCCTGTATAATTCTGTATTGCGCATTGAAAATCTGTATTAAATCTGTATTCTGTATCCGCTCTGTATCTGTGCTTAAAAATCTGTATAATACAGGTAAATCTGTATAAATGGCAGCTCTGAAGCAGACGCTTCTGTAGATACTTCTTGAGATAGATCTCCCCGTTTACAGTCCCGGTAGTCACGAACGGCGCACTCCGTTTGCCACATGAGCAGATCGCTTCCCAAATTATATGTTTATTGGCAAACTTTGGAAGTTTCTGCTTCTTTACTTCCTACGGAGCAGCTGGGCCGTGAAGAACAGTTCGCCTTGACGAAAGTCTTTGGGTGCATCACTTTCCGGGCCCATGATTTTCCCACCGAGTTTTACCGTTCGTCACGATTTGGAGCCTTCTGCACTTGGCACGTATGCAGTCCCTCCCGGTCCTTGACTCTCTGAACGAAAGACATGGATAGATTCAAATTTTTGGCCACATCCCTGACCGAAACATTTGCATTCCACTTAAACGCTTTCACTACACGCGTGTGATCTTGAGCACTAATAGAACATCCATTCTGACCGCATTTCCAAAAAACCATCTTTGATTTCGATGAACTTTTGTTCCAAGATAGGTAATTATGTTCCCTAGCTACCGTTAAAAATTCAAGTTGAACACTTTCAAGGAAAAAAAGTTATTTGAAAAAAGGAAGACTGGAAAACTGGAAGACTGAAGATCAGTTGTTCATCTCAAAAATGATAAATTTTATGAAAAAATTGACAAAATTTTCTAAAATTTATTTTATGTCTAATGTAGCAGTAGCATAATACAAAAATAAGAGAAACTTTGCAAGCTTGTGTAGATTCCAGTCAAAGTGTGAATTAAGCACAGAATGGCATTTTTTGCAATATCCCATGGAAAAGGACCCTGTGATGCTATTGGTCGCACTCTCGAGCGAATGGAAAAAAGAGCCAGTCTTGCTCGTGACTATGGAAATACCATAAGAACTCCACGAGAGTTATACCTATAACTGGGCAGTTGAACAAACTGAAAAAATACCACAAAATTAAATTTCTGCTACATATCCACTGAATAGTATAATAAAATGTCAGAAGAACTCGAAAAACTGTATAATGACGCCAAACCAATACCTCTCACGCAGAAATTCCACAGTTTTGTGCTAGCAAAGTAGAGGCGAAAAGATATTCTAATCAGAAGATGATTTTTGTAAATCGACTTTAAATTTTTAAAATCAATTTTTTCAGTGTAGGAGTCGATGAATAATTTTTTCAATATTTTTATTAAAAAATTTCACTAATTTTGTAAAAATCACTTCCACAACATTTTTTGTAGGATTCGTTATTTTTAGACTATGATTCAGCTCATGAACTGGCAAAGTGATACAGTTTGCTTTTTTTCACCCGTAAGTGAGTCGTAGCTTACAACAAAATCTTCATTATCTTCTCGGAAAAAGCTTACCACAGCCAAAATATGAATAAAACGAGTAAGAAATTTAGTTTTATTTGCAATTATTCTGAAATTACAGCCATTTGCAACCATTTGACTCATACATTTCTTCGAAATGTAATCGGGGTATTATTGTGGTTATAAAAAATCGTTTCATAAATAAAGTTCCAACTCGAAACCGAGACCCAATCAGTACCAATGTCAAACTCCTTCATATTTTGAACTACGTAGGAGATTCAGTGAAGACTATCGGAGAGAAGGATCGGCTGTGCATGATACAAAGCTTACACTTTCCTATTAGCCGGATATATTCTTTCCTCGCCTGATCTGGAGAGTTTCATGAATTTACACCATCTCATGAAGGTTTAGCTTAACTTAGGACGAATGGGAAATGCTGTTGCGGCGGCTACGGTGCTCAACAAATTACATTTCGAAACAGCGCGCATATAGCTCTGCGAATAATATTAGAAACCACTATGTTTTACACTCTTTTCGCAAGATGTTTACTCATCATCTTATAAAATGATGGTTTTACTTCATTTTCATAAACATTTATCTACAAATTGATCGGTAATTTGGTATTTAAAAGTCATTTTTTACCAATGTTTACAGAAAATATATGCACTATGACAGAACAGAATAAAATCAGCAACACTTTCCTTCCAGCGCTATCTGCGAGCGGTTTCAACGTAGAATCGCCAATAGCCACTTGACAAAAAATTGTAAAAAAGTTTGACCCTTTTCAAAAGCCAGTCTAGATGATTTTTGGAAAAACAAACCCTAGTAACAATTGTAGTTTTATGACACTCTTCAAGGTTTTCTTAAAACGATGTGCAGTGTTAATGGGAAGGAAGCGACAGTACTGGCGAATGGCCCGGACGTGTTAACGTCAAATATTTTTCAGAAATTTTCAGTGATATACAATATAATCAACAGGAAAATGAAGTCAATTGTTTAGTAGGAAGTGTTGCCTGTTGAGTTACGTGTTAGTAGGTTGAAATATCGCGATAAAAGTGCGATTTTGCAAAAAAAAAAATTCGTCACAACTTTGCCATTGAAGTATGTGAAGCAAAACACGAAAAAATACGCCCGTTCATTCCGAGGGTCTGCCCCAAAGGGAAGAAGAGCGTGTCCAGATAAGAATAAGAAGAGTGGCAGATTTGACAAGCGTAAAACAGATTCAAGATAATCTGCATAAGGTGCATGCATGTGTGTAATAATAATATTATTGGTGGCAAACGCCTTGAGAACCTCAAAAAGGCTGAAAGCACTAGTTTCTATATTCAAAACATTGTTTTAATTAATTTCGATTTTAACAACTTCTTTTTTCTGGAAGTAAAGCAGTATTTACGCAATATAGATGTTGCCAATTGCAAAACCATAACTCTCGCTTTACGTATGCCTATACCTTATCTGGTATCATCTTGGGTTTTCACGTCATTTGCAGTTTGACAAGACCAAAATTTGACAAGACCATAATTTTATGTTGGAACGGTCTATCCCTGAGAATCATCATAGGAAGGGCAATCCCTCGGTCCGTTCCGCTTAGCGCCTGCAGCGCCGCCTGGACCTGAGTAGCTGATGCAACAATTTCACGGATGGAGGAGAAATCGTCACAGAAATCTCATGAATTTATTTATTCAGAACTGGTGAGATCGTTTCATGTCATTTTTCAATGCTTGTCTACCTTCATAAATATTTTCCTTTTTGTAAATACGTGCCATAATCAAAAATATTTTTTATTGTGGAAGTGCGAATACATTGCAAACATCCAATTGATACGTGGATGTATTCGCGCGGGGCTTATTCTATATGAATGCAGCCTCAGAATGTACGTGTAGGAACAGGCATTCTTGAAATGGGTCGTTGGATGTACAATAGAACTATAGCCTGTCATTTCCAGGGTCAAACATGCGTACATCTACCGATGAAAACAAATATATCATTACATAGATGCAGACAAGTTTCTTGCATAAAAGCACTGCCGGATAGTGGGAAACGGATTGTATACACACACACTTTTCAAGATTTTCTTAAAACCTAGATTACAGTTGTAGTGGGTTATAAAACTTCAAATGTTACTTGGGAAAGTATGCAAATTGGCTTTTTGTGAGTCTTCATTTGCAGAAAGCTTCATTAAAATCTGAGAGGGTGTTGCCAACTCTGAATACGATTTAACGCGAAATTGGTCCATGCTAGTATTAGTGGAGAAAATTTTAGTTTGCTTTCAGAACAAGGTGAGAAGATATATGGAAGATATAAAAATTCTCATTTTCTTGGTTTTTAACAAATAAAAGATAATCAAACACCCCACAAAACAGATCAAAACTTTGATCTGTTTCGTGGGTTGTTATTAAATGTCTGCGAACAAACTGTAGGTACGAAAATGGTAGCATTTTCAAAGCCCCTGCCTGGAATATAACAATCAATTACATTTTCTTGGGAAGCAACCGGGGAATCATTTCGCAAATTATCCTTGACGCACAATTCTAACTTTGTTCCCCTGTCTGCCAACAGACAACATCCCATAACCTGTTAGCTAGGGGCAGTCGTTGTTTTTCTTGCTTGAATTATCGATCCCTACTTCTCCCACGAGAATCGTACCGAAGCAATTTCCTAATACAAGAACAAGCCTCTGGACGGATTGCGTCTCAGTGTGTTTCAGTTTGGAGCACGATTTCCGATTTACTCTCAGGGGCAAGTTTTAACTTATGATTGATTCCAGACAGCCCCGTGAAGCAACGGTAGAGTTCCTCGGAGGAGGGATGTTAGGTCGTGTTTGAAGCGGCGCACTTTTTCAGTAAGATATCATCTTTTATCATCGATGGTGATTATTCTTTCTGGAAGCTTACAGAGGGCGTAACAAAACAGCAATACACTCACTGGAGCGTTTATGGCGAATCATTCAAATTGATTGCTTTCTATTAATTCAACTGCTGTTTGCTTATTGGTAATAAGCGGTGAAGGTCAGGTTGCTTTGTCAGACGAAGGTTAAATTGTAGGTTTGGTTCTACGGATAAGAAATAGTTGCATATGTGCCGTCATCAAACGATACTATTGTAGGTTTGATTGGAAACGCGCCTTTCAATCATTTTGTTTTTTTATGCACGAAAAATATGGTACAAAAATCTAAAACAAAAAAAAAACATTTTTTCCATACCGTGTGTTAGATCTTCATGAAAATTAATCAGCTTATGCACAGACAAATTCACTATGAGGTTTTTTTTGCAAACTAGCATTAATAAATGAATTAATTCGTGGAATCTTTATTTTTACTCGAAAGAACATTCATTGCCATTTATTGCTTGCAAACTATTTCTTTTGAATGTCGATCATAACAGCGCGTGAGCTGGTCCATCCGTGTTGTCCAATTTTTGAAGACGTGTTCGAACATTTCTAGTGATATCTAACCAATTACTCGAGTAATGTTTGCTTCCGATGCTTCAATCATTCAAGGCTTATCCACATGCGGTGTCAAATCGATTCTTCGCGAACATCGCATACACTCTCCGCCACCGCCGCTTGATTTCTTCACTGCGTACTGGATGTGGTCGATTTGGTCGCTTATCATTCAATAACGTGAACTGCGACACTAACTTTTCGATTGCATGGCGAACAGTGGACTCAGTTGGCCGATTATGTCGACCATAGTGCACGAGACACATTCCTCACAGAGCGCTGATTTTCGTAATACCGTTGAATAATTTGTGGATGGTGAGCCGTTGTAAGTCGTTCTATTGTAAAATGACAAACAACTGAACAACAATAGAATGAACGTTTGTTGTTAGCACCCGTTAACCACTAGAAAATAGCATGTTAACAAAACTTCATGTTAAATCACCCTATAGAATATTGCCACAGATTTTTTTTTCTTTTCGATTTTTTTACCATTCCCCCTGTTCCTCCGTAAGGTTCAAGAATCTTTCTTTGAACATGTATAACAATTGAACGCTTGGTAGTATGCGTAGGAAAAATTGTGTACTACCTTGCCACCGGTTTATCCAAATAAAACATTTATTATTACAATATAAGAATATCAGTCGATTTATTAGATTATTATGGTTCAAATTACGAAAGGCGCGGAATAGGGTAATATGTGCACGCTTAGAGTTTCCCGGTGACGTAACCCTTTGTCTGTTACCGCAGGAGTCAGGATCTATTGGCATTAGGAATGCGAATCACATGAGTCGGCTGCATGTCCTCAGGTGATTCACATTTCTAATGCCTAAAGATGCTGACTTTTTCAAAAGCAGCATTCAGATAGGTCGATACTTGTTTAAGCAACTATTTTGAAAAATTTGAATCTTAATGATCCAATAAATCGACTGATATTTTTCTGTTTGAATTTTGAAAAGGTTTTATATGGATAAATCGGTGGTAAAACTGAACACATTTTTTCCAACACATAAAATCTAGCGTTCAATTTTCGTAGAAGCTCACCCAAAGTTCTTTGAATCTTAAGGTGGGACAGAGAATGGGCAAAAATCGAAAACGAAAAAAGCGGTTTTCCCACCGTGTGTTAGATATTCAAAAAAATCAATCAACTTATGTAGAATGTTGTTACAGTACTGCTGATTGATTTTTATGAAGATCTAACACACGGTGTGAAAAAACTGCTTTTTTCGTTTTCGAGTTTTGCCTATTCTCTGTTCAACCTTCACTGTGTGCGATGCCTCCGCTGCCAAAAACTTTTTGCGTCTACCGCTTATTGTAGCATCCAGAAGCTATAGCCATGATGTTGATGTTGATGTTGCACTTAGGTGCTTCCTATTGACGGCACAGACTGAAACCGATTTTCAAAAGAATGCAGTAATTGCGCAGTTATAAGCGTGCAAATCTTACAAAGTTTCGTCACATAGGAAATATTTAAGATTTTAGAATGACACTTAACCTAAGAGTACATAAGTAACAATTCCAGTTTTATGGTACACTGCAAGTGCATTCTAAGTTTTAAGAAGGACTTCAAGAGTGTCATAAAACTTCAATTGTTACTAGGGTAGTAAAGTAATCACAGATTTCAAGGCTGAATCCCTGGTAAGCTGTCAAGATGAGTCACACAAGCAAGAAGTGGTGCTCCTACCAAATACGGTGTTTATTGGTAACTCGCATAAGACCGAGCATTCATAATGGGAAACATTTTCTGAAGGTGACGTTAGATTTACGAAAGGCACCTTTATCGGGTTGTACCACGTAGTACCGGGCGCTCATAGCGTTCAAAAATTGCAGAGTGTATATAAACGACCCACGGCTCCATTTGACTAAGGCATTGAGCCGAGTAACTGAGATTTACCCATGAATACACTTGTATGAAGTAAAACACACAGTAGCATTAGCAGTAACGTTCACGATTTTATTTATTTTTCTTTCAACCAGATGGTAATTGCTGCTAAATAATATGACTAATATATGATTCAAAATCAAAAAAATCATAGATTGCATCCAATTCTCGCTCTTACGTTAAACTCACACGATAATCTTAATGTTGCAGCCAGCAGCAGCATTTTAGTCGCTTTCTTTAGTTTTCAATTCATGTTTGAAAACGACCAGATAATACAGCGAACAGAAATCAATAGGTAAAATAAAATGTTGAGACTGGTTGAATCTATAAGTCAAAAAGTTGCAATTATCGTTTCGATTTTATGAGATGAGAATAAATCACAGTAAAAATAGAGAAAAACATAATCAACCAATTTAAATCTACTCAAGAGCCTTCCATCTTTTCTATACATTTCGGATTAAAGAAATCGCCATTTTCGAAAACATCTTACATCTTCGTTATCCGTACAACTTTGACGCGTTTTGTGCAACAGCTTTCATTGAAACAGTTTCCCAAATTGACCTAGAATCAATCAAATAAAAAAACATTCTTCAAGAAGTTATACATGTCTTCCAATCTTGACGATGATTGTGAAAAAAAAATCACTAGCTAATTATTTTCATTCAAGAATCAAACCAATTATTGAGCAGATTAGCGTCAATCTATATTTTTTATCGAATTGATGAATTGATTTGGAACGTGCAACTGCAAGCATCATAGCAAATTCAATTGCCAGAAAAAACTAAATAGTAGGCCATACTGTTTTAATTCACCCAGCGGTGCAATTGTGCATTTCTCAAAACTATGACTCGGTGGCTGGTTATGTTCAACATAATTGTGGAAATGTCCATTGCATTTATAGTATACTTTGCACTTGTACACAACTAGGCCCCTGTTAAAATCCAGAAACCTTATGACAGTAAAAAAAATGGGATTAGGTTGACGGTTTTCAGAGTGATTGCATAACCTTTCTATATGAGAAAGGCAAAAATGTGCCAAAATCCAAAAAAGTAAATTTTCGTCAAATTTTTTTTCGAGTTTGCATCAAATCTCGACGTTTTATGCACCTTAAAGACATTTTGCATCAAAAATAAAAAATCTATTTTTAATTTTTCCTATAGTTTATATGGGAAATTTCTGTGTGGTCGCACTCTTGACCCCGTAATTCCGGAACCAGAATTCCGATCGATACAAAATTCAATAGTTTGGGCAAATCGGTCCAGCCATCTCTAAGAAAAATGAGTGATATTTTTTGACACATACGCACATACACACACATACAGATTTTTTTTCCGATCTCTACGAACTGAGTCGAATAGGATATGACACTCGGCCCTCCGGGCTGGGATTAGGTTGACGGTTTTCAGAGTGATTGCATAACTTTTCTATACGAGAAAGACAAAAACATAAATAATTCATTGACGTCATTCAGGTAAGAAAATGAGGAAGTAGGAAAAGATGTGAAAAATCATGAAACCACTGAAGCATTGTAAAAACCTGATTTTCATCAGCTGCGTCTGGATTTGTACTTGCAAATAACTTATTCGGTGTCCTCGTCGTCGCCAGAGTGTGGTATGGAAGTTATGTATTCCGGCTCACGTGGTTGCTTAGCTGTGGGAGAACCACATATGCGCTTCGGAGTGTTATTCTTGGATTCCTTTTCCTTCTCTTTTTCGATCATGTTTTTTTGATTATCTACTTCAACGACACCTTAAATATATTGTAAGCTTACGAGAAGTATCTGACGCGCTTTCATTAATGACGAGCACTTTCGTTTCACACGAAAACGTAATGTTTCGAACGGAACCATGAATATTTTAGAGGCTGATCGAATACTGCCGCCATCTTGAACAGATGCTATTGCGTTCTTTATATCTTCTTCACTTCATTTTAGCGTTCTTCGAACCAAATTAGGCACAATTTTCCTGTCAAAATAATTCAAATTTACATTATAGTAGTGACCTATAATGCCGTGAAACGGCTACCTACCCGAGCAAGCGAAAAACCCATAATGTCCCCATGATCATGGTACTAATAAACCCTCATTTCATGGTGTTTTGGTAGTGTTTACAATGGATTCAACGCATGAAAACACCATCACCATGGTCCGGAAGATCCCATTTATAAACCATCTACTGGTGTATTTATGGGTTTTTAAGACCACTTCATGGTGTTTTGATGGTTGTAAAATTTGGTGCGGATCTTGTTCATGGTAGTTTTATGATGTTTGAACCGATGAGAATTTGCTCGGATATCGTACCCACAAGCGTATGTTTCACGTTGATATCCGTATTTTTTTCAAAACCAAAAATTTCGAAAAACCAACACAAAACTTAAATTCTAGATAGTTTCCATTAGTCGATTGAATCATTGAAAGATATATTTTACATTGCCCAAAAATCCATGAAATTCGAAATTAAACCTAGAAGCTACATATGCTCAAATATAATATTTTCTTAATTTAGGAAATCTTGCTCTTGGTTTTGCTAAATTGCTGAAAGTCAAAAGTTCTTATTTTTGGTATGTAGAGAAATCAGTTGTTTTTTGCACACTCTTTTCATTTTGACAATGAAAATTACTGATCTGCCTTCTGGCATAGCTTCAGAGATCTAAAAATTCTTCTGAACTATAAAAATCAACCCAAGATATTTTTACTTCGTAAATCCAATGATTTAAAAAGTATCAATTTCAAAAAATGGTTCTGTGAAAGAATCAAAATACTCACATGTCTTCTTTAAAGTTAAGATAGCGCAAACTTTGGGTGAAGCGACAGAACTAGTAATAGTGGCAAAACGCCTGATAAGGAAAATAGAAGTTGAACCGTGTCTCCGCACAGGGCCGTCTTAAGACCACTCGGGGCCCCTGGACACAACTGAAATAAGGAGCCCCTATAATTGAAAAAAAGTTTTCAGATTTTAAATCTGCTTTTCTTGAAAACGAGTCCATTTTATATCGGTGGCGGTGGTCGGCTATTTTCTTCCACGTCCCTTATCACCTATTTTATAAGGTGATCCATCAACAGTGCTATCTTTGAAAATGAACTATCTTGATTATGCTACTAATTTCCCTGATCTTATTATATTGCAAATAATTAAGAGGGTTTTTTTTATTATATTCAGAATTGCACATATTTTTTCGCATGTAATTTTAAATGTTCTTTAATTTGATGGCATTGTAAGGGAACACGTATCCGCCGGTTGATGCTAATCGAGCTGACATTTCTTTGGACTGATCAAACTAATTTCTTTGTTTGTTTAGTGTTTATTTGACCAACTGGGAAACTAATCCACGGGCAGTTAATGTGCGTGGGGAATACGCATGGTCTTGCCTGAGTGAAATGATGACTGTTAATTCATATATTAGGGGTTGAGAATTGGCAATTCGTGAGAAGAATCAGTATCTATTTATCAATTTACAGCAGTTATATCAGCCCGAACAATATATGGTCGGTGTTGGGTCAGACCAGACTAAGTCACAAAAAATTAAAAATGAGATAATCATAGCACTGGATAAAGAATTTCTTCAGCTATATTCGACTTTTAGCTGATTTGAAATATGTTACAATAAGCAAGAATTATAGCAAAAATTATTTTCAAATTATAATGTAAAGATTGCTGCGATTCAAGCTTTAAACTCGTTTTTCTCGAATTCAATACAATGTCACTTAGTCTGGTCTGACTTAACACCGACCATATGTTTTATTGTAATATTCATTGACTTACTTTTAGTCTCATTAATTAACTTAATGAAATCAAATTAATTAATTGTTCTCCTTGTATCGAATGCTTTCAACTTGTCATGTTAACTAAATTTCTTCATGAGCATAAAAATATTCTAGCTTGATTATTCACGTGAAAGGTGACAGGTTACTTTCTTTTCGTTCTTATTGTCTACAAACTTGTTCTAGTAATTAGTGTAAAAATTAGCGTCATCGGTTGTATATTCGACATACAACGCTAGTCGTTTCAGGTATTTCGGTAGTGCTTATTTTATACCGTTTAAAATGCGCTTCAGTTAGCTTAACAACGCGCGCGAATAATGATGACATAAAAATCGCCAGCTTATTCAATATATAATTCTCATTTTATTTGCTATATAAATATCAAAGTTTATATACGAAAAATAATACTTGTATTATTGAATTTTCAATTACACAGGTATTGCCATATCTATATCGACCAATGTGCCGAAACACTAAAGGTAATCGCTTTTCATGGTATTGTATTGTTTTTTGAATGTCGTGATTCGCTGGAATAAAGAAACAAGGAATAATGAAATCGTGAACATACTGTTAGATTCAATTAAACATGAGCAACACTCTCGACTGTCGTTGCTTTTTTACAAACCGATCATTTCCAAATTAATTCATCAAACGATAAATCTATCATAAATTCTCGGCAGCCGGCTACCCAGAGCTATAAACACATGATAACACTTCTGAGAGTTGCATAGATTGTATCTCTTATCGAGGTGAATCCAGACTTGTGTGACTCTTTACGCCATCCTACTAACAAAAAGTCCTTCCCGTGGTAAACGTGGAGATGCAGAGGTTTCCATGACAACGTTTGTTACACTAATGGGGTTTTTCATTGAAAAACCCCGGGGCGGTGAGTTGCACTGGTGTTGCATTTTCTAGCAGAAGAGCAAGCCACTAGACGCGTTTCATTTCTACTTCTGCTAGAAAGTGCAAAACTAGTGCAATCCACTGCTCCGGTGTTTTTCAATGAAAAACTACATAACATTCCTTTCCTCCCCCGATGACTGTAAGGACGTGGCCGGCGCCGTTATTGACATTGCAAAGTATAGAACTCTCGAAACATAAACATGGAGAATGAATAGCTACTCCCAGGCCCAATTCGTTGATTTTTTGTGCAATTTCGCTTGCTCTGGTCAATCACGGAGTAGCAGCTACGAATTGTACGTTCATCATTCTCGTGGTCATGCTCAATGAGGCCATTTTATATCCGCAGCTTAGATGGACCAACATTGCTATTTTAGAAGACTATTACTGAAATACCACTTTTAATCGACACGTAGCTGGCTACTGTTTTTCGTTTGTATTTTCAATAGATTTCATTACTCGTCTTTTGGCGCTGGCGCTAATTAAGGTCCTTTTTCTAGAAGTATACACCACAAGTTTTGTGCTTTCATTTGGGGACCATCCATAAATGACGTAGTATTTTTTGAATGATTTTTAACACCCCCCTCTCCCATCGTAGCATTTCGTCACAAACCTCTAAATACCCCTGGTAATTCGTAACTTGACGGTAACTCCCCACCCCCCCCCCCCCCCCTTGTCACCGTAATTTTTTTAATGAAAAACGATGTTAGTTATTCCCCTTTAAAAAGCTACGTAGCATGACATGACCCCCTGCCTCCTGTCGTCACACATCTTCACAAAATACAAAACTCCCCCCTCCCCCATATAATGCTACGTCATTTATGGATGGTCCCTTATGGTAACGGTTCGGAGAGGAGACAAGTACAATTTAAATTTTAGACAGAGAAAGAATTACCGGAACGATGACAATTCAACTTTTATTGGACATACTGAGAAAAATATGTCCTCGAGCAGGAATCGAACCTGCGATCTCCAAGTCTCTAGTTGGATGCGTTAACCACTCCACCATCGAGGAACTGTGAACTTGATCCACTGGAGCTAAAAATAGATAACGATTGAGTTCTGCCTGAGAAGGGGCGGTAACGATTGCCTTATAAAAGGCATTAGGGTAGATGGGTCCATTAGTAGGTATTGGGGCTGTGTGTTTAGATCGTAGAGTCGCCTCTCTGGTATCGGTGATAGGCATTCAGTGCAGAAAGAGACCGAAGGCAAATAATAACAATAATTAGCCTTTTCACCTTTCGAAAGTACAAATGTTTCAATACCTTCATTATTTCGTAAACAAATAAACATAGCGAAACATCGAAATTACTCGAACCTATTGATATGAGTAGCACAATCCATTTCAATGCCAGTCATGTAAAACAGTCAGAATAGGAATGCACGCTGCCATGCCCTAGTAACAATTAAGGTTTAATGGTAGTTGTGTAGCCACTGATAAAACTTAGGTTGCACTTGTAGCATGCTATAAAACTTCAATTGTTACTTGGGTGGGGCACAAATCCTTGAATTCCTACGAGATCCGTTCCATTTCTGCCAGTATATTTTGATTCCTGATTCTGATTCGTGCACTTCGCCATGACGCATAATTTTCCATTTGAGCATAAACTGAGATTTTGAAATTAGTAAAGCAAAACTGCAGTACAAGAATTTTCTGCTTGTGTTAACCATATTTTAGGACAACATTTGAAGAATATTAATAAAAATATGCATCGTGGCAAAAAATATTGGGATCAATCGAAAAAAAATATGCACACAATGTAAGTCACCGAATTCCCAAGATTCTTCAAATATCTTCAAGGGCACGCACATTTGCCTAAACTCCTTAAATCAGATTTAAGGTAAAAGTAGGATCGATTTGTGTAGACACTTTCAATCACGCTATCACAACGACAGGGGTGATTTTGGGGTTTTATGAACCTTCATGACGGCCTAAGATATTTTTGATAAAGCGAAATGTCGTACAAAAATAACATAATTGGTTCCGTACCAGAATGCGACGTCATTTTTGGAGGATTAAGATTTGTTTGTTCAAGATCCCTGATGTGATGAAGAAATGAAAATTTGCCACACCCGTGGATCGCTTGCCAAACAAGGATTTTGTACCGAATTTTAACATCTTCTTCCACTTTGTGTACAGCTTCCTTGCATTTTTTTACCTTTTTGGTTGCTACCGCTACCATCACTCCGCTTAATTGTTTGATGCTATTCAAATGTCACATGGGATAAGGTGCATTAAGCGATTCCGAGCTGCTACTAATCCATTGTTACCTACACGCTCAAGAGTTATAAACAATTTAGTGCTACAATTTTTTGGAACATGACATTCAGAAAGATTCTATATTCATCCTAAGTTGGGGGCCCCTAAAATCCCGGGGCCCCTGGCCCTGGCCCTGGCCCAGTGTGCCCATGCGTAAAGACGGTAATGTCTCCGCATCTACAAATCGCCTGCCTGATCAGAAAATTTAGAGCAAATTTCAATATTCTCTTTGTTCGAACATTCTCTGCATCGTTAAGCTTGGATTTCACGCTGATATATTCATATCCATGGAGATAACCTTGATGTAGGTTTCGTCATCCATCACGGAGAAACACGGTTTGATTGTCAAATGCGTGTACAGTTTCGTGAGATGGTTTTTCCTACGAACTCTTAGACATTCTTCTTCGCAACTAGAGAAAAATGTAACTTGTAAATAGATAATTATTACAAAATGCTGCCTACGGGCCTGGTTCAAAATGCTGTAGAACGTGAGTTCACTGTAGAGATGGGCCATTCGTTCGCGAACGGTTCAAGTGAACTGGTTCTTCGAAGAGAATGAGCGAACGGAAGTTCTTTTTAAAAGAACGGTAGTTCTCAATTCTCTTCAAAGCGAATGAACTGAACCTGACCTAAAGCCGTTTGGCGAATTTCTCGGACCGATTTTTAGGCGAACGAATGAAAATGAACCGACTTGCCGTCCCACAAACCGCTCTCTGTGCTCTCCCAGAATGGAACCGGCGAAGAACGACTCATCACATTCTCTATTTCTCTAGTTATACATCATGAAGAAATCGCTACCCTTGATGAACTTGTTAAGCATACAGGGGTATAATAGTTTGGACAGCATCTGTTTGGTTCCTCTCCAAGAATCGAATGTTTTGAGAGACATTCGCTAGATACAAGTAAATTATCAGCTGAACGGAAGAACGGTTCATCTGAACTAGTTCTTTTTACAGAACTGTTCAGTCGGGAATGGTTCTTCGAAGTGAACTGTTTCGCCCATCTCTAGTTCACTGCTTAGATTCTAAATACATATTTTTCGAAACATCAATGACATACACTGTTCAGAGCTTTATTTGTCGAAATAATCATCGAACAATAGACAACGCCCGGAACGAATTTATTATCATATTCCTGCCGCACTCGGTACATTCTTCAAATGTCAGACAATACTGTTCCATCATGGAGTTGGCAAGTAAAATAATTTGTTTGCTTTTCACTGGAATAAAACAACAAACAGGGAGCTTTTCTCACCGACGGCTTTTAGGTTGAACGAAAAAATATTGCGGAAAAACCGTCCCCGGAATCTGTCTACGATGATGAGGAAATAATGTGATTTGAAGTCAATAAGATGCTTATGCTGCTGTGGGTTTTCTTCTTTTCTCGCAGTTCCCGAGGGTGACTTGATAAAGAAAACGAACGCCTTATCTCAATTCTTTCTCGGAGCTACTACCCAACATTTCCCAATCAGTTGTCGTTTGGCTCTATTCAGAAATAACGGAAATGAAAAGCGGCACCAAATCCGGGCAGAGTTTAAAGCTAAAGAGCAAATTTTCAATCCATTGAAATTCATTCCAACTGCTGGAGGAGGTATTAGTGGGAGAGTCCGGATTAGAATTTAATTTACGTATGCGAGTGCTGGCATCATTGCTTGGGGGTAAATGTGGCAGAACAGACATCAGACCGACATATGTACGTATATTTCATCCGTCCCTTCCGAATGAGGGCTAAACGGGGTTAGATTGTGTCCAAAAGTTCAATGGTCGACAGATGCTGGTAATTGAACCCAATAGAAATTTATTATACTTTTGCTGTTTGCTATTCACTACATAGGTATATATTTTAGGATGTCTCTTTCAGGGCAAAAGTTCGACCTCGTAAAAGATAAGAAAAGTTTTTGCTCTTCGGTTGGAGGGAGTACTAGAGAAGACAGGAAAATGTGATTGTTTTCTGACTTTTCTGTGGTCAAGTTTTGACCTACTTCTTTCCATCTTTGGAAAGCTATCCGGAAGCCATCTCTTGCATTTTAGTTTACTTGTTTGTTTGTTTTTGATTCGTTATGCAAACATTGTCTGATTAAAATATTCGCAGCAGCAAAAAAACACTGTCAAAGAGCAGTTTCGCAGTATTTACAGTAGAATTCCACAATGGATACCAGTTTCTGGTTGGTTGGCTAGTTGGTCTAAAAGCTCATTAAATAATGTGATACATCACATTAAATATTCATTCACATCCACTGACGGATCGCGCTGGCCAGTTAGTGCCGGTTGCTTGTCACACTGGCGGTCCTGGCTGGATAGTGTACCGTCAGCTAGATGATCAGGCATCAGAAGGATTGTTCGCTAGCAGGTTGCCGGGCGATGTGCGAAGGCCATATGTGTCCGGGCTGGTTACCAGTAATTGGATTTATTGTGATGTACGGTCAGCGTGGCAAAAATGATGATTCACTATAACGGTGGAGCTTGCATGTTTTCGGACCAGTGCCGCATTGATGCCAGACAGACCGGGGAGTTTTTCTGATTTGCAGTGGATTAGCGAAGTAAATTTCGCTGGTACAAACATAATCGAACTGCAGTGTCCTGGCATAGAACTGAACGAAGTATGGTTTGCATCTGCAATTCTGACAAGCACGAAATGAATAATAAATAATACTACAGCTTCAGCTGCTGCAACCGGTGATGCAAATCCGTGGAAACGGCCATTGCCGCAGCTGTTTTCTGTGTAATGTGTTATCGTGTTGTATCTGGTTAATATTTGTTTCGACGGATGTAATTGGGTTTAACAGCTGTGGGGTTGTACTGTACCTTTGCTGTCATATTGTAGCGATGCTATTGTTTAAAGTGCTTCTCTATTCTCTCTAATATTGATTCGACTTAGAATATTCCTTAAATTTTAATAAGGGTCGAAAACATTCAATTAATGAAAATTGAAGATATAAAGAAGATTCTTTTTAAATTAGGTGTGAAATTTGCGTTTCGACTTCGTCTCATCAGAATCCGGTGCTAACTTACAACCAGAATTAAGATACCGCCGGATTGGCGCTGTATATCGTTGCATTCAAGATTAAAATCGATTCAAAAAGCTACAAAAAACTGTAGATTTTTTTAATAGGCTCTTTCATCGATGATCCCCCGTCTCATTTATGCGTTACAAGTTTATATTCAACATTTAGTTCAAAATTTTTTTAACGAAACAAGTTAAGCGGGAATAAGGCAGGACGATCACCACCATCATCATAATTTCTATTCATCCGATTTAAATTCCCGGTCGGGCAATTTAAAGTGATGGGTTCTACCTTCAAACATATAAGAATACGTCAAATATAATGAATGTTTTTACCCTTTCATGCCCAAATTTTTCTAGCGTATATAGCGTTCCAAAACATTTTTTTCTTTAAGCTGTTGGGATCAAGGAACGCGAAAAACTTGCGTTGATCAAAATAGGTACTTTTCTGGCAGTGCTAGAAGCTGCTTCATTTTTACCTTCCGGTGCTTAGTACGATTCTCCTAGAATTTTTGCAGCAGTCCAATTGTTTAAAAATGTAGTCGAAAGCAGTCGATATTAATAGGTTTTATCAGTTTTAAATTATATTTTAAGACACCGAAGATATATCAAAATTTCATTTTTGCCGTTAACGTGTACTCCCCTGATAGCACTGCTCCAGAGGAATCCAATCAGAATAATAGCAATAACTTCAGTTTTACGGATAATACTTACAACTATTGATGCTCAGATGGAAGATAATAGTCCCAATTGCTTGTCTTACTTCTTGTAGCATATCATACCTACATCAACATTTATAGAAGTTTCAAAACGTTATTGTTTATAAACAACATTGACGTTAAGGGGCTAAACTCGTGTTTGGTCCTGAAATTAATTAAACAATTGTCAAATAGCATACCTCGTAGAAACGCAAAGATTCTAGTTTTCGATTTCCAACTCCAAAAGCATACCGAATTTTTCACCATCACACTTTTGAGATTCAAGTAATCCAGGTGGTAGAAATTTTAACATAAAAATATCGTCGACCTCTAAACGTCAATGATTACATTGCTGTTAACACAGCATGGATTTCGCTTAAATAAAGTTTAACATTTGAGTAATTTAAAATTAGAAAATAGATATTTTTCAAAATCCTAGTGAAGTTTTATTATTGGAAAAAATTCATTTCTTGGCATACTAGAAATTATAAAAATAGAACAAAATAAAATTTTCCAAATGCGTACTCGAGAGAACATAGCGGTATGTTTACTGAATAATTGCAAAAAATAGAATTAGAGCAATTCTTTTATAAAAAGCATTATTCGACAACTAACATACTACTTTCGGAAAAAAACCGTTTAAAAATAATTTACGGTGTATAACTTCTCAGAAACAGCTGAAGACGGGTACATTTCGGATCCCAGAAACAAGCCAACGAGTACAATTTTCACGACATCCTATCTGTGGCAGACACATAACCATCAAAATTAAAGAAGAAAAAATCGATTATTGAAAACCGCTAGAGCAGAGGACTTCCTTAAGATACTAAAAGGCGGTGTCCAACAAATCACATATAGTTTTGGTAAAAAACAGAATTCACACAATAAGGTTCAATTTTACCTTTTCATCTGTAGAGTAATAAATTGGAACACTCGGTAAAAAATTACTTTTTTAAATTGAATTTAAAGTCATCGTAAATGCTGTATGATCCTCTCAAGTGACTCCTAGAACGGAAAGAAAAACACTTCATTTTCATATTTGAGAGCTCAATAAGAAATAAAATACTCGATATGTACTAAACCAATACTGAAATTTAAACTTCACAAAACATAAAAAGTAAGAATCCATTGAAAATAATAACTTCAAAGAAAAAGAAATTGAGCAAAGAATTTGGTGGTCATTATGACAAAAGTTATGAAGAAAATCATATTTATATGAGATAAAAGATGATAAAAATTTTCTGACTAATCATATTCGCAATTAAATTTAACATATTTGTTAAATAACTTCAAAACTATTTTGCAGTTATTAAAAAACATATCTTTCAGTTACATTTTTTCTATTTTCAATCTTTCTTTTCCTAATCTTTCTTCAGTTATCCTTTAGCTCAATCTTTCTTTTTTAGTCTTCTTCAACATTTTCCGCTCAAACTATATTTTTAATTTTGAATTTTTCTTATCTTCCATTTTCTATTTTTCGGAATATCTCTTCTTCTATTTCTCATTTTAGTATTTTCCGAATAATCTATTTCTGTATATCTTTCCATCGTTCCTTTTTTGATTTTTATCTTTATCTTTATTTCGCCTTATTTAGTATTTTGATGTTTATCTATTTTTTATCCCTAATTTTTCCTCAGTTTTTTAAATTTTTTTATTTTTAATATTTTAGAATGTACTGTTTTTATTTTTATTTTCTTATATTGTCAAATTTTGAATTTCTAAAATTCTCTGGTTGAAGTTAGAGATACATATTATTCTACTCCGAGAAAAGAGTCGAATGACCTTAAAGTTAAAACATCTGCAATTCAAGCAAAAAAAGTATTTATTTTCAATGCCCTCTTTACTCTTTCTACTTTCCAATGTTCTATACCCTATTTTTCAATCAGTCTTTTCTTTTGATATGTTCAATTTTTCTATTCTTCTTCACTTTAATGTTCTTATTTTTCGATTTTTTCTTTACTCCTTATTTCTTATTTTTCATTCCACATTTTTCTATCTTTCTCTTTCTATTCTACTATTTTCTGCATGTTGCTGTTTGTTTTATTTTTCTATGTTGTAATTTTCCTATTTTTATATTTGCCAACTTTGACACTAGGCAGCTGCTTTTCTAGTTTTATTTTGATTTAACTTTTTCTACTTTTCCAATTATTTATATTCCTAAATGTTAGAAAGAGCTTCTTCCAAATTTTTCAAATTTTCTTCACTGATTTATTAATATTTTTAAATTGTTATTCTTTTTTCTACTTTGCTATTTTTCTTTTTTTTGGCTGGAAACTTTCTATTTGCTTTCTTTCTATATTATATTATTTTTTATGTTCTTCAGCCATATTTCAAAACTTTTCCATTTTTTCTCTTTTCATCTTTTCTTTATTTTTTGGTCATCTTATTTTTCTATATAGTCAATTTCTGTTTGTCTTTTCTTCTAGAGTATTATTTTTCTGTTCTTGCATTTTTCCATTTTAAGCTCTCTTACTTTAATATCCTTCTATGATTTTTACTTTGATTTTTTTCCTAATTTTTCTTTTATTATGTTTTTCGATTTTTTGTCTTTCCATTTTTCCCTGTTCATTTTTTCTACTTTTCTGTTTATGTATTCTATCTTCCTGATTTTTTTAATTTACTTTGTGTTTATTTTTTGTTTGTATTATTTTTCAATTTTTTGCCTTTCTCATATATCACTCTGAAAACCGTCAACCCAATCCCGGCCCGGAGAGCCGAGTGTCATCCCATTTGACTAAGTTCATCGAGATCGGAAAAAGTCAGTATGTGTGTGTATGTATGTGTGTTTAAATGTATGTGCGTATGTGTCAAAAAATGTCACCCATTTTTCTCAGTGATGGCTGGACCGATTTGTCTAAGTTTAGTCTCAAATGAAAGATGCAACCTTTCCATCAGCTGCTATTGAATTTTGTATCGATCGGAACTCTGGTTCCGAAATTTAAGAGTGCTGCCACACAGAAATTTTCCATATAAACTATAGGAAAAATTAAAAATAGGATTTTTATTTTTGATGCCAAATGTCTTTAAAGTACATGTAACGTCGAGATTTGATGCAATCTCGAAAAAAATTGACGAATATGCACTTTTTTGGATTTTGGCACATGTTTGCCTTTCTCATATAGAAAGATTATGTAATCACTCTGAAAACCGTCTACCCAATCCCGGCCAATTTTTTTTTACTGGCGTGAGGTTTCTGGATTTTTAACATGGACGTGGTTGAGGGTGTACGGAGAGGGGTTGCCCCCCCCCCACCTCTACTGTTCACTCCCCTCCCTTTAAAATCCTCTTAAATCATTCCTCAGGCCACCATTCATCTTTAAACCACCACTAAATCACAAAGCATACCAAATTAAGCTGGGGAGTCGTTCGTTTGTGGAATTTTCGCCCTCCTCAGACACCCACCCCCGCATGACAAAATGAGTTAGCAAGCAGATAACATTGAACTAATGCTGATTAAACTAATTAAGTATGATATTTTTTTTTGTTTCAAGTGTTTCACCATAGACACGTAGCTCATCAAGTTCGGGGCTGGCAAGCCATTGTGTATAAGTGCAAAAAGTACTATGAATGTAATGGACATTTCTACAATTATGTTGAACATAACCAGCCACCGAGGCATAGTTTAGAGAAATGAGAAAGGCACAATTGCACCGCTAGGTGGATTAAAACAGGTTTTTTGCTTCTGTTTTAAATTTTTCAATTTGTGTACGTTTTTATTTTCGATATTTTTAATTCTTCGAATTGCAATATTTCAATCTTCCTTTTTTCTTCATTTTTTCTATTCTGCTTTACTCTAGTCTAATATCTTAAATTTTTGCTTTTCTCCTATAGAAAGGCTATGCAATCACTCTGAAAACCGACTTTTTATTTTTGATTTTATTGTTTGAATACGGTGAAAATATGTCGGTAAATTTTATACTTATTTTTTTTTAAATAAACCGTATTTGGCTTGGTTCGACTGCTAGAGACTATCAAGCATTCCTATGAAGCAGACAAAACCCAGGCAAAAAGCTGACAAAATATGTTTTCCTATAGTTCTGTTTTTCCTGTTTTGCTATACCTCAAATTTAATTTTATTTTCTATATTTCTTTATTCTCCACATTATTTATTTTTTATCCCTTTATTTTCCAAACAGAGTTTTTCTATTTTTCTTTTCTTCTTTTATTCTGTTTGTTATGTTTTTTCTATTTTTCAATTTTTTTATTTTCCATTTCAAAATCATGCAGTTTTAATATTTCTTTTTTCACTGATCTATTTTATATATTTTTATTTTACTATTTTTTTTCTTTTCTATTTCCCGAAATTTCTACCTTTCTATTTCTCTTAAGTTTTATATTTTTTCGTTTTTCTATTTTCCGTACTCTTTTTTTAATCTTTCTATTTTTTTGATTTTCCTAATATTTTATTTGAATTGTTTTCAGTTTTTCAATCGTTCTGTTTTTCTATTTTGCTGCTTGTTCATTTTTCTATTTTTATATTCCTGCATTTTTGTATTTTTCTGACTTTTCATGGTTCTATTTTTCTATTTCTTTATTTTCCTATATCACTTTTTTCTTTGTTTTATATTTTTTCTGTGTTTTTCTTTTTTATTTTTGTATTTCTCTGTTTTACTATTTTTCTATTTATTAAAGGGTTTACACTGCTGTAGAACACGAATAAATATGCATATTTCAAAAAAATTTCTGGACGCAATAAAAAAATGAATCGAGATCTTGTTAAATGGGATTTATAATATAAGTCCATATCAACATTAGAATAGGGCTAATAAGATTTGTAAACAAACTTTTGTTTTGCTGATTTCTCTTAATTTGTTATATTTTCAACCCAGAAGACATTTGAAATTGATTCTACCAAGGGTAAAGATGTTGTAAAGATTCATGTGTATCTTTCATGAAATTCGACTTACTCGACGGAGTAATGAGCGAAATAAGTTTGTTTATAAAAATCTCATTAGCTCTTTTGAAGAATTGATATTGAAGTAATGGATCATACAAAATAACTTTATCGAGCAATTTCCTCACAAATCGGCGGATGTGCAATATTTTCTTCCGTGCTCGTTTTTTGGAAGGAGTCCGCGGTCGGCAATCTATCCCTCGTAATTTTTGGCCTTGGTTCAAAGATTAAAATTATTCTGATTCCTTATGTCAATAGGAAGTCGCTTCCTATTGACATAAGGAATCAAATATACGACGAAAATGTCATAAAAATCGACCCAAAATTGTTAATTTAAAAAAAAAGTAAATCCTACGTACGTCTCTGGGGAAATCAATTTTGAATATACTGTGAAAATTTCAAAACGAACAAAAACCATTTGTTGGGTTACATTTCCGGCCAGCTCAAAAAAGTGTTTTCGAGAAAAAAAAGTTTTCAGTACACTCCGGGTGCACATAAGAGGCGTTGCGGCATTTGAGATATCTTCTATTTTTTGGGATATCAATTTTAAACATTCTAGTGCCCATTTTAGACCAATAAATAATTATTCGATCTTTTTGAAATTCTACGGTGTTGTACCCCTTAACCACACTTTAAAATTCTTTTATTTTTTGATATTTTCGTTCATTTTTTATGACTTTCCTATTTTTTTTCTTGTGTAACATTTTTCTATTTTCTTGCTTTGGCATTCTTCCATTTTCAGTTTTTTTTTATTTTTCTATATTTTTACCTTTTTTATATAGAAAGGTTATGCAATCACTCTGAAAATCGACTATCTAACCCCGGCTCGGTGAGCCGAGTGTCATGTACCATTCGACTCAGTTCGTCGAGATCGGTAAATGTCTGTGTGTGTGCGTATTAGACTGCCCAGAAAAATAATGAATTTTTGAAAACTCAATCGGCCCACCCCTGAGTCGATTCCTAGTCCCACCAGGAGTGCTTGCTCCAAATTTGAAGCAAATCGGACAAGTCTAGCTACCGGACCAACGTGCTTGAAGTTTGTATGGGATTTTTCAACTATTTACATGGAGAAAACACTCTTGAACACATTTTCGCCGCTAGGTGACACTGTATACATCAGATTATCACCAAAAGTGAAACTTAAGAAGATAATTTTATTATCTACAACTTTGTTGAAGACTGCAAAGAGATCCGACTCCAATAGGAAAAGTTATTAAACTTTTAACGAAGTAATATCTGAGTCAGTTTTGCATGGGGCCTAGCAGTGCATGATAGTGTATCAGTACTAGGTTCTAACAAACTAAACATTTTTGTGGATTAATGGTTAGATTTAGCTGAATAGTATGTTCGGAAGAATTGCAGTACATAACACGAGTTATGTTTTGGTTAGAAAATTTTAGTTCAATCTGTGACCGCATAGATGGCGCCAACACTAACTTTTCAACGGAGAGAGATAGAATATCGAGATGTTTGGAAGAATTACTGCAATATTCTTGTTCTACAACTTTGTAGAAGACACTTAATTTCTATCTTTCTTCGTTGAAAAGTTAGTGTTGGCGCCATCTATGCGGTCAGATGTGGAACTACAATTTTCTAACCAAAACATAACTCGTATTATGTACTGTAATTCTTCCGAACATACTATTCAGCTAAATCTAACCATTATTCCATAAAAATGTTTAGTTTGTTAGAACCTAGTACCATGCACTGCTAGGCCCCATGTAAAACTGACTCAGACATCACTTCGTTAAAAGTTTAATAACTTTTCCTATTGGAGTCAGATCGCTTTGCAGTCTTCAACAAAGTTGTAGATAATAAAATTATCTTCTTAAGTTTCACTTTTGGTGATAATCTGATGTATACAGTGCCACCTAGCGGCGAAAGTGTGAGCAAGTGGGTTTTCTCCATGTAGATTGTCGAAAAATCCCATACAAACTTCAAGCACGTTGGTCCGGTAGCTAGACTTGTTCGATTTGGCTCAAATTTGGAGCAGACACTCCTGGAGGGACTAGGAATCGGCTCAGGGGTGGGCCGATGGGGGTCATTTTTTTTCTGTCACTCTAGTGCGTATGTATGTATGTGGAAAAAAATGCCACCTCTGTTTCTCAGAGATGGCTGGACCGATTTGCACAAATTTATTGTCAAATGAAAGCTACAGCCTTCCCATCGGCTGCTATTGATTTTTTTTATTGATTGAACTTCCGGCTCCGGAGGTGCGGGTTGAAGAGTGCGGTCACGCGGCAAATTCCCATATAAACTCAATTGAAACATTCTCAAAGGGGAGAGTAAAGAAAAATTTTAAAATAGAATTTGTTTTTTTGATGCCAAATGTCTTTAAAATGCATGAAACGTCGAGATTTGATATAATTTCGAAAAAAAAATTTTTTTTGGCCGAAATGAACTTTTTTGAACTTTGGCACATTTTTGCCTTTCTCATATAGAAAGGTTATGCAATCACTCAAATCGACAACCTAATCCCGGAGGGCCGCAAATTTTTTGCTTTGTAAAGGCGTAGGTAGAGGCATGCAGTGAGGGGTTGACACCCCCCTCCCCACATTACACACCATCCCTGAATGCCCTCCCCCTTCAAGTCACCCCCATCATGTCAATCCCGCCATCTAGCCACCTCCTCTCAAAGCCTCCCAACAGATCCCCTTCAAACGTCCACCTTATGCACCCTCTTTAAACCCGCCCCTCTCTCATCCCAATCACCTTCACCCAATAGGCATACCTATATAGGCTGGGGGTTGTTGGGTTGTGGGTTATTTATCCCCTTCACACGCACACACACACACTCGCATGATGGAATGCGGTTAGCTGAAAGACACAATTGAGTTAATGCTAATTAAGCTAGTTAAATATTTCATATTTTTGTTTCAACTAGGAGCGGATCCAGAATAAAATTTCCTAGTGGGTCTGAAATTTTTATTTCGAAATGAACACATTACGTAATACACAATAACCTCATTTAATAAAAACCAGTGAAAAATTTGATTTGAAATGATTTCGAGTTTGAAACTACTTCAAAATTGAAACTAGCTTAAAATTTCTTAACAAGTTGACCATTTTCAGCGGGGTCCGGACCCCTCGCATCCTCCTCCTTGATCTGCCGCTGGTTAATATACCTTTCCACCATTGTACTGAACATAACCAGCCATGGAATCGTAGTTTGGACAAATGAGAAAGGCACAATTGCACCACTAGCTGAATTAAAGCAGGTTTTACTTCCTATTTCAAAATGTCTCTTTTTTATGTTTTTCGGTTTTCCTGTGTTTCAATTTTTTATTTTTCTATTTTTGCATTTATATTTTTCTATCTTTTTGTTTTTGTTTTTCAATTTGCAATATTATATTTATATTTTCGAGTTCGCAAAAAAATCAGTGTGAAAAAAGGACCGGTGGCGCTACGCTGGCCTAGACTTCGGCAATGGCATGTGTTAAAAAACGCCGGCAGCGGCACGCATGTCTCATCGGGACATACATTTTCTATTTTTTTTAATAAATCGAATTTGGCTTGGTTGGATTGCTAGAGACTGTCAAACAGATTTCCATATGAGACTGACAAAAGCTAGGCAAAAAGCTTACAAAAACGGTTTTCTATATTTCTTTTTTTGTTTTCTATTTTGCTGAATCTCTATTTTTGTTAATCCCATTTTTCTTTTTGCTCCTTTTTTTATTTTTCTATCATTCTATTTTCCATTTTTTATATTTTTTTTTCTATCTTTCTATTTCTCTATTCTTCCATTTTCTATTTATCTAATCCTAAATTTTGTTATTTTTTTCTTGTTTTTTCATTGATGTATTTCTATTTTTATATATTTCTATTTTCCTATTCTTTTAGTTTTCTACTACCTTCTTTTTTATTGTTATATTTCTCTATTTTTCTATTATTCTAATACAGCAATTCCATGAAAAAAGTTACACGATCTCTCAGAATTCTGCAATATTTGGTATAATCGTTCCTTACCGAAAAATATTAGATACATATTTTTTTATTTCGTCATTAGGGTGTCGCTTTCCACGTTAGACGGGTTTAGAGCTTCCATTTCCCGACGGTTTTCAGCTTCCCGGGATTCGGGAAATAAATAATAAATTTCCCGGGAAATCCCGGGATCCCGGGAATTCAGAAGAAAAATGAAAAGGTGAATGATTTTCTTGAAAAAAAAGAATAAATTGAAAAGTTTTCAAACCCATTTCATTGCATGTATATCTGTCCTAGAAGCAATTGTCAGAAAACGGCGATTTGGTGTCCTACAAATCATTCAATCATTTGATATCTCGTCAATAAGTTTACGCAACATCAACTTCTTTTTATGATTTTTCTTGGTTATATGTGTAACCTAAATTGTGGTAATTACGATTACAATTGGACGATATACTAAGCGCAGCTGCTGGAGTTACTGACCAAAATTGGAATTCGTTGTTCTGATACGATGGAATGTGATCAATTTAATGCAAAGCACCTTCTTTGGTAATCTTGAATGAAAAGATTGAGCTGCTTCAGTGTATTGTGCAGTTATTTCTGATCAAATGAGAAAATGTGATATATGGAATCCATTTCCGTCGCAGTAGAACCAGCAGCATTCCGAATTAAGTGTGAATCAAAATCTATTATCGATTTCCTGTTACGGGCGAGTATCTAGATTGCTTTATCTTATCCCTTCAAAAATCCTGCCAGCAGCCTTGAAATCGACATTCAAAGAGTTTGGATGCGCATGATATTAGACAGCTACAGCGTTATGCATTTCTTTTCATGCATCCAAAAATTTACAGATATTACAGTTACGGTATAACAAATTGGACGAAATATGCATTCGATGAACCGATAAAATATTTCTGCACACGTTCTAGAAACATTTCTTATTTTAAATAGCGTTTGCGTTAAGCATGATATCACTACAAACCATCCCAAGTTTTGAAACAAAACCTCTTTGATTTTTTAAGAAATTACCGCTATTTCAATTACTAATTTGATTGCAAGCCCTTTCATTCATGATATAATTATTAAAATAAACTATTAAAAGCACTGTAAAAAATCTGATTAATCAGCTCAACGGTTGCAGAGATATCTCATCACTAACGCTACTGTAAGGAAATGCTTTGGTACAACGGCCGGCAAATTAATCCATTTTTGCATGAAAATATCAACATTTTTAGCAGTGTTTTGAGTAAGGCTTGGACTATATACATAAAAAAATCACGAAAACATATCAGTGAGCCTAAGGATATTTAGTCCATTGATTTGCAAATCAGTTGGAAAAGCACAATCTGCATTCATTGCTCACTCCAAATATTTGCCGGTAAAGATATTTCCTACAGAATTTCTTTCGCAGAACCGAAGCTTTTTGGAATAAATTGAAAATTGTGTTTCCCCGGATTCCCGAATCCCTGGAATGAGAAAACGCAATTTCCCGGGAATCGGGAATCCCGGGAAACCCAAAAATCCCGGGATCCCCGGGAAATAAATTCCCGGGATGGAAGCTCTAGACGGGTTCAAAAAATCGTGATTTTTCAAAAGCTGATTTAAAAAATATCATAACTTTTGAACCACTGAGCCGATTTTCATGGGTTATAGGTCAAATGAAAGGTATTTAAATTTAGTTTTAAGAAAAAATTACTAACTTCAACTATTACAAACATTTACCGGGTTATTCTGGCCGTACTACGTGCGATGAAATCTATGTATACACCCACATGCATGGAAACGATGTAACCACATGGTAGTTCACCATACACTTCCAGCGAGTCACAGCAGCTATGAATAAAGAAATCTATGATATATTTACAAGCTGGGTGCAACATTCGTTTCAACCTGGGGGCTGTCCAATAACCATGTAGAAAAACATTCATTGGTTGGCTGGATTTGAAAAGCGTATTCAACCTATTTGCTGAGACAAAGGACATAGTTGGTATGACTAGCAGATATTTTTTGGGTAAGTAGGGAATTTTCACCTGTATTTCGGGTTTGTTTCAATAGCTTTTATCGCAAGCAAGTTGCAGAAATAGGTAAATTTTGCTTTTACTGGTACTACATCACTAGCTCGTAGGTCCGAATATATTTTATAAAACCAGGAATGTTTTGAAATAAATTATCAATTAGAAAACAGAGTTTCCTACAACAACAGTTCAATTGAAGAATCTCTTAAAATGAAACGTAAGTGTTCAGTTTGTGGTATTTGGATGTTGAGTACGCGTATCAGAAAATTTACCATTACTTTGTACGATTGCACAATGAAAAAAAAAAGATGAAAATAGATGAGAGCAGCTCCTTCATTTGTTTTCGTTGCTACAGTAAACTGTATGAACCAAATGATCCCAAGACCGAAGAAGCCGTTGCAGGACCATCGAGAATCGTTGTTGCAGGTATATTATCGAAAATATGATATGATTGTTTTTTAAATTTCAATTCTTTTCTTCAAATTACTAATGCGAACTCTTGTTCTTTGAAACCTTTTTTCAGAGTCTTTCGAAAAATTGACCGCCATTACAGGACCTTCCGGATTCGTTCCACTTTCCTACCAAGGTAAATAATAAAAAAGAAATCATTTGTATGATTTTTTTTCTGATAATCAATGTATCATATATGTTTTCACAGTCGTTAGATGCACCCAGTTCTGAATCGATCGTTACCACTTACAAGGCACTTTTGTCGGACGATAAAGAAATTCTTACACAACTTAAGGAGAAATATAAAGAAACAATAGACAGCAATGAGCGATACGGATTTTAACTACAAAGTTGGACTACATTTAGAATTATGCAGAAGTTCAATCTTTCTCAATGTACGGCCAACAAAGCAAAAGCATTGCAGCAAGAGAAAGGAATAATGGTGGTGCCTGAGAAGAGCTCTGCGGCAATAGGAAGAGAAACGATAACATAGGTTACGAATTTTTATAAAAGTGACGACGTAAGCCGCGTCTGTGCAAGGAAAAGGGATTATTTAATATCTAACAATGAAGAAGGCAAAATTTACATACAGAAAAGATTAGTTTTGTGAAACTTGCAAGAGGCGTATTCTATCTTCAAAAATGCTTATCCTGATATTAAAATAAGATTTTCCATGTTCGCTATATGACCCTTTTAAAACCACCTGGATGTTTATTGAAGTGGAATTTCTAACCAAAGATGACGCCCGGTAAAAATTAATTGAACGCGAGGGTCTGCAATATCTGAATTTTTTCTACGATAGATTTAGATAATGTGTACTTTCTTCTTTTGCCGTTTCTTCGCCGGAGACACGGAAATATGCAAACGACCACACAGTTATAGACACGCATTGGTATACGCAAAATCATAAACGAGCTGGCATATGTAACAAATGCTCACGGGTTTAAAAGAACACGAACCATAACATATATTCGCAAGAGGCTTTCACGATAAGACAAACATGGTTACAAATTCCATTAATCACGTTTACCTACACCCACGTATAAACGTTCCGGCGATTTAATGGACGCGCCAGGAATTATAAATTTTTTTAACGTGATATCATAAGCCAAACTCAAACGCCTGCTTTCGCGCGATCATGAATGCGCCCGGGAGCTTTCACTCTAAAATATCGAACTTATACACACTAAACAACAAAACTCAGGGCGTCATAATTAGAGATCACATCCAAATAAGAGGGGGGGGGGGGCTCATTTTCTTTCTTCATTTGCAATGGAAACTACTTTCAACACGGTTTAACTAAATTTAACTTATTCAATGATAAACGATACGCCGAGATTGAGCCAAATAAAATTAATTTTAGTTAAGCAATCTGATATTGGGGCTTGAAGAGCGCATTTAAATCGCAACCAGGACCGTCAACCAAGAAATTTATGTGCCTGGTATATGATCTTGCCTCAAGTAATACAAATGCTCCGTTCTGTTTTGGCCAGATTTGGCATCTTGCCGCTACGAAAAGAAAGGCCACAGAGTGGTAAACCGCGAACAACATCCAGGTGGTCCCAAGGACATCGATCCTCTCAACACGCCAGAGCTACGCCCAATAGAAAAATATTGGGCAATCTTCTAGCAGTACCTCAAGAAGACGCGACAGACAGTTGTTAGCAAGATGCAGGTCAAAGCAAACTGGCGTTCTGCGGCTAGGAAAGTGATCAAACAAAACGTGATGGTAGGAGTCAAACGAAAAGCCCAGCAATTCGCATACGCCTAAAAGAAAGCTTGAATTGAAACTTATGAAAGAAACATGATTTGATTTTTTAATGAAATGTTTGACCTATTCTCACACATTCTTGTTTGACCGATTTTCTATCGTAACACCCTTTACCTATATGCTTATTTGCATACATAGTTAATAACATAGGTAATAATTCATTACGTGCCTTGAATAAGTTCTGTTAAATAGAAAATAATAAGCTTAGGTTTTGCATTATGTATTCAAATGTAAAAAATAGAAGTAAAAAGTGTCACTGTTAACCTCAACCCGGCGAAAACCAGTATGAAGCGCCCCCAGCCCTGCAGGTGATAAACCACCACAAAACTCCACCATTATTGCATTATGATACACTACATCATAAGCGGCAGCATCAGGTTGAATGTGTAACACACGGATCAACTATTTATGGGCTGTTTATGGCATCCAAGTAGCACTAACTGGTGATGCACTGTGCAACATAGCAAGGGAGCAATAAATTAACTTTATTCATTAAAACTATGCTCAACTGTATATAGTAGTATGTTCTCACTGACAAGCACTTTTTCGTGCCAGCTCGTTAGCAAACAAAACATTTGTACTGTGCGGTTCGCAAAGTGAATACGACAACGACGACGACGACGATTGTGATGATGCAGCTCGCAGTGTCATGAATTTATTTTGTTTTCCACAAGCGAACGCATGTGGGTAGGTTCATTTATCATCCATCCAATAGAAATTTTGAAGTGGGCAGAAGTACACTTTCGCTAGACGAACAATATCCTATACATATATACCGTCCGATATAATATTGTCTGCCAGGATATGTAGCATGGCTATTAAAGTTTCACTATCTAAAAACTGGAGAACCTGTTGGTGGAGGCAACCAACCACGTGCCCGCCACTCGGAGGAGAGATCGGAACTATGGTGGACTTTTTCTGCCGCCTGTCCTTTGCACGGTTCCAGTTGAGGATGGAGGGAAGCAACTGTAACAGTGACTTGAAATGGTCCAAACGATAACTGCTGAAGTTTCTGGAGCAGTTAATTTTTAATTTGATGCTTCCCGACAATCTGCAAATGGTGCTAGCAGATGATTGTAACAATAATAGTCGGATCGTTGATAGGTTGCCCATAAAACAGTTTATCCCGCGATAATATTCGTTGGGTAATGTTCGAATAAGATAACTTCAGAAGCTAATTTTAGCACGTGCTTAGGAGCAACAGATCGAACATGGATGTGCTTTACCACCACGTTGCAATATGGTTATGTAAGAGGAGAGTGAAACGAAAAACTCTTAGCAAGGATGATCATGGTCCTGTTATTCGCTATGAAGTACGTTTCATTTGACCTGATGACACGGATACCCGAGCAGAAGAAAATAACTGCGAAATACTAAATTTAGTTATCAATACCAATGACTGTTTACCACAATATGGTATTAGTGAGCTCTACATAAGAGGTAAAATACCAAAAAAAAAATAACACAGACATGTTCCACAAATATCTATTTGATAATGAAACGAGTTATTATAATACCTGAAGAATAATAAAATATTTTTCAACCTTCCAATAACAAGATTCACTCTATGGAGGTATTCAATAAGGTATTGATTTGGTATTTGTAAAAATCACTGGAATACATAAATATTACTAAAATAAAGTATTATACCTCATTGAGATATTAAGCAGGTATTGAAAAATGTTTTCTCAATACCTGCTTAATACCTCAATGAGGTATAATAATCAATTAATACCAAGTTTTGGTATGAGTACCAAAAAACAGTATGCTCGGGTTATTGCTCAGTTATTTTCTCCTGGTCGGGTAGGGGCGCGAGCAGGGAGGACAAATTTACACGAAAAAGCTAGAATAACAACGGAAACACGAGACTGTGCAGAGCATGGATTAGTTTATCAATTTTTCCTAGGCGAAATAACCGGTACCTGCAAATTGAAAAGTGTTTCATGACAAAAAATGCTCACATTTCAAGAGAAAGTGGCTCGAACACAAACAGCAATCCGGAACAGGAGCCTTTTGACAAGGACTGTGCAACATAATTTATTTATTTTGTTGAAAAATGAGCTACAGGGTATAGAATTGGGAACTCATGTGCCGATACACCTTTTTAAAAAGCTCCAGATAGTTTTAAACTTGTTTGAAAAGGAATTTTGAATTTTCATTCTGCTCTCTTTTAGTTTATTTTTGGCTTATCCCACTTTCTTTGAAAACGTGACAAGACGAACACCATCGCTCATTTCTTTCGTGCAAAAAGAATCACCTCAACTAAGTTATACGGCATGGTCTTCGAATTAGCACACCTAATAGGATTAAAAACAGTACTTCTCAACTTTTCACTAATCCGACCAAGCCGGAACTTAACAAGTTTTGCATCCGAAATTAACTCATCAAAAGGAGAATTTTCTTTCATTTTCTAGTTCGTCCGGTAATTCTTCGCTGCTAGGATACCTGTGCAAACCCGTCGTTCATCTGTAGTACGCCCTGTACCTAACTGCATCACTCTCCCGGAGGACAAACGATCCGAAGCGAAATGACAGACTGTTTTCGCATTTAGCCTCCCCAGAGTTCCACCGGCAATCGCAAAAGTGTTGCACTGTTGTTTGTAGCTACTACCTACTACTCCCCCCATGGTTGCACTGACTGACTGACTGTCTGCAAGGAGAAGCTTGCAATAAACCTTGTTGTGGAAATTATATCCCATAGCAACCATGGTGCAAGCATTGGGTTACGTTTCTGCTGCCGTGCACCTACTTTTCATTTCGCATCGTTTCCCGGCACCTTGTAGGACCACCTGGCGAAGCGGTGTTGATTTTCTCTTTGATGCTCGGTTGTTTCCTTTTTCTTCTTATAATTAATGTTTATTATCCGTATAATTTTGCCACTGTCGGAGGAAAAAGTTCTTCGGGAAAATAACTCTCAAACCAAGACAGTAGACGGCCAGATTCAGTCTGCATACATATTTGGTTAAATTGATGAAAATTCAATTCGTGCGCAATTTTTTATTCGAGTAATCCCGAACGGAGGATCAACAACTTTTTCGGTATCATTTGCTATTCCCGGTATCGTCGATGGTGTTATGGTTTCACTACCGTTTCGAGTCGAGAGCGAATCGATCCCGAATTCCTAGAATCTAATTTAAAATATGTAGCAGTTCGATACCACGCATTCTTGGAACCACATTCGTGGTTGACTGGCAGTGTGTAATGGGCAGATGAGGTGGAAAAAGTCTGAACTTCCCCGAAAAGGCTCGGTAACGGCCGCATGTAGTAATTTGAATCAATTTCTAATTTATGGTGGGTAAAATCGAAATGAAATCATTAAAATGTTTTCGATAGAATTACAGGCTTGTTCAGAGCCCGTACCTAAACCGGTTTTCACTAACAAGGAAGAGTCCCGGTGATGTGAGCTGGGAATTGTGATGGAACTATTTGCTATGGATTCTATGTTGGTACATGTAGAGATTCATAGTAATGGCGTATGCAAAACCTAATGCAGAACTATGAGGAACATTGAATGGGCCAACCTCAACGTATATTATAAACTCCAATTATTGTTGAAAATGTTAAACTATATATTCGTTGTGATAATTATATGCAAAACAATGACATGCAATTGTGGATAATATAGTCCAACTTCAAACTTAGTGAAAAAGACGCAACAGCACGAAGAAAATCTGTCCTGCTCGCTGAACGGAAGTTCTGTTTTGTGTTCTTTGGGATCCTTTCCTGGCTGCAAGCTTGATTTTTCAAACGCCTTACTGTAGAATTCACCATATACCATCCATAATTTTGGTTTTATTACATAGTAGCGAAACAAAAAACAAAAGGGACGGCGCCGATGGTTGAGTGGTAAGCGTGACTGCCACCCATCCCAGTTGATCTGGATTCAATCCCAGCCGAGGTCGTTGAATTTTTTCTGTGGTGAAAAAATATGTGGTCACGTCTTTCTTAATTGAAGCTGTAGTTGCGCTGCTCCACGCTCCACTCGATACCCAGCTGGAGGGCCCAAGCAGACAAATTTTCCAAGATTACTTGCAATGGTCCTTGCAGATCCACAAATTTGGGTCCTGTAATAGACACCACACCATTATCTGCAAACTTCCTTAACGTGCAGGAATTGTCAAAGATATTCGTCAATGTCATTCACATAAAAGTTATAGAGAAGAAGGCTTAGACATGACCCCTGGGAAAGACCAATGTAGCTAATTCGTGATGTCGATAAATCATCATGCGAAAAATGTATGTATTTTTCAGACAGCAAGTTTAGCAAACAGTTGTTTAGCATCGGTGAAAGACCATGCTGGTTGCAGCTTCTCAGAAAGAATTTTGATAGAAACTGAATCAAAGGCCCCCTTTATAACTAGGAAAACTGATGCCATCTGCTCTTTGCTAGCATAAGCCATTAGAATTTCTGTTGAGAGCAACGCAAGACAATCGTTCGTCTCTTTTGCGGAAACCAAATTGTGTATCTGACAAGCCATTTGCTTCAACCCAATTGTCGAGGCGAAACAAGATCATTTTCTCGAACACCTTTTGGATACTGGACAGCATCGCAATCGGCCGATACGAATTGTGGTCGGAGGCTGGTTTTTCATGGTTTTTGAAAGGCGATGACATTGACTTGCCTCCAGTCATGAGGGACAATATTACCCTCAAGAAACTTATTAAATAAAATCAACAGGCGTCTCTAAGCAGATTCTTTAGCTAATTAAATTTGATTCTGTCAGGCCCTGGGTTTTATTGTTACATGACAAGAGAGAAGTTAGACCGTCGTTACCGTCGAAAACGGTGTTTCGTTCACGTTATCGTGAGGGGACGCGGCGCAATATATCTTCTATACCGGAGCGGAATCCGGACAAATCTTCTTTGCAAAATCGAATATCCAACGGTTTGAATATTCCACACTCTCGTTAGTACTGTTTCGGTTTCGTAAACGCCGCGCTGTGCCCCAAACAGTGCTCATAGATGTTTCTCTTGTTAATCCTTCGACGAACCGGTGCCAGTAGCTAGGTTTTTTGACTTTCATCAATCTCTTCATGCGCGTTTCCGCCATCGCGTACTGTCGGTAGCTAGTTGGCAGCCCTTCGTCTCGGAAGGTCTTATACGCGGCGGCCTTCTCTTCGTACACGTCTGAGCACTCTTTGTCCCACCATGGATTGGGAGGACGCCCGCGAGACTTCACGTCTGGTACGCGTTTAGTCTGAGCTTGAATCGGGGTATACTCTTCCGCCGGAAGAAGCTTTTGTGTGGACACGATTTTGTCGGATATCGCGGACGCGTAGCTCTTCCAAGCAATGTTTCGTGTGAGGTCATACGAAACAATGATTGTATTCGGTGGCCCTGAACCGTTAGCAATATTAATTACGATTGGCAGATGGTCGCTGGCGTGGGGATCAGAGACTATCTTCCACATGCAATCTAACCGCAGCGATGTCGAGCAGAGGGACAGGTCTAAGGCGCTCGGACGCGCTGGAGGGGCAGGAATCCGTGTCATTTCATCCGTATTCAAAATAGTCATAATGAAGTTGTCGCAAAGCTCATGGAGTAGGGTAGATCGATTATCGTCATGAAGACAACCCCATGCCGTACCGTGGGAGTTGAAGTCACCTAAAACTAGTCTCGGTGCGGGAAGGAGTTGCGCAATATCGCCTAAGCCGTCGCACAGTGGTCCAAACTCCCAAAAAGCTGGCCAAAAGTCGAAGATGTTGTCCAATTTGTCTTAAACCTAACTTTCGGAGGTTTTCGAGGTCGCTGATTACGAATTCAATATTCAATTTGTCGAAAACAAAATGGCGGATTCAAAATGGCGGACGAAATTTGAAAAATTACAACTAAATAGTAAATAACTTTAAAAATTGCTCACGAGGGTTTTCGAGGTCGCTGAATGCGAATTTGATATTAAATTTATCGCACACAAAATGGCGGCGTAATTTTGAAAAATTACAACTGGATTTTCGATACTTGGTCGCTTTTGATGGAGAACCTGCTGTTACATCGATGATGACTTTTGCTGCCTCAGATTTCCCCATCACTCTTAGTTTCATTTGAATAGCATTACTTAATTCGTCACAATCATATCGTCGAAGGATGTCTTCGGTTTTTCGACGCTTGGTTCGATCACTAGAATGATGAAACGATTGTTTCGGGCGACCATAGCCACTTTTATTACTACCTGTGGATA
Organism: Topomyia yanbarensis; assembly: GCF_030247195.1. Classification (NCBI taxonomy): domain Eukaryota; kingdom Metazoa; phylum Arthropoda; class Insecta; order Diptera; family Culicidae; genus Topomyia; species Topomyia yanbarensis. The sequence continues at coordinate 80,332,631 of NC_080671.1, forward strand.
GCTGTAATAGCTGCGTAGGCTCTGCATTGTTATCTTCTTTTCCGTCGTCCGCATTGATGAAAGAAACCCCGATGCCAAGTCACGAATCGTATTTGTCGAAAAAAAAACTTTTCCACTCTGTGGACATTTTGCCTTTTTTCGCAATTGTGAAATTAATTTTCTAAGTTGAGGTTTTTCTTTTTCTGTCAGTTTTCTCGATTTTTTAAATAATTCGGATAACTCATTTTTGAGAATTGTGAAACAAGTGTCATTATTCTTCGACAATGTCAGTTGATTTTTAAGGAGTTTAAATATGTCCTTGCGAATTAGGGAATGTTGGTGTGTAACATTGATGGGAGCTAAAAATGGCAGCAATCGGTAGTTAATTTTCAGATATGTTTTACATATTACAATTTTGTTTAAGAAAACGAAAACTGGGTATTATCTTATATGTATCATATTTCAATATTCCGATGAAATATATTTTTGGGAGTACTCACATCCACTAAAACAATCCATGCTGTTTCCGGTAGAAAAAAAATCGGGATGGCCTCAACTTATGTCATGGTTATATTATTGCTGGTGAATACTGGTGCCAGTATTTTTGTCGGCATGCTAGCAGCACAGTGTAAACCCCAAAGCTGCTAGATGATTTTGAGTTAGTCATGTTAGTAAAAGGGGTGCAGGAAGGGTTCAACAAAATCTCTTCTAATAGAAGTTTTAATAGAATCTGAATAACTCTGTTTAATGTATTAATGTACTTCGCATATGATCTGTATTTGGCAGCTCTGGAAACGTTTTCCGACCGCTGAAAACTTATAGTGTTGCCTGATTTTACGGTGATAGCTGATAAATCCAAGATGGCGAGATAGAAGAAAATGTATCTTTCATGCGTATGTTGATTGAGGTCAAAAAGAGATCTTACTAGATCACGCTCCAGTTTCACTTTCAAATGCAACATTATACTATGCTGTAAAACATATCTAAAAAATAGGAGCAAATAGTTGCAAATTAAAACACAAAATGATATAGGAAAACCGTATTTTTTTTACTGAAATATTCTTTTATATCCCAAATTTTGCGTCAAACAGCTTTGGTGCAGTCAGCAATGTTTTGCGTTTTACTGCTGTCTAAAAGTTTCTAGAAGAAACCGAAGTGATTAAATGTGATCTCGCAAAGAAAACTTAAAAAATTGATTTTAAAGCACAATTATAATCGCACTGCTATATCTTGCTTATAAAAATATATAGAAAAATGATATCTTCAGCAAAGTCACACCAAATTAATAGTTAAAAAACTGAACACAAGAAATTTTTTTTTTGTTCAATACAAAAAAGTTATCGAAAACTGTTTATAACACCTTAAAGAGAATTAAGGTGTCTGTCTCAAAATATGCGTAAACAAATTCTAGAAAACTTTTGTGAAGACACCAAAGCACAAAAATGTAACTGAAAGCCAGGAAACATTTATGACCGTCTTTTTTCAATTTTGAACCACTGTGCGTCGATGGCTAACTGAGGCTCGATGGAGATGTAGGTGGAAGCAATGCAAAGGTTTGCCTCTAATTCTAGTTTAGCAAGCGACAACTTCAATGCCTGGTGTCGAGGGGAGGTCGATACTATTGAAAGAATAGCACTTTTTGATCCCCAAAAGTACTCCTCCGTAAGAGTCCGCTCGATCCAAGCGAATAATATTAAAATCGTGGAAGTGTAGGTCTATTGCTGAAGTGAGCCATGTCTCGCATAGTGCAAATGCTTCTGCAATTCCACTGTAGAACAGTGATTAAATCCGTGACCTCGTTCGATGAATTAGCCATCGAAGGATACAATCGCTGAAAGGAGTGGCCATTTCGCATCATGAATGTTTTTACTGCTGATCGGGATGCTTTTAAGGGGGTCAGAAATATTTAAAGCTGTAAGAGTACGGTCCACAATGTCAGAGAAATTTATTAAGCCGGCGCTGTTTTCTTTCTCCGGCTGAGATATTGGAACACTTGGGGGTTTTTGATGTTCCTGGAAGTGCTGGGAACTCCTTTTTTGAGCTCAAGTTTCTGAGACCGGGAGCGATTTGCTTCGGTTTTGCACCAATACTTCCTTGAGTAGTTATTTTAGGGGCCATGAAGAAACACCTTCTGGCCTTTACGAAGAAGCTTGGCAGAGAAATGTTCCTCCATTTTCTATTGCTTCTAGGCACAGAAGAAGATTTACCCTTCTGGGGTTCGTCACAGTCGCCTTCGTTAGCAGACAAGTTGGTATAGATGTTCGTGGAGGCGTAGCTATCTTAAGCATTTCTGCAAAAAATCGCTTAGAGCGTCCCTGAAGCGAACGCTCAAGATTCTGCTCGCGCTTTTTGCAGGCGGGACATGCCAGGAGATCATGTGGGTTTCCCCCACGATAGAGACACTTTTCGACATCCCTTCCACAGGAATTATCCGCATGATTCCCACCGCATTTCCCACAACAAACCTTATTGCTACAATGGGAGGCTGTGTGTCTCAGTTGTTTGCAATTATTACAGTTCATGACTCGCGGTACAAAGAGGCGAACAGGTAGACGAACCTTGTCAAAGAGGAGGTAGTTGGGTAGAACATACCCGGCGAAGGTCACCCGATAAGAGTCTGAGTTGACGTATGTTTTCTTCCCGTCAGCTGCGACTGATGCTGAATGCAAACGTTTGCACTCCAGTACCTTCACTGGCTTGAACATAGGGTCTTTGAAACAGCCGCTCCCATGTTTCAGCAGGTCCTCAAAACTCAGACTCGAATAGGAGACTACCCCGCAAACTTCAACCCCGTTAGCTTGTATATACACTCTGTACTCCTTCGTAAAGAGCCCATAGTCAGCAATATTGTTTGCCTGTGTTAAACTGTTAATAACCACCCGAAGCTTATCAGGGCGAATTTTCGATATTTCTGTCACGGCCGAATACCGATTCGTCAGAACTCTAGAAATCTGCAACAGATTCAAACACTTTTTATCTTTGGTCCGAAAGAAGATCACGAATGGCCCGGTGGCCGAGCTTGGATATGCTTTGAGCCGGGGAGCCGATTTTGTTTCGACGTCCATCTCACATTGAAATGAACCACCGTCAGGGGAAGTCATTTTTGCACGGGCCTTTTGCCTAGTGCACGTTAGTAAGGCAACCAAGAAGGGGAAACGTAAACTAATACTTAACTTGTGTAGGTAACGGTACCCAGACGGCTTACTAGAAGAACACTGCTTCACTTGTCACTAACCGGATAACGGTACTCAGAAACAGAAACACAAAAGAAGGGAAAAAATACTGAAACCACGACTAGGCGTAGAGTGTGCGAAATAACCTTAAACGCGGATTAGCACTATTTGTCGGACCGACAACAAAAGACTTCTATTTCGACTGAGTGCTCGATAACGAATGAAAAAAATCCACTTGTTTTAAACTCATGCTGCTTCTTTAGTTAATAACTTATCTCAGCCAATTTTCACAAACTTATAATGTACCACGGATGTGTTCAGTAGAAGAATACCTTTAAAAATGTACAGTGTTCTCATGAATTGATTGATGAGGTGATTTTTTAAGAATTTATTTTCAATTTTAACCGATTTTTCATACTAATTTCCATATAAACTTGGAAATTTTTGGAGGGTCCGTAGACACAACCGATCGGTACCAAAATTTGCACAATTACTAAGGGCCATAAAATGAATCAACAGAGCCTGGTGGAGCTAAAATTAAAAAATTAGACCAGTCTAATGTACACCCTTAATCCAGACTGTTGGCCGTAAACCACTAGTTCGTACCTAATCACTAGACTGCCCAGAAAAAAATGAATCTTTGAAAACTCAACCGTCCCACCCCTGAGTCGATTTTTAGTCCCACCAGGAGTATTTGCTCCAAATTTAAAGCAAATCGGACAAGTCTAGCTACCAAACCAATGTGCCTGAAATTTGTATGGGATTTTTCGACAATTTACATGGAGAAAAACCTGTGACCGTATAGAGGACGCCAACACTAACTTTTGATAGAAGAGAGATAGAATATTAGGATGTTCGGAAGAATTACTGAAAAATACCTGTTCTACAACTTTGTAGAAGACACCTGATTTCTATCTCTTTCGATTGAAAAGTTAGTATTGGCGCCCTCTATGCGGAATCATTTGGAACTATTTTTTTAACCAAAACATGGCTTGTAATATTTAACATAATTCTTCTGAACATGCTATTGAGCTAAACCAAACCATTATTTCACAAAAATGTTTAGTTTGTGAGAATCCAGTACTGATACACAACCATGCATTGCTAGGCCCCATGCAAAACTATCTCAGACATCACTTCGTTAAAAGTTTAATAACTTCTTTCAACAAAGCCGGATTGACTAGCAGTCTTCGACAATACTTGTAGATAATAAAATTATCTTTCTTATTTTCACTTACAGTGATAATACGATGCACACAGTGTCTCCTAGCGGCGAAAATGCGAGCTTGTGGGTTTTTTCCATGTAAATTGTCGAAAAAACCCATACAAACTTCAGGCACGTTGGTCCGGTAGCTAGACTTGTCCGATTTGCTTCAAATTTAGAGCAAATACTACTGGTGGGACTAGGAATCGACTCAGCGGTGGTCCGAAAGGGGTCGTTTTTTTCTTGTCACTCTATTAATCACCCATAAACTAATTTAGTTTGGTTTTACAATGAAATAACTACTTCAATGTAAGTTATCGGAATACGAGAAAATTTCCGCAAAAAATTTTTTTTTCCACAATAATACTCACTCCGTCAGCCGCATCATTGTCATCATTTAGGAGCCCGCCTGAAGTTCCAATACGATTTCGCCTGTATTTCCCGTGCACTCAGTGCACGGCGCACAGTGATCACCTTCCATACAAAAGTCGGACAAAACCTTAAAAGTCGCCCGAATTTGATGAAAACTTCACATTGGTGTAAGTTTTTGACGCCGAATTCATATTTGATAATTTTTTATTTTTTGTTCGCCGCAAAATTTTGGCACTTAGGGTGGTTCGAAATTCAACATTTACGAATGCGTTATGTCTAAAAATTTATTTAAAAAAACTTTTTGCAGTAAATTTTTAGCAGAAAACATATTTTTCTATTGTTGATTATGCTGAGAGACATTTATAAGTTTTATTACGAACCCAGGGTGATCAAACACTACCATGCGTCCCCTTCAGACATATCATGAAAAATCAACATTTTTCATGCCTCGGGACAGAAAGGGGCAAAACAAGACATTAATTTTTCGGAAAGTACACTAATTTTCAAGTGCCATTTACCACAATCGACCTTTCCAAACTGTTTTAAAAAAAAGTACAGCCGCTTTGAACATATGAATTTTAATTTAATGCACGATTTATTATTTGTCCTACATATTGTCTGAGCGAGAAGAAAGGGTTGTATCGACTAAATGGAATGGCAAATATAAGTCCAGCGAATAACCTTTCAAATCAAACCAGTTCGACCCTAATCGGAATCTTAACTAAAAAGATATATTAATTTGAATAACACAGGTTTGAATGCAGTTTTTTACAGAATTGATCATAAATTTCACCTTTGAAGTTGTGTAAAAAATCCAACTTTTTTCTTAAAGACTAAATATTTTAAGAACCTATTCAACCTATTTACAAACTAAGAAAAATGTTAACTAATGAAAAATCCAAAATAAAATTTTAAGGTTTTATCCGTCTAGGCGGCACTGTGCGGCGCCACATTCGTAGGGTTAAATTTTCAATGCCTACTGAGTGTTTGAAAATGTTACGGTTATTCGATGACAGGGTACAATAGGTAGGGGAATTGGTGGTAATATGAACACGTTACGCAAAGTTATGATTTTCTAATAAGTGAATGAGATATTACAATCACCTTATATGTTTCTTGTTAGACATGTTTTATTTATTTATTTATTTATTTATTTATTTATTTATTTATTTATTTATTTATTTATTTATTTATTTATTTATTTATTTATTTATTTATTTATTTATTTATTTATTTATTTATTTATTTATTTATTTATTTATTTATTTATTTATTTATTTATTTATTTATTTATTTATTTATTTATTTATTTATTTATTTATTTATTTATTTATTTATTTATTTATTTATTTATTTATTTATTTATTTATTTATTTATTTAGTTATTTATTTTTTTTTTTTATTTATTTATCGCACGCATCAACAGGCCGCACTCGGCCCCAATGATGGAAACTTAAACTAATTACATCTAAAACACTGCAGGAATCGATTTCTTAAAGATATCCGAGACAAATGAAAGTCGAACAGGTGCGACACACGATTGAAGAGGCGTTGTAGTCCCGTGATAGCGGAATAGTACGTTGCTTTAAATGCTGTGCGTATGGACATAAGAGTACTGAATGTAAAAACTCTCAGGTCTGCTCTAAATGCGCAGGGGACCACATTACAGCAGAATGTGCATCAGAATTACTTTGCTGTGCTAATTGCGCTCAGATGAATAAGGACCGGAAGTTGAATCTGGAGACAAAACATGCAGCCTACAGTTTCGAATGCGCTGTGTATAGGAAGCTTGTTGAAAGAAAGCGTCAGCAAATTAGTCGTGACGAATAGCAATTACCGTTGACCAGCATACCAGGATATCTGAACGGATTACTTTCTGTTACTCCAGGTAAAGCCAAAGAGGGTATATGTCCTCTCGAAGCTACCCTTGATACTGCACCCCCTCAAAATAATTTTCGGTTCCAGTCTTCTGTTGGACAACATACTCCCGGCTCCGTAGCTGATATTCATCCAGCAATCTGCAATCCAAACGATGATGAACTCGCAACTGTTTCTCCAGGTAAAGCCAAAGAGAGTATATGTCCTCTCGAAGCTACTTTTGATACTGCACCCCCTGAAAGCAATTTTCGGTTCCAGTCTACCGTTGGACAACACACTCCCGGCTCCGTAGCTGATATTCATCAAGCCATCTGCAATCTAAATTATGATGACCTCACGACTGTTTCTCCAGGTAAAGCCAAAGAGGGTATATGTCCTCTCGAAGCTACCTTTGATACTGCACCCCCTCAAAGTAATTTTCGGTTCCAGTCTACCGTTGGACAACATACTTCCGACTCCGTAGCTGACTTCCACCTAGCTATCCGTGACTCAAATTATGAAGACACCACGACTGTTTCTCCAGGTAAATGCCAGGAATGTATATGTTCCTCCGAAGCTAGACATACAGATACTGCCTCCCTTCAAATGAATTCCCGTTCCCAGCTCAGAATATACTACCAAAACGTGAGAGGACTACGCACAAAGATCGATGAGCTGTTCGTAGCTGTAACCGACGCAGAGCACGACGTCATTATCCTGACAGAAACATGGCTGAACGACGAAATCAATTCCCTGCAGCTGTTTGGACCTAGATATACGGTCTATCGTAACGATCGTGACCCAGTCGTTTCTGGTAAAAAAAGGGGCGGGGGTGTACTTATAGCTGTTTCTAATCGGTTAGCGTCTAAACAAAAAAGTTTTAACAATAACGGCGTAGAACAACTCTGGGTAAACCTTAATAGCCATGGTATTAACACATGCGTGGGCGTCGTATACCTCCCTCCGGACTCCGCAGATAACATAAACGTTATTCAGAACCATATTCAATCCGCACTTGACATTGCTAATTCGCTAGAACCCCAAGCTTCTCATTTGTTATTTGGAGATTACAACCAGCCTGGTCTTGTATGGAAAACGACTTCTTTCGGTTATGCTTACGCCGACCATTCCGACTCATCCCTTTCAGGATCTAGCGTTGCTTTACTAGACGGGATGTCATTACTCAACATGCTGCAAATGTGTACCATCACGAACAGACTAAATCGCACGTTAGATCTTCTGTTTGTAAATGAAGATGCATACAAGAACTGCCATGTCTATCGTGCAGATGAGCCACTCGTTGAAATAGATTCGCATCACCCTCCCCTCTTAGTTGAGCAGACCTGTCCTGGACAGGTTATTTTTGACGAGATTCTTGACGATTTGAAGTATAACTTTTCAAAAACCGATTTTCCTGGACTCAACAGCTCACTGCAAACGATTGACTGGGTGACTTTGCTCAATAACGCAACCGATGTAAATGACGCAGTAGAAGAGTTCTCATCGATCCTGACCCAACTGTTTGAAATATATGTCCCAGCCCCGCGTCCTAAACCAAAACCACTTTGGTCCAATCGACGTCTCCGAGAACTTCAACGACTGAGGGCAGCCGCGCTTCGGCACTACACCAACCGACGAAATCCCAATACAAAGCGGGAATTCATATATGCTAGCAACAATTACAAAGCTTATAACCGCTTCCTATACTCTCGGCATGTATTACAAACGCAATCTGACCTTGAGCGAAATCCGAAACGTTTCTGGTCTTTTGTAAATGAGAAGCGTAAAGAGAGTGGACTTCCTTCTAGTATGACCCTGGCAAATGAAACTTCTAGCACGACTCGCGGTATCTGTAACCTGTTTGCAAAACATTTTTCGTGTGCATTTGAAACAGTTCCGACTACTCCAGAACAGGTCGAAATCGGACTACGAGATGTTCCCAGGGGTGTAATGGACCTAGGTAACATCCATTTTACGGAGGAAGACATTGTTGCTGCTACTGATAAATTGAAATCTTCGACTTCGGCTGGTCCTGATGGAATTCCTGCCATTATTTTAAAAAGATGTGCGAGTGCCCTTTCCGCTCCCCTAAAGCTGATTTTTAATCTATCTTGGTCGCAAGGGACGTTTCCTCTTTGTTGAAAAAAATCGGTTATGTTTCCTGTTTTTAAAAAAGGTGATAAGCAGGACATAGCAAATTATCGGGGCATAACCTCTCTCTGTGCGGGGTCCAAGTTATTTGAAATTCTAGTAAGCAATGTATTGTTCCGGGAAGCCAAAACATATATATCAACAGATCAACACGGGTTCTTCCCAGGTAGATCAACATCCACGAATTTAGCACAATTCACTTCACACTGTATTAAAAGTTTTGAATGCGGAGCACAAGTGGATACTATTTATACAGATCTCAAAGCAGCATTCGATCGTGTTGATCACTCGCTCCTACTGGCGAAGATAGAAAGATTGGGTGCCTCACTCAACTTCACCAAGTGGCTTAAATCATACCTTGTAGGTCGTACCTTATCTGTCAAACTAGGAAATATTGAGTCACATAACTTTATAAATTTATCAGGTGTGCCCCAGGGTAGTAATCTTGGACCCTTGCTGTTCTCCTTGTTCTTCAATGACGTTTGTAATGTCCTTCCACCAGGATGCAAACTTATCTATGCAGATGACCTTAAACTGTTTCTTATTGTACGATCTGAATTGGACTGCATTGAACTACAGCGACAACTAGATGAATTTTGTAACTGGTGCACTCGAAATCGGTTGACTATCAGTGTATCCAAATGCTCAGTAATTTCTTTCACGCGCAGAAAAAATCCAATTTTGTGGTGTTATACTATCTCAGGGAAACTACTGGATAGAGTGTCAGTTGTCAGGGACCTTGGTGTACAGCTGGATTCTAAATTGACGTTTAGAGATCACTATTCCCACATCATTGCGAAAGCCAATCGGAACCTTGGTTTTATCATTAGAATAGCCAAAGAGTTTACTGACCCATACTGTCTGAGAGCACTGTACTTCTCTCTTGTACGCTCCATCCTGGAAGCTTCAGCTATCATTTGGTGCCCGTACACAAATGTCTGGATTACCAGAATTAAATCTATACAAGCTAGGTTTCTCCGATATGCCCTTAAAACCTTGCCATGGCGCAACCCGATAGAGTTGCCACCTTACATTGAACGCTGTCGTCTGCTCGACATGGACCCTCTTACAAAAAGGCGAAATATATCCAGAGCCGTGTTTGTAGGGAAAGTTCTAACTGGTGAAATAGATGCCCCAAATATACTTTCTCAGATTAATGTAAATGTGCCCGCTAGAAGTATAAGATCGTGGAATTTTTTAAGACTTGACTATCAAAGTACTGATTATGGACAGAATGAACCCATAAGGGCGATGTGTAGCGTATTTAATAATGTTTATGAATGTTTTGACTTCTCTGTATCAAGTGACGTTTTTAAAAATAGGCTTAAACGGCTAACTTAGTGCATAAGATGTGATTTAGATAGTGATTTTGATTTGTTAGATGTATTATTAGTAACACATTGTAATGTAATGTAATGTGTAATATTGTTTAATATGTATATGTGAAAAAATAATGAGGTTTTTACGCGCATTTGGAGGTTGTTTGATGGACTCCAAATGGGCTTTTCCTCATTCTATATTTCATGTAGACCATGTAGGTCAGATGAAAAATAAAATAAATAAAATAAAAAATAAAATAAATTAGCTGTTTGAATAGTTCGTCGAAACGGCATTCTCAGAAGAACGTTTCCGCGTAACGTTCTGGACCTTGCTTGGATGTTGACTCGCTCCAGTAAATCTGGAGAATCGATGCGTCCTGACCAGTGATGTACCAAATCGAGTTTTTATAATTTTGGGGAAAAAACCCAAGGTTTTTTTCCCGGTTAAAACGGTTTTTTCGCGGGAAGATTGGGTTTTTTGCAATTTTTTGATATTTTAGTAATTGAACAATAATGTATTGTTATCCAAACATTTTTATGGAATTTGTGAGCATTGTTGTCATAACGTTTTGCATGTATATTAATTCTGAATGGTTTTGCTCGATTAAATCATTGTTATAGCGGTGATCCAACATTTCTTTACAAATATTGTGGTTAAATAAGTAATAAAACATTTCAACACGTTTTGGGCTAAGTCGATTGCGTTTCTTACTGTGAATCCACCTAAACGTACTAAACATTTTTTCTACTGTTGCTGATGTAGTTGATGCCGAAAGAATTCGGAGTGCGATTTGTGAGAGTTCTGATTACTGTTCATACTAAAGACGACTGTCAAGGCCACTCGCTTTCTTCATATTACTCGCTTTTACTTTTCACCGAACTAAATAGGTATTTTCTAAATTTTGTGTAAATACCTTATTTCGCTAAAAGTATAGTAACCCCTAAAATGAGTAACAAGCAGAATAAAAGTAGTTTGGGCATCACACGATTATTCTAATTTTCACTAGTCAGAGTAACAATGACTATTGTTCCCAGTATTATATGAAACTAGTTGGAATATGGAATGGACCTAAATTAAAGTTGCAGGAACAGAAAATGCTTCGTAAAACCCGTTATAAATATACTAGAATGTGAAAATTGGATTTGAACTTCAAGTTTCAAAATCGGACATCGGAGCTTTCCGATTATGTCCTATAGAATAAAAACCGTAAAAAAGTATATCCGGTTCTAACAAAGGACTTTTCTTTATCCGACTTTTAATCTTGAATGTAACGTTGTACGGAATTTCCTGTGAGCGAATTATACAGAAGGTTCATCCTTGCCGAATTTTTCGGGTGAGAATATTCTAAGCCGATCTCATGCTCAAGGATCTCTGTCCGATTTTTACGCTTGATGTTTATATTCGATTTTTACATGCTAAGATATCTGCAGTGGGTTCTACAAAGTATGTTTTTTCGGTCTCTCAAATGTAAATGCAAGATTCTTTAATCCTCCGGAAGTCGCGCTTATGGCTCACTGAACGAGCAGCCGCTGGTGCCCTAAGACGATTTCGCTAAATTTTCAGAGCAGCGTGCACTCAGTGCACTAGCGCGACTGCCGAAAGGTTAAAAACATTAAATGAACATCATACATTCGATAAAACGAACAAACCCATATTTCGTCCGGGTTAAAATGATTTGGGAAAAAACCCGGTTAAAACCCAAAAATAAAAACCCGGGAAGATGGAATTTTTCCCAACGGTACATCACTGGTCCTGACAGAAGATCAGAGATGAATAAGGCTCTTGCAGTTTCTGTACGACGCTGAATGGTATCGAGCTGGATGAGTTGACACCGACTCTCGTAGCTTGGTAGACGAACAGGATCGCGGCAAGGCAGGCGTCGAAGAGCATACCGTATAAATTTTCGTTGAACGCCGTCAATTCGATCGCTGCTGTTCATGTAATTCGGGTTCCAGACTGCCGAACAATACTCCAGCGTGGAGCGCACTAAAGAGCAGTAGAGGCTTTTGAGACAATAAATGTCTGTGAAGGATTTAGCCGTACGGAAAATGAAGCCCAGGCTTCGCGATTCTTTACCAACAACATACGAAATGTGATTCTTAAATGTAAGTTTCGAATCTAACAGCACTCCAAGATCCTTAACGCAGCTCACCCGGGAAATAAGAGCTCCAGACAAGTTATATTCAAACTCAATGGGATCTTTTTTTCTGGAGAACGATATCACAGAACATTTCGCCGGATTCAGAATCATTCGGTTGTTTTCACACCATCTGATGAAAGTGTTAAATTGCTGCTGCAAATAAAGTGCGTCCGTTCGGCTCTTAATTCTGGTGAAAATTTTTAGGTCATCTACATACGACAACCGTGGCCCTTTCAGCTGATAGTTTACATCGTTGAAATAGAGAGTGAATATCAATGGTCCGAGATGACTTCCTTGTGGAATTCCAGACGTTGCGGAGAACAGTTTGGGGTATGCATCACCTATGTTCGCACTGAGTTGACGGCCAACAAGATAGGATTGGAACCATCGTAGGAGTGATGTACTGAAGCCAAGTTTTTCCAATTTAGCGATTACGATATCGTGATTGATTTTGTCGAAAGCTGCAGATAAGTCAGTATATATAACATCAGTTTGTTGATTTGCATCAAACCCTTCGGATACAAAAGAGGTTTTGTACGTACTTCGACATAAACATATTTTTTTAAACATTATTCTTGATCTCAAAACGTGTCCAAAAATGATACATGTTTATAGCGTGTGGGTAAAATGAACATGTGCTGGTGGTAAAAATGAACAGCTTCTGGTGACCTGCAAAATATCCTGTAGGTATGCAATGCTTAGCGTTGGAAAGCATTTTCCGAGCAATGCTGATGTCCCAGTGGATCATGAGCTTTGCATACACACAGGGCAATTTGTAGGCAAAAAAAACTTGCCACGGAAAAATTGAATTTTCATGACGTAATATTAACCAATTTACAATCCTGTGGCATCAAAACCCATCTACTAAAAAGGGTTTATCCATGGCTGTTTGGACTTTAAAGATCTGTTGGAGAACGGTGAAGATATAGCAACTTGAAGTTAGCGTTCCGACTAATTTTGAGGCTTGGTACTTGGAGTGCAAGATGGTTCATATCGCCTCCACTACAACCTGTTCATTTTACCCCTCACATTTTATTTTCAAACAGCCGTTCCGATTGAGCCATTTTCTCCTGATCCCTACTTCTTGCAGTGAAATATCCACAAGAGGTTCAATTACTATGATGTAACACAATTTTCAGAAAACAATTAAAATTTCACCTGATATTCTACATGCCAAATTTAACATCAGCGACAGACATGAATGCTGATTTTGGCTGTGACTAATTATTTTACATTCGACAGATATTTATCAAAAGAAATTATTCCAATATCCTTCCATAGCAGATCCAATTTCTGTGAAGTTTGTTCTAAATTTAACAAACATTGCACAGTGGTTTTTTTTGCCAAAAACACGCGATTAATTATTTACACAAAACCTGTTTTAATCCACCTAGCGCAATTGCAATTGCCTTTCTCATTTCTCTAAACTATGGCACGGAGGCTTTTTATGTTCAACATAATCGTGGAAATGTCCATTACATTCTTAGTACACTTTACACTTATACACAATTGCATGCCAGCCACGAACTTGATGAGCAACGTGTTGACGGTGAAACACTTGAAACAAAAAAATATCATACTCCATTAGCCTAATCAACATTAGATCAATGATATCTGCTTGCTAACTCATTTTGTCATGCGGGGGTGGGTATGTGAGGAGGGCGAAAGTCCCATGAACGAACGACTCCCCAGCTTAAATTGGTATGCTTTGTGATATAGTGGTGGTTTAAAGATGATGGGGTTGAAAGGGAGGGGTATGAGGGCTGGATGGGGTGGTGGTCTGAGGGGTGATTTAAGGAGATTTTTAAAGGAGTGGCGCGAACAGTAGAGGGGGGGTGTAACCCCTCTCCGTAAACCATCAACTACGCTCCTGTTAAAATCCAGAAACCCTAAACGAGTCGAAAAAAAAATTAGGGGGGATTAGGTTGACGTTTTTCAGAGTGATTGCATAACCTTTCTATATGAGAAAGGCAAAAATGTGCCAAAATCCAAAAAATTGAATCGTAGTCAAATTTTTTTTTCGAGTTTGCATCAAATCTCGACGTTTCATGCACCTTGAATACATTTAGCATCAAAAATAAAAATTCTATTTTTAATTTTTCCTATAGTTTATATGAGAAATTTCTGTGTGGCCGTACTCTGAAACCCGTAATTCCGGAACCAGAATTCCGATCGATCCAAAATTCAATAGCAGCAGATGGGAAGGTTGCACCTTTCATTTGAGACTAAGTTTGGGCAAATCGGTCCAGCCATCTCTGAGAAAAATGAGTGACATTATTTGACTCATACGCACATACATACACACACACACATACACACACATACATACATACACACACACATACAGACTTTTCCGATCTCGACGAACTGAGTCGAATGGGATATGACACTCGGCCCTCCGGGCCGGGATTAGGTTGACGTTTTTCAGAGTGATTGCATAACCTTTCTATATGAGAAAGGCAAAAAGGTCAAGTTTAGATCAATAATGTCTTCTGAAAGTTTTATCAGTATTTCAAGACCTTTCTTCTGGTTTAGTACATTGAGTGATTAATCTCCCTAAAAGTGAGATATTTTTCTTATTTTTTAAAATGTATAGATAATGAGATAATATGTTCCGCAATGTTGTAGAGCTACTTTTTGCGAACAACTTTGCTTAAGAGTCCGAAACTGTATTTTCAATACTTGTGAAGTTATAGTGCCTTGTTTGTGGATGACCCCTTAAAATCATTTTTTTTAATATAACTTTTTTGGTATCGTACCAATGAATTTAGAATGTTTTACAAAGTTATTTGCGTCAATACCACGCGCAACTCTTTAGAAGAATGTTTTGTTCTAGCTCTTCTATCTTCGAAGTTATTTAGCAATTTTTGAAAAAATAGTGCTATTTCCAATAGCAATAACTTTTGAACGGGCAAAAACGGGCAACCAGCTACAGTTATAAACATTAGTACAACAAATGAACTACAAAATCCAATTTATTTCATTTGTCTACTGTTGTCTCCGGTGCTGTTATGGACGGTTTAGGAAGTGCTTTCCGCTGCTTAGTATGCATTTTTCATTAAGGCTCAAGTTACCTCAAGGCTTGGTAGTATGCGTAAGAAAAATTGTGTTCAGCTTTGCCACCAGATTATCCATTTAAACCTTTTCAAAACTCCAAAAGAAGAATATCAGTCGATTTATTAGATCATCACGATTCAATTCATGCAAAATACCTGCTGGAAAAACCATCGGCTTAGCTGGATGGTGCTTTTGAAAAAGTGGCTGTGATTTTTTATCACACTACCACACCGAGCTGGGGTACGCAACACAACTGCGCAATGAAAAAACCACAGCCACTTTTTCAAAAGCACCATTTAGCTAAGCCGATGGTTTTTCCAGCAGGTATTTTGCATGAATTGAATCGTGACGATCTAATAAATCGACTGATATTCTTCTTTTAGAGTTTTAAAAAGGTTCAAATGGATAATCCGGTGGCAAAGCTGAACACAAATTTTCCTACGCACACTACCAAGCGTTCAATTCTAACACATGCTTAAAAAAGGTAACTTGAACCTTAAGTGGAATTCTGTTCCTCGCTGGATTCTCTTTTTACGCATGCGTGTGCAGGAAAGAAATTGAGAAAAAGAAATAGAGAGAGAGAACAAGAGAGAGAAAAAAGAGAGAGAAAAAGAGAGAGATTGGAGAGCACCGCTAAGCGCATAACTTCTACGAAATCGCGCAAAAATCGCCTTTAAGAAAATTCTGTGTACTTGAGTTATGAGCACCCAAAGTTTTATTATAAGTCACCAGAATGAAATATTTTATGATTTTTTTATATTTCTTATAGAAAAATAAAACCACATTTAAGTTAAATACATTTATTACAGTTTATTTAAACATCTCATCACTGCTTGTGTCATCGTCAAAAACCATAAGCTGCACAGCTTCATCTGATAATGGAGTCTTCTTTTTCCGCGGCCAGGCTCTTATACTTGATATGTCAAGGGAACCTAAATAGTATAACGAGTGTACTTTTCAATAAACAAGAATACTAAGTATATAAAGAAATTATGTTTCAATCAATTACCTTGCGTTCCAATTGTACACATTTTGATGAAATCCCTTTAAATTAGTATCGCTTAAAACGTTTCGTATCGTTGAATGTACGAAAAAACGCGTACAGACACTCTCCCGCTCACGTGACCGCGTCGAAGCTCGAGAATCTTTTAGTTTTGAGCGTTACCCTTAGTAACAGTCAAGGATTGCTACATCTCGGAGTTGTGTAACACTGATTTTCTTAAAGGCGATTTCGTAGAAGTTATGCGCTTAGCGGTCCTCTCCAATCTCTCTCTTTTTCTCTCTCTCTTTTTTCTCTCTCTTGTTCTCTCTCTCTTTCTCTTTCTCAATTTCTTTCCTGCACACGCATACGTAAAAAGAGAATCCAGCGAGGAACAGAATTCCACTTAATGAAAAATGCATACTAAGCAGCGGAAAGCACTTCCTAAACCGTCCATAACAGCACCGGAGACAACAGTAGATAAATGAAATAAATTGGATTTTGTAGTTCATTTGTTGTACTAATGTTTATAACTATAGCTGGTTTCCCGTTTTTGCCCGTTCAAAAGTTATTGCTATTGGAAATAGCACTATTTTTTTCAAAAATTGCTAAATAACTTCGAAGATAGAAGAGCTAGAACAAAACGTTCTTCTTAAGAGTTGCAGGTGGCATTGACGCAAATAACTTTGTAAAACATTCTAAATTCATTGGTACGATACCAAAAAAGTTATACTAAAAAAATTTAAGGGGTCATCCACAAACAAGGCACTGTAACTTCACAAGTATTGAATATACAGTTTTGGACTCTCAAGCAAAGTTGTTCGCAAAAAGTAGCTCTACAACATTGCAGAACATTTTATCACATTATCTATACATTTTAAAAAAAATAAGAAAAATATCTCACTTTTAGGGAGATTAATCACTCAATGTACTAAACCAGAAGAAAGATCTTAAAATACTGATAAAACTTTCAGAAGACATTATTGATCTTAACTTGACCGTTTTACATTTCTTATAAAAGAAATGTATAGAATTCGCTCAAACTTTCAAGATTTTTTCCGAGGCCCGGAGGGCCGAGTCTTATATACCAATCGACTTAGCTCGACGATTTGGGACAATGTCTGTGTGTGTGTGTGTGTCTGTGTGTGTGTGTGTATGTAACGGACAAATTCTCATTCGTGTTTCTCAGCAATGGCTGAACCGATCTTATCCAAACAAATTTTAAATGAAAGAACTAAAAAACAGTATGAACGCTATTAATTTGTTTTTGATTCCGATGTTTAGTTTCCAAGATATGAATGTTTGAATGCGTAAAAATGGCGTTTTTTGCAGTTTTTTGAAATTAACTGCCAAAATTGACTATATAGATTAACAATTTATATGTTTTTAGATAGCCTTAACGAATACCTTTCGAACAAGCTATAGATTGTTGTAATCGGACTATTATCAAAAGAGATATTAAACATTAAATGCGGACGAAAGATTTTTATCATTTCCCATTGACAGAAATATGACCAAAAACATGTAATCTATTATTAACGCCAAAACGGCTTATTTTAGGTCAATAGTATCTTCGGAGAATATAATGGAGGCAATATGCCCTTTCTTTTGGTATTGTGCTTTTGCTGATTAATCACCCTATGAGTGAGATATTTTCACAAATTTTCTTGGAAGTGATTATATCGAAATGATGTCTTCAGCAAATTTGTAGCTCTTACTTTTGCAAATAACTTTACTGAAGACTTCAAATATCTATTTTGAATACTTTAAAAGTTATGGCTTGTTGTTTGTGGATTACTCTTTGTCGCCTATTTATTGTTCAATATAGTAATAATCCATTGAAATAAGCCAAACAGTATTTCGATAAAACGAATTTTGTATTTCATTTTTGTATCTACCATATAACCACCGCCCCCCCCCCCACCACACCCAAAAAAAATATTGAATTGAAGTTGAAAATTTATTGATGCTGACTGATTTAATTCAATATTACAATAACAATTATCTGATCCGTAGTTTGATAACCTCAATATCAAATTCCTGCCTGAAAACATTCCAATAGAAAATTCCAGAGTTCTGTAATCAATCATAATCCTCAGATTTATTTTCAAATTGAGCTAGTTTTTGTAGAGATGTACTGTAATAAGGGTCTTTATTTAATAGGAAGCGAAGTTAAAATTAATTTAATGTCTATGAAACATAGAACAGCTCACCAAGAAAAAGCAGAACTTTCAACATTTGCTAAAAATGTTTTTGCCTTTTTCATTCACTCTAAAATTCATCAATCTAATCCCGACCCGGAGGGCCGAGTGTCATATGCCAATCGACTGAGTTCGTCGAGATCGGAAAATGTCTGTGTGTGTATGTATGTGTGTGTATGTGGAAAAAAATGTGACCTCGGTTTCTTAGAGATGGCTGAACCGATTTGCACAAAGTTAGTCTCAAATGAAAGATACAACCTTCCCATCGGCTGCTATTGGTTTTTTTATTGATTGGACTTCCGGTTCCGGAGCACACAGCAAATTCCCATATAAACTGAAATGAAAAATTTTCAAAATCAAATTTGTATTTTTGATGCAAAATGACTTTAAAATTCATGAAATATTGAGATGTTTGACAAAAATTGACTTTTTTGGACTTTGGTACATTTTTGCCTTTCTAATATAGAAAGATTATGCAATCACTCTAAAAATCGTCAATCATACCGGCCCGGAGGAAGTATGCAGTGAGGGGTTGCTACTTTAAAATTAAAACTAGTTTAAAAATTTCTTTACAAGTTGAAAAATTTCGGCAGGACCTGGACCTCCCGGATCTTTCTCCATGATCTGCCGCTGGTTTCAAGCGATGTTTCAGTTTCACATAGTATCTCAAGATCCATTGTATGTATGTGCAAATCGTACTGAACATGTAATATTCATTTCCACCATTGCATTGAACATAACCAGCCATGGAATCGTAGTCTGGACAAATGAGACAAGCACAATTGCACCACTAGGTGGATTAAAACAGGTTTTTTTTTGGGAATGCGTCGAGTTGAAACGAAAACGTAATATGATTAATAACGAGGATAACACTTTCCGAATGTAGAGACAAATTTATGAAAAATGACGATTTCCATTTGACTCTAGCAGTTCCTGATCGATTTTGATGAGCATTTATTTTTGTTATATGACCAATTATATGTATAGGTCAAATGTTCAAAAACAGTAATTTAAGGTCAAGATAGCATCATTTTGAAACCGCCAATTTCGGAGGTTTAGTATCTTCGATGAGTTTTACAAACGTTAAACAGCGCATCATTTGATAAAATAATGTTGACGGTATATCGTCCAAGAAGTATTTATGGTGAATTTTCTCAGGTTAATATTCATGACTACAATAAAGTCTCAAAAATTTCGCTAAAGACACGAACTCTGTCACTATTTTCTGAAAAAATAATTCTGCATAATTTTAAAACTTCAAAAATTACGGTTTCGGAATTAAGCCGTTTGGACAGTATGATCGATTTTCACCAAACCGAATTTCTGGCAAGCAAGTAGAAACATAGTCGTTCTACACTCGTTCACAAGAAACTTCTTCGAATGCTGAATATCTATAATACATTGAAACCCAGATTTTATCAGCCAAATATGAACATATGTTTGATGGGCTCTAGCAGACGAACTAGACTGAATTCGAGTAAATCCTTTCTTGAGCATGTTTTCCTTATCATGAAGATGGAAATATGCAAAAATAAAAAGTTCATCATAATCAGAAATAGTTATCAGACTACATCAAGGGACGGGAAGAATATTTTAAAAGCTTCAGTTTATTATAAAGAAAAAAAAATTGCCCGATTTAGTCAATGTCCCCATTTTGTCAGTCTAAAATACGCCAAGAGATGGGTCTTTATTGTATGTATTATTCACTGTGTTTCACATTAATAGATACATTTCATTTTTGGGGATTTTTTATTGCATCGAACTACAACAATTTTTAGGTAGTTTTCAAAGGGTTATTTTATAGACTTCTTCCAAAATTTGGCGAGCCTATTCAAATTCGTATACCAATTAATTGGTATACTTAAGGGTTTATATGTTGCAGATAGAGAAAATACTGAAATTTTCAGCTTTTTTCGTACACAATATTACGAAAGCAATTTTTCCTAATAAGTTTGTGAAAATTATAAACTATTTGAATTTTTTTAATAGTTTTATTTTTTATTTAACCGCGATTTTTTAATAAATAGTGACCATCGCTTCACAACGTAGTCTATTTTTCATGGCTTGCGGTGAGCACGATCTCTCGAATTGCTGAACTGAAAATTATGGAATAGAAATTAATTTTTAGTATTCTTTACAGATTAAACTCGTCGCGCAGAACAGCTCTGAATTAGACCCGCTGGTGCCCTAAGACGATTTCGCTAGATTTTCAGAGCACTGTGCACCCAGTGCATTAACGCAAGTGACGGAAGGTTATCGAAAAGTTTCGTGAAAATGAAAATTCCAGTAATGATGATGATTTTCCCAAACGGTTCGTTTTCGTGAGGTTTTTATTTGTTCGTTGACATTAGGATTAGCGATAATAATTCAAATCAAGGATACTACTGGGAAGTCACCTTTAGAAAAAGTCGATGTCAAAGTAAAATTTGGAACTATGCACGCATGCACTTCAGAGATAGCGTGATATCAGAAGCTGCGATTTCATTTCAACGCTTTTTTGTGAAAAGGGCGATACTTACAAATGTAAACATATGGCTTTTTTTCATACATGCGAATGAGGGCTTTGAAACGCAACAAATTAACCTAAAAAATTTGATTCTACGGTATTGCTTTCTTAAACTACAGCAAAAAAATACAACGGGCGAAACTGTATTTTTGTTTGTTTATTTAAAGTTTCGCCCTCCACGCTCCATGCAAACAAACAGGGCGATACTTTTTTTGCTAGCAGTTTAGAGGCGAAACTGTTATTTTCGTATTTTTTTAGGATTATCAAGCTGATACCAGCTGTAAATAGTAACAATGATCGCTATTGAAAAAAAAAATACGGACGAAATCGGAGGTGTAGAACGGTAGTTATTGTAAAAAACCGTAAGGGCGATACTTCAATGCTGATAGGTGAGACCGAAAAAGTAAACAATCGCCAAAGGGGCGATACTATCATTTTGTCAATTTCAATAGCAAAAACAAATTTTAATTTAATAATTTCAAATACTTTATGAAGTTTTGGGTTTCGATCACTGAATCATGTAATCTAGGATGTAAAAAAAACACAATCGTTCTTATATAGGAAATAAAACCAAGTCTGGAAATATTCACTGTTGATTTTCTTTGAATGGTATCACTGCTAGTATCGCCCTTTTCAAGAAAAAGCGTTGATTTCTTAGTTCTCAGTCGCGTTGGAAATTTGAGTAAAGAATAAACTTCAAATCGATTCAAAAAAAAATCGATTTTTTGGCTCAGTACAATATATAACCCCTTTAGGAAAATTCAGTTTTCCCACCACAATTTAGATATTTTATTAACAGAGCATTAACAATAATTCGTTGGTATGTCTATTTTATGGGCCTTTTTTTCGCTTTCCCATTGATTTGGTTTGAGATTACTAGCACTGATGTTGTCCTATGCTGATTTGAGCGATTCTCTGAGTCCTGCCACTATCCCATGTAGTATGTGTTATCAAAAACATCGCGAAGCATCAAGTTCTAAATGTTCTCAAACGATATAATATCCGAAGAGAGTGATAAGAGTTATAAGAAATGTCTCATCACACTGTTAGGTGGATTAAAAACGTTTTTGTGTAAATAATTAATCGCGTGTTGTTGGCAAAAAAACACTGTGCATTGGCTTGATTTGGGGGGGGGGGGTGTCCCAAAATGACATCATGTTAAAAAACTCATCGGGCTCACTTCTTAAATGAAAGGTTAGAGTATCAGGACCACTTTCTTCTTCGGAGTGAATTTGCTAAAACGCTCTCTACTGGTGGCGAATTTTGATTTTTCGAAAAATGGGCCGATTTTGGGTAAAATTTCAAATTCATACTTGTGGAAGTGCTTCTGAACTGTCTTAGATTGTTTCAGCATTTTTTATTTTTTTGGAGATCAAAATGGAGAAGTTTGGTTAGTTAGTTTGTATAAATTTTGAAGTATAAGGGCGGCAGAGCCATTAAAACTTAGTAAAAAGTGTAATTTTTGGTGTTTTTCATTAGTTTTTCTTCAAAACTGGGTATCTACAATTTTTTTCAAATATAGAGATCACTTCAAATAACTGAGCCGATTAAAGGGGCGCAATTTAGTTGAAGAAAGTGTATAGCCACGGTAAAAGGGGTATGAGTTATATAAGTTTTTGTTATATAACCTTCGACATTTTTAGCAATTCATCAAAAATATTAATGTTCCAAAAAATAAAACAATTCAAATGTGCTTAGACCACATATTATTTTTTGTAAAATAGATGGAAAATGATTTAAATCGGCGTTTTCTGTTTGTCTTTAGTGCGTCAGGATCGGGTTTAATGAGAATTTGGTGATTTTGTGTACCATCAATTATAAAAATAGTGAGAAATTTACTAATGATGCCAAGTCTCAAATTATTTTTAGAAAAGTTAATTTACCATAATTACTTCTTGAAGGCTTTTTCACCAAAATATTGTACTAGAAATACGCTGTATTCTGTTGTAAAACTTTTTCGAAAATACAAAGCCTTCAAAATTGACTATTTAGGAATTGTGTGATCTAAAACGTAAAGATAAGTTTTTCAACATTCACCCCACCTTTCATATACAAAATCTGAATACGTTAATCAATTCGGCATACAAGTATACGCCATAACTTGCCACTAACTCGACATATTTGTTTAATTTTCATGATTTTCAACCCCACTAGGTGGTTATTAATATACTAAATAATTAAAAAAAAGCGGTCAAATGATCATAAAAACCGATTCTGATGTAGTAGGGACAAGAAGAAAACGCCATTTTTCATATTTTTCCTACTATTTTACGAAAAACAAAATACCGGCTAAGCACACTGAAATGGTTTTATTTTGTAGAACAGTGCTATTTTTCATGAATAGCATAAAATGTCAAAAGGTTATCTATCAAAAACTTGAATAACTCATACCCCACAAGCCGCAGCTATAAACTTTCTTCAGTAAAAATACGCACCTATATTTGGTTCAACTACTTGAAGTGTTTTCAATACTTTTAAAATTTTGTAGATTCCCAGTTTTGAAGACAAACTAATGAAAAACACCAAAAATTACATTTTTACTAAGTTTTTAAAGCTCTATCGCTCTTATAATCCACAATTTGTACATAACAACTAACCAAACTTCTCCATTTAGATCTCCAGAAAAATAAAAAAGCTGAAAAAATCTAAGACAGTTAAGGAGCACTTCAACAAACAAAAATTTGAATATTTGAAAATCGGCCCATTTTCGGTAAAATCAAAATTCGCCACCAGTAGGGAGCGTTTTAACAAATTCACTCCGAAGAAGAAAGTGGTCCTGATACCCTAACCTTTCATTTAAAAAGTGAGCCCGATGTTTTTTTTAACATGATGTCATTTTGGGACACCCTACTGTTCATTTTACCCCCTGTTCATTTTACCCACAGTTCCTCTACAATTAATTGAGCGGTATTAAGTCAGACCGGACTAAATCGTAAAATCTTAAAACATGAGATAATGATGGCACTGGATCTTTATTACTTACTTCAGCTACTTTCTACTTCTGCCTTATTTGAAATGTTATATTAAACATTAATATGGCAAACATTAATTTCGACTTATAACGTAAAGGGGGCTGCGATTCGAACATTAAACTCGTTTTTCTCGAAATTAATAAAATGTCACTTAGTCCGGTCTGACCTAACACTGACCAATAATGATATTGACAATTGACCTAAAACTTTAAATCAGAAAATAATTTCAGTGGTGTTTCGATTTCAACTCCCAGCGGCACAAACAACGAATTATGGAGTTAATAATTTATTGGATTCGATTTCATTATGTATTATTCGCAAGTGGTTCAATGAGTTGTGGATTGATTGATGCTCAATGGCTTCTCTGTTGGCGTTATGAAACGCAATATTGTGGGTTAATTACAAAAGAAATCAACAAAAAGATTATTTTAATGGGAAATCGTATAGTAAAATCTCCTACAAAAACTTCCCATGATAAAGCTGAAATTAAACGCTAGCAGCTCCGATATTACCCATCATTTCCCAATGCTCGATGTGATGTGTCCGTGAACAAACCCCGTCCACAATTGGTACAGTACTCGAACCACTGGCTGGCAACCCAAGTGTGAGACCATCTCGTGTCATCCAGCTGTCATCGGCCCTGTCAGCGAGCGATAAGAGCAACCGGCGCGTTTCGTGGAATGCGGTGCGAAATAGCATCCCGAGGGACATTCTGTCTTCACTCTTCACAGGACAACCAAAAGCTGCCCGACGCACGAGGGGTTGGGATGACTGACAGAGGAACAGAGTATTCCGGTGATACAATAAAAAAGACATTTCAGACACTCGGCGGGTCGTGCGAGTGTTGCCCAAGCGTCTTTCGAGGTGGAAAACCAATTGTAGGGAGAGAGAGAAACAGAGAGATTGAAACATAGATCGCCCCAAATTGATTTGACTTGACGGGGACATCGGGAACGGGACGGCCGTTGCGTTTCCCTTTTGGATGCCTGCTACTATTTTCATCTGAATGCTTCGTTGGTCGTCATTATCGCAGCATTCTGCTTCAGTGGGAAGTTTCGAGGAAATCTGTAGATGAAAGCGATATGGTTGTCACATTAGTGGTCAGCTCAAATAAAAATACTGCGTTTATTTGAGCAAGTTGTAAAAGTTAATTAAAACGAGTTCATTTTTTTCTAATTGAGAAATAAATCGCAATTAATTGATAAGATGGGAATAATTTTTTTTGTGGAACTAGGCCACATGAACGTCCATTCAACTTTGAAATAAATAATCTCAATTATAGAAAAGGTTTTAAAAGAATCACTCTCAAACTACGTCATGTTAATATTGCGAAAAAACAATGCACTTGTACTTAAATCATGCTGGAAAAATACATTTCTAGTATTTTTTCCAGAATGATTGAAGCATTATCTCCTTACTCTAGCACTGTGCTCCTTTAATGTTAAAAATAACAAGTGCATTCCCATTAGCAGAGGGTTGACAACTGGTAGCACACTAGTCACCATGCGGAAACTTTTCCGGCTGATTAATTTATATTGTTTGCATAATTCAGCCGTCGTCTGGACCCGTCGGGGGTGCCTTTCCGTGACTATTTCCGGGTCATTTATATGCACATAGGAAGGATTTTCCTTTCCGTCTATCGTCTCTTTTGGCTTTCGTAGTCACACTCATCTCATTTAGTTAGTTAGTCTCCGCTTTGGTTGCTTCGAAAGTGAACGCTGGCTAGTCTTGCTTGGGAGCCAAGGTACTGCATTGCACTGTATATCTGTTACTATGCAGTGCGCAATGAATTTTTAGCTAATTTTGTCTCAGTCTTTCTTTGAAGAGCGTAGTGGACGTGGCAACAAGTGCACGTCCACGTTCTTCTGGTCTGGGCCCGACTTAAAGTTGGTCACAGAATGTTTAAACGCGTTTGAAGTTGAATAAAGTATTGTAATATAAGTGCTTAGTGGTAGCCAGTTGGACATTGAACAGTCAGTTGCCATTAGTTTACATAACAGTGAAGACCCGATGTTATTAGCCCCTAATTTTCTCTGCCTCACACGAAAATCCATTTGATGAGCTCTATAATTTGAACAAAATCAAATTCGAGTAATTCCTACCTAGAGCAAATTTTTCTTATTATAAAGATGTAAAATATACAAAAAAATATTTTTTTCTTGATTGTGCGCTTGGAATGTTTATACTAAATAATTATTTATTTAGGGTTATGAAGCTACGTCTAGGGAGTAAAGGTGAATATTTAAACCACTTCGGTTTATTTAAAAGAAAGAAATTCACAATTTTTGTCAGTCTAACATACAGCGGATGAAATGGATGAATAAAATCCGATCAAACTTTGAATTAATTTTAAGGGGTTATATTGGGTGCTTGGGTCTCAAAAATAGAGTATATTCGCGATTTTTTATTTTATAATTATTATCTTTTTGTGATACTATTTAGCATATATTTTAGTACATATTTTAAGACATTAGTAGTAATTGTTATGTTGATATATCCTGCAATAGATTTATAATCAAAATAAAAATTCCTTCGCTCACGAAGAAGCAGTTGAATAAGAAATTAAACGGCGAAAGTTTCAAATCGATCAGTTTAGTTGTTGTAGAGAAATCGTAATTACCGCAAAACCGTTTTCGAAAAAAAAACACGATTTTGAGATAATTGCGTTTAAAGTTTCAAGCCAATATTATGCAATTTTACTATGAGCAATTCATAGCAATTCGTAGGGATGCAGATGCAACAACTTTCATTTGAGACTAATTTTGATCGATCGCTGGTCTAAGGACCAATTGCAGGGTTGTTACGGAAGACGACAAAACCTCAGAAGATAGTCAGTATGGCCCGCAATAGATAACTCTATATAGGTGGAATACGCTATATAGAGTTATCTATTGCGGGCCATACTGACTATCTTCTGAGGTTTTGTCGTCTTCCGTAACAACCCTGCAATTGGTCCTTAGACCAGCGATCGATCAAAATTAGTCTCAAATGAAAGTTGTTGCATCTGCATCCCTACGAATTGCTATGAAATTTCATTCAGATCCAACTTACGGTTCCGGAGCTATGGGTCGTGGAATGCGATTGCGCAGAAATTCCCGATTCAAACTGGTACCGCGATGAATGCAAAAAGGTAAAAAGCATTTAAGCACAGTGGATGGAAATTTAAAAATATGTTATGATCCATCTACATGGAAAAAAAATTGTTCACAAAATCGTGAACGTAAAATCGTGATTGTTCCAGAATTCATGGCACTTTATGCCATGAATTCTGGAACAATCACGTTTTTACGCGACGAAAACAGGACCATGACCAAAAATCATGCCTTTTATAATTATGTTCAATTTCCCTTCAGTAACGCCCGCATAACACTTTTATTAGTGGAAATATTTGTTTTTGTTTTGTGAACTTCAGCCACGGTTTCCGCCTAGAACTACTTCACAACTTTATGAACATTATTCATAAAACCAAAGGTTAATTCATGATTTTTTTCATAGTTATAGGAACAATAGTTCACAAAATCAAAATATTCTGGCTATTTTTTCGTGAACTATTTCATGAAATTCGGAATTTTGAATCCATGCAATTCTCGTAAACTAATTCATTCACGTGCTCGTAAAATGGTTCACGACGTCATGAAATATTATTCATGTATTCGTGAGCCGATTCATGATACCTAGTATAATCTCAACTTACCATTCGTTTTCGTGAAATAGTTCACGAAATCATAAAATATTATTCATGTATTCGTGAACTGGTTCATGATTCTTAACATACTAGTCACGATCCAATATCCGCATTCGTGAAATAGTTCACGAAGCTGTTTCATGATTCCTAACATACTAGTGGTTTATGATACCTAGTATAATAGTCGCAACTTATCATTCGTTTTCGTGAAAAAGTTTGTTAAATCAAAAAATATTCATGTATTTGTGAACTGATTCATGATTCACAGTACATGATTTACGATCTATCTAGTATCTATTTGCATGCTTGTGATATTTATAAGATGTCCCTATTCATTTACAATTTCATGCAACATGGTAATCCAATTTTTACGTCAACTCTTTCACAAAATTTGAAGTATTATTCGTTTTTGTTCCATGCAGTTTTTTATGAAATACCTAACTGCTAGCGACCAGTAATAGGTACGAGCAGCAGATATAAAAATTTTAACCTCGAACATCGTTATTCATTTGATAAGGTTCATTGTGATGTCCGGACATAAAATTAAAACTACACTGAGAGCCCCAAATAGTGTGCATGATATAGTTCACAGAACCCGATATCGTGAATGAGTCATATTTTAATGATCCTGTTCATATTGTCACGTTATTCCGAGTAAAAATAACCGTTAGCAAGCAAAAAATGATAAATAACGATAAGGCGAAGAGAATTTACGAACGTCGTCATACGGTGGGATAAAAAAATTCTCACAAGTTTCCTATCTCATGCCTCCACGCGAGTCTAAGTCTATTGATGACATTTGGTCCTTAGACTGGCGACGACTGGATGCTATCAGCCTTCTACCGATAGTAGCAGAATGAGAGGGTGCGAACAGATCTAGTCGAGAAAACATTGCCGTAAAAATGAATAGTTGATCGGAAATTAGCCCCCATTAGACTTTAATCTGACTAGTACCGATGATCACGGGTCAGTACGTATTGAAAATTCGCCGCATCTGTTTTTTTTAATCTAATTTCAAGCTCCGATATTGCTAACAAGCCCGTGCGTAAGATTAACAATCCTTTATGTTTCTCTTCAGTGTTCGTTATTATCGCTCCATTATTCAACAAACAATCCGATATGGAAAATAATAAATAATTTCCTTGATTTATAACATCTCGCACTCTTATAACTCTTTGCCTGCATAATGTGTTATCCTCGGTAGTTTTCAACCCAATAAATATATCGTAGAGAAGATGTAGCGAATTCTATCTAAATACAGATAAGATTAGCTTTTCTAGCCAATACTCCCACGGTCGGCCGTGTGGAGTTCAAATTGCTTTTGTTTAGGGAACATACGATACTCTCGGTAGCTGGCTGCCCAGAATTTAAAAAGAACCAAAAACTAAACAAGATCTCTTCTTTTTCGAGTGATCGTGTACTCGAAGACTAACTAAACAACTACCTAATAAAATATGTTTTACAAGTCGCATCGCTTGCTTGGAGCGAATCCTAGACCTTATACCTTCCCAAACCATCAACTCCGCGACACCGATGGAAGAGTCTGATGAATCGTTGTCCTTCCGTTAAGTAGTGGAGCATCAACACTTCCTTTATCCTGCCCTGTGAACGATGGGAATGGGGGCGGCCGGCAATGATGGTTATCATGTTGTTGAGGTTTTAATATGGGTCGGATTGGCATGAATTCCTACTTACCATTTCCTAAGCAACTCTTATTAGATAATCAGCAGTCAAACATGATGAAGTCAGTGTGCAATCAGCCAAAATCGTTACAACGCAATGCAACGAAACGCATTACCCTAACAGTACTTTACTTGATCAGCGACAATAACTTCAGAGTCAGACGGACGAGTTCCAATTGTAATCCTTCATTGCGCAATGCAAATTTAGCAGGAATTTTGAGATTTTACTAAAACTAAACAACTTAGCCTTATTAAGTCTTTGGAGAAGTTTTCGTAGTTTATGAGCCGCCTCTTTTTGTTAGAACAACAGTTTGGGTGGTTCCAATTTTACCAAGATTAAAAAAATTAATTTTTTAATCATTCTAGCTAGAGCCAAACGACCTTCAACGAAGTTGTAGAACGACAAATTTTGGAAAAGTTTGCTGAAGACAGGTAAGCTCTATCTGTTATACTTTTTATTTTACAACAAATTTAAAGTCGGAGTTAGGGTGTTTCGAAGAAACAGTTTTTTTTTCAATAACTTTTACTGTATTGATTTAAAACTGAAATAGTCTTCAGACAACTTTAAGATTGTTTCAAGGCGAAGAACTTGTTTCATGGCACCATATATCTAGCTATTTCCATTGAAAAGTTATGAGCACTTTTCGCCAAAAATGGGGTTGTTTGGAATAACAATATCACTCATTTGGGGCAAATAAAAGATAATTCTTTTTAAACTATGAATAAGGTCATGATTAGAGTTATAATTGAGCAAAAAATAGCAAATACTATATTTTTTAAAATTTCATAAAATTGATTTAAAAAAATCTTTTTTTGAAATATTAAGTGCTTATATCTTCTGAACAATAAAAGCTAGAGTTTTGATGTATTAGAAGAAAATGTTAGTCTTCAAAAACTCTGAAAAACATCTAAGGGATAGGTTGGAAAAAAAATGAAAACTGAAAAAGTTATATTAAAAATTTAGTTTTTCATGAATTGACTCTTTGTAATATGTTTAAATTACTTTCACGGTAAACAATATAAAAAATGTAGTTTCGTTTTCATGATAAAATATTGCACTTTACAATGTTTTTCTATTATTTTAAATAGTGGGTAGGGTAGTTCTATTTTTTTTTAATTAGAAAATTACTTTTTAATGGTTCTAGATAGAGTTTCGCTGTATTCCAGAAAATTGAAGAAAATGAAATTTTAAAAAACTTTGTCGAAGACACTGAAATTTTATGTCGTATACTTTTATTTTACAAGAAATTTACCAAAAAAATTTAGTGTGTTTCCTAAAAAATAGTTTTCTTTGTATAACTTTTGCAGTTTTGATTTTTCATTAAAATAACTTTAAAAAGAGTTTCAGATATTTTGAAGGAAAACAATTTGTCTTAACATATTGAACCTCTAGCTTCGCTCGTTACAAAGTTATATATACTTTTTACTAAAAATAAACTATTTTTGAGTAAATATTGCAAGATATAAAAAAATATCGTATTTGCCATTTTTTTGCGATCTATGCTACAAAGCATGCTATTTCATATGAAAGCAACAGTATTTAATGTTCAGTGCCCGAATCGAAGATAATTTTATTTGAAAAAGTTATATTGTTTATATAAAAGTTCTTATAACTTTAAAACGAAAAAAGTTAAGTAGTTAGTGTTTTAAAGCGAATTATGCGCCTTAAAATAATCTTCAAGTTCTTCAAAGGGTACTTCAGCGTAAAATAAAAACTTCAAAAGTTATAGAAATAAAACCGTTTTTTTAAGGAACGCCCAAAAGCTTACATTTGAATTTCTCGTGCAATGGAAAATATAAAAGCTAGAGCTTACATGTCTTCAGCAAACTTGTCTAAAATGTGTTTCTCTACAACTTCATCGAAGACAGTAAGACAGTAAAGCTCTATCTCAAACCATTAAAAAGTTCTATTTTAAATATTGCCACCCTAGCATCGGTTTAAACAAAAAAGGGCCTTACAAAGTTCAACAACTTTGCCAAACATGTTGTAAGGCTGTCATTTAATTTTAGCAAAAAGTTAAAACTCCTGCCAGATTCGCATTCTGGAGCACTGTGCATTGATGTTTTATTTGTATTAACTGATTGTCCAACATGAAGACACTGTTGCTGAACAACACGTAAGATTGTTTCATTATATCAAAAAATATGTTCATGCAATTACCGGTGATCATCATATGATAATCATCAGCGAAACCATATGTCAGAAACCCAAGCTCATTAAGTTTCTTTAACAACAGGCACGTAGCCAGAGGGTGGCTAGGGGGCTAAAGCCCCCCCCGAAATTTTTCAAAAATAAATTTAAGAAGCAACATATTTTTCAGTAACTCGTAAAAAAATTGTATCTTGTTTGGTTTCAACGAATTAATGGGAGAATGGTGAGGAAGATTGCTATTTCGAGCCACCGAAGACATCGGTCACGATATCTACTCAGTATGCCGAGTCTGATAACACACTTCCTTTCATATTGTGTGACTCACCGGAAGAACAAAATAAACTGTTACTTTAATTCTTGCTGGGGTGATCCGTCGGATGATTGAATCGCAGAAGCAAGAAGTGTAGTATCATTATACACGTTACATCTTTGCACATCCATAGTCTCCAATACGATTACCTGAAAAACAAACAATTGCCAAATTTGTGGCTGCTGTTCATATAATATTGACGGCAAAAACTGCGTCTAGTATCTCAAAATTAACAGTCAGCATCATCTTTGAGGAAGTCGACATTGGTGGCCCGTAAGGGGACAAAACAAAAATGAAATCAGATATTCGCGAACATGGACATGGCACTTACCACGATAATAATACGGAAGTGTACAAGATAAATATGAACGACCACCAAGACGCGGTTGGTTATGAAAAATATTTCTCAGTCAGTAAACAGGTCAATCGCACGAGATCTGTTGGACAACCATTAGCGTTTTATCATTTCCATTGTTTACATTGTGGAAATATATTAAAGACTCAAGACTTCATTTAGCTAATGCATTGAACCGACTCAAATAAACGAATTATATAATAAAAATTTAGAAGTTTCATTGAAAACTGAGTACAAAAACTGTCCCAAAATTAACATTTATCGCTAGTGATGGCATCTAACAAAACTAGATATTGGCCTGAATAAAGAAAGTCATTTTAATGCAATAGTATTTCTATTGACACTCAATTTCATTTTATGTGGGGAATGCGGGCCGTAGTGAAACACTGTTAGTCTGGAAAATCGAACAATAAGCAAGAAAAACGCGAAAAAGTAAACAAGCCAAAAAGTGGTAAACCAGCGGTTTTCCTGAGGTGTTCATCAACCCACCAATCGTATATTACTAATTTTGTTGATATACAGAAACGTACAGCGGTAGGACTAACTGACGTGATTTTACACCTACTTTCCTTCGGATGTCAATTGATCAATTGATGCTAAACCACATATTAGTCAATCAACCATAATAAACTAAATGTTGCAACCACCAGCAGCATTTTAGTCGCTTTCGATGGTTTCTAATTAATGCCTATGTAAGTTTGAAAACGACGTGTCGATAGATTGATCAGACAGCAGTAGGTTATCACGGAGAGCGACTAAAATGTTGTAACTAGTTGAGTCTATAAGTCAATAAGGTGGGATTATTGTTTCGATTTTATGTTTTCATTCTATTACAGTCTTTCGTTTTATTTTTGGTCTTTATGGAATAAGATGATAAGATATCACGGAGAAAAAAAAGCAAAAAGGAATCAATAAATTGAAATCGAGGGGAAGTAAGTGCGATGTATTCCCTTCTATATGTCGAAATTAAGAGATGCTGAAATTATTGAGCTTGTTCACTTTTATAGTCTCTAGTTATGTTGTCAGCAATGAAGCATTTAGTAAGATTTTACGCAAATTAGATGACAGTAGTAACAGTGTTAAGTGATTTCCATTCGATTTGTGGACAATTTTCTTGAATAGATTAAATTCCGGGCAGTTACCTGTAGTTGATTAAATCATTGAAATACATAAGTCATTCCACGTCAGTTTTACAACCAAAATTTCAATTCCATCCAAAATGTTTTCTTACATTCTAAAAACCATTCTAAAAATAATTGACACGTATTTTTTGGTTTGGCTAAATA
The DNA here is from genome assembly GCF_030247195.1 of Topomyia yanbarensis. NCBI lineage: Eukaryota > Metazoa > Arthropoda > Insecta > Diptera > Culicidae > Topomyia > Topomyia yanbarensis. The sequence goes on from NC_080671.1 coordinate 80,366,012, forward strand.
TTATATTTTTTTTCAAGTTATTAGCTTTTGAACTTTTGAAATCTATAAAATTGAACATTTTTTAATCACTGATAACTCGGAAACGACTCGATATATGGAAAAAAATATTAAATGAAAAAGTTGCGTTTTCAAATAAGGTTACCAAAAAAAAATCACAATTTTTTTTGTTATATAACTTATGAAATTTACAATTACTTGAAACAAATTGAATTTTTTTTAAGGTTGACCAAATTTTTTATTTATTATTTTCTTTAAGTATTAAAAATCATGTTAAAAAGATTGTGTAAAAATTTGGCAGCGGAATTCTTTGCGAGATATTACAATTGTAAATATAAAACAAGGCAATTTTACACTAAACGCCCAGTGAAAGGCCTGTTATAACTGAAATATCTCGTAAAACACTTCGAGTTCCATTCTGAAATCTTCGTATAAACTTCTTAATATAGTTATGTAATCAAAATAAATTTGATTTCGGGGGACTTTAAAAAAATGTTTGCTTTTAACATTAGAATACCCCCAAAAAAGTCTTAAATTTGCAGAATGCGAGTCATTCCAAGATTTACAACTATAATTTTAGTTCCCTCCATTTTTTTTTTCATTCTTGAGCTGAAAATTATAGACACGATTTTTTTTTTACTTTGGCTGAATTTGATTTTTTTTTTCAAGTTATGAGTTTTTGAACTTTATAAAATACTAGCTAATACCCATCGCGCGTTGATGCGACTTTCAACGCAATAGAAGGAAACCACAATTTGTTCCAAAGCGCCATCTTGTAGGCAGATAATCCCCACCAATAGCACACAAACACGCTCCATAACAAATTCCTACTATGCATAAATTTTTACGGCAATTGGTTAAGCCGTTTGGGAGTCAATAAATCATATACATACAAATATCGACTTTTAATAATATAGTGATTTTTTAAAGTTTTATAAATTTAATAGAATTGGACATTTTTCATTCCCTGATAACTGAGAAACTATTAGATTTCTGGAAAAAAGCATTAAATAATAAAAGCTGCGTTTTCAGAAGATCTCGGCGAATTTTTTTGTAATATTTGTTTTTGTTAAATAATTTATGTATTATGCAAATATTGGTAACAAATATTTTTTTTGATTACAATAAGCCTATCACTAGGCGTTTGGTGTAAAATTGACTTGTTTTAAGTTTATAATTGTAATATCTCGCAAAGTATTTTGCTATCCACTACCAAATTTTTGCACAATTATTTTAACACGATTCATAATATCCAAAGAAAATAAGTAAAAAATGGGTCCAACTTTAAAAAATTCAATTTGTTTCAAACAATTGCAAATTTCATAAGTTATATAACAAAAAGAAATTGCAATTTTTTTCAGTAAGCTCATTGAGTACACAACTTTTTTATTTAATATTTTTTTCCATATATCGAATCGTTTCCGAGTTATAAGTGATTGAAAAATGATCAATGTTATAATCTTCAAAAGTTCAAAAACTAATAACTTGAAAAAAAAATCATATTCAGCCAAAATAAAAAATACGTGTCAATTATTTTTAGCTAATGAATGCAAGAAAAAAATTGGAGGGAATTCAAATTTTGGTTGTAAATCAGACGTGGAATGACCCATATATTTTGATCCTATTGATCACCAAAGATCCTCCTTCCTAACTGGGGTATGCCAAAAAATTATGTTAGCATGAAGCATTAGAACTGGTAATAGTTACAGGACGCCAGATCAAGAAAATAGAAGTTCAACCATCTACAATTCGTTTGCTAAATCAGAAGATTTTGTGCAAATGTCGACATTCTCTTCGATCGAATATTTTATGGATATTTTTCTACTCATTTCGATTTAGCGCCTTCTACACCTTTTAAACGTGTAGCTTAGAACACCTTGCGTTTTCCAGCACCGTCAAGGATTGTCATATTCGGTTAGCACATAAATACTGAGAACTCTAGAATATCCATTGTTGCAACGAGAGTAAATTGTAACTTGTAAATAAAAATAAATAATAAAAATCAAATTAAACATCAATAATTCGTTGATGTACTATAGCCTTTCTTGTGACAAAGAACAAGGATTGTCTTAGATTTGGCTTTGTTTTCATTAAGAACTTTTCAAAATTTCGTTTAGTTTCTAGTGACAATATGAAGTAATTAGAACTAAAAGCTTTATGCAGGGGTGGGTAAAGCGTAGTTGGTACATCGATTGCCTTGTACGCAGCTCATCACGGTTCGTTCACCAATCCCGCACATATAGGGTTAGAAATTTTTCTAAAGAAATTTTCTAACCCAAAAAAGGCGAATAACCATAAGGTTAAAACCTCTATAATCGAAAAAAAAAAAAGCTTTATACAATAATTTTAAAGCCCCTCCCGAAATTAACTCCTGGCTACGGGCCTGTTTAACAAGCCATCGGCGCACAGTGATTCCTCTTCATGCAAAAGTCGGAAAAAATTTAAAAAGTGTATTAAATATTTTCAAACAATGGTTTCTTGGGTAATTTTGGGTCGCTGATTACGAATATGATGTCTACATAGCCCTAATACCTGAAGATATCATGATAGGGAGGTAAATGGGGGGTGGCTGTATGACGGTCAAGACGGCTGTCATGTGCTGAAGAGCGGAACGCGAAACGTTAAAAACAATTTCAAATAATTTAAAGAAAATTTCACGTGGTTACTTGGGTCCAGGAAGGATTGTACAAAATCTCTAAACAATTAGTCCAGTACATTTTGAGTTATGATGGACACTGCATTTTTTCAAAGTGCCTCTGGAGATTCACTATCACTCGCTCAATTTCTAGCACTTTGCTATGCAAACTAAAGAAATTATTCTTCAAATGTTGCCATATACAGTGGAAATTGGTTGACTATTACCACTCTCTGTATCGCAAAGAAATCTAAAAATTATTCCTTTTTTAACCAATTTACTTGAAAATTTAAAATTGTGAAATTTGCTTGAAATAAGGTGTTTGGATAAATCAATGTATCGACTATAGTAGTTTTGAATCGAAAGGACACTGAACCGTCAATAAAATGCACAGAACTTTTTTTTATAATTTTAAATTTATGTTCATGCACATATTTGGAGCATGAATATTTATGTAAAATTAAGTCCCACCACACACACACCACTTGTCGTGCTTTCTTCAACGATTTTTTTTTATAAATTTACACGTTGATTGAAAATTACAGCTTCATTAAACGGGATACCAACGCACTTTAATGTATTTTTAAACCAATATTGCTGTAAAATAAATGACATGCAATATCACACGAACTAAACTGTAAAATCGTATGCTTTTTGATGCTCCCATTGAGTACATCGCATTCAACTTAATTTTCAATCAAATTTTTGATTCAAGCTGTGTATGTTTACATTCGTATTGATTTACATGTCGTTTGAATTTCATTATTTTCTGGTGTGTGGTGAAACACATAACTTTATTTAAATAAAATAGACTCGCATGAATATTCATTTTCTCTTTCGGTAGTACTCCCATTTCAATATGTTTGATTCATTAACTTTTTACGGTTCCAAAATGAAAAAAAAATCTTCTGGTTTTTGAAATTATCCAAATTAGATTTGGAATGATGCCAAATTGTAGATCTTTTATTTTATTCGATTTTCAATAAAAAAGTTGAGAGAAAAAAACAATTTTGAACTAAAGTCACACAGATAAAAAAAAACGCTTTTAATCCACCTAACAGTGTGAGACATTTCTTATAACTCTTAGCACTCTCTTCGAATATTATTTCGATTGAGAACATTTAGAACTTGATGTTTCGCGATGCTTTTGATAACACATACTCAGATAAAAGCTCAAATCAGCATAGGACAACATCAGTGCTAGAAATCTCAAAGGCTGAACCAAATCATTGGAAAAGCGGAAAAATGGCTCATAAAATAGACGGACAAACGAATTATTACTAATGCTCTGTTAATAACATATCTAAATTCTTCAATCAATGCATTGTGTAGGAAAAACTGAATTTTCCTAAAGTGCTGGGCCAAAAAAATCGAATTTTTTTAATCTATTTGAATTTCATACTCTCAATTGCGCTTACTCAAGTTTCCAACACGACTGTGAACTAAGAACTGAAATTGCAGCTCTTGATATCAGGCTACCTCTGAAGTGCATGCGTGAATAGTTCAAACTTTACTTCGATATCGACTTTTTTTAAAAGTGACTTCCCAGTAATATCTTTGATTTGAATTAATGTTACTAATCCTAATGTCAAAGAACATATTATAAAAAAACTCTCATATCTCGTCACGGAAAATCATTATCATTACTAAAACATTTTTTTCGCGAAACTCTTCGACAAACTTCTGTCACCCGCGCTAGTGCACTGTTCACGCTGCTCTGAAAATCTAGTGAAATCGTCTTAGGGGTCTGATTCAGAGCCATTTGCGCGATTTAAATCTGGGTGAGTAAAATCTGTAAAGAATATTAAAAACTAACGCCTATTCTATAATATTCATTTCAGCAATTGGAGAGATCGTGCTCACCGCAAGCCATGAAAAATAAACTGCGTTGTGGAGCGACGGTCATTACTCAGTTTATTAAAAAATAATACTCAATTCGCAACATATAATCCCTTAAGCATACCAAATAATTTAGGATATCCTTTTAACATAAACTATCGCACGAATGAGAGTAATCGTCGACAGGTTTTTAGTGGTGATCTTACTTCACTTCTCTTTTATCGGTTCTCACGTTAAAGAGGGACAAGTCTGTTTTTGCCGTTGAGACATGTAGGTAGACTTGAGCGATTCGTAGTAATTCTGCCTAAGCTCAACTGCTAGCAGCAGAAGACAAAAGATTAGACCGTAAGATTTGAAGCCTGTTTCTAATGACCTTGCTACTTCTAGTTTTCCGATCTGTATATTTCACATCCTTGCTCTCACTTGAGTACAATGGCTCTAAATTTTCATAACTTTCCCTACTCAGTAATCTCTAGCTAACTGAATATCGTTAAAAAGTAAAAAAAGAAAATTTGACTACATAATAGTCGAAATAAAGAAGGGAAAAAGAATGGGAGTAAGTTCGCCAAATTTTGGAAGAAGTCGATAAAATAACTCCTTGAAAACTACTAAAATATTAGTGTAGTTCGTTGCAATTGAAAAAAATATCCTCAAAAAAAATGTACCAATTAATGTGGGGCAAAGTAAATAATAAATACAGTAAAGACCCGTTTTTATCAGCCCCATGGTGTATTTTACGAAACGGGGACTAAATCGGGACATATTTCTTTCTCTCTTTAGAATAAACCGAAGCTGTTAGAATATTCTTCTTTAGTTCCTGAAGCCTCATAACTATTTCTAATTATTTAATATAAATTTTGCTTAGAAGGAAAATTTAAAGTAGATTGATCTTTTTATTTTTGCATCTTTGCATCTTTAAGATAAGAAAAATATGCTCAAGAAAGGATTTACTCGGATTCAGCCTTGTTTGTCTGCTAGAGCCCATAGAACATAGTTTGATATGAAGCTGACAATATCGGGTCAAAAAGCTGACAAAATCGGGGGCTGATCGAATCGGGAGCTGACAAAATCGGGGGCAGACTGAATCGGGGGCTGATCAAATCGGGGGCTGATTAAATCGGGTCTTCACCAAATTGTAATATATAAGCAGTATTTGAAGAAGTTTCTTGTGGACGAGTGTAGAACGACTTTGTTTCTACTTACTTGGTGTCAGCGGCCAGAAATTCGGTTTGGTGAAAACTTACTGTCAAAATGGCATTCCGAAACCGTCATCTTTGAAGTTTTAAAAATGTGCAGAATAAATTTTTCAAAAACAATAGTAGCAGACTTCGTGTCTTTAGCGAATTTGTTGAGGCTGTCGTTTGAAATAACCTTGTTGAAGGCATGAATACTTCATGTGGGGAGTATATCGAGCTATAAAATGATATCTTTCAAAAATAACTTATTATTGTGAGCTTCACAAACTCAAGCTTTGGATAAAATTTAAATTTTATTGTTTATAAAAAGTAGAAGAGATTTATCATAAACAGTAAAATCATAATGCTTTTTAAATTAAACAAAAATAAAGCTTCAAATTTAATGAGACAAAACCTCGAACAAACCTTAACATTAACTGGTGCATTCATGATGTATGTACAGAATTGAGGAGAATAACAAGTGGTTAGTATATCAAGTGATAATCTTCATAAAGAAAATATGTTTTTTGAACCATAAACATAACGTAGCACTTGTGAGTTAATACGAACTGATTAGTTTAGATGGCCAATTTTAAGTGATTCAACCAGATACAAGTAGGTAAGATCAATCATAGATGCAAAATGTCGATGACTACTTGATCAAAATTTGTCATCTGTGTCAATAAACAACAACCATATATCAAAAACTGCTATTTAGAACACAAACCAAATTAAAAACGTTAAAATCAAATATTGCGAGCAAAATGCCACTAATGTACCGAACCCCTCCCTTCTCACTCTTCATATGTGAACTCCCACTCGCCATATTTTATCAAAGTAATATATTAACCACCAGAACGCAGACTGTCAATAGCGCATGTTGGATGAAATCTTCTAAAAAATGTTCTTTGTTGGCCCTACGAACTAAAAACCTCATATGATACACATGCTATTACAACCTATACATATTAAGGAGGGGATAAGGTTAATTTGGTACAAAGACACGTTTTCTTTAAATTTGGAGATACAGAGTGTGTTAGTAGATTAGTTTGTATAGTGTACATCGCATTTTTTCGAGGTATCTCCTGAAGATTCAGTGTCATTCACCCAATTTTCAATATATTGCTATGAAAATTAAGGAAAACATTGTTCAAATGTTGCATTGTTGTATGGAAATTCATACTCTACATCACCAAAAAATGTTTTTTGAGTTAGATAGTTTTTTCACCGAGAATACCTTACCTTACCCTTAGTTGATAGAAGAAAGGTTTCATCGGACGAATTTCGCGCCAACTCGAACAAATGTTGGCAGCACCCTCTCAGATTTTAATGAAACTTTCTGTACATGAATACTTTGTCACAAAAAGCCACTTTGCATACTTTGTTTTTCCAAAAATCATCTAGACTGTGTTTTGAAACGGGTCAAACTTTTTTTTACCATTTTTTTCAAATGGTTATAGTCTAAAAATGACAAATCCTACGAAAAAAATGTTGTAGGATTGATTTTCTCAAAATTAGTAAAATTTTTGAATAAAAATATTGAAAAAACTCTTCATCGACTCCTACACTGAAAAAAATCGATTTAAAAAATTTAAAGTCGTTTTACAAAAAAAAACCCATTTTAGATTTGGATGAAATTTTGTTTGTTGATAGGTAATTATGTTCCCTACCTACTGTCAAAATTTCAAGTTGGGCACTTTCAAGGAAAAAAAGTTATTTGAAAAAAAATTCCTTGTCCAAACTGAATTTTTTTTTCAGTGTATTTTTAAACCAATGAAAGTCATAATCATCTCAGAATCCAATTTCCCAACTACCTATTGGCCGGATACATGCAAAAAATATCAGTAACGAATTTTGTATATATTCATAACAAACTTGAATGTAAACTTTAAATTAGCAAGTGGTCGTTACTGATCGTTACTGGTGGATAATATAAGCTAAAGTGGGTAAGATAAAGCGAAGGACTCACGCTCACATAGCAACACTCAGGAAATACGCCTTAATATACAACATTAGGTCAAGATCATTCCACCCGTGCTTCATTCAAGTTTGTTATGAATACACCAAATTCGTTACTGATAGTTTTTGCATGTATCCGGCCAATAGGCACTTGGGAAATTGGATTCTGAGATGATTATGACTTACATTGGTTTAGTTTTCGATAAAAATACACTGAAAAAAAAATCAGTTTGAACAAGAAAGTTTTTTTTTCAAATTACTTTTTTTCCTTGAAAGTGCCCAACTTGAAATTTTGACGGTAGGTAGGGAACTTAATTACCTATCTTGAAAAAAAAATTCATCCAAATCAAAAATGGGGTTTTTTGCAAATCGATTTTAAATTTTTAAAATCGATTTTTTTTAGTGTAGGAGTCATTGGAGAATTTTTTCAATATTTTTATTCAAAAATTTGACTAATTTTGGGAAAATCACTCACACAACATTTTTTTGTAGGATTTGTCATTTTTTGACTATAGCCATTTGAAAAAAAATGGTAAATAAAGTTTGACCCTTTTCAAAAGACAGTCTAGATCTTTTTTGGAAAAACAAAGTATGCAAATCTTCATGTACAGAAAGTTTCATTAAAATCTGAGAGGGTGCTGCCAACTCTGAATTCGATTTGGCGCGAAATTCGTCATCGCACTACTAGGTGAATTCAATCGATTTCGTCTCTCATACATGTATCTAAATATTTTATGAAAACATTTTTCTTTGAGTTTCGGTTTAATTTTGGAGTTTACAAACTCTTATTTAATTTAATTTAAACTCTTCTTGATCGAAAAGAAAAAAGAAAGTTTTCTTAACAACTTTTAGCATATTATTAAAATTCATGCTCCTTTCAATAAAGAATACTATTTTATTATTGAATATAATTCCAAATACTATTTCAAATCAAAATGCTCATAACAAATAATTTCGAAAATGCATTAGTTTTCGATATATTTTAAATTTTGTTTTAACCAAAACTATTATTTTGTTTGATTACGACCTTTTCATAAGATGTGCGCGTTTCTCTTTCAAAAATAGTAGGTTTATGAAAATGCTCATTGAATCAAGGTGTTATTGTAAACCTTTTGAAAGCTATCAGAAAACAACAAAAATATGATTCAACTATATAGTTTGATCATCTGATCCTATAGCTGAATCATATATTCATTGTTTTCTTGTATCTTTCAACTTGTTCCCAATATCGCCTTGATGTCAACGGGAAAGTTGCAGGATATTTTATGAGCATTTTGCAAAACCTTCTGTTCTTGATGGAGAAACACAAATAACTTATGAAAAGGTCGTAAACAAATGGAATAATTGTTATTGCATTTATTGGAACAAAATTTAAAATATTTCGAAAACTACAATATTTAAAAAAATCAGTGTATATTTTTTCGTGTAGAAGTTTCCATTCCCTGCAACTATTTCTCAGATAGTTTTGCTGTATAAAATACGGTAACCGAGAAATTTTTATTTTCATGCTGCATGCAAAAATTTCTACGCCCTTTTTAAAAAATGCTCTTGTATCAAAATTGACAGAAAAAATCATGGAGATTCATGATCCGAACACAACTGCAAAGTTTTGTTCGATTCGGAGATGGTCATATTTTATGGTCAGCCACTTTCCCATGGAATCCCTCAAGTACGTTAAATCGATGTATACCTGTACACTGTTAATACCAAAAAGATGTGGTTTGCGCAAAATTGCGCAAGATGTCATAGAGATTTTCGAAAAGCTGATAAAAAAATATTCAAAATGGGCCTAGTGTTACATGCGAGAAAGTGTGTGCTCCTATTTGAAAATCGAGATAAAGTTTGTTTCAGTTTCTCCATATATTTTACAAGGAAAGAAAAAATCGAACAATGAGCGCACTGAACTTTGAAATACTGTAGCGGACCAACCACTCATCCAAACGTCCTGGAATTTTGGCAAATCATTTCTCATATACTGTACAATAATACAAAAATAACCTTGGAACAAAATTAAAAGGTGCATTTTTTGACTTTTTTCCGCCTCGGCATCACTGTGCGGCGACAAGGTTCCATAGAAGTGGTGACAGCACACCACTTCGGGGACATCCGCAGACACTTAGTTTCCTTATCTGTACTTGTCTTAATGATGAGCACAAATGACTTCGCGTTGCTTCCAAAATGGATTCGAAAGACGCTCCTAAGCTTGATTGTTTTTGCGAAAAAGTTTTATTTTAATATTGTAAACATCATTGTATAAGAGGGTGGTAAGTAGAGTTCCCCCGCTGATATGCATGTTGCATTGCATGCAGCCGATGCTTTCACAAGCTAACATTCCGAATGTAGTGGTCGGTTAAACGTTCCACTGAACTTTTTTTAAATATGCTTGAAATGTTCATAGAACTGAAATGGTTTCATTTTTTCCCAGAGACATACGAAGCAAAAATTTGAATCGCCCATTTTATCGTTACAGTTTTCATATACATTTCGTGTTTTGAAAAAAATAGACAAATCATCCCCTTGATAATTTGCTACGCACGAACCTGGCTGAAAGTTCACAAAATAAGGATATGCATCTAACTTTTGAAAAATTATCACAAAACAACTGAATGTCAACAACACCATCGCATGTGTTAGTAAGAAGACGGCCAAATCTTCTAACGCGATTGCTAGAAAATTATACCGAACAACGCAAGGCCAAGCAGTAAGAAAAGGCTTATTCTAGCTAGTGAAAGTCCTGTCTGTGTTGCGGCACAGCAGATACATCAGAATTGAGTGAAAAAAAATGTACGCTCACGTTAATGGCATTGCGACCGTATGTTACATCAGAAGCAGTATGCATTATTCTGATCCCTATCAGAATCATCCTAGTGGATGCTACTAGCGTTATACGGATCAGATTGGGATCTGACTCGATTGTCGAATGATAGCAGGAATGAGGTTTCGCGGAAAATTGTAACTGAACGCAGGCTCTTACTGGTTCCCTTGATCTGCGCGAGATGGAAGTTATGGAGAAATTATATTTTGCCTGACGAAATTCCTGCACGGTCATGGTAGCTTCAAACGGTACCTACTTCCGTACTGACACACGTGGCCATCCATATGTCCGAAAGTGTGAAAACGTCGATGAAACGCGGAAAAACATGGTCCTTGTCTGACCTAGATTTACAGCAGCACGAAAGAGATTAGCGCTTAGCGTAGTGAATATTGTTGCTGCGATTTGTCGTTACATGAAATAGCTCATGTCACAGCTGGGAACTAAAGCTCCCCTCCCCCCTTCTACGTAACAAAATATCAAACACCTCTTCCTACTTCTAAATGCTGCATCATTTATGATCTATACATAAATCCAACGGAACATTAGTTGTTAATGCTTTCTCGATTCCCTACGTAGAGATTGTACACAAAACATCAACCATAAAGTAAGTGCCAATGCAATGCTGTACAAGAAATAGCTGTAAACCGATTAACTGCCTCGGCGCATTCTAAACGGATTGGAAACCACTACCACCCTACCGCACCACAGTTCACTTTTGGAGGGTAGTTTCGCCGACCAATCCACAAACAAAGGATCGGAATTTTCCAATTCACCCGCTGCTATTTGGGCATGATTTAGATTCAATTAAAATCCATTGACCGAGTTTCCTTGCTCGAGCACAAAGAGCATCGGACTAGAACGGGGCTGCAGGCAGGGGCTAGGGGTACGGGGAGTAAATTACAAACTACTGTGTATCGTTCGCTCTGTGGGTACCAACCAACCAACCAGTGCCATTGCAGCTATCCGTACTGTCCTGTGTCGGAAACTGGAAAAAGAAGTTACCCCTCAGATACGTTTGTTCGAAGCTTTTGCAGCTTTTCGATGCGACGATCTGTGGCGGGGGATAGTAGAACGTAGGGACAAAAAATGAAGCCGTAGGAAAAATAGATTAATTCATTGTGAAAACTTTGGCACTCGCACGCCACCCACCTCCCTTCGCCCATTCGAATGTGCGACGTGCGGTAAACTCGAAGAGGAAAGCGATGAACCGTGAAAAAGTTGCCAAACTCGATGGTATTTTGGTTCACCCACACGAGTCAGGATAAATGGGATCTATGAGACGAGGTTGGCGAAAACTTTTAGAGAAATGACAATTCAGCTGATTGTGGCAAAAGTTTCAAATGCGTTGTTTGTGGATGTTTTCAGTCAACGCTGCTTTTCACCGTCGTGTTAGACGATCCGAATACTTGGAAATAAATAATCATTTTCTGGATAAAATCCCTCACAGGAACAGCTTAGGAGTTGGATGAAACGCAAACCATTTAATTGGAACAAATTAGTTTCAAAAAGGTATTTTAGATTTAAATCAACCGGGGTGGGAAATTTTGGTCACTAAAGTGGATATTTATGCATAAAGCAAACGAATTCCAAACAAAAAGTCCAGGACAAGCTTTCCTGGATTCTTAAAAATTTAATCAATCCCGTTGCTAGGCAGCCTAGGAAGATTATAATGCTAAACAGAACAATAGGGCAACTTTCATAACTTGTGCTATCCGATCACTAGCATGAACAAACTTTGCTTTACTTGCTTTGTTCTTGCAAACGAGAGAAAAAAAACTAACGAGCAACCACCGTACAAGTTTTCTCTGGAGGCAGCGAATGCGAGGACGCTTTTTATGGAGTGGGATGCAGAAATGATGTAAGTTGATTACCATTTTTATATCTTTGCGCTGATCCAGAAATACTAACTTTTCATTCAGTAGAGCAAAAAAAAAGTGCATCCGCAAGGGGTAATCTGGTTCGAAACGGAACTGAAAAAGAAACAGACTTAGTTGATCTCGCATTTGGAATAGCTGTTTTGTTTTGTTTTGTAATATTATAGCAAACAAAGTTTCAATGGGGAGCAGGACATTTCGCTGTCTTTAACCCATTCCGGTCCCTGGACACTATTGAGCTAAGGAGCCCCTATAATGCTATAGAGCGTACATATCCGTACGTACGAAAATTCAAACGTTCAATATCTTGTTACGTAAAGTTTGTTCAAAAAATGCTTTCATAACGTAACATAGCAATTGCTCGAACCTATAAACGTGAGCGGTACAAATCATTTCAATGACAAAAACACACCAAGTGTACGTCGCCGTGACGTATAATATGCCTTTGCACTTCGAATTTATTCGTAAACTAAGATTTTGAATCTATCAAGGCAAAACAGAGTTTTTAAAATATCTTTTTTATTTCGGCAGCACAAGAATGTTTTGATGGACACCTAGAATAGGAGTACCCCACAGTACTAGAATGATTAAAAAACAATTTTGGTGGCAAAAATATTATGATCAATTAAAAAAATTAAACACACAATATAGGCCGTCAAATTTGGGTTAAAGGTTTTTTTGCGGATTTTAAAAACGTTTGCTTTCATAACGGCCAAAAATTTTGTTGGTGGATTGCACAGTGGCTCGGCTTAGAGCAAAAGGCGGACTAAAGTCAGAACTTTGTCGTGTCAGTTCAAGTAGGACGGTTTTATGTAATTCTGGTACGTTCAATTCTTTTTCGATATCAAAATGCATTGAAAATAAACATTTACTGCTCATTAGGGTGGCTCAAAAATAGTTTTTTGTCCAATAGATTCATAAATTATTTTAAAAGTAATTGTTGTGCACTAGATTCGTTTTTGATATTTAAACATGTAAAAAAAGAAATCCTCACACATTAGGGTGGCTCGAAAATGTTTTTGCATGCAATCGGTCATAAAATTGTTGATTTGTAATAATCGTGTGCTGAATTTGTTTTTAATGTTAAAACATATTAGAAATAATCTCTCTTGTTAAGGTGACTCTAAAAGAATTATTTTGTCATAGTATTTAATATTTTTTTAGTAGTTATATTTATACACTCCATTCCTTTTTGATACTAAAACATTTTAGAAAAAAACACTCGTTACACCCTAAAAATTATATTCCCCAAAAGTAATAATTTTATCGCTAAGGTTCTTAATTTTATTGCAATTTTGGTACGCCGAATTTATGTTTGATACTCCATCTCATTAGGGTGCTTCAAAATGATTGTTATGTCCGAACGATTCCAATAAGATGATTTTGAATAACTTTGGAACGTTGAATTTATTTTTGACGTAAGTTGATAAGCAAAAATAACTTCACTAATCAGTAGTTCGGTTCACGAATATTTTGTTTACGTCATCGTTCAAATTTTTGCCCAAGTGACCGCTTCAAACAACTTTTTTTGGCTACAGGAATTAAGTTATTGTTTTATGATAATATATTTCGGGGCTACCGTAAGTCTACCCGCATCCACTAGAAAAGTATTGAAATGATTATGGCGTAATAGCACATCCTATCACATGTGATTTTTTTAACTTCAGATATTATTTTACTTGGGTTATTTTGGGATACTCAATCGATTTATCTCCAAAAGGTTGAGCAAACAATAATTTAAATAGATACAGTTTCATTTAATTTTGATAAAAATTCTTATGTTTATTCATATATTTAAAAATTTAAGCATAATTTATTTTATTCTCCGTCCGAATCTGATGATGTTTCTTCCGATATTTTCTGCTTCATGGAATTGATGCTATCAACATCTAGTGGTGTTATTGCTTAGGCACGAAACTGAGTCAGGTTCTAACCCCAACCGCTGTCAGTTCAAACAGCCTATGCCATAAGAGAAACTGTTTCTTCGAAAAACTAAAATAACCGGATAAAGTTCCTGTGAACGAATTTGCGAAAAACACTGGAGCTACAGCCTTTTCAAATGCTGTGAAAAATTAATCCAATTTGCCTAAAATCTCGCCAAATTGTCTCCGAAAGATAAGTCAACACAAAAAAAAATATTAATGAACATGATGACCTTCATATCTGAACTTAAGTCCGGGCTCGTCCCACTGTGGAGTAGAGTGTAGTACAAAAATAACATTATTGGTTCTGTACTAGTCTAAGAAGGCATAGTGAAGGAAGCCAAATCCGATTGAGAAAGTATGGAACCTTCGTGAGGCTTCAAGAAGTGCAGTAGTCACTTTTGGAGGCTTCCATGTTTTTTTGCTCGTTGACGGTCCCAGATGTGACAAAGAACTGAATAGTTACCATATGTACGAATTGCTTGCCAAACAAGGATTTTGTAGTGAATTTTTAAATCTTCTTCTTTCACTTCATGTACTGATTCTTTGCTCAAGTTTTGCCTGCGTATTCTAGTGACTGGGCCTGTTCGGTGCTTTTCGAACTTTGTGTACGTGTTGTACATAACGCTTTATTGTTTTTACTCGAAATAAAGTAAAACTTGAATCGAAATGTTGACGTTAGAGTTGGTTCAATATTATCTTGCTCAAGTAGTACTTCCTACCGCTATCCGCATTTCCGAGCTGCTACCGATTCTTTGTTATAAATATCTGAGCGCGGCTGCTTTTTTGCCTTTCTCAATAGAAAGGTATTGCAATTGCTCTGAAAACCGACTTTTTAACGGAGGCCCGGAGGGCCGAGTGACATATACCATTCGATTCAGTTCGTCGAGTTCGGCAAATGTCTGTGTGTGTGTATGTATGTGTGTATGTATGTATGTGTGTGTGTATGTGTGTGTGTATGTGACCAAAAATGTCACTCATTTTTCTCAGAGATGGCTGAACCGATTTTGACAAACTTAGTCTCAAATGAAAGGTGCAACGTTCCCATAGGCTGCTATTGAATTTCTAATGGATCCGACTTCCGGTTCCGGAATTACAGGGTGATAAGTACGAACACGCAGAAAATGTCGATTTTAATAAATTCTGCAATGAATGTATAATGGTGAAAATTTTTCCAAAATGTGACCACAACTGATTCGATTTGTAGTACTAGGTCATTAACAGCCATTCAAAGTCTCTTTGGTCACATTGGCCACCATCATCGGTTCCGGAAGCCCCGGCGGAAGTATCTAAATTCAGAATAACAGTCACATCGGTTTCTCGGAGATGGCTAGACCGATTCGACTAAACTTGGCCTCAAATGAAAGGTATTGCGTCCCCGTAAATGGCTATTTAATTTCATCCCGATCCGACTTCCGGTTCCGGAGTTACAGGTTGTGGCGTGCGATCACATAGCAAATTGTGATTCAAACCGATACTCCGATGAAAGCAAAAAAGGTAAAAATTTCGCTAAAATGTCTCTCAAACAACTTAAATTTGCTGTTCTAGGTCACCGACGGCCAACCAAACTTTCGTTGACTACATTGACCACCATTGACGGTTCCGGAAGTGCCCGGGAAAAGCGACCATCTTTCAAAATTTACGAACTCGCATCAGTTTCCCGGAAATGGTTAGGCCGATTTCCACAAACTTAGTCCCAAATGATAGCTATAATACCCCCACAGATGCCTATAAAATTTCGTACGGATCGCCTATACGGGTCCGGAAATATAGACTAAATCGTCCGGTCACATATGAAATTCCCATATAAGCCGGAACTCAATTTTTTTTTCAAAGGGGGGACCCCATGAAATTTCAGAAATCGAATTCGTATTTTTGATGCCAAACATCTTTAAAATGCATGAAACGTCGAGATTTTATGTTATGTTATTATTATGTTATTTCTGTTATCGAAAAATTTTTTTTTATAAAAATCGTTTTTTTGGGACTGCCGATTTTGCACCTTTTTTCAGTTCAATATTACCGTGGCTGTTTTTTCTTGTTCAAAATTTTAGAACTCGAATAATGATTTATTTTCCTGTATATAGTTGTCATGTGATGTATAATAATAAAATGTAATATATGCATTTAAAAGCTTTTAATGAATATAAACAACGCACACATTCTCGTGATTCATGATTGAGAAAGGCACGATTGCACCGCTAGGTGGATTAAAATAGGTTTTTCTATATAGCCTTTCATGCTAAGTTTGGGGCTCCCAAAATCCCGGGGACCCAAACTTAGCATAACTGACCCAGTGTACCCATGCGTAAAGACGGTACTGATGGGTCACTCAAGTCTGTGATCGCTTGGTTTAACAGGTTTATGTAACTAATTACGAAAATTGAGAAGGGCGCCATACGAAATTCATCACTTTTCCATCCCTCTGTTAGAGCATCTATCAGATAGTAATGTTAATATCAGTGGGATCGTAGAATCAGCTCAGCTCTTGTCCAGTATGCCAAGAATCAGATGCGAAGTCTGTTGAGGTAGAAGGTGTAATTTTGCTACAGGAGGATTCACTGTCAAGGTTTTCTTAACACTTTGAATAGTCTTAATATGATAACCAACCATGTTTAGCTGACATGAGATTTCGAAAATCTGTTAATGCCAAATTTGACCATGCACACCAAAAAAATCTGAATTTTATCGTTGACGTAATTGCGAACATGACACAATTGAACAAACTGTAATTCACGAAATGACGAAACATCACAGTGTTGCGTTTAATTTTACATGAAACATATACTTTACATGCGCAATGACATAAAATTACACGTACTAGCATTCAGAATAAACGCCATATATGGAGTAAAATTACGTGATTTACTACATTCAACGTCATGTAAAATTAAAATCAAACGTAAAACTAAGTCATTTTTGATGCTCGTATATGTCAGGGTCAGGAGACGTAAATTTACAGGATTTTTTCTAGGTGTGTGGCCTAACAAGTGAAACATAAAAACAGCCCGGTTCAAAAAATGCCCAAGTAGCGAATTATGTAATAAAACTTCTATTTTTCGCCGGTTAATTTAGATATTATTATACCTTATTCAGTGTACTCACAACACACTTTTAACCCTCAAAAAGGCAAGCTACAATTGTGACTTCAAGATCGCTCCTAAAACCCAATTAAATCAAAAGCCTATTTTTTGTCATTTTATCAGTGAGAGAATCAAAAACCCGAATTCGCTCGATCAATTGTATTTCAAATTACAAGTTCATTGAAACTAGAGAACTGTAACTTTTTGGGCCTCTGAGACCCCTTGCCTATTTTTGGGTTAAATTTTTCATCCATTAGATCTTATTTTTCATTTGGGTTAACAGATGGCAATTTTTAATTTTATTTAAGTTTCACTTCATTACCAACATTGGAAGTATTCTACAAAGTGCCCGCAATGTTATTATAAAGAAATTGCAACGACTAGGATTTCTTCCGTGAGTTAGAATGGTCATCACATGTTCAAGCGTATTTGAAACGCCAACTGGTATCCCTCAAGGAAGTCACCCAGAGCCGCTTAACTTTTTCATATTCACCAACAATCTCTGCATCTGCATCAAATCTGGAAAACTTCCTGGCACTGACAACCCGAATAATTGTGAACGATCTGGGGTCGTTCATTAACTGGTAGACTTTTTCCAAACCCAGGATCCTCCCCAAAATTCGCAGATTTTTCAACTTTTTGTTAATTTGTCTAAAATGGAAAATCTGCGAAAATCTTATTATTTGGGAAGAACAAACCAAACATCGACTAAACATACTATTTAAATTAGTCTTCTGTCTACTGGTACTCGAACTGAGTAGCTATCAAATTTAGCGTTGCGTTGCGTTGTGACGATGATTTTGGCGGATTGCACACTGACTTCATCATATTTGACTGCTGACTATCTAATAAGAGTTGCTTAGGAAATGGTAAGTAGGAATTCATACCAATCCAACCCACATTAAAACCTCAACAGCATGATAGACATCGTGGCCGGCGCCCCCATCTCCATCGTTCACGGGGAAGGATAAAGGATAAGGTAGAAATGAAGTGTTGATGCTCCACCTACTTAACGGAAGGACGACGATTCATCAGACTCTTCCATAGGTGTCGCGGAGTTGGTAGTTTTGAAGGGTATCAGGTCTAGGATTCGCTACAAGCAAGCGATGCGACCTGTAAAGCATATTTTATTAGGTAGTTGTTTAAAAAAAGAAAAAGAGATCTTGTTTAGTTTTTGGTTCTTTTTAAACTCTGGGCAGCCGGCTACCGAGAGTATACTATGTTCCCTAAACAAAAGCAATTGGAACTCCACACGGCCGACCGTGGAAGTATTGCCTAGAAAAGCTAATCTTATCTGCGTAATGGACCGGATCACTATTTATTGCAACAGTATTTGGACAGAATTCGCTACTTTTTCTCTACGATATATTTATTGGCTTGAAAACTACCGAGTGATAACACATTATACAGGCAAAAATAGCGCGAGATGTTTTAAATCAAGGAAATTATTTCTTATTTTCCATATCAGATTGTTTGTGGAATACAAGTATACGAGCGATAATAACGAACACTGAAGGGATATATAAAGGATTGTTAACCTGATGCACGGGCTTGTTAGCAATAACGGAGCTTGAAATTAGGTTCATAAAAACAGACGAGGCGAATTTTCAATACGTATTGACCCGTGATCATAGATACTACTGAGATTAGTCGTATTGGGACTAATCTCCGATCAACTATTCATTTTTGCGGCAATGTTTTCTCGACTAGATCTGTTCGCACCCTCTCATTCTGCCACTATCGGCAAAAGGCTGATAGCACCCAGTCGTCGCCGGTCTAAGGACCAAATGTCATCAATAGACTTAGACTCGCGTGGAGGCATGAGATAGGCAACTTATAAGAATTTTGTTATCCCACCGTTTGACGACCGACCTTATGGACATTGTTTCTCGCGTCCACAAACTTCTGGAGCTCCTCCGCTGCCACTACTTTTGGTTTATGTGAGTTGCAACTATTCCCGCTCTGCTCTGGCTGTTGTTGCTGCTGCTGCTTCTTCTCCTCCTGCTTGCTGAATTACTTCAGCTGCTGTTGGGGGTGGTGACCTCACCAACCCACCCCTGGATTCGCTACGCCTGCTCCGTTGGTGTGTGTTTCTTGTTTTTCTTCATTTTATACCGGGTTACTATTTCCACTCGTTGTACGTAGTCGCTTCTTGTGATCCCATGATTATCTATGCAGCAGGAAGGTCATGCTAGGGTTGATACTATCCTTCATGGGGAGTAGTGTTCAAAGCCGGATCAGCGTAAAATCGGGAAACGTCCATCCGAACATAGTTCCACCAACTAAATGGTGACGAGTTTTGAACGTACCCGAAGATCTGCCAGAGTTTTGTCGGAACGAAGGCAACCGTTCCGTTAACCCACGATGTCATCCTTTCTAACTCAGGGAGTATAACAGCACGCCTGTCAGCCCAAAGTCGCCGTCCAGTTCGTGATCCGTGTCCTATCTGTTGACGTTCGCCATGGTCAGTATGCCATAATCAGGATGTTACTGGCGTCGATCCTGATGTCCCAGTTGGAGGTGTGTATGCTACCTCCCATTCATCGGAAATTGAAATGATGGCTTCTGCTAGTAGCATGCAACACCACAAACTGATTCATCCACCAACCGTGTATAGCCCACAAAAATATTTCCTTTTCGGTACTGTACAGTCTTCCGTTCGTCCCAAGAAGCCATGTGCGAATGATAGTAGCAACAAATCTGTAGCGGACCTATATTTAAAACTTTTCATAATTTAAATATCAGGTTGGTGCCCCAACCGAGATGAGCTGAAAATTTTCACCATTTCCTAGTAGTTTTCAAAAGATGTTTCAAAACACAGTTTTTTCTTTATTAATACATGTTAAACATACTCTAAATTTTAATACTACAGTACTGAACATATTTTCGACAAAATGGCTTGACCCATCAAATCATTCTGTTACAACGGAAGTTATTACGCTCAAAAATTAATGTAGCTGCTACAGCCTATATTTTAAAACGGGACCCGCATATTGGAAATATATTCTGCATTTTAAAAAATGGTTCAAACTATCAGAAAAAGTATTTAAATTATTTGTTTTTGAGGCATTAATATTCCTCTATTTTTTTTTTGCTAATAAATATGTTTTTAGTCACATTGATCATGAAAAATCTTTTTTAAAAATTTAAAACGGCCTGATAACGGTGAAAGTCTTCTTTTTGAGCGCAATGAAACCTCAAATATAATGCCCCAATTATAGCACTACTATTTGAGACAACGCGTTGAGCAAAGATAGCTCTTTCCAACGGCTTCCTGTAAATAGGGTGATGACGGAAACATGGAAAAAATAGGGTCATTACCATGTATGTGGCATGTATGTTTTTATTTTCACTAGAAGTCAAAAGACATTCAAAAAGACAATCACTCTTGGTAATGTCACGAGTGTAATATGAAGATGAGTAATGAGAAAGGGCTTTTATCTTACTGCTAGGAGGGTTTTAGGGCGATCTCACGGTTGATCACAATGTCTAATGCAAGGGTCATACACCGAAAGTTCGTTCTTTATCTTTGTAATTAACTTAACATATTATTTTTTTGAGAAAATGTTCATTCATTTTTAAGTAAATTAGCAAAATGTTTACAGAATGAAATCCCTTGAATTACGTAGACTTGTTGTTATACACCAATATTCTAAACCGGCTTATTTTTGCCCCTAAGATACCAGTAAACTAATACTCTTTATCCAACGGTCTCGTTTTAGTAATTGAAAATTGGTATATGAGGAATAAAAATATAAAATGTTTTACATCTCCGACGTTGGGAAAATGATTTCGACACTCTATAGCTGGTCATAAAGGCTTTCTAATTATATGTAAATAGCGTGAGATAATTGCTTCGAAAGTTATTTGCTAAAAACTTGTGTTTTAACAAAATCACTCATATCTCAAAAAGTAAACAACATATCCAAAAACAAAAATAATAGCGTCTAATGGCCACATTAGACCCTTGATTTGAAACTAGTTTCGTTAAGATCGGCTCAGGCAGTGCTGAGAAAATTACTTTTTTTTAAATTCAGTTCGTTTATTTAATAGGCACAAATGCGTTAGCTTGGCAGTGTCAAATCCTTTTTTTACATTTTGAATACCTTAAAACTAAAAAGTTACAATGCACAAATATTTTTTTAATATTGAGAGGAACATTTTATTACAACTATCTTAAACTAAAAATACGATTCGATGTACAAGACAGAACAATATTTATTTTTTACAAAAAAAAAAAATTGACAGCTATCTTGAGACTAGGAATGTAGATTAATATTAAAGAAGGGGAACAAATTTTTATGAGAAATTTCACAGCTATCTTAAAACTAGGAATACAATTAGATATACAAGATGGAAAAC
Organism: Topomyia yanbarensis; assembly: GCF_030247195.1. Taxonomy (NCBI): domain Eukaryota; kingdom Metazoa; phylum Arthropoda; class Insecta; order Diptera; family Culicidae; genus Topomyia; species Topomyia yanbarensis. The sequence continues at coordinate 80,387,673 of NC_080671.1, forward strand.
GAAAAAAAATGAAAGGGCTCAAGGCTATCTTAAAAGTAGGAATATAATACAAATTGGTTTTTGTAACAGCAGCGGGAGTTGTATGAGGAACAGGGGGAGTAGGCGAGCGCGATGACGGGGAAAGAAGAACAAAACTTGCAACTTTCAGGCTAAAAGAATAACAGTGACATGAGTTAGAGCCCCTGCTCTCGCTTTGACTTCATTTTGCAGGCGTGGTAAAGGTGACGGCAGTCACATAGTGGCACTCTGGTGCTCCAAGAGAAAACGAGAAATAAAGGATATGGGCTAAATTAGGATAATGGTCGATTTAATAAAAAGGTAGATGAGAGACATATAGGGTAAATCTCGACTTGCCAGGATATCCCGAACAGGAACATCGGAGCCCGGAGGGAATCCTTTAACTGCGATCTGGCGCCGCAATACCCAGCACACGTTCAGACAACGTGATCGATGTCGTGAGCCCAATACGCCGAAAATGCGCATCCAATGTGTAGTGGTTGGACATAAGCCGGGACATTACACGTATGAAATCCCGACCCACTTCCACCCCCCTAAACCAAGGTTTCGTTGATACATTCGGGATAATTGAATGTAACCATCGTCCAAGTTCACCATTGCTGCACGAGTTTTGCCAACTGTCGAGTGTCCTCTGATGACAAATACTGAAAAATTCGTTGAAGCAAATCGGTCTTTCGTAGATGTCACCTTCTAATGCGCCCACCTTTGCTAAAGAGTCAACCTTTTTATTACCCGAAATAGAGCAATGAGAGGGGACCCAAACAAAGGTAATCTGGTAAGTTTTTCCTGATAACTTGCGCTTTTTAGATTTCACCGCACGAAGAGCTTCGATAAAGCGGAGGCTGTCCGAAATGATGAAGTAATTATCTGTGGGCAGAGTCTCGATGATGCCAAGGGCGTAGTGAATAGCAGCTAATTCTGCGACGTAAACTGAAGCGGGATCATTGAGCTTGAATGGAGCGATGATAGTATTATTGAAGATACCGAAGCCAGTGGACCCATCGAGATTTGATCAGTCAGTGTAGAACATTTTGTCACAGTCGGCTTCTCGGAATTCATCATAAAATTTATTGGGGATCACTTGTTGACGTATATGATCCGGGATTCCACGAATCTCTTCCTTCATGGATGTGTCGAAGAAAACAGTAGAATCAGAAGTATCTAGGAAACGGACACGGTTGGGATTGTACAAAGAAGGATTGATGCTCTGTGCCATGTAGTCGAAGTACAAGGACATAAATCGGGTTTGAGAATTAAGCTCGACGAGCCTGTCGAAGTTTTCAATCACCAACGGGTTCAAAATGTCGCATCGGATGAGCAATCGATATGAGAGTTCCCAAAATCTATTTTTTAGCGGGAGAACGCCCGCCAGATGACCTTCACTCACTGAAACTTACACACCGAACACCACTGTGAAGTATAACGATCTGCTCCGTTGAAAGGTAGGGAAACGTATGAGATAATTACTTGACAATAGTGTAAATACATACAGACACACGCACAGAAATTGTCTCAATATGTCGAGCTGAGTCAATTGGCATTTGAGAATCGGCCCTTCGGGCCTTGGAACTTATTTTTCATGATTTAAGGGAATCCTATTCATTTATTTTGTAAGAAATGTAATAACAGGGCACAGTTGACAGTACTACAGTTCTGAGTAAGCAAGCAAGATAACGTCAAAATTCTAATAAGGGTCGCAATGTTGATGGCGATATTGTCCGAGTCGTAAGCAAGATTACAACCAGATTATCATCAGCAGAAATTCACTTTGAGAAGAATTTCACAAGAAACTGTCCCTCAGAATCCTGCTAAAGACAGCACCAGGTTTTTATGAGTTGCATGTTATCCGAAATTTGACAAGGACTTTATCAGAATCCTGAGCAATATTTCTTCAGAATCCATCATAATGCTGGAACAGATGCGGCAAAGAGCAAATAAACATAATCTGACAAGAGATAAACAGAAACCGCATTTGATCTGGCTATCAGTAGAAAATGTTTTAGAACTATTTGGTAAGAATCTATTCCATAGTGATATAAGTAAGATCTCAATAATATGTTATTTGAATTAAATAATCCAGACAATATATTCATTGTTTTAATAATAAACAATTGTCTAACTGGAACATTTTTCAGATCAAGACCATTCCGTATTTCGGGTATTAAAATTCTTGAAGCATATACTTTTGAAGCATTAGCTATATCCAATGCTACTGCATCTCTATAGCTAGTCAAATATTTTTTTAATTAAAGATAAATAAGCAAAGTAAAAAATCAAAATTCTTTATTGATCGATAGTCAAATAAAATCAGAGCACGACGAAATTGTTCAATGATTCTCTTCATAAGTCATCGAAATGCTCTTCCTTTCTGTACTTACAGCCAGAGTGAACAGATCAGATCTCTTTTATCACTATGCATTTCACAAAATTTTGCTAGTGCTACAGTTTCAAGACAAGCATTGTACATGTACCTCAAGAACGAAAAAAAATTATAATTTGAAAATCGCGATTGTCAATCTAAACAAAACTAACAAATCAGTTACTTTTTCACAAAGAGCCCCATCACTTTACTGCCACTAGTAGATCAAACAACCATGTGTTTCCATTAGTTGTGAGACTTACCGCCTAAAGGAGGTACGAAGTGATGAAGTCTAACTTCGATTTGTACGTGAGATAAGAAACACGATAACAAAAGAAAATAAATTACCCTTTATCATCTTCCATGAGATAATACCTCGCGGAGAAAAAATGCCAGGAAATCATCGTTTCTTCATCCTTTATTGTGCTGTGTGCTAATAAATAATCCCTTTCAACACACAAGGGTTTCAATATAACCGTAAAAAAGCTTCCTTTAACTCTTTTGTCCATCTTCTTTTTTTTAATCATTCCAACTGACAATCCTTTCAAACATAAGTACTGCAGCCTTTCTCATTCATCCCTTCGGAATGGTGAAAACCTCAACCATCAAATAGCAGCCGACTGCAGACACTCACTGTGGTTGACAATACACATAATCGCAACGCTGTTGTAGGAATGAATGCCGTCGTTGTAGGAGGCGAAGAAAAATATTTCGTTCCGATTTTCCTTTCCTCTCCACTGAAAATTATTTCCCCGGGAACTAAAGATACCAAATCGTTTTTCTGCAATTGCCACTTGAAAAGTGGCTGCAACACTTGTTCCGGCAAGACGACAACGCAGATCTCGGTAGCAGTATGGTTTTTTTTCGTTTCCGCCTTTGCTTGTACTATGTCTATGGCGATCGTCAGCAGCAACCAGCAGCGCCGCAACTGTTTCTACACTCGGTCACGATTAGATCTGAGCTTGCACTGATACGGCTGCTCGTCGGAATGATTGTTGATTTGATTTCCGCCGATGACTGCCGGCTGACTGGGCTGGCTGACTAACTGACAGCATTGGGAGAGTTTCCGCCGGAAGAGAGGATCTCGTTTTTGCTGGGAGAATAAGGGAGAGAAAAAAAAAATTAAGAGCTCTTCTCGGCACCAGACTGGATGCTGGATCCTCTACGATATGCGTGGCTTGTACAGACAGCGTTGGTTTGAATGAAAGGGTGAGTTAGGGGTGATGGTCTGTGCGTGGGTGAATTTCATTGAGAAATGTCGACTGGGGGTTTTACCTCGTTCATCCTTGTTCATTCAAGCTGGTCATGAATAGATGGTACCAGTCCACAAGTTATTGTTGCTGAAATGAATTTAATGGTTTGAGGTCACTATGGTGAACAGGGCGGGCTTACGTGAAGCATACAATATTAAAATATTCAAATTGCGGAAACAATTAGTTTTAACTAGTTGTCGATAGAAAAACTAGATGGATATATTTGGCGCGTCTTGATGTATATAAAAAGCAGGAACAGACATGCTGATGGTCAAAATATGAGAAACAGAACGATTGATATTACCTAATCCTGACGAAGTGGTAAGAGTGAATCTGGGGGAAAATCATTTTATTGTTTTGCGTTTTAAGCTCTTTTGTGGAAAATTTGATTGGGGAATTATTTCAGTTCTTGAACCATTTTATGACCGGAGCATTTCAATCATAAGAAAATCGTTTATATCTTAAAAACTAGAAAGAACAATGCCATTCTTACAACAAGGAATAACAACAACTTTGTAGCGTCTAGGAATTCAAGCAGGCTTCAATTTTTATGCGTTTTTCAATTTATTCACAGTGTCAGACAAAACAGTAAGATTACCTAATAAAAAATACAAAATTAGTCATTTTATATATTTCGTTTCTTTAAATATATAGTTATTTTTATACCATTTAAAAAAGTTATTGTTGCTTTTTATGAACAACATTTGTTCGGAGGTGCCTAAATGCAAAAATAAAACGTCGAAGCAGCTCTTTTTGGACTATGAGTCAACTTTTTATTTAAATTCATTAGTTTTCATTTCCGGATTTTCAAATACACTCTACTTACATTTATAGTTTTCTTCCCTCCTAATTCTATCTCTTCTATTCCAGGTTATTTTTTGTTTGCACCTTCCAAACTTACAATTTATATAGCCTTTTTTAAATATATTTGTTTTGCTTCAAATCTATTTTTTTCACCTTCTATTAATCCGAAATGCTCCGAATTTATTTCCTCCGTCGCAATATTATCAAACTCACTATTTCCTCTGTTGCACTGTTTATTTCTATCAGCTTCCAAAAAAAACTCATCCCACAATTCCTTCAAAATCTATCTTCTTTTATCGCAAGCTGCTATGAATTCGATTTATGTTTTCATTTACAACTGTTGCACTAGAGTCTATATTTTAAATCTCGCAGACTGTCAGTAACCGCTGTGATGTTTGCTCCATGTATTGTACGTTGTCATCACACGGGGAGTGTTTGCGGTCGGTTATACTTGTGCGGTGCGTACACAGCCCCTCCCACTAACTCTCCTTGGTCAAACCAGATTTACTATCCTGCACTTCGAAGCTTGCGCGTAACTAGTCGTCTAAGCTCACCTCTTGACGTCTTCACCAGGGCTTGTCTGATTCTACCGTCCACTCCGCTGTAGACTTCAATGACGATACCGTGAACCTAGCTTTTTCGTATCGTTTTGTCTGCGATGTACACCAGATCACCACTCGCTAGTGGAAATGTCTCCGTAAGCCACTTTGTCCGCTGATTTCTCGACGGCAAGTATTCGGCAACCCACTGAGTCCACAGTCTGTCCGCTAACAATTTGGATCGTTTGTAATGGTCGCGCAAAGCTTCAGCTTCGTTCGTCGTTCTACAGAAATTTCGTCAACGCCACGAATGAAATGACTCGGCGTCAGTGCTTCTTCCGCTTCTAGTTCCAGGGACCTGTACTGCAGAGGACGCGAAGTAATTAGATCCTCAGCTTCTGCGAGTACAGTCAGCAGTATTTCGTCGTTCATCGCTCTTCCATCGTCGATCACTGTCAACGCTGCCTTGAGAGAGAACGTACCAGTCTCTCCCAAGTCCCGCCCATGTGCGATGCGCTGGACGGATTCAAATTCCATCGGGTTGTTGAGTCTGTGAACGCTTCTGCTGCTTCGGCTCCGATTCGTCTTTGCGGGCTGCTTGGAAATTCGTACCGTTGTCCGCAAAAAAAACTCCAGCGGTTTGCCTCTGCAGCACACGACACGGCGTATGGCCATTAGGCACGCTTGAGTCGTCAGGTTATGAGCGACCTCAAGGTGTATGGCTCTCGTTGTCAAGCAGATGAACAAAGAGACGTACCTCTTCTCCGATCTACGATCAACGGTTACGGGAAACGGTCCGCAAAAATCGACACCCATACAGCTGAACGGTGGCTCTTCCTTCCATCCTGAGCACATTCTGTTCGTCTAAGAAAGAACTCACGTTGTATAGATAGCTATCTTTATCCAGCCGATACCACTCTTCGTACGGTAGTTCTCGGTTCTTCTTCAGCACCTTTATCTCGTCAGAAAATCTATCTTCTGATCTGAGATAGCCTCCGCTGCCTGGTACTCCTCTCGAGACAGCGATGGCGTATTTGCCGGTACATTCCACTTCACGTACCTCTTCACTTTCGCAGTCGTCGGAATCGCTTCGATCTTCAGACCCTCTTATGTTCTTTTGCAGTTTGCCACAAATCTGTTGACTGTCCGAACTAAAACCTTCCATCGATAAAATCGATGAGAGTCCTCGATTTGGTCTGTTATTCTGATGTTGTGAAAAAGGAAGCAATTCTTCCTGGACGTTCGGCGTTATCTTGCCTTGCTCTGGCCATTTCTCTTCCGGGAAATACAGCAGGCTATGGCCTCGAAACCATGGCCCACTCCCTTTTGTTCCACTTCGTCATAGCATCTGCTATGATGAGCTTAGTCGGAACCCATCGCCACTCTCTCAGCTTTGAAAGGCTGAGGATTTCTCCAATCTGGAAGGCGACGAATTGCTTATACCGTCGGTGGTCCGAATGAATCCACGACAGCACAGTCTATGAATCACTCCAGAAGTACCGCTGTTTTACCTCAAAGCAAAACATTTCAACGACGGAGTTAGCTAGTCTGGCCCCCAACACTGCTGCTTGCAGCTCCAGACGAGGAATCGAGAGAAGCTCCAGCGCTGTGACCTTCGATCTCGCCATCACTAGCGAACACATCGGACCGTCAACTGTCTCAATGCGAAGATACGCTGCAGCCCCGTATGCGCCTTTGCTGGCATCGACGAAATCATGAAGTCACGTCCGCCGCGGAAGTAATACCGGGGAATGCTGACATTTTCAACCTCTGGAAACCTTGCAATTCACTGATTTCATTTCTCCGAAATCTCTCCAGCTATTCATTGGTCCCAATCGCATCCACCGCGCCACAGCTCCTGGATTGAGTTTCCCGTAAAAGGAGAAAATAGACAGTAGTTCTAGCGGGTCGAAGAAGCTCATGACGCAGCTCTTCGTCAGAATCCACTTGCCTGACAAGTACGGTGCAAGATCGTCCCTAAGCTCGATGGAAAACGAGAACTCGTCGCTAGCAGGGCTCCAGACAATGCCTAGTATACGCTCACTGAAACGTACGCACTGGTCTGTTTGCTGCTTCCCCATGGCCTGAAGGAACTCGTCGGACTTCGAGACCCAGTTTCGCAATTCAAATGCGCCTTTGGAATGAACGAAGCGAACTTCTTTCCCTCGCCCTACTACTTCATCGACTGTATCTGCACTGTCGAAGTAGTCTTCGACGTAGTAGTTTTTTTTGATTTTTTCCGCTGCCTCCGGACACTGCCTTGCCAACTGCTTCTCGTTCACGTTATTCACGTATTGTGCGGAACACGGAGAGCTGACAGAGCCGAAGGCCGCTACGTCCATCATGTAAACCTCTGGGACCTCTTCGGGAGTATTTCGGAATAGGAGTCTTAACTCGTACTTATCCGCCTCGCGGATCCTCAGCTGATGGCACATTTCTTCTATATCTGCTCCAAATCCGATGATTCGCTCACGGAATCTACAAACCACCGCCGGTGATGCGGTTGACATATCCGGACCCTTCAGCAGCTTTGAGTTCAATGATACTCCTTTCACTTCTGCTCTGGCGTCCCAAATCAAACGATGCTTCTTCTTCCTCGGATTGTACACGATGTTCAAAGGCACGTACCAAACCTTACTACTATCGAACGCGTGCAACTTCACCGACGTAACTTTATATGCGTATCCCTTCCCTAAATACTTGACAATCGATCTCGTTCGCTCTCATGTCTCCTTCCGATTCAGGCAGCTAGGCTACGGAGATCCTTGACTCCTTCACCGTATAGTGGCTCTTCAGGAGATCTTGAAGCTCTTGATTCGACAGGGTACTGCGCTGCATTCATGGTGTCCGATTAATTCCACGTACGACTTGTGTATACCTGTCGGTCCGTAGACAGCCCTGCCAAGCTTCGACCTATCCGCTATCTGTTCTTCATGTTTCGATCGGTGCATACAAGTGTAGAACCTTGAGCCCGATCAGAATCTTAGGAGCTGCTTGCTGAAATTCGGCAACTGGTAGGCCACAAAGATGAGAGTTCTCCTTTACCAGCTCCGAATCATTTAGCGTGTGTTGTGGAAGCTTCAAACATTCCATCGTGTGTACCTTTCAGCGGAAAACGTTGCTTTGATCCTCGTGCCGAGATGCAAAGGTCTACTCTTTGAGAGTCCTTCTCGAGTCATGAAACTCCGGCTGCCCATGTGACGCGAAGCGGTTGAATCACACCCTGATCTCTCAGAATGTTCATTAGCGATTTCACCAGCAGTGTGTACGATGATCCTTCGACCGTATCCACTCTGCAATTTCTATTATACAGCACGACAGGCATCATGCGGTAGATGACGGCAGGCCTCGGTAGTACGGCGTGCATGTTGCAGTTCGAACCGATTACGGATATCACTGAATGGAATGACGGGTAGTGTCGCTCTTTACACGAGTCGACAATACAACGGAGTTTTAATTTGCGTCGGGCGTCTCTGTATTCGATCAGGCACACCTTCGAACCGCATCCCAGCGGTCGGCTAGACGTAGTCGACACGAAACGCTTTAGTTTCTTATTCTGTGGCCGATTCTGCCACAAATCTTGCACGGCTTTCATTCCTTTGCCGAAGGACTTTGACTTCTATTCTGCGCTACACTATGAGAGTACAGAAATCCTTCGTGCTCTCGCTTCGATGTTTCTTTTCGCAAAACTTGCTCGATGAACCGGGTTGTTTTTCCGTACGACGCCACCTCGCTTGCGTCCTTCACGACGTTTGACAGGAAGTTCGATAGGGTACGCAACGTTATGATTTTACTCTTCCTTCGATATCGCACCCACTCCAGCTGTGTTCCTGCTGGCAGCTTCTCTGTCAGCTCTTGTATCAGCATAGGGTTTACTAAATGAGTGGTAAGACTTGTAGCTTCGAGATGGTCGGTTAATTGTTGAAAAGTATCTCAGGGCGTCCAAACAACATTCGTAAAATTTAGATGATCTGCGGTAACAGAAGTCGGCTTCTGATTCGTGATTCGCTGGCTGGGCCACAGCCTTTGTCCCACTAACGAATTTGATTCGCTAGGTGGACCGACTGACAAATGTTAAAACCTCTCCAAAAGACAAGTTAGTACTGTGAATCAGTGGCGTAGTTAGAAATTTGGTTTGGAGGGGGTTTTGATGAAAATCGCAAATTTTTTGAAAAAATGCTAAAATTTAATATGAGTTTGATAAATTATTGAAAACTCAAAAACATAAGTAGTCTAACAGATGTCATTCCAGTCTACAAACAAGAAGGATCAACATGGAACAGTTTTCAAACCTCTATAGATTATTTTCTTGTATAATATGTCAATGAAGTCAAAAATTGCGATCTTTTAAAGTGGGATAAATGATCTAAAAAATTTTCAACGTTCAAGATCACCTAATATAATAATCCTTGACTTTGAAGGTTTCACAACTTCGGAAAGTTATCAACATAAAACAGCGCCTGCTTTGATATAGAAATTTTAGTAATTAACTCTCATAGAGGTAATTATGGTGAATTAATTTTTCAAAAATATTAAGAGACATGGTGCCTTCAGCAAAGTTTTTGATAATGTCATTTCAAACAATTTTGTTGAAAATATGAAGACTACATGAATTCAACATATAGGGATTTAAATGGACTGGGCCTGCTATATTTCTTCTTAGTGAACAAAAATTTGGTGAAAACTTTTTTTTTCTGCGCTACGGATAAAATTGTTTGAAACAATCATTGTGAGTTGAGAACACAAAACCTATAACTAAATTATGGATGGATGGAACTGAAACTTGCGTTTCGACTTCATCTCATCAGAATCCGACACTAACTTGGTGGGCGGACTAAGCTTGCGCCGAATTGATGCTAGCTCCTGAAAATGGAATCACTCTTTGTGTTTTTGAGTCCTTTTAATATCTGGGAATTATTTGTTTTATATCCAGTTCCCTTATTTTTTTGTAAGTTTCAAAGGCACCTTGAACGCAATGTGAATTTATTATTTAATTACCGCAGAAGAGATTTATCAAATACAGTAATTTCAGAATAGCTTGTTGTAAAGGTTTTCTACTACTATATTTCGATACTCTGAATATGTGTGATATTTATGTCTTTGACAAAGTTGTTTGAAATAGCACTTTCGAAAACTTTGCTGGAGACATTAAGTCTCGACCCAAATTTGGTTGAAGAGTAATTCTTGTCTATAATAACTTCTAGGAGAATTAACCGTCAAAATTATTCTATCAGCAGATGAACAGTTTTACGTTTTGAAATTCTTCAATGTTACTTAACATCGAAATTTGGCAGTTTCGAATGAATGTGATTGTGACCGTTAAAAATTTATCGAGCATTAATTTTACTTTTCTTTATTAGTCAACCTCACAACTTGCAGTACTAGTACGTAGCACACAGAATTTTAGTACGCCATTTATTGCATCCTGCAAAGAGGCTATTCATATAGTTGATAATACAACAAAAATCCAATGCTCATAAAACCGATCCTGACCTGCTAGAGACAAAATTACATCAGCTTTCAACTAGTTTCTGAAACGTTATTCTTGTTGTTAACCATATTGAATTGTTGTTTAAACTCTACACAATCTAAAAAAAATACATTTTCAGCAAATGTTGAAATGTATGTAAGTTTTCTGTAAACAAGCTTATGTTTTATATGCAATCAACCTATTCAAATTTAGATTCCTATTCGAAAAATTGTCTCTAATCCATATGTTGAAGCATCTTTCCAAAAATGAGCTCATAATAATTCAGACAGTTATTTTATTTTACATTGAAGTAATTTGACAACTATGGGATTTTGGCTAAGAGATAAGTTACAAGATCCCCTTCCCATAATTTTCCAAAAGTTCTCATGACGCTTTAAACACAGTTCTCAATGTAGTGATCAGAGAATATTTTTCCAAAAATACTTTGTGGAATATTAAATTAAATTCGTCAGCATCAATTTTTTTTCAATCCATTTAATTTTGGTTTGGGGGGGGGTTTTAACCCCCAAAACCCCCCCCTGGCTACGCCACTGCTGTGAATGCATCTGTTTACATCTCTAATTACTGTCAAGGAAATTGTTAAGGCAAATTTGATATGAGATTTTGGCGTTCAGAAGCTTTTTAGTTGGACAATGGTCCACCTAGCGGAGGTCCTACTAAAAAGTGGTCTAGGTACAAAGTGACCCACCAGCGAATCATGACATTATTAAAAGATGTGCCAAAATTTGTGACTGTGGTAAAAACCATAATGAAAAGGTGTAAGCCGTTTTGATGAAACGTTTACGTGGTCAGAATTACCATTAATTCTTTTGTTTTACAAATTGTGTTTAATCCTTCAAATTGCGTGTGCAATGCTCATTGAATGATCAAAATTTGACTGAGTTGTAATATATACGTGAAAATATTTGTCTAAAGTATTTCTGACAAGTCTAGTCCTAAATGGCAACTTTGATTACGTAATCGTTTCGTGAAAACATCATCTAATACTTTTAGTTATGGTTTCTTACTTCTGCAAATACCGCCAAAATTTGTGCATATCTTTTAATATTCACATTAGAAATTGTGTTAATTTATGAATAAATCGCAATTTTGAGATTACAGAAACTGAGAGTTCTGAATTCATATGTCTACACTGATACTTCCAATGATTTTTTGACATATTTGACGAATAGAAAAAATCACCATAAAAGGTTATGTTGAAAAAGTCACACTTATTTTGTTACAAAATACAAAACATGCAATGTTGGAAGGTAATTTTTACATACAGGCCAGTGGATGCCTGTTGTGACTAGTATTTTTTCTTGGAGTACTTTCCACTGTCTTTCTCAAAGAATCGAAATGTCTTCCACATATTTCCACATCTCCTAGTAATTGACGTTCAAAATGGCGGTATTTTTAACCTAATTTATTCAATAACTCTTAAGTTTTGGAATAAAAAATGTTGATGTCTTCGACAAATATCTGTAGTTTCTCAAATATCAACAATTTCTCAGAACATTTAAAGAATTGAAAAAATCTCAGAAAAAAGTTATAATAAAAAAATGAATTTTTGGGTGCCTTCCACGAACAACGCGCAGTATCTCAACAACATTACATTTTGGAGAGTTGGCATGTTTAGCAAGTTTTCTTGTAGTAGAATTTTCTATAACTGTCATTGACATCATGACTCAATTTCGAAAGTTAGTAGAAATAAATTTTCTATCTCACTTTTAGGTGGATTAATCACAATTCAACACACATCAAAAGAAGGGGGCTTCCATTATGAAAAAGTATTCCTAACATACCAAATCGCTAAAACCAGCTCCTAGAGCACCATTAATTAAACGCACGTTTTGGTACCATTGCGACCACTGCACAGTGGTCCAGATCGCTAATTTAGTAGGAATTTTTACTTTCTGACAAACCTGTATAATTTAGCCGTATCATGTCTTAGGATGAATTTGTGTACTTTAGAAGATGCTTCTTTTTATTGGAATAGTTATTAGGGTGGTTCTAATTTATCTAAAATACGAAAATAAACTTTTTACTGATGAAAGATAGAGCTCCACAGACATCCACAAAGTTGTAAAGTAACTTATTTTGAATAAATTTGTTGAACATATTAAAGCTCTATCTCTTTTAGTTTTTGTTATACAAGAAATTTAAAAAAAAAGATTAGGGTGTTCCTGAAAAAAACGTTTTTTTAGTATAACTTTCGTATCTTTTACTTTTTGTTAACACAACCTTTGAACAGCTTATTGAAAACTTCAAGCCGAGTATTTTTCTCCAAGACACCGAAGGTCTAACTTTTTTCTTTAAAAAGTTATGGACACTTTTCGTTAAAAAAATAGCCTATTTCAAGGCTCAATATCGCTGATGCGGGCACCTAAAATTGAATTCTGTTTCCGCCACATGAAAGACCATACTTATTAGTATATTTGAGCAAAAATTGGCGAATACGATATTTTTTTAAAATTTGCAATTTAGATTTAAAGTTTGTAGTTTTGCAGGTTCAACGCATTAAAGCATTTACACACATATCGTTGTATTATGAAAAAAGCCACTTTCAAATATCATTCTCTCATCGCAGCAAGCTTTGCATAAGTGAAACGACTGTCAAAAAAGGTTTCTGATTTTATTCGTTTTAAATAAAACTAGTAAATATGGATATTAGTCGAAGAGAGTTGGCGAATTTGCTTATTGCTGGTAAAAAGACAGATGAACTGCTTAAGTTCATTACAAGTAGTAATCCAAATGTAAAATTGAGACTTGTTAATGTTCGAAAGAAATTTTATATTTTGTTAAAACAACCTTTGAACAGCTTTTAGAAAACTTCAATCCACGTTTTTTCATAACTCTGAAAGTCTAACTTTATACTTTCAAAAGTTATGGAAACTTTTCGCTCATAAATAGCCCTTTTTCAAATGTCATTATCTCTGATTGGGGCAAATAAAAGTAAGTTCGGATTGAACCATAGAAAAGAACATACTTTTAAGTATATTTGAGCAAAAATTGGAAAATATTATTTTTTTTAAGCATGTAATTTTAAATTTACTAACCAAAGTTTTAAATTTTATCGCATAGCGACATAAAAGAAATTGCCTAAAGCCTTTGTATTTCCTTTTCTGTTTTGCTTACATATCAACAATACAGAATGTGTTCATTAAAAATAATTTGGCTATGACAACAATTTATGATTTATATAAGGAGAATTTATTCAATGCCAATTAATTCAAAAGTAGATGCATTGCATTTTCAGGTATATCCAGCGAAATGTTGCTAGAACGTATGTATGTGCTATTAACAATCATCAACAGCAAATTGGGAATTAACGCGGATGCTTACCGGAGTTACGCCGAAGATACACGATTGCTTTATGTACGCCTGTATGGTTGGTACGCTCTCTCACCAACCGTGCATAAACTCCTGGTCCATGGAGGAAGCATTATTCAACATAACATGCTGCCAGTAGGTATGTGCAGTGAAGAAGTTCAAGAAACCAGGAATAAAAGTATTCGCAGATTCCGATAATTCCACGCACGCAAATTCGATCGACTCGTCAATCTTGATGACGTTTTCAAGAGACTTCTTGTTTCATCAGATCCTATAATTTCTCTTAAATGTAAACGTCGAATTCAACGAGCACCGCTGGATATACCTGAAAATGCAATGCATCTACTTTTGAATTAATTGGCATTGAATAAATTCTCCTTATATAAATCATAAATTGTTGTCATAGCCAAATTATTTTTAATGAACACATTCTGTATTGTTGATATGTAAGCAAAACAGAAAAGGAAATACAAAGGCTTTAGGCAATTTCTTTTATGTCGCTATGCGATAAAATTTAAAACTTTGGTTAGTAAATTTAAAATTACATGCTTAAAAAAAATAATATTTTCCAATTTTTGCTCAAATATACTTAAAAGTATGTTCTTTTCTATGGTTCAATCCGAACTTACTTTTATTTGCCCCAATCAGAGATAATGACATTTGAAAAAGGGCTATTTATGAGCGAAAAGTTTCCATAACTTTTGAAAGTATAAAGTTAGACTTTCAGAGTTATGAAAAAACGTGGATTGAAGTTTTCTAAAAGCTGTTCAAAGGTTGTTTTAACAAAATATAAAATTTCTTTCGAACATTAACAAGTCTCAATTTTACATTTGGATTACTACTTGTAATGAACTTAAGCAGTTCATCTGTCTTTTTACCAGCAATAAGCAAATTCGCCAACTCTCTTCGACTAATATCCATATTTACTAGTTTTATTTAAAACGAATAAAATCAGAAACCTTTTTTGACAGTCGTTTCACTTATGCAAAGCTTGCTGCGATGAGAGAATGATATTTGAAAGTGGCTTTTTTCATAATACAACGATATGTGTGTAAATGCTTTAATGCGTTGAACCTGCAAAACTACAAACTTTAAATCTAAATTGCAAATTTTAAAAAAATATCGTATTCGCCAATTTTTGCTCAAATATACTAATAAGTATGGTCTTTCATGTGGTGGAAACAGAATTCAATTTTAGGTGCCCGCATCAGCGATATTGAGCCTTGAAATAGGCTATTTTTTTTAACGAAAAGTGTCCATAACTTTTTAAAGAAAAAAGTTAGACCTTCGGTGTCTTGGAGAAAAATACTCGGCTTGAAGTTTTCAATAAGCTGTTCAAAGGTTGTGTTAACAAAAAGTAAAAGATACGAAAGTTATACTAAAAAAACGTTTTTTTCAGGAACACGCTAATCTTTTTTTTTAAATTTCTTGTATAACAAAAACTAAAAGAGATAGAGCTTTAATATGTTCAACAAATTTATTCAAAATAAGTTACTTTACAACTTTGTGGAAGACTGTGGAGCTCTATCTTTCATCAGTAAAAAGTTTATTTTCGTATTTTAGATAAATTAGAACCACCCTAATAACTATTCCAATAAAAAGAAGCATCTTCTAAAGTACACAAATTCATCCTAAGACATGATACGGCTAAATTATACAGGTTTGTCAGAAAGTAAAAATTCCTCCTAAATTAGCGATCTGGACCACTGTGCACTGTGCAGTGGTTTAATTTGACATCTGCAATATATAACACATAATGAAATTTCAACCGACGACTTACACTTATAACCATCATGTTATGTTGACGCAGCATCCAACAATTTTCGAATTCAGCACATCAACCATCAGCACAAGCGCAAATATCAAAGGTTCTTTTCTGACCCACCATAACTATTACACTGAAACCTCCATTTACGAACTCTTTTTTTTACGTAATATTCGATTTACGTAACTTTTTTTACGAACTAAATTCGAAATAACGAACTCTTTTTGGAAAGTTTGAGTTCATACATTATAGCAAGAAGTTATATACTTATGTATCCTTAGTTAATTGTTACTAATATACGTTGGGTATTTTCGGAATGGGGTTGATAAGTGCATGACGGAAATCGATGTCTTGAGCCATTTTGGAATCCAAGATGGCGACTTCCTGTTTAGATAAATTCTCTTTAACCTCAACAATATGGGTATTTTCGGAATGGGGTTGACGAGTGCATGACGGAAATCGATGTCTTGAGCCATTTTGGAATCCAAGATGGCAACTTCCGGTTTAGATACATTCTCTATAACCTCAATAATATGAGTATTTTCGGAATGGGGTTGACGAGTGCATGACGGAAATCGATGTCTTGAACTATTTTGGAATCCAATTCTCTATAACCTCAACAATATGGGTATTTTCGGGATAGGGTTGTTGAATGCTCGATGGAAATAGAACCCATATTGTTCGTTATCAAGAATATTGCTCAACCGCCAATTGTCATATTGAACTTGGAAAAGGTTCCAATTGTCCATTTTCAGCATCTACTCGTCAAGCCCGTTCCAGAAATACCCATATTGTTAGGGTTATTGAGAATATTGATCAACCGGAAGTCGCCATCTTGAATTTCAAAACGGTTCCAGATGCCCATTTTCATTATCTACTTGTCAAGCCCGTTCCAAAAATATCCATATTGTTAGGGTTATCGAGAATATTGCTGAACCAACGAATATTAATAAGAATGTGAAGCAAACTTTTTTTATGAACTAAGTCCCAAATAACGAACACTTTTTTTTACGAACTAATTCAATTTACGAACCCCTGGTTTGGTTCGTAAATGGAGGTTTCAGTGTATAAAGAATAATTTGAAAATCTTTCGTTAAAATGTGATTTCGTTGAATATTTGAAATAACAGTCCGAAGTATAGTCACGACATTTCGGTTACATCACAGACATTATCCACCCATCTCTTTACTATTTAGGGCATTATAAAAAAAACTTAAAAGCTTAAAATGTGCGTTAGTTAGAGAAGGGGAGAAAATCAAATGAACTCCTTACTCGAAGAAAGTAGTTTATTTCGATGTTTCGGCCAGATTTGCGATTTAGGTTGCGGAGGCCTTCTTCGGTAACAGAATGGGCAATATTCACGCCGGTGATCAATTTACTCAGCTCTTCATCATTGCGAATGTCCAGCAGCAGTTGACGTGGGATGATTCTGATCTTCTTGTTATCACGGGATACGTTTCCCATCAGTTCCAATACTTCGGCGACAAGATATTCCAGCACCGAAATGCTCGGCGTAAAGACCCTTTCTCAGCAAACGATGGATTCGGTTGGGATGAAACTGAAACTTTCGTGTCACCTATCCTTCTTTACCGCGTCCAGACTTAGCGACCATTTGTAGACTTGTAGTCAGCACGAGTGTAACACAGGAATGATGCCGCATTTGCATATGACCCCCGGTTCTGTACTCGGTTCAGTTTACCTTCGAAGCCAAAGGGGCTGGTCATCGAATGAAATCAGTTTTCTTTCGCAGTTAAAGAGCTGGAGCTTCGAACGAAAACTGTTCAGGATTTGTGACTCGGTGCATGTAAAATGAACCAAGTAACCAAGATAAGTTTAGTAATAAAACGAATAAAATGCATTAAATGAATTAAATGAATATAGCAAATCAATTTAGGAACTTAAATAAAATAAAAAAATATTGTAAATGAAATAAAAAGATGAACACAAAAAAATCAGAAGACTAAAATCAATAAACTGAATTACATGATTTTTTTTTCGAGAGTTGTCCTACTGGAGCTGTAGAGCTAGGTTCTCGGAAGGGCTCTCCGTCAGAATCACATACTATAATTTGCAGACGAGACAGGCAATGGCGCCCACTAAAACACTACTATAGGCCAATTGCAGCGGGCCGTGATTCTGAATGTGATATTCATTGTACGGTTCAGATATGTGCGGGAGTATGGACATCGCAATCGCGTGTATCATCGCGCAGAGCTCGAGCGTTTGTATGTTAATGTGTCCGATCGATTGTGTGTATGTATGACGCGTGTGCAAACGTGTACGTAGCTTCGCGTCTATGAATTCGATTTTGTAATCGTGTGGCCATTCAAATATTCTAATGCGATCTTGGATGGTTAAGTGGACCGTAATTCTGCTATTTAGTTTTCGGAGTATGGTTCACATTCTGACAGGGAGTAAATTATACCATATCAATTGAGTTCCCGGTCATGTCGCCATGGAACGTGTTGTCCAGTGGATATGAAAGCTTTCTCTTTTCAATCGGCCCAATAGACCTAGTCTACTGATACCACCCAAGTAGGAATTCATATCCGTAAAAGTTTACTCTGATACTTCGAAAATCAATACAAATTCATGAACAAAGTTTGGACGATTTTCATTCAGTCGTCTATTCCAAAGCACGATTTTAATATTCGTTTATTTCTATCCAATGCTCTTCAAAGTTAAATAGCCTGCGAATAAATACATCAATACAACAAACATAAAATTTGTTCCTTTCATATCGTAAAATGATGCATTGCACTGTCTAAGTCGGTTTCAGAAAAATAAACAAGTCATTTCTCTTTCCTCTCGCTTTTTATTGATTCATAGCCGCCATCATTCGCCGAGGCATATTTGATTCTTTGTTGAAATATTATGATTCCATGCCACCGCACAAAAGTGATTTGCCCTTCGCTTCGTGCTTCATCACGCCTAGCAATCTCGTCGAAACCATCCTACACGCACAACATTCATCTACTTTCACCACCCAACCAAACCCCGTGAGGCAATGTGTAGCACCCGTCGAATATACTTTGCAAACTACCATCAAAATCCCATTACTTCTCGACGCCCGCCATCATAGCGCTTGATAGTTGAGCATCATCAGCTGGCCGGAGTGGAGGAGGGGGCGGTAAGGCGCCAATATCGCAAATCAAGCTTATCCCGTGCTGTAGCTTCTTGCTACACGGAGCTAAGACATTTCCTCAGGACTGAAAATGTTACAACATCAAACACGATTCAAGCACTCTATGAAGACCCAGATAGGTATATATTTATAGCATCATCGACCTATAGGCCCACGCGAAGCGGCGGCGCTTTCCTTAATGTTCTAAATTTTGTGCCCGGATGAAGTCAACGGAATTCCGCGACGAAACGCCGCCGTGAAACGCCGTGCTGTGTTATCACGCGAGCAGCAACTTGAGAAAAGCATTTGACCGTGACCTGCCCCGTTTACCCGGTTCGTCGGTGGCTTCCAAAGCGAGTAGTCTTCCGTTCGGGTTGGCTTGTTGGTTGCTGGATTCATCACGGTTTGACTATTCTGCTGCTGATAGTGCAATTTGCTATACAGTTCGGAGGGTGTGAGTTTTCCCATGTCTAGGTAATAAACTATGGGATAAAGTTCGACACAATGGTTTGTTGCGAGTTGTCGAGTGGCACTTGAACGTGTTCACAGTCACGGGGAGTGTTAGTTACATTTTGAGGGTCTGGCATCTAGCGAAGATAAATGAGGCATCCGGGTGCGTGATTGTATCTAGATTTTAAACTCAAACATGACGTGGTAATCGGTTCCCCATTTCTTCCTTGACGTATCTCTTTACGAAATGCTCACACAGGAAAACGCGATTGATCCTCCTATTTCGTTGAAAGACGTAGTAACGCGCGATGGGTATTAACAAGTTCCTTGTAAAAGTATAATTAGTTTAAACTTTGAAGATTTTTTCCTAGGCCCACAGGACCGTGTCTCATATGCCAATCGACTCAGCTCGACGATTTTTGACAATTTCTGTGTATGTGTGTTTTTCAAGAGCGTAGAAAAAAATTTCAAAAAACCTTGAGTAAGTAGTGAAAAATGTACCAATCTCAGCGTCTCAGGGAACAGGTTTGGGTCACCACCCGACCCGCTAAAATCGCTGCTCTTGCCCAAAACCGGATTCCTTCCCGGCATTACCTTACGGCATTACTACGGGGAGGTGTTTTCATGTTCATAGCACCCACCCTAATTCAACTACTTAGTAGTTAATTCCTTTAGTAGGCTTACAGCTCCACTTCTCGACACACCACTAGTTCTCGACCATCCACACAGGTTGGCAGGTTCTGCATGACAGTCAGAAAGCTAGCTGTGGGTCGAGACTTAGTGATCTTTCCCTACGAACCCCATCTGGGCGGCAAACTTCAGATTGTCTAATTTACCGAGCCCTTCGTCTCCCTTGAGCCATTCAGCACCACAATTCCCTTCTCGTACCATTCAACCAGCACCACTTACTCGTTGAGCTCCCGATTTATTCGCTACTACTACGATAGTTACTCGGTCTAGTCCCCGACGATGGACCTAGCCTACTCCGACGGAGAATTCGCCGGCGAGAGAAGTTCTCCCGAAACCGAGCCAACCAATCAGATGTCGAGATCATCTTGGCGATTCCGGTGGAACAGGATGTTCGGTTCGCTGTTGTCCCGACGACCCGCGACTTGTGGTGTCTCGTTGCGTCTACTCAGTCTGGTCCCTGGCAGTGAATCTAGCTTACGCCGGCGGAGAGTTTCCCGGCGATACCGATTCTTCTTTAGTTTTAGCACGAGAACTTCCCGTCCGGTGCCATTTAGCGGCGTAACTCCTTTAAGCCCTTTGGTTCCCTTCTCGTTTCATTTCGCCCCATTTTCCCAATGAGCCATTCAGCTCCCGACTTTACTAAAATCTTGTTCGAGAACTGCTTGGTCTAGTCCCTGACGATGGATATAGGCTAGTCCGGCGGAGAACTCCCCGTCGAGAAAGGTTCTCCCGGAACCAAGCCAGCCAACCAGGTGTCGAGGTCAGTTCGGCGATTCCGGTGAAGCAGTCCGGTTCATTGGTGCCGTGACAACCCGCGACTGGTGGTACCCCGTCGCGGTCTACTCAGTCTAGTCTCCGGCGATGAATCTAGTTCACGCCGACAGAGAAAGATGTTCTCACGGTCCAATTCTCCTTGGTTTTCGGTATATTTCTCTCGGTTCAACCGGTAAGGTACGGTGGTCGAATCGGTTCGAATTCCGAGTGGAGCGTGTCGTCCAATTCGCTGGCGCCCCGGAAACCCATAGCTTTATTGCGGTCTACTCGGCTAGTCTCCGGCGGTGAATCTAGCCTACTCTGGCGAAGAGTTTCCCGGCGGTGATTGCTCTCCCGAAACCGTTACTCGCTGTTCATTACGCAATTTCCGCTGTAAGGGTGTCATGATCTGCGCCATCACTCTATTGATCGCTTTCCACGTGTTCACGTCACTTGTTATTTTGTAGACGAAATTACCCGGGTTGGGTCCGGTTCTCCCGTTTCGAGCATCTTTCTTCGTGTCGCTTCGAATCTCGGACATTCAAAGACCAAACGCTCTGGTATCTCCTCGAAGTTCTGAAAAAAAATCGATTTTAAATATTTAAAGTCCATCCGTGATTTGGATGAAATTTTGTTCCAAGATAGGCAATTATGTTCCCTACCCACCGTCAAAAATTCAAGCTGGGTACTTTTAGGGAAAAAACGTTATTTGAAAAAAAAAAACTTTTTTCAAACTGAATTTTTTCAGTGTATTTTAATCGAAAACTAAATCAATGAAAGTCACAATCAGCTCAGAATCAAATTTCACAACTGAGGGATTCCATGAGAAACCGACAGATCGCAAAATATGACCATCGTCGATTCGAACGAAACTTTACATTTGTATTCGGTTTATGAATTTCCATGATTTTCTCTGGTAATTGCAGTATTCTAATACAAGGGCAATTTTTCAAAAGGGCGTAAACGTTTCCAGGCGCAAATTTCAATTTTTTTGTTCGATTACACTATTTTATACAGTAAAACTATCTGAGAACGAGTAACAAGGAATGAATACTTCTGCACGAAAAAAATATGCGCTGAAAAAAATGTTGTGTCATTTTTCACAACAACAAAAATTTATGTTAAAATTTAAATTGCAAAAAAAACCATTTTTTCTAAGTTTTTATATTTAGTCAACCAAAACCTAAGGAGAAAAGAAATATTTTGAATGTAATTTCATGATGGAGAAATTATCAGAAAAAAAGTTTTTCTAACAATAACTTTATACATATTTTTAAATTCCATACTAATTGACATACAAAACTGTAATTTTATTACAGAATATAAGTATCTTTCTAAATCAAAATGCAATTAACAAATATCTTCCAAAATGCGATAATTTTCGAGATATTTGGAATTTTGCTCCAAAAAGAACAATTAATTCATGTAATTATTTCCTTTTTAAAAGTTATTCGCGTTACCCCATCACAAATTGTCAAAAGTCTTATGTTTATCGTTTTTTTTAGTGTATTTGGATCATGGAGAAGCTTTAAATAAAAAGTTTTCCTAACAACAACTTTTGACAAATTTTCATAATTCATACTATTTGCAGTCAAAAGTAGAATTTTATTTTTGAATGATTCCAAACGCCATTTTAAATCGAAATTCTTATAACAAAAATTTTTCTGAAATGTAGTAGTTCTCGAGATATTTTAAATTTTGTTTTAACAACCCAATTATTTTGTTTTATAACAACCTTTTCAGAAGTTATTCGCGTTTCTCTATCAACAGCAATTAGTTTTTCGTAAGGGTAATAACATTTCCTGTAACTTTCCCAATGACATCAAGGCGGTATTGTAAACCATTTGAAAGCTACATGAAAACAACCAAAATATAATTGAACTATATAGTTTAATCATCAGATCCTATGGTACAAAGATAAGCCATCCGAAGTGTAATCGTAATAATTTACGTCCGGAGGTCGCCGTTTTGGATTTCAACATGGCGTCAGACATAAATTTCTGGCACCTGATCGTCAAGACCATTCCGAAACTACCTTGTCTGTCTAGATTCTATATTGTGAACTCTGGATTCTGCACTGTGAAGAGTGCTGAATCCAGAGTTCACAATCTAGGTTCTGGACTCTGGAGTATGTGCTGAGGACTCTGGGCTCAGTATTTTTGGATAAGAACTCTAGACTCTCATCATACCCAGGGATAGCATAAGGGTTAGTGCATTGAGCGGGAGTCTCAAAGGTTGCGAGTTCGAATCTCGTCTCTGGGGGAATTTTTTTTCACATGATTGCTTAGCTTCACTCACCATTTTCGATCGTTTTTCTCCCTTTGGATACCACCAGTCCTCTAGACTCTGGTTTTTGGTCTTTGGGCTCTGGACTCTAGGTTTTGGACTCTTAGCATCTGAACTCTGCGCTCTGGACTGTGCATTCTGCACTCGGAATTCTGGATTCTGGACTCTAAGCTTTGTCTTCGGAACTTTGGGTTCTGATCGCTGCGCTATGGACTCTGGACTCCGTATTCTCGTCACTGAACTCTGTATTTTGGACTCTAGACTCGCCTCAGTATTTTGGGTTAAGGACTCGCGACTCTGGATTCTGGTCTCTCTACTCGGGACTCTGGACTCTGGGCTATGGAATCTGGAGTCTGGGTTCTCTCCTCGGGATTATGTGTGCTGGTCTCTGGGATATAAATGAATAAAAATATTTTTTTTCGAATACTTTTCTTCAAAAATTTGACAAATTTTGTGAAAAACACTCCTACAACAATTTTTGTAGGATTTGTCATTTTTATACTATAGCCATTTGAAAAAAATGGTGATAAAAGTTTGACCCTTTTCAAAAGACAGTCCAGATCATTTTTGGAAAAACAAAGTATGCAAAGTGGCTGTTTGTGACAAAGTCTTCATGTACAGAAAGTTTCATTAAAATCTGAGAGGGTGCTGCCAACTCTGAATACGAATTAGCGCGAAATTCGTCAAGAGGTTTGATTTTTTTGTATTTACAGATAATTATGACAGATATCTTCACTCTCCTTACATACACTCTAGGTGTAATGAGCATGGGCTAGTCGTAATCTTATTAGAACCACCGCATTTTTTCGCAAGTATTTAAGGTTGAACAGAGAAAGCGCAAAAATCGAAAACGAAAAAAGCAGTTTTTTTCCACACCGTGTGTTAGATCTTCATAAAAATCAATCATCAGTACTGCACCAACATTCTACATAAGCTGATAGATTTTTACGGTGTGAAAAAAACTGCTTTTTTCGGTTTTCAATTTTTGCCCATTCTCTGTCCAACCTTAACACACTGCCAATGAGAAGTTGGTTCACGTATTTGCCGGTATTTGTTGTTCACAGTAGCAATTCAGATATTTTCCCAAGACTGTGCCAAGAGGTTCTATAAATGACATAAATGCATTTGATTAAAACCTTCAAATATAATTTAACTTCTAAAATTCATAGAAAAATAAAAATATTTTTAAAAAATTGGGCATTGGAAAAGTTTTTAAAGCCGTTTCCATACGATAATTTTTGTTCAAAAACGTCAATTTTTCATAAATTAGAACCTCTAGATGATTTTTAGAAAGTTGATCTCTTCTATAAAAGTGCTTTAAATATGCATATCCTTCGTTCTGGCAAATACAATACAACACATATTTGTATTTGGTTCTAGAGTTGAGTCCCATGACTTTTCGTATATCGATTCTTTTGGGACAACCTTACGAAAAATTCTGTGTATACTACCAATAATCGCAAGTCAGTCTCAAGTATCTCTATAAAAATATCTTATTCTTCATTCTCCAATTTACAACTCCCAACAGGCCAAATCAGTCAACCAGAAACCACCAGAAGTGTTTAATATATCGCACAATTCCGAAAATTAAATTAAAATAGTATGTACTATACAGTATTACGCTAAAAACGAAAAGCGACATTTAAAATCTAATAAAACTGCTGGCATGAAATATTTTTGCTACAATTTTCATGTTCAATTGGCCAAAACATTTACGCACACAACAATAAACCAAAAGGACAATTAGAGCTCTGCTTCAACGTTCCAATTTGACTTCTTGTTGTTTGTGCTAAATATCTACGCTCATCATAACCTCCATTCCACATACATATGTTACACCCAAATTAGGATCCAACCGCCAGCAGAGCCCATAAGCGATTAGAGAACGTCAGTTCAAATTCAATTACGGTCACGGCGGAACGGATAAAACATATCTGCTCCCCCTATTGCCTCTGGGAACGGATCAAACCGTCGGACCGATGCTACCTACAGCATGCGAATTATCAAAAGAACGCTGAGCTGCCAAATCCGCCACCATTCAGAGTTGGGTTGTTCAGGTGCCACGAAAATCCCTACGGGACAGCTTATCACGCTGGGCGAACCTCGTTGCCCAAGTATGCTATATAACCGGATCTTGGAAGCCCTCCTAAGCCCTGTCACAATCTGTCGCACCTGTTGTCCGGGGTTTATTCGCACCAAAGCACACGTTTGTGTTTTCAAACTGGACCGCGTCAAAGCTGGTTGGGGGGGGGATGGTAGTCAAAAGTCTGGCAAATTACGATTAGGTATGTATCTACGACCGGTCAGAAGCAGTCCGAAGCAGCTGAACAGCATACCGGCCCCATGCATGGTGGACATGGAATCGTCACCCTGGGAGTCATTAGTTATGGGAGCCGGAATGTGAAATGTGCGATAAATTTAGAATATTTTACACCGTGGAAGCGCAGCTTGTTGCCACACATGCTAATATGGGTTGGTGGTTTGGCTTTATTGTACGTGATAATTTTGATTTGAGTTATGACACGGTGTCGGATGTAGAGGTTCGCTTCGAATGGGAAGTTCTTTGGGTTAATGGAAAATTGATGGTTCCGTCGGACAGATAGAAAATCTCGACCACAGTCAATCCAAAACGATTGGATTGTTGTGTGTAGAATTTAACGGAGGTATCGGTTGCATGGATTTTTGATATAGATTGTTGCATATCATTTTGTTTATTTAGAAAACCTATTTCAATCTTCAATAACAAATTAAAATCTTTTTTAAGTTTAAATTCATAAACGAGGCAAAACATTGGAACTGAATTTCGTCTACGTTACAGACCTAGAAGTTGATTCTCAGCTTGCAGGACAGTTCGATGAGGAAATAGTATAACGATCCTCCTATGAAACCAAGCTTTTTCCAATGGATATGGGAGTCCCAAAAAGGTTTATCACATAGCATTCATACTATTACTGTTTTTAAAGCTGCGCCATAAGGGTATGCCAGAATCGCAAAGACAGAGACTTAAACGCTTTTCGCGTGTCTTTTCCAACAATAACATCCACTGAAGAGATAAACTAGTTGGTTTCACTAACTTGAAACAACGGAATGGTTCACTGTGAGAAAGGTACGTCAAATTAATATCAGAAGTTGAACTAAAAGAATTTTGTTTCGACTCAAAATGACGCGTAGTAGGTGAAGGCTATTATGTTTGACAACTGTTAGTTCAAAGTTACACAATTTGTTACATGGAGGGAAAGGGGAGTCAATTTAGGGCAATTCTTGCGCGATGTAATGTACGAATTAGTCTTAAGTTTTTTGTAAATAAATGATTTTAGTGACGATCATGAAAAAGGTATACACAGAAAAAAATATTTTGTAATTTTAAGTTTATTTTCATGCACATATTTGGAGCATGAATATAAATGTAAAATTAAGTTTCACCAAAAATCCACACGACTTTTCGTGCTTTCTTGAACGAATTTTATTATAATTCTACACGTGTGTGGAAAATTGCACTTCCTTCAAACGGAAAACCAATGCACTTCAATGTATTTTTTACACGCTTATTGCTGTAAAATGAATGACATTTAATATTACACGAATGAAAGTGTTAAATTGAATGCTTTTTGAGGCTCCAATTGAGTGCATTGATTTTAACGTAATTTTCAATCAAAGTTTTGATTCAATCTTTGTATGTTTACATTCGTATTGATTTACATGTCGTCTAAATTTCATTATTTTTATGTGTGTACCTTAGGGTTTTCAGTATAAATCAATGTTATTTGTTGCTACACAGTAATGTGTAGGACAAACATGTTGTGAGATAAACTTTCTGCCCAATGCATGAACTCTGATTGTACTCCTCGCTAATTTACTTGTAGAATACGGAGCACTCAAACTATACGAGTACTGAATTATAATTTAAAATTCAATTGAAACGTTCTCAGCAAATATGAGCAATTGAAACCTTCGCTATAAATTAGATGGAACGTTATACTCGCATCCCCCATTGAGAGTTCAGGGAGTCTTTGGGAGTTTTTTTCCCGGATCTTTTCCGCTCTGCTCTATACTAAAATGTAAAAACTATTTAGGCCATCACAATTTTTTTTAAAAAATTAAGGCATCACCCTTCAAAATCACTGAAAAAAATCAGGGGGTAAATAATTTTTTTCTAATAACCAAAAAATTGTCACGTTTTTTATAAGGCAACAATAGATTTCATAGAGATTTGCTTTTCGTCAATGAAAACTATTATGGTAGTTTTGGAAATTGCCGTCCCATGAATATTTTTAATTTTGACAATTTTCGGGTTGCTACGACGTCCGAAAAAAATTGTCGATCCACTCTAACATCAAACGAAACGACTACTGTTCACGGACGGAAGGACCCGCCTGCGAATATTCAAATAAACATCTCTTGGAAAGGCTAATACAGACCGACTTCGATAAAGATCGGTTGTTGCATTCGAAAATAATTTAGATAATGAAACAGTCTGAATTCAAATCAGACTGCTGGCGATTTATATGTGGTTCAATATTCAATATGCATGAGATTTACCGAAAGGTTTTCAGCATTCGAAGAATTCATATGGGATCGTAGTGTTCATACCTTATTTACACTGCCATATGTGCGATTCAAATGAACTTCACCAGATCAAAGTCTGGTACTAAACCTTCCATTTATGACTAAGCTTGTGAAAATCAATTAAGCCGTTTTCCAAGGAGCCGAATAGACTTTAATTCTGAAATATTCCAAGAACCTGACCTGGAACGTGCGAAATTGTCGAGATGGACGTTGGAATCAAAAGGACTTTGACTGAGCATCAGCGTTAGGCCATCGCAAAAAAAATTTTTTTTTGAATTCTCAAAGGCCCCTCCTCTCATATTGTGACAAATGTCAAAGTAAGCTCAGATGCCAAATTTCACATCATTTGGACAATTCTAGACCCCCGCCCACTTCGCTTGAAATTTTTGAAACTGGTGCTATGGGAAAATGTGGAGGAAAAATATATTGAATGCTATAACTTTTGAAATAGCAATCAGAAAAATACAATTTATACCTCTTTTTAAAGGAAATAACCTTAGTATTGGAATGAAGATATTCCTGTTCCTATAAAAATACGGGATTGTGGGGTATTGGGTCACATTGGCCCCAAAATCCCCTATTTTTTTATTTTTTCTTCTCCGTGGTGCAAACCATACATATTTTGCAGTTTTTCTAATGTGAAAAAAATCTCAGAAATCGAACGGAATCTTTTATACCTTTGTCCGAATACGAGAAGTTGGGGTTATAGGGCCTTTTGTCATTCATGTTAAATTTTATCATTTTCTCGTGCATATATCTCTATTATTCTTCATTCAATTTTAATAAATTGTACCTTGTTAAACGTGGAAAATTTTTATAAATACAACAAAAATAGATTCGTTTGGGTTAAAACTCAAAAACATGAAATTTTTTGACATTAACTCTACAAACCACATTTTTTCATTAAATGTCCTAATACCTCAACTTCACCTATTTTTCCAGGTATGAAACTTTTCTCATGTGATTCCTAAGCGCATTTTTCACTATGAATAGTAAATTAAATAAGAATTTTGTTGTTAAATGGAGTTAATGTGTGCGATTTTATGATAAAAATGTGAAATCGAGACTATATGTCAGATAATTTGATGTTTCTGAATTTTACCGGTAACGAATCTGCTTTTATTTTGTTTCTTGAGATTTTCCACGTTGAACAAGGTACAATTTATGAAAATTGAATGAACAATAATAGAGATATATGCACGAGAAAATGATAAAATTTAATATAAATGACAAAAGGCCCTATAACTCCAACTTCTCGTATTCGGCCAAAGGTCTAAAAGGTTCCGTACGATTTCTGAGATTTTGTCACATTAGAAAAACTGCAAAATATGTATGGTTTGCACAACCGAGCAGAAAAGTTCAAAAAAATAGGGGATTTTGGGGTCAAAATGACCCAGTACCCCACTTTCCCGTATTTTTATTGAAAAAGGAATATCTCCATTCCTGTACTAACGTTATTTCCTTTAAAAAGAGGTATAAATTGTAATTTTTGATTGCTACTTCAAAAGTTATAGCATTTAATATATTTTTCCTCCACTTTTTCCCATAGCACCAAGTACAAAAATTTCAAGCGTAGTGGGCGGGGGTCTAGAGTTGTCCAAAATGATGTGAAATTTGGCATCTGAGCTTACTTTGACATTTGTCACAATATGAGAGGAGGGGCCTTTGAGAATTCAAAAAAAAATGTTTTTTTTTGCAATGCCCTAATCAGCGTTCAAGATGGCTTTTGCAAAGCTAAATGTAGATCTTACAAACAAAGGTACCATCAGCACTTACCGCAGGGAGAGCCGGCAATCCATTATCAATGTTAATTTTTGTAGCCTTGGAGTGACAGGAAAGATGGACCGGAAAGTGTGCGAGGATATACCCACAGTGACCATCAAGCGATCTAGTACAACATTGGTAACAGGACGCGGTTTGAATAACGTGGGAGATATATGAACGAGTGAAGGTGGAAAACAGCGATCATTCACAAGGACGTGTCCGTCGAAGATCTTAAACTGAATCCTCTTCAGCCTAAATGCGGACGAGTTTACGGTAGTACCAACAGCGGCGGGTAATGCGACCATACCGAGGAATGGGAAACCGAGAAACGGTCGCCGGGTGCAATACGACGATTACCAACCTACGTATAAGTTGTCTCTGAGCTTGGGGAAGAAATTAGAGGGCTCGTAATGACACCAAAAGAGGGAAATGAGCTGCAACCGCTCTCAGCAAAACAGTTAAGCTGAACAAGGAAGCCTGCATTGATGAGCTTTGCCACAAAGCCAACGCGAATTCTCCAGGAGACGCCTACAGAATTGGCATGGCAAAGATGAAAGTCCCAACTGCACCACCTGAAGGGTGCCCGGAGAAGATGGAGGTCACCATCGAATGGTTTTTCCCGCAACATGAACCAATTTTCATCGTACAGTGAGGAGGATGATCACCAAGAAGAAGCTTACCGAGAAACAGCTGATCGAAATGGCGAAAGCCATGAAAGTGAAGAAGGACCCAGGACCCGATAACTGGAAGCGACAGAAGCTGATGTTGCTTCCGATACCGGGAAAACATGGAGATCTTCCAGCGTATAGGTCAATATGTTAGAGAGAGTAATCCTGAACAAACTAACCAAGTACACGGACCGCGAGAACGGCTTGTCATGCAATTCGACTTCCTTATAGGCAGGTCTACAGTGAGTGCCATCCGAACGGTTGTGGGAGCTGTGGAGACAGCAGAGAAAAGGATATCGCTATTGCGTGGTGGTTACCTTAAACGTGGTGAATGCTTCAAAAGTATCCACAAGCTGGGAAGCAATCGCCATTCGCAGTACAACATGAGCAACTCTGCAGGATATTACAGAGCTACTCTGTGCCGCACACTGATCAACAAGACAGACTAAGAACAATGACAACTACGACTGACGCTCCTCGGCCCGACGCTGTGGAACGCAGTGTACGATGGAGTATTGAAACTGAACCTTCCCACAGATGTAACGATTTTCGGTTTCGCGGATGATGTGGTGTTCCAAGTA
Organism: Topomyia yanbarensis; assembly: GCF_030247195.1. NCBI lineage: Eukaryota > Metazoa > Arthropoda > Insecta > Diptera > Culicidae > Topomyia > Topomyia yanbarensis. The sequence goes on from NC_080671.1 coordinate 80,418,096, forward strand.
ATGGGAGAATCACTAGAAGAGGTGTAGGAACTCGCCACGGAAACCTTGGTCTATAAATAATGCATTTTGAAGGAAATGAGTCAGAGAATCTATAAAAAAAATCTCAGAACTTTTCTTGCTATATCTCAGCAACCAAGCAAAATATCAAAATTCTGAAAACGCCACATTGTAGTGATTTATTAGACAAGTAATGTGGCATATGTAACTCAAATTACCACAAAATGGCGTTTTTGTAATAAGATATCACAACAGTGACGACTTAGCATCTACCGTATGAGTGTAGTAGCAATTTAATTGCTGATTAAATTGAAATTTTCTTATTACGACAATAATACGTCATTTTGATCAAAATAATGCGTTTTATAAGCGTAAAAGGTACAGCGTGCGTTACAAGCTGTTGAACTGTTAGAGTTTGCTTATACATATACATAATGCGAAAATGTCTCAATAAGTACACGAGCGAATTTAATATTTTAATCCAATAGAGTAAATAGTGTACTACGTATTAACGGTATTAACTAGCCCAATCGATTAAACAGATACAGTGTCGGTCCATATTTATAAACACCCGGTTGTTAAGCAACCCAGATTTTACAAACTTTTGTATCAAAATGTTAAGGGTCCACAACATCAAATTTTCAAACTGACAGCTCAGATCTATTATTTAGTGTTCAGCCTATGGGTTCAAATTCTATAATAACGTAGTCAAAATCTAGATTGTGTAGAGTAATTAACCAAATATTTACTCTGATAACGAAAACAGCAAAATTAGAGGTTTGTTGCACATCCACGGTCCAAGCGTTAAAATATCCTCCTATAATAACCGGCATTCGCCCGACTAACGAGTCAATCAATTCATACTTAGGGGCCGTTCATAAACCACGTAGACTCATGTCCCCTTGGGTCTGGCAAAAGTCTACGCTTGTCTACGAGGGGGGAGGAGGGGTCTTTTAAAAAGTCTACGTAGACTTTTATTTTTTGTTATTCTCGTATTACTAATTATAAATGAGATTTAAAGAGAGTTGTATTCAAAGTATCGGTCTATTCAGTTAGGATTAAGTGGTTTAATTTTTTATTTATTGATATCGGTGGTTAAAGCAGTAGTGTCATTAAAATTCTACAACAAAGAGTTTACTCGAGTTAATCAGTTTCTCTTGCAATCATTTACACTGATTTCAAAATAATTAAACACCCGTTACATTTTACGTCTTGACCCTACGCAACTCCGTGCAGGCCGGTTCTACTATATTTATCTTCGAAAATATGCGGAGTTTGATACTTTACGATAATATTCTCAGGTGATATGGGTATTTATTACATAAAAAAATAAATATATTTTTGGAAAGATTTAAATAGCTTCGTTCCCTTAATCACATAAGGCAATTTATATTGTCTTATTATCTTAGAAATATTGAAATTTGTTCACGAAAATTGAAATTTGTGTGCATGTTTGGTTTATTATTTTAGTCTAGATGATAGTACACACTTACAGTATTATTTTGTAATTGTTTTTAATAATTTAACAATTTTGAATGCACTAATAAGCCTGTTTATCAATTCTGCATTGTTGGTGTAGGTAGCACGGTGTATTTATTAGAATAATTTTATGCAAAAAAATTCAGCATCTCTGAAACTTCGGAATATGAAAGAATGGGCTTTCCCCTTTCATTTGAAACTAAGATCAAAATAATCCGTCGGGGGGTCCAGAGTAACTTTTTTTTTTGAAGTTTTTTTCGTAACAATATAGGTTTTCCTACTGGAGATAGTTCATATTTCTGTCCCTAGATGGTGCTTTATACATTCGAACAACACTAAAAGTGAGAATTTGATAGAAAATTTAATTGTCTACAAGTTTGTTGACCTCTGAAAATTGATCTGAAATCATCCGGAAAAGTTGTTCAAAATTGTAACAAAGTTATATCTAAGATAGTTTCCCACGAGGCCTAGTGGTTTGGAAATATGCTTTCTCTCAGAAAAGTATTTGAGAAAAATCTTTCCCGATAGGTTCGAAGGGACTACCATTCATCGGAAGGTATTGCTTGGTTACAAGGGTTTGGTTACATTTATGTTTTAGAGAGGACCATGCGTCGTACAATTTAGGTTATGATCGCTTAAATCAGCTATTATAATTCCGTTCAAGACAAAATGTTGGGAATTTAACGCAAACCACAGCAGAAACTGTCCAAATTAGTGGTTAGCGTGAAACGATTTATTCAAATTTTCTCCGCAAAGCATATTGTGGCAGTTGGATTTTACGGCCATTGCCTATCAATTATGCGAGATATCGTTACTAAATTGATCCTAGATTATGCGATATGTATTACTTTTGAAAACAAAATATTATTTGAGTACAACAATAACCTTATATACATAGACGTCCTCGAATATATCCCAAAAAAAATTATCTTGATCCAAAAACTCAAAGTTTTTTGTTCACTGTTTGTCACATTGAGTAATTTTGAAAACGAATAATCAGCGTTTTTAACCAAGCGTTGCAATGAAATCCGCGAAATATTGCAATGGTGCGTTAAAAGTTTCCTTTAGTAATATAAAGTTTGAAGTTCAGGACAAGTCAATTTAATACGAAGATGCTAACATAGTAGGATGTAAGAATAGTTATCAGGCATCCCTGAGAACAATCGAAAAAAATGAAAAAGACGGTATACATAATTAAAAAGCTGTTTCTGCGAAGGAATCACTCACCATCATGAAAAAGAATATTAATATCATACTAGTTTGGTCAACACTTATCTAAAACTTCTCACCCCAAAAATATGAATAGTGCCCTGTATCAGGGAATCATAATTTTCAGCTAAAAGATGAGACTTTCCAAGCTCTCAAATTCCGCTGATTTCACTATTGAACTAAACACAACTATTTGGCAAATAAAAAAAGTGCTTGTGGAATGACAAACCACTAGGTCTTCTGTGAAACTAACTTAGACTTAGAATTCGTTAAAATATTAAACTACTTTTCGGGATAATTTCAACTCGGTTTTCAGTTGGTAACAAAGTTGTAGACAATTAAATAATCTATCAGATTCTCATTTTTAGTGTTGTTCGAATGTCTAAAGCACCATCTAGGGGCAGAAATATGTACTAGTTCCATTGTAAAATCTATGTTTTCATGAAAAAAAACTTCAAAAAAAAGTTGCTCTAGACCCCCCGACGGATTATTTTGATTTTGGTTTCAAATGAAAGGGAAAAGCCTATTCTTTCATATCCTGAAGTTTCAGAGATGCTGAATTTTTTTTGCATAAAGTTGTTAAAAAAAGACACCGTGGGTAGCACTTCGGTCAAAATTTGAACTAGTTATAGCAATATATCTTTTTACATATACTTGAGTAACTAATCTTGAAAGAAGTATTCCGCTACACAAACGTTGGAAAGCACCTTGAATTGGTATTAATTGATTTAATCAATCATAGACAAAAACCAATGTAAAAACCTTTCTTTAATATTTAAAAAGCTTCAAATAAATTTGAACACTAATTTTTAATTGAACATTATAATGTGCTTCTTGCTAATTTTACATTTCCCGCGAATAAAAAAAATTAAAAGTCTACGTAGACTGTTGGCGGGGGGGGGGGGTTGGTAAAAGTCTACTAAGGTCTACTAGGGGGGGGGGAGGGGGGGGTTAAAAATTCTCAAATTTCGGTCTACGTGGTTTATGAACGGTCCCTTAAGAGTTTTGATTATAAACTAACAAATTTTGCCATATTCATCAACATCGCCATTGTAGTACTAAAGGAGAAAATTTCAGAGAATTACATGTGTAATCGCACTCCTTAACTCATAACTCCGGAACCAGAGCTCCGATTCAAATGAAATTTGACAGCAGTTAATAAGGTAAAATAGCATAGCTTCTATTTAAGTTTGTGGAAATAGATTCAGCCATTGCGGAGAAAAATATGTGAATTTAATTCAGGAACCATGACACTTCCTCGACGCTTCCGATTCCATCGTAGGTGGCAAAAGTCTCCAAAGAGGGTTTAACTAGGCATCAGTGAGCCAGAATCACAAATCCCAGCAATTTAGAAAATATGTTATTAATTTTTGCATCAAGATGCGGCAAGGTAATACCGGTTTATATGTAAATTTGGTGTGCAACCGCAACAATCAATACGTAAGTCCAGAACCTGAGTTCCGATCCATATAAAATTGAATAGCACCCTTCATTTGAGTATAATATTGTGGAAATCGGCCCATCCAAAGCCAAAATAAGTGAGATTATTTGATACATAAACACTAACATACATATAAAACTATACACATACACATAGCCCAAGAAGGTCGGTGAAGTCCAGCGAAACAGCCGACAATTGCGGAGTGAATGGCGAACCGTAGAAACCTCAGAAGAGAAGAGGAAAAAACAGAAAGAAAATGAGGAAAATAAGAAAAAGGAGACCTTCGGCCACGCCAACAGAAGCAAGGGGAGACGCTCTAGTTGTCAAAGCAAACGACGGCGTGACGTACGCTGCGATCCTCAAAAGGGTGAGAGAGGATCCCAAGTTGAAGGAGCTGGGGGAGGACGTTATAAGAACCAGGCGTACTCAGAAAGACGAAATGCTGTTCAAGCTGAAGAAAGATCCATCGATCAAGAGCTCGGCGTATCGGAAACTGAAGCGGCAGGAAGAGAAGCGAATGTGAAAGCTTTAGTTCAGGAAGCAGTGGTCGAGTGCAGGAATCTGGACGATATCACCACGGAAGACGAAGTGAGAAGCACGTTAATAGAGCAATGAAACCTGGAGAAAGAGCAAATCATCGCTGTTGTGCTATCTTATGACAAACGCCATTTTGGGGTAAACTGAGTTAGATATGCCACATTTCTCGTCTAACGAATCTCTACAAGATGGCGTTTCCAGAATTTTGAAATTTTGCTTGGTTACTGAAATATACCTAGAAAAGCGATTAGACATTGTGAGTTTTTTGCTTCAAATCAATATATCTTGGGATTGGCTCAAGTTATAATAAAATTTTAGTTGCTTTTATGTGTAAAAATGTCGTAGGAATACAATGGCATAATAATTTTCAAAAGAAAAATAGATGTATTGAGGAAGGCATACAGTGGCATACAGACAGCAGTGATACGTTTATCGCCAACCGCAGCCAACAAGCTTATGTCGCTAAACAAATGGAAAGGTGTTTCAGGAGCCTGGGTTTCGGCCATCAGGCAAGAAACTGTAGAGGCCCGGACAGATCTGATCTGTGCAGAAAATGCGGAGAGAAGGGACATAAAGACTGTACGAAGCAACCGTAGTGCTTGCTCTGCTCAAATGAACGCGGTAAAGACCACGTGACGGGAGGCTTCTTATTCCCAGAGTACAAAAATGCGAAGGCAGGCCAATGGTGATGGAGATAACCCAGCTTATTCTCAATCATTGTGACATTGCACAGCAACTTTTGTGGCAGTCAACAACAGAAAAGAAGTGCGACGTTGCAATTATTGCAGAGCCGTATCGTGTCCCTCCCGATAACGGTAACTGGAAGCACTGGCAAAGCTGGACGTAAAGCTGTGCAACGAAGGTTCCGCTATCACATTCCGTAAAGACGGCCGGGAATCTATCATCGACGACATGAATTGGCGAGTTAGTGAGCAGTACACACATAGTGACCACCAAGCGATCCACTACAGCATTGGTCGGCGAAATTGTACGGTAACGCCGAGAGTGAGGACTGGCGAGCGGAATTGGAAAATAAAGAACTTCGACAAGGACCATTTTGTGGAATCACTTCGTGCTAACAGCGTCACTCCAATTCCGAGTGCCGGGCATGCGATGTAACAATGCCGAGGAAATTGGAGCCGAGGAACTACCGGCGTCCTGCGTACTGGTGGAACGAAAGGCTAAGCATCCTCCGGGTTGCCTGCCTAAAAGCCAGAAGACGCGTCCAGAGAGTAAAATCTGAGGCAGCTAGAGAAGAGCGTAAGGTAACCAGGGACTAAAATTATCATACCCATTCAATGAACGATGAAATTCATTGAATTCACCTTTGTCTTTTCGCTGCCTCCTTCGTTACTAAATTCACACAAATCGAAACAATAAAGACAGCGCCCCTTCTTCTCTCGATTCTATGGATGCGAGTAGCAGAAGTAGTGACTTTCGTTTTCCTATCACAATACGAAAATTCAATCTCGTTTTAATTTCAAATCAGTAATTTTGATTTTTATTTCAATTTTCATTAAATGAAATTATAGCAATGTTAGGGTGACCATATCAAGCGAGTGAAAAACCAGGACAGTCTAAAAGACTACCCTCCATCTCCTCCTAATCGATTGTGCCTTCTCCCCATGTTTTCGGCATCAAAAAAGTCCTAGGTTCTGGTAGCCAGAGATTCGGCACTATTATCTAGTCAGGCAGGTACAGCTCAGCCAAAGTCTTTCATGAGAATTCGATCACCGAGATCATTTTTTGGATTTACACACAAGCAGCTCTTGTTACATAACCATCAGCGAAGGTAACATGATGTTTTTGGAAAAATTGGCAATCATTAATTTAGCGGATGATACGAAATATTCCTAAATCATCTATGCAGGACCGGTAAGGGGAGATCCGTACTAAACACACGTCATTGAAGTAAAGTAGAAACATCAACGGTGTCAAGTAGCTTCCCTGCGCCATTCTTGATTTAAAAATAAGTAGCTGCCAATCTCCAATGGCAATCATTGTCTCTTGATCTGAGAACTGGGATCGAAACAGCTGCAAAGCTGCCGTTGATTACAAATTACTCCATTTTATCAATTGTTATATGAAACATAGCGGATAGGTTGGTGCTAATAATATCAGTTTGAGCGCGACCTTCCATACTTCCTGTTATGTAGGATGCTAGACTCGGCAGGTTAGTCGCTGTTCAGCGTCCATTGAAGCTATGTTAATAGTGGATCAAGTACTGCTAGCATTGACCCTGAAGTGGGTCCATAATCACCAGCTAGAGAGAGCACTCAGTGAAGTTATTCCACGATAGTTATTGTTGTTTTGTCATTTCCCTTTTCTAGATTGGAAAAATGTTCGCGGATTTGCAGTAAGACGGAAAAATGCCACCGGAAAGAGAACTTAACAGAAGTAAAGTCACCAAAACGTCTGCAATTTGTCTTCTCAGAGGCACCAAAAGGAATTCTTCGGATCTTGGATTGAAAGGCAATTTAATCCGGGAAGAAGCTCTAGTTATTATTGTTTCATCGACATTGATGGCGGCCAGAGATTGGTTCATAACGGGAACCATTTCGATTTGGTCGGCTGTAAAATTACCTTAATAACGGATTACACTCCCGTAATGCGCATAATCACGGCAGTACAAGTCATTCATATGCTATGCACGAACTCTTCGTTCTTTATCTTTTCAATTTCCACGTAAGAGAAGAAAGTTGAGAGACTAAAAAAGGCATTGGATGGTACAATTGAGGGATTCGAGTGTATAGAACTTTGTCGTATTTTTCTTGAGGTTGAGTTTACGCTGCAGTTATGGTTACGATCGGTCGTAACTGCGATCTGAACTAGAGAAAATAAAGCGAAGGCTCAGTTAAGAAAAATAATTTAGGCTTGCAGGATAAAAAACTGGATAAATCAAGCGTTTCCCTTGACTTCCCAGGACACCAGGACAGTCACTGAAAAACCAGGACAAGTCCTGGGAAACCAGGACATGTCCTGGGAAACCAGGACGTATGGTCACCCTAGCAATGTGCATCATAAAATGCAACTAGAACCCCGCAAACACAGGAAATACGCACACCACTGCCCCTTCAGTCGTCCAATATCATCGCTAGCTTGTTATTCTCCCAAATCGAACAACGACAAATAACTATCGTTACTAGTTTCTTTTCGTTTGGCCAGCGCTATTGAATACTTTACGGTGACGTCATAAATGAACTGAGTGTTCATTTTTGACAGTTCGCTTGTTCTGTTTACATGGACTTAGAAAAATTCTTTGCGATTTGCTTCGAGCGAATCTAGTCGTCCACAAATTTTTCTAAGTCCATGTAAACAGTACAAGCGAACTGTCAAGAAAAGTGAGGTTAACTTTGTCCGTAAAGAACTTAATATGCAAAATCGAAGAGACTAATGTCGCTCTCAATTTCGAAGCGAAAACGAATGTGAGGAGGAAATAATGAAATTGAATTTACCCGCATGCTTTGTCGTAGGCCGTTGTCTCATTTTCGGTTTCGTAATGTTCTAGTGGTTTAGAAAGTAGCATCGCTCGCTCGTCATTTTCGTCGGATTTTGGTAAACGAAAAAAACATTTTTCGACTCTGAAGGTAACATTCCGGGCGGTTAGAATCGCTTTTAAACGTGAGATTATGCTAAGCAAGTTTACCTGCTACAAAGAGCTGTGCAGAGAAGTAGACGCAAGCTCCTGGGGCAATGCTTACCATATCGTTATGGCCTGGATCAAAGGTCTAATGACGACAGTCGAAATGAGCGCCGACAAGCTGAAAATTATCGCGGAGAGCCTTTTCCCGAAGCACGAACTAACCGTATGGCCGCCTACACCATACGTTGACACATACGGTGGAAATGCTGGTGACAAGCGAGTTTCCAACGAGGAGCTGCTTATAGTGGAAAAAGGCTGAAAACGGAGAAAACTCCTGGACCGAATGGTATCCCCAACGTGGCACTGAAGACTACGATCCTTGTATTTCCGGACATGTTTAGGATAGTCCTACAGAAATGCCTGGACGATGGCTACTTCTCGGATTGATGGAAGATCCAGAAGCTGGTGTAGCTGCCAAAACCAGGGAAACCACCAGGAGATCCAGCATCGCATCGGCCTATATTCCTGCTGGGTACTCTTGGTAAACTTCTGGAAAGGGTCATCCTCAACAGGCTGACGACCTACGCTGAAAGTGAGAACGGAGTATCGCAGAGGTAGTTCGGGATCCGGAAAGGGATATCGACGGTGAACGCACAGTCATCGCCCCAGAGCTGCACAGAATGTGGGTTCCGGAAAATCTGTGCAAGGTGCTGACAAGTTACTTCCAGAACCCAGTACTGGTCTACGAAACGAACATGGGACAGAGGGTGTTTAGGGTCACGGCGGGAGTACCTCAGGGCTCCATACTCGGCCCAACGCTCGGGAATATAATGTACAATGGAGTGTTAACACTGGAACTGCCCAGGAGAGTTGAGATCATCGGTTTTGCAGATTGACCATTGAGAAGGTGGAGATGTTGACGGCAGAAACAATAGGCATCCGGAAAACCTGGATGGCTGACGTCAAGTTGCAGCTGGATCACCACAAGACCGAGGTAGTGTAAAAAAATCCAGCGTGTCGAGATCAGCGTCGGGGGACAATCCTTCCCATCGATGCGTGCGCTGAAGCACCTGGGTGTGATGAACGACGATCGGTTAAATTACAACAACCATGCCGACTATGTATGTGAGAAGGCTGCGAGGACAACTAACGCATTGGCAAGGATCATGCTGAATAACGGAGGAGCAAGAGGCAACACGAGACATCTCCTGGTGGGTGTCTCATCCTCAATACTGAGGTATAGGGTACCGGCTTGGGGTGCTGCACTGAACACGAAGCAGAACCGGACGAAGTTGATAAACACGCTTCGCCTAATGGCTGTTCGTGTCGTGAGTGCGTACAGAACGATATCGTCGGAGGCAGTATGCGTAATTGCCGGGTTGATTCCCATCTGAATCACTCTGGCTGAGGACGTGGAATGCTACTAGCGGAGAAATACACGTAATGTAAGGTCCGAGCGGACTCGTTGGCTAAGTGGCAGCAAGAGTGGGACAACGTGGAGAAAGGAAGGTGGACCCACCGACTCATCCCAAATGTATCTGCTTGGGTACATAGGAAGCATGGAGAGGTGAACTTTCATTTGGTGTAATTTTTGTCCGGGCACGGATGCTTCCGGAAGTACCTGCATCGGTTTGGACATGCTTCGTCACCCCTTTGCCCGCAGTATGTTGACGTGCAAGAGACACCGGAACACGTGGTATTTGAATGCCCTAGGTTCGAAGAAGTTCGTAGTGCCTGGTGTGACAGTAGACAATATCGTCGAAGAGATGTGCCACGACGAGCATATCTGGGACTCTGTCAACAGAATGGTTACGAGTATACTATCTGAACTGCAAAGGAAGTGGCGAAGGGACCAAAAACGTAGCATCATTGGACGGAACACCACTGGGAAACAACAAATCGGATTTCGAGAGATATTCCGCCGCCGGTGGACTTTCCGGCGGTGTAGACTAGGTCTATCACCGGGGACCAGTTGAATAATACGCGACATAGCACCGGACTTGGGTCGTCGGGGCGACAGTGAACCGGACGTCAGGCTTCACCGTAATCGCCGGACCGACCTCGACACCCTACCGGGTAACTCGTGAGTAGGCTAGATCCACCGTCGGAGACTAGATCGAGTAGATCTGGACGAAACGATGAGCTAAATGGCTCACGGAAATGAACATCGGTATCGAGAAAAATCTACCGGGAGAAAAATCTATCTCAGTAGGTTAGATTCGCCGCCATGGATTATCCAAGTAAATCGTAACAAAACTGGGACCTAGTTGGCTCGAAAATCAAATCGCCGGTACAGAGAGAAACTCCGCTGCCGGTGATCTTTCAGTTGCAGTAGGGCAGTTCACCGCCGGATAATATACAAGTAGATCTCGATAAAGCTGGAAGCTAAACGGCTCAAGGAAGCGGGTATCGGTTTCGGTAGATATTCCTCCGACGGGGACCTATCGCTCGGAGTAGGGTGTGTTCACCGTCGGGGGACTATCCAAGTAGATCGTGATAATTCCGGGCAGGGGCGGCGAAACACTTTACGCCCGAGTGGGTAGAAAGCATAGGGGAGGGGTCCATTAGTAAGGATTTTTTCGCTTTTCGCAATGCACACGCTTACACGTTCGTTTATGCAAATGGAATTGTGGTACATCGATGTTTTCAAATGCGTGTAGTGCGAGATACATTCGTTGCTCATCAAAATTTTTTGAAATAGTTCAAAATTTCGAGTGGGTAATTATCCACTCGGTTATTTTCGAGTGGGTAGTACTACCCATACTACCCACGCTTTCCGCCGGCCCTGATGCCGGGAGCTAAATAACTCACGGAAACAGAAAATGGTTCAAAGAATCAGCACCTGAACGGCGTACGGGGACGAGAGCTAAACGGCGACGTAATAGATGGAGACAAGAAGCAAGAGAAGAGTCGAGATCGAAATCAAAGCTCAATGGCCGAGCCATTGCATAAACCAAGTGAGGCTCCGAGATAGAACTGAATTTTATGTACTTCCGTGGGGAAGAAGGGAGAAAAAAGAGAAAGGAGTGTTTTTAGTGGTTAGGCATGAACGTGAGTCGTGAGTCCCATACAGTGACGATACACTACACGCCATGCTTTTGAAGCTCCTTAAACAAACACATTCACACACATACAGACTTTTTCCGATTTCGTCAAACTGAGTCGAATGGAATATGACACTCGGCCCTCCGGGTCTTTAACTTTTCTATGTGAGAAATGCAAAAAGATCATCACTTTAAATCAGAATTGCCTGCCAAATACTAGAAGCTGTTTATTTTCATATTTGGCGGATTATAATCGCTAGTGACATCACATGAACCAAATAGTCATAACCCCCCGAAGCCAAGACGCCAGCGCACAATGGTCGAACCCGGTAGTTCCCTGGACCATTAGGAATGAAAAATGAAAGGTACGCCGAAGGTTATAATCGCATTTGCATTCTTCACATAGGTACCTCTCATATACACCCGCTCTAGCACTTGCCAGAAAATCTGCGTGAAATACTGACTTTTGGCAAAATAGCTGTAATAAAACATAACATATCGCTGAAAAATGAAAGATAAGAAAGCGTGAAAAGATTTATGCGCCTTTACACTCTTTCTGGGTTTTGAATAAATAAAAGCGTTCTCGTTTTATAGATGGCATCGCGTAAGGAGGCACGGAGGAGAGAGTTTTGCACTGAAAGAGATTGGCACAAAATGCCAATAACTCATGGGGTACATCCGGAAATGTATATGGGCAAGTATTCAACGCCGGTTTCGCCGTTTTTCGGCTAACGCATTACGGTAAAGCTGTTTGGAGGCAGACCCTATTCAATATGTGAAATTGTGCTCCCAAGGTTGTCACATTAGATTGCAGCAAAAAGTGGAAAACCTTGGTTCCATGGCTGTAAACAGGTACTTGACTCAAAAATCAGAAACATGAAATTTATGTTCAGCGTTTAGCATTAGCGATTTTCAGAAACGTGCCAGGGAATGTCTTGCGAATATTTTTAAAATTGATTCTTGAGATAGCTCTGAACTACTGCAACTTTATTCCTATGCGAATGTGAAAGTTTTAATTGCACTTCGCCAAGTGCTCGCTAACTGTGATTTTAACACTGCTATTAAAAAGAAACTTTCAAAGAAAAATGAGAAAAAAACAAGCCGCACCTCTCACGCCCATAAGCATAAATTTTTGACAATGTTTTACCACATCGCGCGCTGTTTTTTTTTTCGCTGTTTGCCGAAACTTCTATGTTATTTTTGCCATTACTATTTTATGTTTTGCACCGGATGTTTGTCGAAACCATCGCAGCGGCAAACAAGGCGAAAAACCACCTACCCCTTTACAGTTGCGTTCTTTTCGCCATTTGCGCAGAAGGTATGCCACTGCTCGGGTTAAATTTTTTTTCTATATTATTTTTCTATTAGTCATAAATCAACACCCATTTGCTGTGGCGGGAAATGTGTCGTGACCGGAAAAGCTGATTTTTTTCGAGCGTTGTGCCAAAAAACGAGTAGTGCTCGCTGTGGCTGATAACGATTATACGATGTGGTGTGTTTACCGGACTTAAATTAATTTGGAAATGTGTATAAAAACACATAGCCTTGTTACAACTCGTGCAGGGACGTGGTCTTTTATTTTGACAGGTTTCGCAAGCTAGTTTAGCAGTCATAAGGAATCAAATTAAATCAAATTTGAATTAAGAACAATTTTTGTAAGGCACTACAGGGATAGCGCAAAGAACAATTGTGGGTATTCATAATAATTTTTTTTTTTTTTTATTCATTTCGTTTATTTGATAGGCACAAATGCGTTAGCTTGGCGGTGCCAAATTCTTTTGTTTTTACATTTTGTATATTTTAAAACTAGGAGGTTACAATGTTGAAATATTTTTTTAAAAAAGAAAAATTTTACAGCTATCTTAAGACTAGAAATAAGATTCTATATACAAGAGAGGGGGCGAAAGATTTTTTTTATGAAAAAATTTTAAAACAAGGAATTCAATAGTAATAATTTTTAGGAAATATTTACAGTTATCTTAAAACTAACAATATAGTTTGGTACACAAAAGGGGGAACAAATATTTATGAGAAAATTCGCAGGTGTTTTAAGACTAGGGATACAATTCTATTTACAAGATGGGGGACAATAGTTTTAACAAAGAGGTAAAATTACAACTATCTTAAAACTAGGAATACAGAATACAAATTTGAACTTTTTTAGCGGAGACTTATGCTTGGTCAAGATATTCAGAGGGGGGCTGTAGAAGCAGTTGTATCAAGGACAGGGGAGATAAAGCGTAGATGGCGACCGGGAGAGAAGAGCAAAACTTGCAACTTTCGCTCAAACGGGAGATCAGCGAAAGATTACCGCCTCAGTCTAGTAGGTCGGATTGGCGGATGGTATTCTTCGGACCCGCGGGGAATCCTTCAAAAGTCATCGGACCTTGAGTCGCTCTCGCTTCAGTTTCCGTAGTGGTAAGTACGACGGCGGTTACATAGTTGCAGTCTGGAGCTGATCGGTCCCACAAGGCAAGAGAAAGCTTCTAAAACGAGAAATAAAAAGAGAGGGGCTAAATTGGGATATTTGTCGTTTTTATGAAAGTATAAATAAGGGACATATAGGGGAAATCACGATTTGCCAGTATATCTCGGACTGGGACATTGGGTGGTCTACCTCGGGCCCGAAGGGAATCCTTTAACTGAGACCTGGCGTCCAAGTACCCGGCGCATACCCAGACAACGTGCTCGATGTCGTGATAGCCCTCGTCACAAGCGCACAGACTACTCTCCGCAAGCCCAATACGCCGCAGATGCGCATCCAAGGTGTAGTGGTTGGACATAAGTCGGGACATTACACGAATAAAATCCCGACCCACATCCATCCCCCTGAACCAAGGCTTCGTTGATACCTTTGGGATAATGGAATGTAGCCATCGTCCAAGTTCACCATTGCTCCACGAGGTTTGCCAACTGTTGAGTGTCCTCTGACGACAAATACTAAAAAATTCGTTGAAGCAGATTGGTCTTTCGTATATGTCACCATTTAATGCGCCCACCTTTGCTAATGAGTCGGCCTTTTCATTGCCCGGGATAGAGCAATGAGAGGGGACCCAAACAAAGGTAATTTGATAAGATTTTTCAGATAACGTACACAAGGACTCCCGTATCTTCCCCAGGAAATATGGGAATTGCTTTTTGGGCTTCATCGCACGAAGAGCTTCGATGGAGCTGAGGCTGTCCGAAATGATGAAGTAGTGATCTGTGGGCAGAGTGTCGATGATCCCAAGGGTGTACTGAATTGCAGCTAGCTCTGCGACGTAAACTGAAGCGGGATCATTGAGCTTGAATGAAGCGGTGATAGTATTGTTGAAGATACCGAAGCCAGTGGACCCATCGAGATTTGATCCGTCAGTGTAGAACATTTTGTCACAGTCGACTTCTCGGAATTTATTATAAAATATATTGGGGATCACTTGCGGGCGTATATGGTCCGGGATTCCACGAATCTCTTCCTTCATGGATGTGTCGAAGAATACAGTAGAATCAGAAGTATCTAGGAAACGAACACGGCTGGGAGTATATGAAGAAGGATTAATGCTCTGTGCCATGTAGTCGAAGTACAAGGCCATAAATCGGGTTTGAGAATTAAGCTCGACGAGCCTCTCGAAGTTTTCAATCACCAACGGGTTCAGAATGTCGCATCGGATGAGCAATCGATATGAGAGTTCCCAAAATCGATTTTTTAGCGGAAGAACGCCCGCCAGCACTTCGAGACTCATCGTATGGGTCGAGTGCATGCAACCCAAGGCAATGCGCAAGCAACGATACTGGATTCTCTCCAGTTTGATGAAGTGTATGTTCGCAACGGAGCGGAAACAGAAACACCCGTACTCCATCACCGACAATATCGTTGTTTGGTATAACCTGATCAGGTCTCCTGGGTGAGCACCCCACCATGTTCCAGTTATTGTTCGGAGAAAATTGATCCTTTGTTGGCATTTCTGTTTCAGATACCTAATGTGACATCCCCAGGTACCTTTAGAGTCGAACCAGACCCCGAGATATTTAAATGTGAAGACCTGGTTGATCGTTGCACCCATTAATAGAAGCTGGAGTTGCGCCGGGTCACGCTTCCTAGAAAAAACAACCAACTCAGTTTTCTCCGTGGAGAACTCAATACCCAGCTGAAGAGCCCAAGCAGACAAATTGTCCAAGGTATTTTGTAATGGTCCTTGCAAGTCGGCAGCTTTGGGCCCTGTAACAGAGACCACCCCGTCGTCTGCAAGTTGCCTTAGCGTGCATGAATGGGCAAGACAATCGTCAATGTCATTCACGTAGAAATTGTAGAGCAGGGGGCTTAGACATGAGCCCTGGGGAAGACCCATGTAGCTAAATCGCGATGTTGTTAAATCGCCATGCGAAAAGTGCATGTGCTTTTCAGACAACAGGTTTAGCAAAAAGTTATTTAAAATTGGCGAAAGACCATGCTGGTGCAGCTTCTCTGACAGAATGTTGATAGAAACTGAGTCAAAAGCCCCCTTAATATCCAAGAAGACTGATGCCATCTGCTCTTTGTTAGCATAGGCCATTTGGATTTCTGTAGAAAGCAACGCAAGGCAATCGTTCGTCCCTTTGCCTTTGCGGAAGCCAAATTGTGTATCTGACAGTAAGCCATTTGCTTCAACCCAATTGTCGAGGCGAAACAAGATCATTTTCTCGAACAACTTCCGAATACAGGACAGCATTGCAATCGGCCGATATGAGTTGTGGTCGGAGGCTGGTTTTCCTGGTTTTTGGATGGCGATGACCTTCACTTGCCTCCAGTCATGAGGGACAATGTTACCGTCAAGAAACTTGTTAAATAAATTCAACAAGCGCCTTTTTGCAGTGTCAGGTAGATTCTTCAGCAAGTTGAATTTGATTCTGTCTAACCCTGGGGCGTTATTGTTGCATGATAAGAGAGCAAGTGAGAACTCCACCATCGAAAACGGTGTTTCGTTCGCGGTATCGTGAGGAGACGCGGCGCGGTACGTTTTCTGTACCGGGACAGAGTCCGGACAGATCTTCTTGGCGAAAGCAAATATCCAACGGTTTGAATATTCCACGTTCTCGTTGGTACTATTACGGTTACGCATACGTCGAGCCGTACCCCAAAGAGTGCTCATCGCTGTTTCTCTCGTTAACCCGTCGACGAACCGGCGCCAATAACTACGTTTTTTGGCTTTCATTAGACTCTTCATTCGCCTTTCTAACGACGCGTACTGTAGATAGCTAGCGGGTAACCCGTCTTCCCGGAAGGCCTTATATGCAGTGGACTTTTCCGCGTACAGCTCTGAGCACTCTTTATCCCACCACAGGGTGGGAGACCGTCCATGGGTATTCGCGCTGGGTACTGGTTTAGTCTGAGCTTGATTCGCACTGTCGAGAATCAAGCCAGCCAAAAACCTGTACTCTTCCTCCGGAGGAAGTTCTTGAGTGGATTCGATTTTAACGGATATCGCGGTCGCGTAACTCTTCCAATCAATGTTCCGTGTGAGGTCATACGATACATTGATTGTTTCCGATGGTCTTGAACCGTTAGCAATTGAAATAACGATAGGCAAATGATCGCTACCGTGGGGATCAGGGATCACCTTCCACATGCAATCTAACTGTAGCGATGTCGAGCAAAGCGACAAATCCAACGCGCTTGCGCGTGCTGGTGGTGTAGGAATCCGTGTCATTTCTCCCGTGTTTAAGATGGTCATGTTGAAATTGTCGCAAAGATCTTGGATTAATGTTGATCTATTATCATCATGAAGACAGCCCCATACCGTACCGTGCGAGTTAAAGTCTCCCAGAACTAGCCGCGGTGCCGGTAAGGATTCCGTGATATTACAAAGCGTTCGGTGCCCTACCGAGGCTCTAGGAGGAATGTAGATGGAAGCAATGCAAAGGTCTTTACCTTTGATTAGAACTTGACAAGCGACAATTTCAATGCCTGGTGTCGAAGGGAGGTTAATTCGGTTGAAAGAATAGCACCTTTTGATACCCAAAAGTACTCCTCCATAGGGGTTTTCTCGATCCAGACGAATTATATTAAAGTCGTGGAAGTTGAGATTTATATCGGAAGTTAACCAAGTTTCACATAATGCGAAAGCATCACATTTTAAACTATTTAGTAAAAATTTAAAGGAATCGATTTTCGGGAGGATACTTCTGCTGTTCCACTGTAGAACAGTGATCGAATCGGTGACCTCGTTCGATGACTTAGCCATCGAAGGATACGATCGCTGCAAGGAGGGGCCATTTAGTAGTCAACTGCTTCAAAAATGTTTGCACTATAGGGAGAAAACGTATCAGAAGGCTTTTAAGAGGATCAGTAACATTGAAAGCTGTGAAAATTAAGTCCACTATGTCAGAAAATTTCATTAGTCCGCTACTGGACTGAGTATCTGTTTGAAAAAAGGGGACACTTGGGGTTTTTGGTGTCCCTGGAAGTGGTGGGTACTCCTTGTTAGAATTAATATTTCCAAGTCCTGGAGCAAATTGCTTCGGCTTTTGTGCATCACTTCCGTTGGATTTATTGATTGCGGTTGGCGCACTCTGAGTGGACGACACCTTGGCACCCTTACGAGGCAATGTAGGGGAGGCTAGATTTCTCCTCTTCCTGGATTCCCCTGGGTTAACCAATGATGTTCCCTCTTGTGGGTCGTCAGATTCTTGCTCAACGCCAGCCAAAAGAGCAAAGGAATTTTCGGAAGGGACAGATGGCGAAGCATTCTTTAGCATTTCTGCATAAGAGTGCCTCGAGCGATCCTTAAGGGAGCGCTTAATTTTATCCCCGCGCTGCTTGTACGCCGGGCATGACTTAAGAGCATGCGGAGGGCCCCCGCAGTAAATACACTTCTCAGTTTCTCCACCGCAAGTGTCATCCTCATGCTCTCCCTCGCATTTGCCGCACCGTTTTTTATTGCCACAATAAGTGGCTGTGTGGCCCAGTTGCTTGCAATTGCTGCAGTTCATTACCCGCGGTACAAATAGGCGAACAGGTAGGCGAACCTTATCCAGGAGGACACAGTTGGGAAGAGCAGATCCGGAGAAAGTCACCCGAATCGAGTCTGACGGAGAATAAGTTGTCTTATCATCTTCAGTTTTTGCGGAATACAATTGCTTGCATTCCAGAATTTTCACCTTTTGAAGTGAAGGGTCCTTAAAGCAGCCAACCCCGTACTTCAACAGGTCTTCGCACTTTAGACCCGGTTCGGCGACGACCCCATCGATCTCCACAACTCTACAAGGCACATACACTTTGAATTGCCTCGTAAAACGCTCGCTGCGAGCAATCTGGTTTGCCTGGTCGAGGTCATTTACTATAACGCGTATCTTATTAGCTCGAACACGTGTTATCTGAGCCACGGACGGGTAGTTGGCAGTCAGCTCCCGTGAGATTTCTAGAATATTGGGCGATTTCGTGTTGGGCCGGAAATACACCACCCAGGGTCCAGTCGAACTGGCTGGGTATGTTTTAATACGGGGAGGACTGGGGGAATCAGGGGAGGGAGTAATTTCGGGTTTATCCGGTATATCCATGGGAATATCATTCCCATCCAATGTTACTTCGCCCTCGGCCATTTAGGCACGAGGATAACACGTGGTGTAAACGAGAGATGAAACTTATATTCAGGGGAAAGGGCAGAAGTAGAGACCGAGCGGGGAAAGGGAAATGAAAGAAAAAAAAAATACTTAGCTTATATAGCGGCGATTCCGGCTATTCTGGTATTCACTTCACCAGCCTGGGCACCGGCGAACAAAGACTGCCTCGAACAATGGTTGACCTTCACTGACAATTTATTCTTGTTCACTTTATGCACAGCACCAGAAAACGAACTGCTTCGATCGAGAGCTCGGAGAGTTATGATTCATAATAATTTGTCTTACACTAAGTGTTTGTGTTTCGCTTTGTGAAATAAAAAAGCGATTCCGACATCAATACAAATTACTTCATTATATCCAATAAACATTACTGATTGAATCTTCCGCACAGATAAAACCAACAATATAACTCGGCTACACCCGGAAGCGGTCCTACGCCAAAACCACACAGCATGGTTGCTTCCGGATTTTTTTCTCTTCTTCTGAACAACGCACATCTGTTCGGCCGGGTCAACCTAGAGGCTTCAGCAGTAAAACTTTACGATTATTATTATTTTCCTGGGCTGTGATTGCCAATTATCATTTTGCGTGGAATTCTACAACCCGGTAAACCACACGGATACGTACACACACCCACAGACGTAAACGCAAAAAAACGCACATTGTCCCTGCTTCAAACTGTCTACACCAGATGGAAACAAAAATTGAATTGCCGCGACAGGGCGACTGCTCGTTGGAAAACGCAACTTTTTTTACGTTCGCGCTCAGACTAATTGAATCGAATAGGGTAAGTGTCAGTCATTCCGGCTTTGAGGAATTATTTCCTTGAAATACTATTTCCAACAATTTTGAATTATATGTACGATTTCCCTTATCACATACATCACGAATTCAAACCAAATGGAGATTAACCTTCAACCAATAGTCATATGCGTCTCCGTTTTGGGGCCTTGTACCCTGACATGGCTTTCGCCAAGAGATTTCCATAGCACTGATAGGAGTAAAATGAGATCCTGCTGCGTATGACAAGTGCCATGTTGTACAATATGCTGATGTTTTGTGTTTAAAGTTTAAAAAGTGATGACATCATTTTTAATCCGAATTTTCATTTGGTTTCGAAATTTACCGCGCTGATTTTTGTCGAGGAAAGGTACCACGAATGGGAATGATGCTGAAGGTGAAATGGCTGGATAGATTCAGTTCAACATTATTTTAGAATGTTGCAAGTCTATAAACATTTGACAGATCCAACTTCTGATCGCATGATTACAGCTCTTATCAGGAATCTGAATGTATTGGCTCAAATGACACGTTCTCCATCTGTAGTTGGGGAGTTGTGCCTTGCCGTGTCATCATTTCGTGAGGGAAAGCAAAAGAGAAGGAAGGGAGGGAGGAAGTAGAACTGTAAGGGTGGGAAAAATAATAGCACAAAATCAAACAGCAGACAAGTTAAACTCACAAGTAGTTCAAATCGCCTGCGAGTTAGCCTAAAGCTCTTTACCACACTGCGCAGTGCTCCAGAATGTAAATTTAGCTGGAATTTTAACTTTTTGGTAAAATTAGATGACTTAGCTTTACAATATGTTGGGCAAGTTGTTATACTTTGCAAGGCCCTTCTTTTGGTTTAAACGAAAGCTAGGGTGATTCTAATGTTAGCAATATTTAAAATTTAACTTTTTAAACGGTTCAAGATAGAGATTGATTGTCTTCAATGAAGTTGTAGAACAACATGTTTTAGACAAATTTATTGAAGACATGCAAGCTCTAGCTTTTATACTTGTCATCGCCCGACAAATCCAAATGTATGAATGTCATTCATATCCGAGCTATCAATCGAAGCAGATCGTTTTCTCTCGCTGTGAGTGGTGTTATAATAAGTGCAAGTATAGTGAAGGTCTTTGTCTGAGACAGCCTTGGTTTGTCGGTGGCCCGGCTAGTGCAGTGAATTGATCTGGTGTAGCCGAACGGACGCCGCTGGAGAAGCTGAGTATTCTGCTTTATATTTATTTTCACTTGCTTTATATTTATATTCCCTATATAACCTCGTGCCAAAATGGCCGAAGGTGAGAATAATTCAAGCCTTATCGCTGAACCCTCTGATATTCCAATGGATGTTCCCAAAACTACTCCCTCCCCTGATTCTGCCAATCCTCCACGCAATAAAACATACTCAGCCAGTTCAAATGGACCCTGGGTGTTCTATTTCCGGCCCAACACGAAGTCGCCTAATATGCTAGAGATCTCACGGGAGCTGACTGCTAACTAACCTGTCCATATCTCAGATAACACGTGTTCGAGCTAATAAGATACGCGTTATAGTGAATGACCTCGACCAGGCAAACCAGATTGCTCGCTGCGAGCGATTTATGAAGCAATTCAGGGTGTATGTGCCTTGTAGGGCAGTGGAAATCGATGGGGTCGTCACCGAACCGGGTTTGAAGTGCGGGGTTGGCTGCTTTAAGGATCCTTCACTTGAATTCTTGTAAAATATTTTAAGGTGTGCTAACAGACCAACACAAATAAAAGAATAATTCATGTTTTTATAGGATTATGAAAGTTTTCGAAACCAGCATAGCGTAAAATCCAATCAAAACCCTTATTTGAAATTTGATCCATGTTTCTCATTTTTTCCATTTTTTTATTCCTAAAAGGTTTTTTTTATTTTGTTAAAATTTCATTGATATATTTTTTAAAGTTGTGGATTGTATTTGTATTTCTACAATTGTAAGATTCTGCCATTTTTATCTATTTGCATACTTTTATTTTATCCATCTTTTTACGTTCCTTACTTTTGCTTTTTTTTTCTATTGCTATCACTATCACTTACTTTAATTTATAGTTTTTCTCTGTTATTTAAATTTATTCGCAATTTTTCGTTAAAATTCTGCTTTCTTTTTTTTCCTATTGTTTCATATTTTAATACCATGCTTTTTTATTTTGTCATTCCATCTATTTTTTAGAATTTGTCTATTTACTACATTTATTCTTGTCATAGCTTTTTCTATTTCCTTTTTTCATATTTTTTTTGCATTTCCAAAAGCAATTTTACTTATCCAAATTCATTCCAATTTGTCTTATTGTTTAATTTTTTACCTTTCTCCTATTTTCTTCCTCATTTTCTAGTTTTTAGCTTTCCGTTTATAATAGTTTTATTTTTTCCCGTTGTTCATTTAGTACAATTTTATTTTTCTTACGATTTAATTCGTTTTTGTTATTTCTTCATGTTTTTCATTTAACCTATTTTGAAAGTTGTTGACCATTTTCCTATACGTTAGCAGATTTTTTTTTTATTTTCCTAAAAAAAACATTTGATTTATCTTTTCTTGACACTATGCGCACTTTTTCTTAATTTTGCATTTAGTTCGTTGTTTGAATTTATTTCAAATTTCATTTCTGGTGCTTTCTCTGTTCTTTAAATAATATCCATTTTATTCATTTTTTTCGTGTTAATATCTTAATTTTTGTGTTACTATAGTATACCATGTTAGCTTTTTGCCTTTCTCATATAGAAAGGTTATGCAATCACTCTGAAAAACGCCAACCTAATCCCGGCCCGGAGGGCCGAGTGTCATATCCCATTCGACTCAGTTCGTCGAGATCGGAAAAAGTCTGTATGTGTGTGTGTATGTGTGTATGTATGTGTGTGTATGTGTGTGTGTGTATGTATGTGCGTATGTGTCAAATAATGTCACTCATTTTTCTCAGAGATGGCTGGACCGATTTGCCCAAACTTAGTCTCAAGTGAAAGGTGCAACCTTCCCATCGGCTGCTATTGAATTTTAGATCGATCGGAATTCTGGTTCCGGAATTACGGGTTTCAGAGTGCGGCCACACAGAAATTTCTCATATAAACTATAGGAAAAATTAAAAATAGAATTTTTATTTTTGATGCTAAATGTGTTCAAGGTGCGTGAAACGTCGAGATTTGATGCAAACTCGAAAAAAAATTTGACGACAATTCACTTTTTTGGATTTTGGCACATTTTTGCCTTTCTCATATAGAAAGGTTATGCAATCACTCTGAAAAACGTCAACCTAATCTGGCCTAATCCTAATAATTTTTTTTTTCGACTCGCATAAGGTTTCTGGATTTTAACAGGGGCGTAGTTGATGATTTACGGAGAGGGGTTACATCCCCCCTCTACTGTTCACTCCCCTCCTTTAAAAATCTCCTCAAATCACCCCTCAGACCACCACCCCATCCAGCCCTCATACCCCTCCCTTTCAACCCCATCATCTTTAAACCACCACTATATCACAAAGCATACCAATTTAAGCTGGGGAGTAGTTCGTTCATGGGACTTTCGCCCTCCTCACATACCCACCCCCGCATGACAAAATGAGTTAGCAAGCAGATAACATTGATCTAATGCTGATTAGGCTAATGGAGTATGATATTTTTTTGTTTCAAGTGTTTCACCGTCGACACGTAGCTCATCAAGTTCGTGGTTGGCATGCCATTGTGTATAAGTGCAAAGTGTACTAAGAATGTAATGGATATTTCCACAATTATGTTGAACATAAAAAGCCATAGCTTAGAGAAATGAGAAAGGCACAATTGCACCGCTAGGTGGATTAAAACAGGTTTTTATACTATTTTTTGTTTTTCATTTTGTCTGTTTGCTCCGTTCAATACTTCCAATTTTCTTTACTTTTTCGTTTTTCATCATTTCAATTTTCCAGTTTTTCAAAATTTTCTGGTTCGTCCTTTTTTAAATTTCTCTATGGTTATTTTATTCTTGTCTTTTATATATACTCCTCTAGTTTTATGCATTCTAAACGTTTTATTTATTTTTTCTATTGCTTTAAATATTTCTTGTTTTAATGTTAAATAAATTTTATTATTCTTGATTTATCGAGTTTCTCAGTTTTATGCATTTTTTATATTAATGTTTGTATTCTTTTTAGTAGTTTTTTTTCATTTTCATTGATTCTATTTTTTTCCTATTTTCCTATCGATTTTTCATTATTTTCACCATCTGTTCAATAATGTTCGACTTTTTTAATCTTCGCAATATGTTTTTCTAGTTTCCTGTTTTCCTTTATCAATTTTTATAGGTTTTGTTTTGGTTTTTCTCGATTAAACATTTTTTGACAATTGACATTTGTTTATATGGTTAATTGTGTTGTTTTTAGCTCTTTTGTACATTCTTTTAATATTTAGTTTTCCTATTGTTTTATTTTATCTTTTTCCGTTGATCGCCGTTTAAATATTTTTAATTCTTATAATTACTACATTTTTAATCTTGTCATTTCCTTACTTTTATAAATACTCCTACAAAAATGGCGCTTTTTAAAGTCACCAAAACTGTAGAAGAGGTTATAAAAACTTCCAAAGTATAAAAAACTACGTTGTTTCCTTCATTGGCCCTACAAACAACTGATGCAAAAAAATGGTACATAAATATAAAATTTATGTGTCCTATCTTTATGGGACTGATTTACGACCATGGGCAGTATACATGGTCGTAAACCAGTCCCATAAAGATAGGAAATCCCATAGAAAACAGGACAATTATGCGATCATGGGCAGTATAATATCAGTGAACTCCAATGGATTTCAAACATTGACTTTTTTGTACTCAGGCAATACACAGTGGTGGGGGCCCGTACGTTGGACCCCCCGGGCCCGTATTTTTGTCTCAGCGGCCCTGCCTGCAAATGATCATGAATTCATTCCTAATCTACTAGGTACGAGGGTCATTTAGTGCATTTTCATTAATTTTCCAAAGTTTAGCTGCAAGTCTGGCATTATTATAAAATGTATTGAATATATTATCGTACATTTGAAAACTATGAATTTATTTTGGTATCTTATAGACCTTTTCAGGCAATTTAGCAGCGGTTCCTGGTTGGATGATCTAGTGGATACGAAATGCGCTACCTATATATGTGATACATTTATATTTGAATATACCTGCCACATAACACTTTAACGATGATCTATGACTTTAGGTTAGGAATCGGCGTTTCAGTCTGTTGTTTAATAAAGAACTCCTGTATGTTCTCTTCTTCCGACGTTTCGGTCCTTATTGGACCTTTCTCAAGGAATCGAAATTTTGGTGTTCTCTTGTCGGTTAGTTCTTGCTAAACGCATAGCTGTCAGGTTCTGCCTAAGTTTCTGGTTTCGGTTTATGAAACCCCTCGTCGTGCGAAAACTGTTTAGATCAATCATTTAATTTTGGACCACGATTGGCGTCACTGCACAACTTTATCAAGATGTCCGTTTACTCCTACTTTACTCGGACATCTTGATAAAGTTGTGCAGTGACGCCAATCGTGGTCCAAAATTAAATGATTGATATAAACAGTTTTCGCACGACGAGGGGTTTCATAAGCCGAAACCAGAAACTTAGGCAGAACCTGACAGCTATGCGTTTAGCAAGAACTAACTGACAAGAGAACACCAAAATTTCGATTCCTTGAGAAAGGTCCAATAAGGACCGAAACGTCGGAAGAAGATAACATACAGGAGTTCTTTATTAAACAACAGACTGAAACGCCGATTCCTAACCTAAAGAAATAAAACATAAACAGTCGAAAACACAGCAGATGATCTATGAACAATACAAAATGTAAAGTCATAAGGACAAAACTTTACGACACATTCCGATGATTCCGAATTGCTTTTTATTGGACGAAGTTTTAAGTGAATATTCCTGTCACGCGGCATATCAAAGTACTCCAACTCGATTTTATACGAACAATACTATCACATGTAAAGTCATCCGGGCACACAGGAACATTTTGTAATCAATTCCGGTTATTCAGAAATCCGGTTTTTCGGATCAAACATTTTTGTTAAACGTTTCTGTCATGCGGCATATCAAATAACATCAACCCTATAAATTATGGAAAATGCAAATTCAAAGTTAAATGGGGACACTTTATTAAAAATTCCGGAACACGGAAGTTCGGACCAAAAAATTCTAGTAATTATTCGGCACACCAAATTCTGTGATCTATGAAGAATGATGAGAAGAAACATCTTGAGATCGTCTGCGAAGGACAGCCGTGGAATCTTCAGAACTAGATGAACGTCGTTGAAGTAAAGTAGAAACATCAGCGATTCCAAGTGACTTCCCTGGGGTACTCCTGACGTAGAAGTATCTCCCATGACAACCAGTATTTCTCGACCTGAAAGGTACGATCGAAACAACTGCAACAGACTACCGTTAATTCTGAATCTCTCCATTTTAGCGCTCGTTATGTCATGGTTCACTTTTTCAAAAGCTTCAGGTAGGTCTGTGTAGATAACATCGGTTTAAGCGCGAAGTTTTATACTCTCTGTTATGTAGGATGTTAGGCAAAGCAGGTTAGTCGTTGTCGAACACCCAGACGTGAAGCCATGTTGATCGTCACTTAGGTACTGC
Source organism: Topomyia yanbarensis (assembly GCF_030247195.1). Taxonomy (NCBI): domain Eukaryota; kingdom Metazoa; phylum Arthropoda; class Insecta; order Diptera; family Culicidae; genus Topomyia; species Topomyia yanbarensis. Next base: position 80,444,337 of record NC_080671.1, read on the forward strand.
TTTCAGTGAGCCTGAAGAGGTTCCATAATCACCAGCTCGAACAACTTCGAGACAGCACTCAATGAAGTAATTCCCCGGTAATTATTGACGTCTCGCTTATTACCCTTTTTATGGATTGGGAACATGTTCGCGCACTTACAGCAGTACGGAAAGATGCCACTGGTAATAGATACTCTAAAGATGCGAAGAAGTGGAGTCGCTAAAACGTCGATGTGCCATTTCAAAAGTACTAAAGGAAAGCCATCGGGTCCCGGATTGAAAGACGATTTTAACCGAGAACAAGCTCTGGTAATCATAGTTTCATTGACATCGCGCTTAGAGTTTGGCTTACAACCGGAACTTGACTAACAGCGAATTCAATTTGATTAACTACTAAGGCCTCATCTGTGAACACATTCGCGAATTTCTCTGAAAAAAGTCTGCACATATGGGATGTGGTAGCTGTACGGCCGTTGAATGTCGTAAATGACGGCAGTCTGGATTCCTTGCGCTGCTCATTCACATATTTCCAGAAACATTTTGGGTGCGACTTGAGATTACACTGAATGTTTTGCTGATATCGAAAGAAACAATCCTGACTAACTCGTTCATAAGCATGGTTGAGACTAACGTAATGGTTTCTAAGTGGAATTGTGCGATACTTGGTAAACCTCCGCAGAGCAGCTCTTTTAATGCTCGTTTGCCAAGGAGGGCCAATTTGTTGACAATGAACTTTCTTCGGGACGTGCCTGTCAACAACATAACAAAATATTTGAACAGCCGTATCAACATCTTCGGGGTCCAGAATAATCGTGCGCCAGGGTGCGATCGATCGTAGCGATCAATGCTCGACAAATATATGATTACGTCCTAAAAGCCAACTGTCAAAATCCACTTTGAATGGAAATTCCGGACAAACCGTTACACGCCAATCACAGATGTTGGTAGTAAACGAAAGAGAAAAGTTTTCTCTTTCATAAACTGTTGTGAACTGTGTTCGGCTAGTAACGGTTTGTCCGGAATTTCCATTCAAAGTGGATTTTGACAGTTGGCTTTTAGGCCGTAATCATATGTTTGTCGAGAATGGTAGGTGATGTGCTACTGGTTTCACTAGAGAAGAGGGAGCCATCACTACTGATGTAGCAGTAGAAACCTGATTGCTGACCAAACAAAGATCAAGGTGGCGGTTATTCTCGTTTACAATAGGATTTATTTGTAGTGACGTGGCTGAGCTGCTGGGGAGATTGAAATCTCGTAGTTCGATGATCTCATCAACCGATTTAGCGTCTTCGAGGATGGTAAAAACTGAGCTGCAGTGTGCGTCAACATATTCGATGTCACGGTCTCGGTCGGGTTGGACGTACAATGCAAGTACAAGTACAACTTACGCTCGCCAAGCTCGACTATCGTCCAGATCTGTTCGAGGCAATCCCAGAAAGTCTTCTCAACAACTCGTGCCTTCAAGCTGCGATTAACTGCTACTAATACACCACCTCCAGTAGATTTACGGCTATTTCTAAGGTTCCGGTCGCAACGAAAAACCTCATATCCAGTACCGAGCACCTGACTGGAAACCGTGTCATCGTTTAACAACAATTCGACGAAGACGATGATTTCAAAACTGTTATTGGAGGCTGCAAGGCGATATTCCTCAACGGTTGAATTGATACCACCAACGTTTTGGTAGTATAGTAGCAGCTTGTCCCGTAGTTGTCCAAGGCTGGAAATCGAAGAGTTTTGAGGCAAAAAGAGCTCACAGATGCTTCATACTTGCCTGCTGTAGGTTTGCGGAAGACCTCTCGTCCCAACTCCACAACAGGACCGGGACGGCTGCTGGTCACTGGCTGGAGAGGCTCGACTGTGATGGGGGGGGGGGCTTCCTCAGAACTGATGGCAAGTGTGCGTCCCGGTGCCCGGAAAAACGGGAAACTGTGGGTTCTACTCGATGCAGTTGGGCTAGGTACCACTTTTGAACGGCTGCGGGTCGCTGATATCATGACGGCGTCTGATATCAATAGGAACTTTGCGCAATTGACGGTGAGCTGGAATCGAAGGATGGATACTTGCCGCAGTATGAAGCTTGGAAGACTCTCTTTCCACTCCCGCACACAGGAATGGGACGACTGGTGAAAGCTGGCTGCAGTAGCTGGACTGTGGCGGGGGAATCGAGGGCTTCAATAGTACAAGCGGCGGTGCATACCGGAGGCCGATGTAACCTATTGACGAAATCTATCCTGTCTCTGCTGGTCGCAGTTGAATTCGCGAACCAGCACTCCAGTTGGCCAAGTAGACGCTCTGAGTGCCACGTCCTTCGGAAGCTCTGCTGGGAAGAAAACAAAATTGAGCTTTGTCAGATCAGCATCCTTCTTAACCAACAAGATTACTTTGGGTGTAATGCTTATTCTCAGGCATGCTTGGGTCATGGCGACGATATCATCCACTGTATGGCTCGGATCGAGGCAGCTGAAGTAGACCCAGAACTGTTCCCGATCATCAGCAACTGTTCTGATTTCCCGCTAAATTGCTCGAGTACCACTGACAGCGGCTGCTGTGGCGCGAATTTTAGCGTAATTCTCGCGACTTCTTATTGGAGTGGGTAGATTCCCCGCAAGTCGCTTGATAGGCAGCCCCCTTTGAGCTACAGAACCAGAATAAGCCGGAAAATGTGTCTCAATGCGGTTGGAGAGATTTAACATGACTGAGTTCAGGTTATCTACTGCCTCACACAATTTTTAGTGTCCACGATGGAAGCAGCGAAATCGGTTTGCTTCATCCACTTGTTGAAACTGCAAGCACAATTGTCGCACAGCAAGTACAAGTTCTTAAATCCAGACAACAAGTCCAGTGCAGATCGCTGCATACCAGGAATGCAAGTGCGGTGAAAAACCGATCCACAATTGTCACGACATTTAATTTTCTCGATCCCATTAACAGGAGAGTCACATGGTTTACAAGCAGAATTTCTAGCTACTTTCTATCCGCCTGTTTGACGTGTGGGAAGCACGTTTCGCTACTCGTCTGCAGATGGTGAACCGATGGTGTGTGTAAAATTTAGTGATGTAAACAAAATCACGAAATAAACGAAACATCACTACAGAAACTCTTTGAATTTTCAATTACAACGGTAATTTGATGAGTTATTCCCACAAATAAAACACAACGAAACAGTACAGCACGTCTGTTTAGGGGAAAGTCGGCTAATACGGACACGGTGGGTAAGACGGACAGTTTGCGTTTCTCACAAACTGCAATATTAAATAAAAATATAATGATACGGAAACATTTCTAGAAGATTTCAGATGCTTCTAACAGATACTGCAACAATCAAGTATGAGAAATATAAGATATAGAAGATAGCAAAACAATTCGTTTTTTCGACAGCGGGGTAATGGACATCTTTTTTGATAGTAGAAAATAACGAATAAAACCTGAAAATCTTTGATCTCGGGAAATATTTCTAAGTGGGCATGAGGTACTTGGCATTTAACACTTGATTTGCGAAAAAAAAAACAGATACTGTACATAATCATTCTGAATAAAGACACTTTTTTTAAAATTTGTGTCATGCTGGGTATGACGGACACAGTAGGGTAGGGAAAGATGGACATATTTCTTACGCCAATACGAACTGACAGAAAACAAAATTTATTGGTCGAGAAGCGTCTCACTCTGCCCTTATCCTATGTTCATCTTACTCACCCCAGGTGTCCATCTTTCCCATACCACTTTTGAAATGACGATTTTGGGCCTCCTTTTCAAAACCATTTTAAACATATTTCTGTTTGAAATTTTATTAGTATAAGTTCTTATATTGATGCAGCATGATCTCAAATCACGGTTTACGTGCAATTTACGAGCAAAGCATCCATGGATGAGTCGAATTTGCTATTTAACTGTAAGGTGTCCGTCTTAGGCGCCGTTCCCCTATTTCTCGTTTTTATAAGCTCCCTGTCCTACCTTGTAGACGCGAGTGACACTATGCGACCGCCATCGTCCTTACCACTGCGCCTGCATAGAAGGAAACTGAAGCGAGAGCGACACGAGGTCCGATGACTTTTGAAGGATTCCCCGCGGGTCCGAAGAATACCATCCACCAACCCGATACTCGCAAGTTGCAAGCTTTGCTCTTCTTTCCCTGTCACCATATACGCCTTCTCTCCCCTGTCCATGATACAACTACTGCTACACCGATGTTGTAAATAAGCCACCCTCTTGGGTGTACCAAGACATAAATACGTTAGGCATACGGACGTTTGACATACATACGTTAGGCATAATGGACTAGCTTTCAGAGTAATTCTACAATATCTAAAAGGTTCAAACATTCATGCTCTTATCATTCGAGGCCATCACCGTCAAAAAGTTATTTTCTTGAAGTGATACTCCAACTTGATAAATTATGCCCAACGTCCATTATGCCAACCGTCCATTATGCCTAACGTACATCATGCCAACCGTCCATTATGCCTAACGTATATTATGCCAATCGTCCATTATGCCTAACGTCCATTATGCCTAATGTACTTATGCCTAACGTATGTATGCCTAACGTCGCACACCCGAATATCTTGACCAAGCATAAGTGTCCGTTAAAAAATCAAATTTGTATTCTGTATTTCTAGTTTTAAGATAACTGTTATTTTTATTCTTCATTAAAAGTATTGTCCTCCATCTTGTAAAAAGAAATGTATCCTTAGTTTTAAGATAGCTGTGAAATTTCTCATAAAAACTAGTTCTCCCTAGTGATGTCTTTTTTTACTCGATTAACGCAAATAATCGATTAATTTCTAAAATAATCGAAAAATCAATAATCGATTACAAGCTTTCGGTATAACCGAGCAAATCGAGTAGCTGCTATCAATTAATCGAGAGCATAATTAATTAAGGGTGGCATTGAAGATGAAAGTCGCAGAGCAAAAAAATATGACCAGACTTCTCCAAATTTTTCAAAATGTGTCGAGCGACCCTTTGAAGTAGAATACTTCTAACGTTTCAATATGGGGGCCCGTTTCAAAATATCGGTTGTGGCAGTCGCGTCAGATATTGAAAGTTAATAACTTCCATCATACTTAATAGAATGATTTGAGGTTTAAGGCAATTTTATCGAAAATATGTGTCGCAATGTAGTATTAAAATTTGGAGTATGTATAACATGCATTAATACCGAAAATACTGTGTTTTAAAAAATCTTTCAAAAACTACCGAAAATGGTGAAAATTTTCAGCTCATCTCGGCCAGAGCCGTCGATATCGTGCACCAACCGAACACTTAAAGGATTGAAAATTTTAAATATAGGTCCGCTACAAATTTGTTTCTATCAACATTCGTATTTGGTTGGTATTTTCTTCAGCAAACAAATTAGTCCTTATCAGCGCTATCATTCCATTAGAAAGAATTAAATTTGAAAATCTTTTCTTTCGCCAACTATTAATGTGACTACGACTAACGTTTCAGAATAGAAGCCCCATTTCAAAATTTCGGAAAAAAACGAAGATCGCGTTTTGAAAGTTTGTAACTTTCATTGTACTTAACCAAAATACACAATGTTTAAACCAATCAGTCAGAAAAATAATCAGGAATCTTGTATAAAATTTGTACGTATGTAGAACTTGCATGAGTAAAGAAAAAATTAAAGTGTTGTGTACAAGACACGATCGCGATGACATTAAAATGCGACTATTTTTGTGAGCCATCCATATTTTTCGTGGATACATCCTGTAATGACATCGACTTATTTAGGACTACACACAAACAAATCGTATCCTCTACGGAATCTACTACACAATAGTTTTGATTATTTCCCAACAAATCGCGCAAAAATCTGTTTGTTCTGTACAGCACCGTGCAAATAATTGACGTTGGAAAATAAATCGGCAACTTCAGTTGCCAAACACTTAGAAACGATCGAAGCATTTTTGTCACTTTGGCTCAAATTTTTGTAAGTATTTTCTTGCTTCCGTCCAATTGGTCAGTTTATTTGTTTTATTGTACATTTTTCGGATATTATTATAGAAAATAACTAACCCGATAAGAGGGAAGTTATTGTCCAAAGCACGAAATGGAAATTTCAATTGTAATTTTTCTGAGAACGATTTTGTGGTCCTAATAAGGACCGTTTGTTGTGAATATTATTTCGACGTTTCCTTGTCATTGCGACCTCTGTACACGTCTAGTGATGGAGGCAATTTTGAGAGCACCTTTGTTTGATGCTAACGGGGAGTATTCCTTCCAGGAACTAACGAAGCGGGTCGACGGCGACAGGCGAAATGATTTCGACGATGATCAAATGCAAACTGAAAACATTTTCCTATAGACAATTCGTTTTACCTATCTCAGATGTGGTTCATCGTCAAAAAAGCGGCGCCAACAAGTAAACCACCAATCAAATCACGGCTAAATAATGCTTTTACAAAATCATTTCTATCAAAATTTACGGTAATCGTATCCTCTACGGAATCTGCTACACAATTGTTATGATTATTTTTGTTCCGTACAGTATAGCGGCAATTATTGGCCGTTTGTTAATGAGAATCATTTAGGTACATACGTCCGTACACTACTCGTCGACCATCAAGTATCGAATGATAAGGCAAAAAGGAAATTCAGCACATAGATTTATAACTTTTCCTTGTTTGATTGACCTCTTAAATGCTCTGTATTGACGGCTCTGCTCGGATAAGCCGCGTCGTGTATGCACATTTCCCGCCTTTTTCGTGATTTTTTTCAATTTCAATTCAATCGATTTTCAATAGAATACTTATATAGTACATCAAACTTATTAACAGCTATATTCAAGTCAGGTGTTTCTGAATTGATTGGTGTATAAGTTATTAAAATCCATCAACTAATGTAATGTCCGACAACCGAAGTGTTATGAAGTTTCAATTAAAAATTCTTGGAATATAATTAATTTGGGCCTGAAAAGGACCATTGGTTTGTTTTATCGTGGGAGGAAAATTCCGTTCATTTCCGATAGCGACGAATTTCTCACAGGGTGAAAATTCCTGTTCCGTAGAATTTGGCTCCTTGACGTCACCATGGGTTGGGGTTCTTTCGCGGATGGTTTTCGTTGGTGACTGCTTGCGGATGGTCTGTTTGGTACGGGCCATGGCGCGAAAATTTCTGCTATTCTGGTGTACAACGAATGATGAGAACACCGACCGGCCAATATTTAGTATAGTAGCGCGAATCCGCACTACTATTACTCTTTTGCTCGCTCGTTTTCGTTCCTTTTCATTTCTTTCTGTTACTAATACTAGCATAACCTAAACGAATACGCGTCCATCCATTTAGTGGGCAGTGTTGTCAAACGCATTTTCAGCTTTTCATCAATAATATTTACAAAGAATGTTGCAGACTGGAAAAATAAGAAAAATAGCTGACGATGGAAATATTAATTTTTAATTTCTTGACCATAATTATCATAACGAATCATTTGAAAATTTCCCATTCAAACGTGATTACGTTCAATAGCATTAGATTTGAATTAACGCCCCGAAATGTAGTCACGACACTTTAGCTATACCCACCCATATTTTTTAACTAACTCGAAAAATAATTTCAAATTTCACCACTCTACACATCACTAGCAGACTGAGCAATGAGTAATGTGTGCGGGGACCGTCTGAGGTAGATTAGTGCGTTGCGTCTTCCTTTCAAATGTTCATACAAACTTGAAAAACGTAATATTGTTAGTGTTTTTTGCCCTGGAGATGAGGACCTTCGAAACGCAGGTGGTAGACGCAATACAATATTATTGTAATAAACCCGTGACCAAACGCCGTCTTTCTTTAATTGATCCAGCAATTTAATATTTTCATTATACGATGCAGATAGAAACCATAAACGGTTTATAACGCTAAAGTTACACCAATCATGTCAGTATCGCACCCATGGACAACAGTTCAATCCAGAAATATAGAGCAGAAGTCAGCAGCATCCAACGAGAATCGAATCCAGCGCATCATTTTGCAAAGCGAACATATCCAGTCCTTTTCAGGAACACAATTGTTTTAATGAAGAACTAATTAGAAGTATTTCCCTTTTCCGAAAAATCCCGTTGATGGCCTACATATGTATATAAATATCCCAAATGTATTCTACTTCACTCCGGTTATGTCTCTGACATTACCCACCTTTTTTTGGTTGACAAACTAGGATTTACTAAGTAATCGATTATTGATTATCTTGGTCGATTATTCGAATGAATTAATCAAGCTCTCAAAAATTATTCGATTAACGGATAATCGATTATTTGCAAAAATCAAACATCACTAGTTCTCCCCTTTGTGTACCAATCTATATTGTTAGTTTTAAGATAACTGTAAAATATTTCGTAAAAAACTATTACTCCCCTTCTTGTATATCAAACTGAATTCCTTGTTTTAAAATTTTCCAAAAAAAATCTTTTGTCCCCTCTCTTGTATATTAAAAAGTATTTCAAGTCTTAAGATAGCTGTAGAAGTCTTCCTCTCAATAGAAAAAAAAATATCTTAACATTATAACCTCCCAGTTTTAAGTATGTAGAATGTAAAAACAGAAGCATTTGGCACCGCCAAGCTAACGCACTTGTGCCTATCAAATACTCATCGAACTGAATATAAAAAAGAAAGATATGACACTTCCTTTTACCACTATTGAATCTTATTCAGATCTGACTTTAGGTTCCGGAGTTATAGGTTGGTTAGTACGGTCGCGCAGAAATTTCCCACATAAACCGTTACAATCGAAATATCTCAGGGCTTAAAAATCAACTGAAATTGACATCGAACTACTTCGATTTGCAGGTCTAAATCACTGATTGTAAATTAAAGAGTCTATGAATATATTGTCCACTATAAATAATTCTAGCAGTCAACAACGAGCATATTCCGGAATTACAGTCATATCGGTTATTCGGTGACGACTGAACCCATTTTTACCAATAAAGACCCCCTTAGACCACCATCATTTTCCATTTTACAACTTTAATCATCCCCCCTCCCTCACGCGAAGATAACATTTAACTCATGCTAATTTATCTACTTAAATATTATATTTTTGTTCTAAGTGTGTCATCGTCCACATGTAGCTCATCACGAACCTGATGCCAACATGTCGATAATGACACATTTGGAACAAAAATATAATATTTAAGCTTAGGTAAATCATGACGGTGGTCTAAGGGGGTCTTCATTGGAGAAAATATGTGCCAAGTGCAATGAGAATTTCCACAATTATTTTGGTCATAACCAGATATTGGATAAATGAGAAAAACACAATTGCACCATTATTTGGATTAAAACAGGTTTTTTTATTGAACTGTTGTCTGTGTCACGTTTGGTAAATCTGTTAAATAATTAGGTCTGCAAATGTAACCAGTCCATTTTTTCATGTGTCAAATATCAACAATCTTCTGATAAACGGTTCAACTCACACCTTTGTGGAGATATAAGGTAGGACGATCATCATCAAGATGGTTGATTTATAATAACAACCAAACGCGCGTGAAAACATCTCTTCTTCGAAAAATCGCCGCTGTACATTCCGACAGCAGATATGTTCTGGTCGTAAAGGCTGGTCTAATTACATTATGCTGAAAACATTCTTCGATCGCATTTGCATACTAATTTCCGTTGACTGATGTGAAAAAAAGCTCCGGGCACTTTTATAAATCAAATTATGTATCGATCCATTATATTCAGTTGAAATTAAATTTAATATTCGACCCACCAGCCTTCCATCAATCCGTAATGAAGGATGCAAAAACTTTTCTTCACATTCTCCGTTCGCTCGGATTCGCTTGGCACAAAATTTGAAATTCAACCACGCCACACCGCCCGGCACTGAACCCGGCGACGGCGACGAACAAATCATAACCTATTTGGCCAGCACGACTTCAGAATGCGAATGGGTGTGCGGTTTGAAATTTTTATTCTGCCACTGAAATTTATTTGCTTGCAAATCGCGATAGGAAGCGTTTCGGAAAATACTGCTTCGAATCTATTAGAATGCATTGTCAATATTGACACCGATGCAGCAAACGAATTCATTAAAATGGGAACGGATCTGCTGATTGGTGTCTTATTGATGAAAAAATTGTAAGAATTAAATTGTTCTACCAGATGCTTGAGTGAGAAGTGGGCAATTTTTAATCGCTTATGCCATTTTCAATTCGTTCTGTATTAACACCAGTTGGCAGGATTGTTTTATACATGTGCGAAAACAGTGACCTCTAAAGTTGAATGCACCCGAAATTAATTCCATGGTAAACCCTCATCAAGTTAATCCGCTTGGAGTTTGCACGTTACTATAGTGAATCTGAAAATTTTCCCCAAACTGGCTTCCAATCCCAGCAGTCAATCATTCACTATTCACCCGGCTTTTGCATATTTGCAAATCGAGAAACCATCTTTCAGAGAAGCCACCCTCCTCGCAAACGGAAGTCTCCGCCTGAATCTACACATTACATCAAGCGAATGGAGCAGGCTGGCGGAGTTCTCGCTTACATGGATTGTGATCCGCTTGCTATCCAACTGGAACATACTGGAATCGTCCCACGGCTTTCCGTGCATCAGGACCGGCACCGGATTCGAATAATAGAAAATGTAAATATTATTGCAGGTCGACCGCAACGTTCTCTCGGCGTCCAAACACAATGCAAACGCCTGGGTTGGAAGCTGTTTCAGATCTCTATACCTGACTGGATTTGCCACGGTTGCCTGTGTATGAATTTATAATGATAAAACGATCGCTTCCTCCCTCCTGGCAGCATGCCTTCCTTAGCACTTCCTCTGAGGGTGAAATGTACCTGCTTGAACGAGCCCCGTGGGCTGTTGTTGCTTTTATCACAATGCGTTATAGAATTTGGAAAGCATCCCACTTGAAATGTTGCTGCAGGCGGTATGATGAGAACTTTTCCAGGCGGTTGTAGGTGGGAAGGCGTGAGATCGACGATGACTTCCCTGCATGGATTGAACCGAGCTCGTCGATATGTACTGCGAAACGATTGATGTACCTACAGTAGATGTTTGCAAACATGGATCCGAATTAGTCCATCGAGCAGTAAGAAGTGGCATTTATCATACAACTTCCTGGCCCCATATTTCCACATGATGGACTAATCTGCTCTGAATGTGATTGAATCTAGATGCTGTGCTGGATGAATTCATGCATGCTTTCTGAATCAAACAGTGTAGGAGTGTATTTCATGGAAGCATTGATATGCTTCTCATAGTCTCATTTTTCTGTGCCTTCAATAAACTCTGTTGGGTCAAAATCACTAGACAGACCCCTACGACCGATTAGGTCATCTAGTGTAGCTTATATGTAGTTATACCTGATTGTCCGGTGCTGACACAGGAAATCACATAGTATTGTGCCACGGTTTGCTTTCTCTGCCAGGGTTGCAAATTCTAATAAGAATTAAGAAACAATATTCGCTCCAAATTCCTTTTAGCAAATGCGAATTTCTGGGCCTTTCTTCCATCAAGTTTCACACAGCCTCCTTGTTCACTGTCCTCGCCGCAGAACGCCAGTTTGCCTTAAACTACATTTCACTGATATCTGTCTTTCGCGTCTTCTTGAGGTTCCGTTCGACGATTGTCCAATATTTTTCCATGGTGTGTTGGGAGGGTTCATCTCCTTGGGTAAAACCTAGAAGTTGTTCGCGACATCCATGACCTATCTCCGTACAATGGTAAGATGCCAAATGCGGCCAAAGTGAAACAGAAAAATTGTGTAGCTTGAGGGAAGGCAACAGACGTTTTTTCTGTCACTCTTAGAGTTACTTTTCCTGGTTGATGGAAATGGTTGCCGTGTAAATGTTACTCTACAAACCGCAGAAACAGATGGCCTATCACACTCAGGACAGTACCGTACGGTATGCCGGCTAGGCCTACGACAAGGGCAACAGCCTTAGGGGGAGCTGAAATCTTGATCTGCTTTATAAAAAAACGGAACAAATGAATAGTATAAAATAAGTCAGAATAAGCGTGACAAGACATAAATAGATAAAGCAGTTCTTCTAAAGGTATACGAGTGTGTAGGAACCCACAATTTCTCCCCGTCCTGTGCGGTCGCCATTTAAAATCTTCGCTCACTGGATCAAGAGTTTCTTGAAACAGCGATTCGCGTGCTTCAGTAGAAAATGAAAAACTCGAGTCGGTAACCACACCGTCAATCTCAACTTTGTGGGCGGGCATGTAGACGCGGTAATCCTTGTCACGTGTAATGCCAATTGCTTTCTTTAGACAGGTTATCACAAATCTGAGAATATCTGGGCGCACTTTCGAAATAATTAGCAAAAGATCTTTGAACCGTAAGCACATCAGTTCTGGTCCGATGAAATTTAGTGTGTATGATTTTGAACGAGAAGCCGGAGTCTTCGATGTCGAATCTTTTTCGCCATCCCGAAAAATCGTCTGCTTAGTAAACCGATCTGAACTTACTGTTTTCCGGAAAAATACTCCGTCCGTCGCCTTCAAGCACCTAGCGTCAACTGAGTTCACAAAGTATCCCGAGAAAAATGCTCGGTCTGTTGCCTTCAAACACCGCAATGACAAATTTCCAGTGCACATATATTTAAAATTTCACAAATCATCAGTGGACTGTTAGTGCATCATACTAATGGTTTTACCAGAAATTGGCTGAAAAAATTCTTTCTACTGTTATTTTTCAAAATTATTGTTAAATTGTTAAATCGATAGAAATTTCTCCGATGAATCGATAACTTTGTCCTATCGAAGCGAAAGTTCTGTTATCTAGTCATTGAAATGCAATACAATTTCCATTTTATTTCATTGTAAATATAAAAGTACAAACTGAAGTTTTTCTTCAGGAACGTTGTAAAATCCATTACTAGAAGGTGCTATCTCGCGTTCTGTTTCCAGAAGAACAAAAACAGAAAACAGATCGAAAGATCGAAAGATCGAAAGGTCGAAAGATCGAAAGTCCGAAAGATCGAAAGATCGAAAGATCGAAAGATCGAAAGATCGAAAGATCGAAAGATCGAAAGATCGAAAGATCGAAAGATCGAAAGATCGAAAGATCAAAAGATCGAAAGATCGAAAGATCGAAAGATCGAAAGATCGAAAGATCGAAAGATCGAAAGATCGAAAGATCGAAAGATCGAAAGATCGAAAGATCGAAAGATCGAAAGATCGAAAGATCGAAAGATCGAAAGATCGAAAGATCGAAAGATCGAAAGATCGAAAGATCGAAAGATCGAAAGATCGAAAGATCGAAAGATCGAAAGATCGAAAGATCGAAAGATCGAAAGATCGAAAGATCGAAAGATCGAAAGATCGAAAGATCGAAAGATCGAGAATCGAAGAATCCAAGAAATGGAGAATCGAAGAATCGAAGAATCGAAGAATCGAAGAATCGAAGAATCGAAGAATCGAAGAATCGAAGAATCGTAGAATCGAAGAATCGAAGAATCGAAGAATCGAAGAATCGAAGAATCGAAGAATCGAAGAATCGAAGAATCGAAGAATCGAAGAATCGAAGAATCGAAGAATCGAAGAATCGAAGAATCGAAGAATCGAAGAATCGAAGAATCGAAGAATCGAAGAATCGAAGAATCGAAGAATCGAAGAATCGAAGAATCGAAGAATCGAAGAATCGAAGAATCGAAGAATCGAAGAATCGAAGAATCGAAGAATCGAAGAATCGAAGAATCGAAGAATCGAAGAATCGAAGAATCGAAGAATCGAAGAATCGAAGAATCGAAGAATCGAAGAATCGAAGAATCGAAGAATCGAAGAATCGAAGAATCGAAGAATCGAAGAATCGAAGAATCGAAGAATCGAAGAATCGAAGAATCGAAGAATCGAAGAATCGAAGAATCGAAGAATCGAAGAATCGAAGAATCGAAGAATCGAAGAATCGAAGAATCGAAGAATCGAAGAATCGAAGAATCGAAGAATCGAAGAATCGAAGAATCGAAGAATCGAAGAATCGAAGAATCGAAGAATCGAAGAATCGAAGAATCGAAGAATCGAAGAATCGAAGAATCGAAGAATCGAAGAATCGAAGAATCGAAGAATCGAAGAATCGAAGAATCGAAGAATCGAAGAATCGAAGAATCGAAGAATCGAAGAATCGAAGAATCGAAGAATCGAAGAATCGAAGAATCGAAGAATCGAAGAATCGAAGAATCGAAGAATCGAAGAATCGAAGAATCGAAGAATCGAAGAATCGAAGAATCGAAGAATCGAAGAATCGAAGAATCGAAGAATCGAAGAATCGAAGAATCGAAGAATCGAAGAATCGAAGAATCGAAGAATCGAAGATTCGAAGAATCGAAGAATCGAAGAATCGAAGAATCGAAGAATCGAAGAATCGAAGAATCGAAGAATCGAAGAATCGAAGAATCGAAGAATCGAAGAATCGAAGAATCGAAGAATCGAAGAATCGAAGAATCGAAGAATCGAAGAATCGAAGAATCGAAGAATCGAAGAATCGAAGAATCGAAGAATCGAAGAATCGAAGAATCGAAGAATCGAAGAATCGAAGAATCGAAGAATCGAAGAATCGAAGAATCGAAGAATCGAAGAATCGAAGAATCGAAGAATCGAAGAATCGAAGAATCGAAGAATCGAAGAATCGAAGAATCGAAGAATCGAAGAATCGAAGAATCGAAGAATCGAAGAAGCGAAGAATCGAAGAATCGAAGAATCGAAGAATCGAAGAATCGAAGAATCGAAGAATCGAAGAATCGAAGAATCGAAGAATCGAAGAATCGAAGAATCGAAGAATCGAAGAATCGAAGAATCGAAGAATCGAAGAATCGAAGAATCGAAGAATCGAAGAATCGAAGAATCGAAGAATCGAAGAATCGAAGAATCGAAGAATCGAAGAATCGAAGAATCGAAGAATCGAAGAATCGAAGAATCGAAGAATCGAAGAATCGAAGAATCGAAGAATCGAAGAATCGAAGAATCGAAGAATCGAAGAATCGAAGAATCGAAGAATCGAAGAATCGAAGAATCGAAGAATCGAAGAATCGAAGAATCGAAGAATCGAAGAATCGAAGAATCGAAGAATCGAAGAATCGAAGAATCGAAGAATCGAAGAATCGAAGAATCGAAGAATCGAAGAATCGAAGAATCGAAGAATCGAAGAATCGAAGAATCGAAGAATCGAAGAATCGAAGAATCGAAGAATCGAAGAATCGAAGAATCGAAGAATCGAAGAATCGAATAATCGAAGAATCGAAGAATCGAAGAATCGAAGAATCGAAGAATCGAAGAATCGAAGAATCGAAGAATCGAAGAATCGAAGAATCGAAGAATCGAAGAATCGAAGAATCGAAGAATCGAAGAATCAAAGAATCGAAGAATCAAAGAATCGAAGAATCTAAAAATCGAAGAATCTAAAAATCGAAGAATCTAAAAATCGAAGAATCTAAAAATCGAAAAATCGAAAGATCGAAGAATCGAAGAATCGAAGAATCGAAGAATCGAAGAATCGAAGAATCGAAGAATCGAAGAATCGAAGAATCGAAGAATCGAAGAATCGAAGAATCGAAGAATCGAAGAATCGAAGAATCGAAGAATCGAAGAATCGAAGAATCGAAGAATCGAAGAATCGAAGAATCGAAGAATCGAAGAATCGAAGAATCGAAGAATCGAAGAATCGAAGAATCGAAGAATCGAAGAATCGAAGAATCGAAGAATCGAAGAATCGAAGAATCGAAGAATCGAAGAATCGAAGAATCGAAGAATCGAAGAATCGAAGAATCGAAGAATCGAAGAATCGAAGAATCGAAGAATCGAAGAATCGAAGAATCGAAGAATCGAAGAATCGAAGAATCGAAGAATCGAAGAATCGAAGAATCGAAGAATCGAAGAATCGAAGAATCGAAGAATCGGAAATCCATAAAACCAATAACCAAAAACCAAAAACCAAAAACTAAAAACCAAAAACCAAAAACCAAAAACCAAAAACCAAAAACCAAAAACCAAAAACCAAAAACCAAAAACCAAAAACCAAAAACCAAAAACCAAAAACCAAAAACCAAAAACCAAAAACCAAAAACCAAAAACCAAAAACCAAAAACCAAAAACCAAAAACCAAAAACCAAAAACCAAAAACCAAAAACCAAAAACCAAAAACCAAAAACCATAAACCAACGACAAGGATATGAAGAAATATGAATCGTACAAAGAATGCATTATCTTTACTAAAACCATATTTTGTATTACGTATAACTACTAGAAAGAACAGTAAGTAAGAATTTATCATGAAGAGATAAGAAGAACGATCGGAATTAATTTACTAATTTACTACGAAAAATTAGAAAATCCAACTGATGCAGGACATGAAGTATATAGAGAGTCATATTTTATCGCTTCTTACGAGCAGGAAGCAGGAAAAACTAATTTTCAAATTTAAAACAATATGGCGCCAAAACCAGAAAATATCGTATTTAGGCAAACTATAAGCAAACCAATGAACATGGCAATAAAACACTCGTTGTTCGTGTTGATATGAAAAAAGGAAATTGGTAACTGATTTTCTATCCTTCTCGCGGTTTGTCAATTCTTAACCCTCATACATGATTAAAGTCATCATTTCACTCGGACAAGACCATGCGTTTTCCCAATGCATATATATATATATATATATATATATATATATATATATATATATATATATATATATATATATATATATATATATATATATATATATATATATATATATATATATATATATATATATATATATATATATATATATATATATATATATATATATATAAGAAATGTCAACTCAATAGCCAACACTCGGCGGATACGTGTTTCCTTACAATACCTGACAGTACCATCAACTAAATGAACATTGTAAACTACATGCGACAATATATGTACAATTTTGAAAATAATGAAATGTAGACTACTATTTATTTGTAACAAAATAAAAACGGAACAAAATAGTTGCATACCCAAGGTGGCTCGTTTCTAAAGATAGCACTATTGATGAAAAATAATAAAAATAAGGAACACGGACGAAAATAGTTGACTAATGCCCCAAAAATCTGTCATTCTGATAACTTTACTTCCAAAACGGGAAAATCAATTAAACCGGATAGGTTCACCTAACCTAACCTATGGCATTTTCGTTTTTGAAAGTGCACTACATCATTCAAACTTGAGTGTAATCAGCATATCTATTTTTCTACACTACACCGATATAGCGCCAGGTAAAACGAAAATGATATTGAATAAAGTTGAATTTGGTATTTCGAAATCAACTCGTCAGTAAATAGCACTAACTTAAAGCTAGCTAGACGAAAAATCCTAGTCCCCAAGTCGGTGCCAGTTATCGACGAGATGAATTCAAAACGCCCACTGTATTAAAATAAGTTAGTAAGATGATAAAATTGAACTAATACTGAATAAGATAATTAAATATTATAACATTTTTGGTTTTCATATAATGAAATTATATTTTTATTAAAAATAAGCTGCAATTCGCTTTTTCGCCCAATATTTTGAAAATTCGAATGGGACAAAAGCACAAAAAATACCTCTTCAATTGTTGATAAGAAAGTAATTCACTGGTAACAATATCGATCTGATAATCTTCACTATAAATGTTTTTCTAAACCAAAACAGACAGCGAAAACACAGAACGCAAATAAATCATGCTATCAAATCAGTGTAGTTTAATAGGAGATAGTGTTTAGAAAGGGGGTCGTCTGGTTAGCAAAATTTCCCTAATGGCCTCGAAGACCGAAACTATACAAATTATCGCAAGAACTCATCGTTCAGAAGGAAAAACTTCATTTGGTTATGCAAATGGTACAACCAAGAAGCATACTAACCGAACGCAACCAACCTCCATAAAGTAGCTCTCTGTCAACTCTCTATCGAAAAGCTGAAATCTTCTCCTAAAACGTCGCACCCAAGCCAACCATTTCAGCAGTAATTGAATTTTAATGATTTCAAGCGAGAGCAGAAACTGACGGCAGCCGGAAGCTTCTATGTGGGGGGTAAGTCGAGGGGAGCAACAAAATATTCATTTTGTAGAACAGTATTTCTTGAGGACCCACCATCACCAGGTCGAAACCGAGTGGAAACCTTCTGCCAAAAAAACCAACCTTCGTGCCATATCTTTCCCCGCATCGACGAAGAAGGGAATGGAACCATCAATTCCTGGCCTTCGAAGGCAAGAACGGAGGACGGGGGGTATTTTATCTTTGTCCTTGTGTTCCCATCTCCTGACCGGGTCCGTCTCCGCCAGTGGGTCAATAAATTGGGCCCAATCAGTGCTCCTTGTTTTGGATCTGTTCTCAATGTGATGGGCTCGTCGGTCGCTGGCTCACCCAATGCAATGGAAGGCGATTACGATTTCGGGCGAGTGTAATAGCATCTGATAAGGGTGGAAATTTACACCCACGAAAATCGGCTATCAGCCGTGTCGGTGGAAGTGTAAATGCGAGATCCTTCTTGGAATCTATGGTAGTTGGTTTTGGTGGTAGATTGCAATTGCTTTGGTGTCAGTTTTATGGAATGTCGATATCAGTAGGGGAGACCGGGTTGGGTCGATTGGGATGTTGTATTTTAGGTTATGTATAAGCCACATAATGTTGAAGTTTTCTAATAATTTTAAGCGTTGAATTGAAACTCGTGTCGTCCCGAAAACCTAAGAGCACCACAGAGCACTACTTACACAAACGAATCTAGCGATTGGACCGAGGTGAATTTTAGAGAGTATTTTATAGATTTTTAAATAGCCAGATAGATGTGAAAATGTGTTGTCAGAAAGGTTAGTGTACAAGTAATGTTAACTATATTAAAAAGCACAGTGTAGCAACACACGCAATTCTCCCCTACGCTTCTGGTCTGATAGCACGCAGTAACAAGGCTTATTATTTGACAGTCCCGTAATCATGGTGCTTCAGATTTTTGCAAAATCAAATGAAAACATTTTTTTTTCAATACAATTGAATCGCTTAACGATCTATTCATTTGATCTTGATTGAGATTTGAGAGTGAGACAAGCTGTGAGAACTGCAATCCTTGTGGGCGAAACAATAACAATATCTATGTTCGGGTAGTTTCCATATCGCTTGCTTATGTTTCATGTGAGTGAACTACATTCTTTCTTAACTTCAATCAAAACAACCAAATTTGAACTTATCGAACATGTCAGGCCATTTCAAAGGTGCCTGGATCTGTATGTAATGCGGACCATTCAAATAGACAAGGCCAAATGCACAAATGAATGTCATTCATTCGTGCTCGTTGGTTCTGCGCGGACAGGAAGTGCGAATCCGTGCATTCTGATAGGAAGCGCTACGTTTCACAGTGTAATGCCGCGAGGCATGCAGAATCGGTTCAATCAATTTTGGATGATTGCCTTTTGACAAAGGCAGATAAGGTACTTTTTTCCTCTTGTGTCAACATTTATCATTCGGACGGTCGAGCAGAGCAAAAACAGCCTGTAGCAACGGCTGGGGAGAAAAAAAATGTTTCACCTCGTTTCGCCCACAAGGATTGCAATTCTCACTGCGTTTACAAAATTGCACACATTTGTTGCCATTCTTCCTTACTTAAAGCAACTTAAAAAAGACTATTTTTAAATTTTCATACTG
The DNA here is from genome assembly GCF_030247195.1 of Topomyia yanbarensis. Classification (NCBI taxonomy): domain Eukaryota; kingdom Metazoa; phylum Arthropoda; class Insecta; order Diptera; family Culicidae; genus Topomyia; species Topomyia yanbarensis. The sequence continues at coordinate 80,463,901 of NC_080671.1, forward strand.
ATCATAGATGGAAAACGAAATGTTTCTTCCATCCATGCTCTCGTGCATTCTGTCGTTGATACATTCATAACCAGTAGTATGGGACAGAAATTTGATTCATACTCGGTTTGGGTCCCATTTGGGTTCTAGAACAACTGTGAAAATTCTTAGCTCGATCAGTGAAACTGTATTTTGGGCCCACTGTTTAAAATGAACAGAGGATTTCGCATGGAAAAATTGACTTTCACAATATAATTCCTCCAGGAGTCGCCCACTACCTCCTAAAAACCTGTTTTAATCCACCTAGTGGTGCAATTGTGCCTTTCTCATTTTGCTAAACTACGAGTCTATGGCTGGTTATGTTCGTTTCAATTTTGGAAATGTCCATTACATTCTTAATACACTTTACACCTACACGCAATGGTTCGCCAGCCTCGAACCTGATGAGCTACGTGTCGACGATGAAACACTTGAAACAAAAAAATATCATACTTTATTAGCCTAATCAGCAATAGCAATTTGGGGTTAGGAGCTACCAAAGTCAAAAACAGTAATTTATTGTAAATTATTAATTTTTAGTTACAATTCAGAACAAAGTCTTTTAAAATCTTATGTGACAGAGAAGCTCCTCACATAAAATCAAAGCCTAAGATTAGACTTTATATAAAATATACCAGCCATTAATTCTCGGAATCATTTCACATTCAATGATGGAATGATGACATGTTTTGGTCGACAAAGGTATTCGAAGGGTTAGACCAAACGAACCTCAGATATTATCAGGGATGCTAAAAACGCCCCGCCAGCAAGGAAAAGAATCGCACTAGTAAATTGCGTGCGCGGGATTCGATGAACATGAGTTGAGAATGATTTTTCTTTCATTATCTTTTTTAGAAATATATTGAAAACATCCACGACTTTGTTAACCATCTACAGCTCGCGTCATCGTATCTAGTACAACACCCTTAAAAGCTCCAGCTAAATCACGTTTGAGCATCAACGGCTGCTCATTTTGGGAGCCATTCACGTGAGTACCAGAAGGTTGAGCTTGTGCGTTGAGCCAATAGACCAGCTGTTCTCAATCTTTTTCGTATCACGAACCCCTTATAAATCACCCTGGGTCGTTGCGGACCCCCGTGGACAAACATCGATTTTGTATGCTATCAATCTGTTGTTTTCAGTTTGTTAGGAGAAAGACTTGAAGTTTCAATCTGCTCTCGGAAAATAAATTTTTCTTTGACCCGGCTTCACGGACCCCAGGTTGACAATCACTGCAATAGACGATTTGAAAAAGGTTTTCTCAACATCGTTTTTGAACGTTGCCGAAGCGGGCTTTTTGTGACGTTGTGCATGGCTTTCCGGAATATTCAATTCTACACATACGAAAACGTTCAAGGAGAAAAGCTTATTTTCGACCGAAAGTGTGATTGGGTGAAAATCATAAAGTTCCCATGTTTACTCATAACATCCGTGATGTGAGGACATTTTTTCCGAAACTATTTTACCGTAAAATCGGGGTATATTTGAGCTTATATGAGACCTCTTTTAGTAAATTTGCGATGAGATAAATTCTTACAAAAATCATCTAAATAAACATCAATTTTATTCCAAACACGCTCAACTTCGGTCCGTCGCGATTATTTTGTAATTTAGTGAGTGATCTTGCAATTGAGAAAGGTACAATTTATCATCATATTTTGGATTAATTGGGATAATTTCGTGTACGCATATAGAGTAAGGTGGGGCAAAAGTGTGCATCTAACAGTTTTCGTAAAATAACTATTGGTAGAAAAGCACTAGAAAATCGGCATGATTACAAATTAATACTCTCATCACACATCTTCAAAACGTAATACTAGATATCTCTTGGTTTTGCTTGTAATCCGAGAAATAGTTATTTTCTTATGAATACTCAAATGCGCGCTTTTGCCCCATGGTTGGGGCAAGAGTGCGCATAGCACGCGGCAAAAGTGCGCACAGCTTAAATAGCCGATTTATTTCCGCCCATAAATTAAACTAATCAATTTTAGGATATCCATCCCCTCTTACTCTTCTTTCATAACTAAAAAGTACCCCTCCCTCTGCCTCGGTTGATGTTGTTCAGTTTTCCATTATGTATGTATGTTACATACAGTAGCCACCATCCTAGCTTGAGTCTTGCTCTGCATGCGGCTCCACTTAACAGTACGCTCAAATTTCGTTACCATTCGGCGTTCAGCATACCGCTGTATAAAGGGCTAAAAGGGGGGTGGCGGACCCGTAGGCAAATACACCTACTCAGTATCCGCGGGCATCAAAGAATCTCCTTCCAACAGTAAGATCCAGCAGATTGAATAACGAATTTTGCAATACTTGTCAAGCTTTCCACGAGATGGTTTGTTGTAGAAGAGCGCGTCAAATTGTTTACAACTGTTGGAGAGAAATTTATCTGTCGCGAACGACGGACACTTTTCCTCCTTGACTCCGATTGGCTTCCACTTCATTGTCCAGTTGTAACTTCAATGATGCCCTGATGCACCCTCCTCACCCCTTTCTTCATATGCATATAATGTCATATAATACAATATAATATAATATAGCTTAATGCAATATAATTCAATGTAATAAAATATAATATGACATAATACAATAGATAGTAATATAATATAATCTGTGTATATATAAAAGTCAATGTTTGTATATATGTGATCCATGGTGAAGTGATGTGATGTATGTTACTACCACCTATTGTAGCAGGACCACCACCCATAGCACTGAACAGTCCTAGCACAACAATTTGATCAAGCATGACTGGCTACTCCACTCTTCCTGTCCAAATCTCTTCAATCAACTCCCAATTTCCATACATTTTATATATCTAGCATGTGGTTACATAACGAAAAATTATGATTGCATATATGAATAATAATACAACGTTATCAATAAGATCTGTATATGTATATTGTAAATTACGGTACCGCTTTAGCTGAAAAAATATGTTCTTAGTGTAATATAAAAAATATTATTTATGCATCAATATATATTGATATAATATGTATATTACAATTTATTTATGCAACAGTAATAGGACTATTGGGAAACAATAACATAATTAGTCGCCCAATGGCTCCACTTTTAATATACTTGACTACTTTGCGTAGAGTATCACTGAACGAGAAACTACTAGAGAACTTCACATAATTTCTTCATTATAATTTAATATAATATAATATAATATAATATAATATAATATAATATAATATAATATAATATAATATAATATAATATAATATAATATAATATAACACAATATAATATAATACAACACAATATAATATAATATAATACAATATAATATAATATAATACAATACAATATAATATAATATAATATAATACAATATAATATAATATAACATAATATAATATAATATGCAATTGCTCACTGCAGCCCCCCCCCGTTCAGATCCGCCAGACGAGGCGGCCACGAACTGGTCCTGCAAACGAGTTGATCACAGTGTGGATTGCGCTTCCGACGACGAGCACGCGGCAACTCGTCCCTCTGTCACCCCGCGCCGCCCCGGACTCCTGAACTCGGCTCTGCAGCACAGCCGCATCAAGCCAGTTCCACCCAAAACCCCACCTTGGGGAGTACAACAACTCTATGAGCAAGGCTAGCAGACACAACGCACTCCCTAAGCTAACCAATGAACCACCGAAATTCCCACCCGTCGCCCACTTTTTATGAATCTACATCATTAAATCAACATATTTCTAAAAGAAAAATATATCCTCCACCTACAAGAGAAGAAGCACCCAAAGTAACCAACTACCATATAATATAATATAACAGAACAGAGTATAATTTAATATAACATAATACAACACAATATAATACGATAGAATATTACTGTCAATATCGCCATTTTTTCATCCAAAGGGGCTGATAAAAACAGGCTTTCGCAGTATCTCATGCAATATAGTGGCTGTAATGTATAGGTATATGTAATGTAAATGAAGAAACCCGAACCCAAGCTAACCGCGCTCATCCACACAAGTCTGCCGCAACCACGGACGAAAGACACGCGTAAGGCCAAATGTGTCAACGCTAGCGATACCATGGCAAGGAAAAAATACATCGATGCTACATTGCTGTACGACGCACTTATACTGCTATATAACAAAATACATATGTAATAATATGAGAAATCATGCTGTTTTATGATGATGATCAGTCTTCCTAATTAAACACCGAATACCATGCTCCCTCCTGCTTTGCGCCCGTGTATGCACGCACACATAGGTCTATGGCACCAGTCTTCTTGTATAGATATGAAATATGTGTAAGCACAAAACAAAACACGAAGAACTTTATGCCCCTATATAAAATGAAAAATAAATCCAATTAGAATACTCTCACCGCGGTCCGCCGTCATGGTCCTCTCCGAGCGCCACACATACTAGACTCAGATGTATGTGTCTCTTTGCACCAACAGCGAGAAAATCGAAATACGCGAAGTATTATTCACACTACCAGTCTGTTTTCCATCACCGGTACATCAGGCCAACAGGCTTACATCTGTTTTCTTGGATAAGTTCACACAAAACGTCTACCGCACGGATGTGTAAACGTACAAAACGTATGAATTCGCTCTTGTGAAATACATTCCACTTATCCTTATAGAATGATAACGTGACGTTCACACTCTGATCCGTGTTCGAAAGCCAACATATCGTGCGGATCGAGCCTAAATCCCACGAGTACGAAATTGGTAACTACTACTACTACTACCATGATATTATCGATACATGGGAATCTCGAGTCTATACGCGTAATCAAAACTACAAAAACCGCCTGCTCCCGGCCAATTTTACACACAAATTCACTGAAAACCTAAAAATTGCCTTCTCCTCTAAAATCACCAACGAACACTTTCTTCAATTGCACCAGATTGCATAATCATTTTAACGTTATACCACCTAGGCATACGATAATGAAAAAGAAACGCGCAGAGCTAAACGAAAGTGTGGCCGCCGCCTTCGACTCTTCGAACCGAACTGATGTTGTTCAGTTTTCCATTATGTTGAAAAAACTTGGATGTTTCATCTTTTAGACAATGTAGTTCATGATCAAATTGTCACCACTGGTAACACCATTATTTTTCATAGTTGGGTAGATCACTACAAGAATTCTTGCGAATATGCTATTTATATTGGAAATACATCTTTATTTACATATTCATAGTTTTTTGGTTCTTTTTAAATTACTCTGAGCTGTCGGCACTCTATATTTTTCCTTGGAACCAGTTATGCTGATGCTTTTGTTCCTAAACCGCTCATATCAGTCGTGATTTGACCGGTGAGCTCGCAGTTATTGAAGATGCTGGTCCCTTCTTTAAATCATGGAAGAATTAGTTCAATTTTTATATAAAAAGCTTCTCTCGCGTCTTTTGATTTGAAGCGGATATGCTATGCGCACTTTTACCCCACTATCAGTTTTTTAACTTATTCAATTGTTACGAAAATTACAGAATTTTTTTCATCAAATCAAATATATCTCGCAACGAACCATATGTTGAAGATTTTTAGGGTACTGTAGTTTTATAGATCCTGATTTATTCAAACAGCCAATTTATGATTCCCAAAATTCAAAAAATAATATCAAATCAGCGAAAAATAGTCCTTCCCTTCCTTTGTCAAAACGGGGGGTTCTCCCATGACCCGAGGGATGGTTCAATTGACACAAAAATTGCGTTTCTATATATTGGCCCTAGATGAACAATTTCTCCAAATTTGCTTCAAATCCGCGAAGGTCGATTACACATGCCTTGATCACTTCGCGTGGAATGACCCATATCATTCCAATATGAAAAAGGCAAAAATTTCTGTGTGGTCGCACTCTTAAACCCATAACTCCAGAACCAGAAGTCGGATCAACTAAAAATTCAGTAGCAGCTTATGGGAGCGTTATACCGTTTATTTGAAACTAAGATTGAGCGATTGGGTTCAGCCAACTCTGGGAAAAGTGAGTGAGTTTAGAAAATACATACGTATATACATACACACACATATACAGACATTTGACAAAATGAGTCGAATGAGATATGACACACGGCCCTCCGGGCCGAGATTAGGTTGGCGATTTTTAGAGTGATTGCATATCCTTTCTATATGAGAAAAGCAAAAATCGTTACCGTCGTGCGGGGTATCTTTGCGCACTTTTTGTCAATTTTTCAATTTTGACGAATTATAACTCCTTTAATAATCGATGGATTTGTATCATATCAGCACAGATTTATCGTCAACGTGTATGTATTATTTATGCCAAATATGAGCAAAATTTGTTCACACATAAAAAAGTTGTTCAAATAGCGTTCAAAAATATTTTTGTAGTCTAGCTGGGGGCTACTTGGCACACTTCTTGAACTCGATATAAAATAAAAATTAACCAGTGTTATTTACTTTTATTGAAATATCACTAATTTATACTGATAGCAGAGGCTTTTTCAACAATAAAATTTCACCTATTTATAGCAGTTTCTAAAATGAGGGATTCATTTTAATTTAACATTTACAATGTTACTTGTCAAAAAAACTTGAGTGGGTTGATACTGCATATTTTTTCATTGAGAAAAAAGGAAAATGATGAAAAATGGCAATATCAGCTTATTTCTAGTATGTCAGAATATGTTTTTAAGAGCATTTATAGATATTTTGTATCATCAATTATAAAAATAGCACCACGGTGGGATTGAAAATCTCGCAAAATAAAAAAATTGAATTTACTATTTATGACGTATATTTGAGTGCTAAATTTATGTCGTAATTAGTACACAAGGCCACGTTCTTAAGTTATGTACTTTTTATTTCAAGAATTCTGAAACAAAGGTTCGCCACCAGTTTTTTCACGGCCAAGATCACATTATTTCGCAACTACCAACTTTGGAGGTTCAATGTTTTCAATAAATTCTAAACATTATTTAGAGGCTTGGTATCTTTGGTAAAGTTGCTGATAATTACATTAAAAACAACTTTTTAACATACACAAAAATCTTCAAATGCTCATAAAAACCGATCCTGACATACTAGAAACAAACGGAAAACGCCATTTTTCATCTTTTTTCTATGCTATATTTCACCCAAGTAGGAAAATTTGGTAAAAACTAAAATTTCTTTCTAGGGTGAAAATCTTTTTTTCTTTTTTCTTCTTCTTTCCTAAAAATAGTATGTGGTCTCGGTACATTTAAGATTTTTTGTTTTATTGAGCCTCCAATCACTTTTATCGACCCTTGAAGTGTCTGTCATATTTTACCGCCGGCGTCGGCGGTAAAACATGATGATGAGTTATGTTCTACCATAGACCATGCGGTAGACTTGGGTGCAACGCCCAACTCCTACTCTGCAGAAGGCAAAGAATTCTTCACATTTCCTTTCGATCATGCCCATATGAGCCTGCCTAGTTCTAGTTTTCCGTTCTAAGTTTATAACTGATTCGCTCTAGAATACCTATCCGTCTTTCAATTTCATTGCTTTCGTTTCTCTTAGTCTCAAATTTGCCGAAAATAGCCAACAAAATCGAAACAGTAGAACCTTGCGGCAATTAAAACATAGTAACATTATTGCTTCTTATTTAAACATTTTCGGCTTATTAATACTAAGTGTAACACTAATAAGCCTTTCTAATTTGAACACAAGACAAGATATTATATGGACTACGGCAGCCGTCGGCATCCAAATCTTAAGGAGGAACGAACAATGGTACGAAAATCGAATATGAAAAAAGTAGTTTTTTCTATGCCATCTATGCTCTTATGTGCTTTTAAAGGGTGAATCTTGCGATCGTGTTTAAACTTGTAATTTTCAAGGAAACTAAAAACTAAAACAAATCATATTGCGCTAAAATTGTTCGAAGAATCCATAGAAATATGATACAATTCTATACGTAATTTTAGTTACATAGGAACCTCGAGCAAAAATATATTTCGAAGCAAAATAAATTAAAGGAATCGTTTTGTTTTTCGAATTTTAAGATACCTAATTTCCAACGCGAAACTGGCTAAATAGTGTCTAGGAAGGAATTCATTAACGTTCCTAAGACAATGTGTGCTCACTGATTTAACCTCCCAGAAGATTTGAGTTAGTCATTGAAACATTTCCTAAAAAGTTAATCATCAAAGTTTAAAAAAATGTTCTAGACCCCCCGATAGAACATTTCAAAGTTATGCTCTGATGAAAGAGGAACATCTGAGCTTTCGATTTGTGAGTATTTTAGCGATACTGATTTTTTGTCTAAGCATTTTCTACCAGAGACACCGTGTATGACATGTCCTCCTGAGTTTGTTATAACATAACAAGCCATATAGCTAGTCTGTGCATCATAGCGCTTTTGCATGATAGTCGCAACAAGTTTTATGTTGGGCTCAATCGCTGTTTGCTGGTTATGATTATTTTGACAGCGACTTCGACCAGAAAAATTGAACACATTTCAATAATTGCTCAAAATGGTTTTTTTTGAGAAAGCGTAAAGTTTATACAAAAACTCAAAGTGATTAACGACAATAATATTTTGGAAAGTTTAAGGAAAATAATGAAAAATGATATTTTCCGTTCGTCTCTAGCAGGTCAGCATCGGTTTTCTTGAGCATTTGATTGTTGTTGTATTATCAGTTATATAAAAGCTGGATTGGAAATAAAAAAGTTCAATAAATCTCAAGTTAGTGGCTATTAATGGTGTTTATTTGAGTGTCGAATTGAATGGTGTAATAACATTTTATGTATGAGGATTCTTTCTGGAGTTGTGAGTTTTGGTAGTGAAGAAGAGTAAAATAATTGATCTAAAAAATTTTTACAGACGCAATCACATCATTTCGAAACTGTCAAACAAGGACACTCAAAGATACAGAACGAATCATTTTTCAGGTACAAAACATGTAATATTTGAAACATTAAACTAATAACGACATTAATATCAGTTTTTCCTGAAGAACGTGCCGAACAGCCACGAAACGCCGAACGAAAATTATAATACGTTTTACTCATTATTGAAAGGCTGACAAAAGCCGTTAGAAACAAATCAAAAGTTATAGTAAACCGTCCCAGTCAAAGTAAAAATTTGAAGAATATTACAACTTTTTTTTCCCTTTTTTATTAACGACTTATAGTGAGTCAATCTTTTTCCTTTTTGCCTTTCTCATATAAAGAAAGGCTATGCAATCACTGTAAAAATCGACTTTTTAACCGAGGCCCGGAGGGCCGAGTGTCATACACCATTCGATTCAGTTCGTCGAGATCGGCAAATGTCTGTGTGTGTATGTATGTGTGTGTGTATGTGTGTGTGTATGTGTGTGTGTATGTGTGTGTGTCATTTAAACTCACAATTTTCTCAGAGATGGCTGAACCGATTTTCGCAAACTTAGTTTCATCTGAAAGGTATAACGCTCCCATAAGCTGCTATTGAATTTTTAGTTGATCCGACTTCTGGTTCCGGAGTTACGGGTTGAAGAGTGCGGTCACACAGCAAATTCCCATATAAACTGGTACCACCATGATGTTCAAATGATGTAAAACATATTAAAATTGATGTAACATTACTCTAGTTTGCGGGTCTGGATCACTAATGATCAATCAAAGCAGCTTTGACCACATTGGCCACCTATGACAGGTCATGACGCCCCCGGGGAACTCGCCAAGTTCCTAAGCTAATGTCACACCCATTCCCCAACGAATTCTCTACCGATTTTTACAAACTTGATTTCAAATGAAAGATACAGTAATGCCATTGACTGCTGCTGAATTTCATTCGGTTCTGACTCTTGCTTCCGGAGTTACAGGGGTGTTAGTAAGGATACACTGGAATTTCCCATATAAATCGGTACAATCGTAATACCTCAGAGGCTAAAAACTATTGAAATTGTCACCAAATAACTTCTAATCGCAGATCTAGATCACTGATTGCCAATCAAACATTCTTTGAATATATTGCCTACTATCGACGATTCCGGAAGTCCGGAATTCCGGGCATATTCCACAATTAAAGTCAAATCGGTTCTTCGGTGATGACTGAACCGATTTTCTCAAAGTCAAGTCTCAAATGGAAGACAAAATATGCAGTTGAGTATTGCGTCGCCGCCCCCCTCCCTCCCTCCGTCTTGCCCTTACACCTCCATCCTTCATCACTCCCCTCCCCTTGGACCACCCTCACGCCCGCATTTCCTGCATCCATCCCGTATACCGAAATAAGATGAAGGATTTCTGACGCATCCTCCACTCCCACTCTACTAACCCCCCATTCCCTCCACTTTCAAACCCATTCCACCATCATTTCAAAATATAATCACATGAAAATACTATTGAACTCATGCTGATTAAGCTAAATATTATTCTTTTGCCTTTCTCATATAGAAAGGTTATGCAATTGCTCCAAAAACCGACTTTCTAACTGACTCATAACATTCGACTCAGTTCGCCGAGATCGCAAAATATCTATGTGTATGTATGTGTGTATGTATGTGTGTATGTATGTATGTATGTATGTATGTATGTATGTATGTATGTATGTATGTATGTATGTATGTATGTATGTATGTATGTGTGTATGTGCGGATTTGTTAACAAAATGTCCACATCAGTTTCTCGGAGATGACTGAACCGATTTTTACAAACTAAGATTCAAATGAAAGGTATAATATTCCCATAGGTTGCTATTGAATTTCATTTTCAACCGACATCTTGTTCCGGATTACGAGTTGAAGAGTATGGTTACAAAACAAAATTTGTTGATTTGTCCACATCGGTTTCTCGGAATTTTCTGAACCGATTTTGACAAACTTGATTTTAAATGAAAGGTCCATCAGCTGCTGTTGAATTTTGTGTGGATACGAGTTCTGGTTCCTGAATTACAGGGTGATACGTACGATCACGCAGCAAATCCCGATTCTAACGAATTCTGCGATGAATGTAAAAAGGTGAATTTTTTTCCAAAATGTAAACACATTTGTTGAATTTGTAGATCTAGGTCACCAACAGTCATTCAAAGTCTCTTTGGCCACACTGGCCACCATCGACGGATCCGGAAGCATCCAAATTCAGAATAACGGTTATATTGGTTTCTCGAAAATGGCTAGACCGATTTGATCAACTTAGTCTCAAATGAAAGGTGTTGCGTCCCCGGAAACCGATATTAAATTCCATCTCCATCCGACTTCCGGTTCCGGAGTTACGGGTTGTGGAGTGCGATCAAAAACTCCGATTCAAACCGATACCGCGATGAATGCAAAAAGGTGCTCTTATATATACTTACCAAGTGTAATAAGAATGAAAAACATTACCATAATGTTATATTGTACGAACCAGCTACTAAATCATAGTTTGGAGAAATGAGAAAGGCACAATTGCACCTCTAGGTGGATTAAAACAGGTTTTTTATATTGTAACGACATATAATTAGCAAGGGACTGGAAGGTGAAGTATTTTTCAAATATTAAGAGCCATAGTACTCAAGGGAGAGCAAGGATTTGAAGTAAGAAAGTTTAGAAAAGCGTGGAGTAGGGTCAATGAACAAGCTTAGAGTTTCCCGGTTACTTAGCTTTTTGTCTTCTGCAGCGCAGTAGTCAGGATCTTTTGGCATTAAATGCGAATCACCTGAGTCTGCGGCATGTCCGGACAAGCGTAAAGTCAATTTAATGACCTATGCTGTCGGAGCCGACAAAAAGTTAAGTCACGGAAAACTTCCACCCTAAGCATTGTGCGACGATGAAACTCATTGAATGACTACTGCGCTGCAGAAGACAAAAAGCTAAGTAACCGGGAAACTCTAAGCTTGTTCATTGACCCTACTCCACGCTTTTCTAAACTTTCTTACTTCAAATCCTTGCTCTCCCTTGAGTACTATGGCTCTTAATATTTGAAAAATACTTCACCTTCCAGTCCCTTGCTAATTATATGTCGTTACAATATAAAAAAAAAGAATATTACAACGTAAGGCAGCACCTCTTCTAATAAAGTAACTTTGTAGGTTAATCCTCCTAGCAGTGATTATAAAGAATTTACTCTTCAAAACAAGTTCGAATTTTAATGTCTTCAGTAAAGTTTTCGAAAATGCTATATCGAACAACTTTGTTGATTGAAGCGGGTATAGCGTTGTTGATCAGTTGATGGCCTTGTACGCAGCTCACGTGGGTTCAATTCCCCAACCATTTTACATCAGGCTACAAATTTTTTAAACTTTATAAAAGAGCAGAAAGACCCCTTTTTATTTCGGAGAGCTTCTTTGAGGTTGTATTTTATATTTGCAATCTTCGACTTCATTGATATCATAAAAAGGAAATTATAAAAGGGCAAACTTACATTAAATTCAAGAATTTTCGAAAAATTAATCATTTTCATCAAACCCCTCCCCCCAAACCAAATTTCTGGCTACGCCACTGAGAATTGTAGTACTATCCATGAAAATGTTTTGTTGACTGAGAATTGGGAACAAAGTCTTTCCAGATAGAAAGGGAAAAAAATCCGCTTTACTTTGAACATACAATTTATTTTCGTCGATCAGAAAATAAAACGAGTAACGAGCGGAAAGTTTGTGCAATAACGTCACTAAGCTCTGTGTTGATTTTTGTGCTTTTTCGTTGCAACTAACGCCAAAGAAATTCCTTTTTAATATTGTGACGTGGAATGACAAACATAATTTGTAAAGTTGAATTAAGAGGTCTAACCTCTGCGGGTGAAATGTCTGGCAAAAAGGCCAATAGTGTGAAACAGCGACCTGTTCACATTCTCGTAAAATATGAATAAAGATATTAAATACAACCACAATCTCCAAAGCACAGCATTTAACATCAACCATCGTACTAATTCAATACGTGGATTAATCAAATAGTGTAATTTTTTTGCATCGGTAAACAATATTTACTATTCTACTGGGAAATGCTAAAGTTACCTTATTATTTAAAATCGTTAGTCCTAATTTCATATATTCTTCTTTTTAATTTGATGACGCTATATGTATCCTGTATTTCTTAAGAATACCCACAAAATCGTTAAATTTACTCACAAAATTCTATTCTATTTCGCTCTTGAAATTTGACAACCGCATGAGCTCCCACCATTTATTTATTTTATCTTGACGATCATTATAACTCCGTAGTGCATCTTTTACCTTGCGTCAGAACAATGGCTTTTAATAGGTTTTATTAAAGAAATCCAACAACTCTAAGGTTTGCAAAAGTTTACAGTAAAACTGTCTTATGACTTGATTGCTTGCTTCATGCTTGTTTTATTCTGGGTTTAAAATAGTGCACAGAACCTTTTTACAACCACAAATAAAACATAAAATTTCGAGTTATATTGTTGAAGTTATATCAAAGCTTTATAGAGTAATTACGGAGCATACCCAAGAGAACGAGAAGCCCATAATACCCCCATGTTCATGGTCCAGATTCACCCCAACCACATGGTATTTTGATAGTGTTTGCCATTGGATCAACACATGAAAACACCATCACCATGGTCCGGTAAATCCCATGTAAAAACCATATATTGGTGTATCAATGGGTTATTGAGACCATTTTATGGTTTTTGGTGGTTGTCAAATTTGAAACGCACCATATTCATGATATTTTAAAGGGGTCGTAAGGTGTTTGAGCCCATGAGAATTTGACAGCTATTTAAAACCACAATAAAATCATCGGCTTCTATAGTGCCTTCTTAAAATGAAGATAAAACAATAGTAAATCCTTCAAGCATTTCAATTGTTACTTGAGCGCTATCACAAAATGGTTTGTAAAGTCGGTGAGTGGGGTGCTGTTGGATTGAGTTCAATACTGCAGGGTATGCCGTGTGTGTGCTGCTTGAGAGTTTGCGTTTGAAAAAAATATCTATTTTTCTGCTTGCGTGTACATTGCGTAAATCCATGTTTTTGGCGAATTGTAAATAGGTAGGGTATGGAGTCAATTGGCAAACATATTACATTACCCCCCAATTTCGGATATATGTGATATGTTTTTCATCACCAAGGCGCAACATGCTTCCGTAGTGATTTGTAAAGCACGGGCGGACTCAACTGGCTTTGCGCCTACAGAAAGGCGGGGGTTAGCTGGGGATTTGAGCCATTGAAATTGTGTTATGTTAGAGCAGTTTTACTTTTGATTTTTTTTTCGTTATGTTACGAGATAACCTATAGCGATTTTTGGTAGTCAGCCTAAAAGAAATGCCTTCAAATCGAGAGAAAGCACTGACTGGCTTTTATCCCAGGAAGCCCCTTTGGGAGTAATTCAGCTCTAGGCTCATACTGTTGACTAGGTTCAATAATATGAAACTGAAATTTTTAAACCTGGCACTTACTCTCCCAGCATCAGTTTGAGCGGCTGCATTCAGTGATTAATTCACCTATATGTAAGTGATTTGAAATATATTTTCTGAAATAATTAAGATAGAAAATTTGTGTCTTAGGTAAAGCTGTAACTATACTATAAATGAAATTGTTGAAGACACCATATAACTAATTTCAATAGTTTTCAAGCTATAGAACATGTTATATGAAAGACCCCTAATGATTTTCATGATAACTTTTGTAGCTATTCTCCTACGACCTTTAAATTTTACACAAAGTTATTTGCGGTATCGAAACGCATATTTAGTGGAATGGAATAAAATGAAACCAATAACAAACGTTTAGGCTCGATTTGAATCGTGTGTAAATACCCGCTACTGAAATTCCGAATAAATCAGACGCCTGAAACATGTTTGGCAAACGTTTGCAGATGGCGCAGTGATCATTACAATGCAATTAGAGTGCAGCTGTCAAACACGTGTAGCAAACAGTTGCGCAGATGGCAATAGTGTAACACGGATTTTCAACGCATATCAATTTGAAAGTTTACACAGGTTTTTGAAGAAATTTTGTTCTAGCCTAAACGTCTGTTATCTGTGATGAAACATTCAAGCGCACTACGATAAGCAGCTTGTAACCCGCCAGGGTAACAATTGAGCACTGGGTGGAAATATACCCTTTCGTGCGTACTCTCTCCGTAGAGTGTATTGTTTACGAAAATTTATGCTCACCGCTGTTTTGTACCGTTCACACTAAAGTTGTAAATTTTTGTTCATTTTCTCGTTTGTGAACGGTTTTGTTTGTGCAGATAGGTGTAGTAATTTTTGTTGAACATTTGTATATAAGAAACATAGGGTTTAGGTAGGTCACCGCTCTCCTCTCGCTGTAAAAGTGATTGCTAACTATGCTGTCCCGACCAGAAGGAAATAACACAATTATAACTCATGCTGATATTTTGTTACGAAAAATTTCCTATCAAATTTTGTTATAAAGTAGAATCCGTTAGGTGTTAAAATAACAAAAATTCTAACAAAAAATTCTCTACTGATATCAAATTTATAACAAACGTTGATAGCAAAATAACACGATCATAACAACTTGAGATAGCTTAACCCATTCATGCCCATGTTGTTTGTGGACAACAATGTTTTTAAATAGCTATAACTTTTGAATGAGGCGAGATTTGCTCACAAAAACACTTAAGGCTCATTAATGTGATTATTGCCTTTAATTTGAGTATTAACAGTTACAACGATCAGTTCTAGAACTGAAGTTATTGCACATAGTCTGATTGGATTCCGATGGAGCAGTGCTGCCAGGGACAGTTTACGTTGCCGAAGGAAAATGATTTTTTCATATATCTTCGTTTTGGTGCAATATTATTGAAAACTGATAAAACTTATCAATTTAGACTGTCGTTGACTGCGTTTTCCACATAATTGTATTATTGTAATTATTCTAGGAGAATTGTATGGAGCATTAGAAGGTAAAAATTGACCATTTTCTAGCACTGCCATGGAAGCACCTATCTATATGAAAAAAGGCTTTTCGTGTTTCTTAAACCAACAGTTTTCAAGGAAAAATAGTTTTGAAACCCTACATGCACTAGAAAAAAGTTGGGCATGAAAGGGTTAAATGACCCCAACATAGCTTGTATTACTTATTGTATAATATCAACGATTTTAGCGTGTACGTCTAAAAATAGAATACGAGAAAAATAAAGCATACATTAGGGCGCTTTTTGCTTTGGAGCAAAAAGCTTCATGCAGCAAAAGCTTTTATAGCATTGCCAAATGATTGCATACCTGCTGGCTGATTGTTATTGTGAATATATGACACGCAGATTATTATTTGTCGATAATGCCGCTTTGAACCTGGGTATCCTGAGTTTGATGGGGAAGTTTCCTGCATGAACCAACGACGTTGTTTTCGACTGATGTTTAATGTTAGCATAATATTCCACGCATCCGTCAAGGGCAAAACGATTATAGATGCAGAAGACGTTTCCAGAACGCACACATTGAACTTTGCCCAAGCCTACGTGCTGTTTGTTTTCCTGGTGTCATACGCTTTGTTTTTATTCAGTTTTACTCACTAATACAGCTGCCTATATGACGATAGACTGAATAGCTTTATAATATCTTTTCAGATTAGGAAAGAGGGGCTATTTTTAGATTCCAAATAGTGTGCTTCTCCTGTACGTTAATGTGTTTTACACACTTTTTAAAAATATTGTTGATGCGACATGGTAATATTGAGCGGATATTTTACGTACATTATTTTACGGCGGATACGACAAATCTTATCCAGGATTCCTCGTAAATTCAAAGCAACATATGAGGTTTCATTATTTTGTCTCTTTTTGGCATTTTGATGTGGGAAAGACTAAGCAAATCAGTACAATTATCTCGCACCTAATAAATTGCTAGAAATGCAAAATCTTTCACAGAAGTTATATCTATCAACTGCGAATATAACAGATGCATGAGAAAATTCGAGAAATTGTTGATGTTTCTTTGATGGGACGGATTCTTGAATATTTTTTTGTTTTTTCTGTTGCACATTTTTTTCCAAATTTGATTAAATTTTAAGGAGGAAATTAACAATATTTTTGCATTAAAGTTTTTAGATATTTCAAGGATTATCTAAAACGCATTCAAATCACTTGTCAGTTGGACCATTAAATATCAAATTTATCTTACGGGGCATGAAGAGTTATAATACTCAAGTAAACTCAAACACTTTTTATGCGGAGGATAAAATAAAAAAGTCGCGATAGTTTAAAAATTCAAAAAACGCACAACCTAGAAACCCACAAACTGGATAAGGTTTGAGTGTTCATAAAAACCCGCATAAATTGGAGAAATCGCACTGAAAGTCTTATCAATATCCTCAAAATACGCTACGAAAATTTTGGAGATCAGAATAATATATATTTGGAGATCAGTATATATGAAATAGTTTTTGTGACCTGAAAATTCGTTTTCGCAATATGCAGTTTAGATTAGAGGAAAATTAATTATATACTCATTTGACTAATCCATAAAAACTAGTTTTAAAACGCTTTTTGATTTCAATTCGCGTTTCTTCATTTCATGTGGACTGTTTCATACTAACGCCTACTCGACGTAATGTGTCAGATGAGTGTCTCAGAAAATAGGCAAGTGTCATCAAACACCTCACTGACAAGTTCTCCGACCGCATATAAAACATGTCTATACTCAAAACACGGAATTTTGAAAATCCAAATAAAAAAAATCAAAAACTTCGAAAATTCGCTTTAAAAAGTTGAATTTTGACGCATAAAAAGAGACTTCAGTGTATAAGCAAATAGACTGTCATTTGTATAACCGTTAGCATTCAAAGATGATTGTGAAAGAATATATAACTTACTGTAACATCATCGTTGTATGCGTACATTAATATCATATTATTAATCCAATGATAGCACCAGAAGATATAATCTTGATATAAGTTTTCTTGCATTCCTGATCGGTATATCATAAAGATAACACAGAGAGTAATAAATATCTACATGAGATATAAATTTGATAGCTTTCTGTTATGATGTTCTGATCGGGGTACCAGGGCAATGACAGCTATGCGGCGGTGTGTTTTTTGGTGGTTGTTTGGTGGAGTGAAAAAGGCGGCCATCGAGATAAGGCAGAAAGTGACGGACCACGGCAACGAAAAGACGTCCAGATAATTAGTGTTTTTATTTCGGGACAGTTTCCCGCCACCGTAACCAACGTTAAGTGCGCGTGTGCGACGGTCAATTTCCGTCGAAAGTGCCGGTCCGTGGTCCGGGGGCTCATTTGTTTAGTGGTGCTGGATCGCCGTCGGGGGAAGCTAATTCCCAAGGAGCTTTCGCTTCCCCGGCTAACCGTTAAGGATCCGACGCACCCGCCCCTCTCGCTGCAGAGGATAAGTCGAACGAGCCTTGCTCTCCTCTGCAGGGGAGGGAAGCAGGTAGGACAACGGCTCCACCTGGGAAGAACACTGCGGTGTCTTCTGGGATTCCTTGCGGGGAGCAAGTGAATCCGGTGATTAGTCACCAACGTCGCTAGGGAGGTTCCAACAAAAGAGCCAAGCTCACCTCTCTAGCTAATTGTCAAGGACCGCTGCCGGAGCAGCCAACGACCAAAGGAGAACGCGGCCGTTGTTGTCCCGGCCGGTCGGAGGAAACCGCACGCCTTTCCGCCAGCAGTAGCAGATCACCAGCAGTTGTGAGAGTAGCGGAGAATAAAAGTCGGTAAATTTAATAATTTATTTTGTTTGTTTACTTTTTTCTTGTGAAACGAAAATCCGAAATTCTGTAGAAGCACCTAAGCCGCCCTGAAACGAAGGGTACGCCGGGCAAATAAGAACCCGAGTAGCGGGCAAACCCCTACTTACAAGTTTCATCGAATAGAGAGCCTCTATTGTGCTGAGGCTGTCAGAAACAATAAAGTAATGATCGATGGGCAAAGCATCAACAATCCCAAGCAATAGCAGCTAGTTCTGCGACGTAAACTGAATGATCATCACAGGCTTATTGAGTTCAAATGAGGCGGTGAGGTTGTGATTGAGCATACCGATGCCAGTGAAGTCGACTTCGCGAAAATCTTTTAAAATTTCTTGTAAAGGAAATGTATAGAAAACACTAAAATTTTGAATATTTTTTCCGAGGCCTGAAGTCAAGTTTTATATCCTAATCAACTCATCTCGACTATTTAGGACAATGTTGTTGAACGCCCAACTCCTATTAGCAGAAGGCAAAGGATTCTTCACATTTCCTTTCGATCATGTCCATATGAGTCTGTCCTAATTTTCCGTTCTAAGTTAATTACTGATTCGCTCTAGAATACCTATCCGTCTTTCCTTTTCATTGCTTTCGTAATTTTCCGACAATAGCCAACAAAATCGATACAGTACCTTGCGGCAATTAAAACATGGTAACGAATATATTTAATGTTGATACACAAATGGATCATCAAATACAAACTCACACTAAGTTTTACCGAGTGCCAATGTTTATAATTTCCCAATAACAATGAATCGGATTGTTATTTGTTGAATTATAATTATATTTAGAAACTGATTAACAGCCTTTGACGTTTGTTTAAGAAATCGAATGACATTTTTATGTTTTCTTGACTTATAAGTTAAACTGTACAGCTTGGCGAAGGAATACAAAAGTCGTTCAAATGTAGCAGACAAACATGTCTGCTCTCCTATATTTTGTTTAGCAGACATCCTTCACCGGCGATTTTCAAAGCAGTGTTGAAGGAGGTCTCATGATTACTCGGTAATTTATTGTGGGGACATCACTTGCTGAATCGATAATTCATGGATTTCAACGTAACGTACGATTAAGTGAAGCAAAACAAAATGACGAAAGCATGCCTACATCTCGCGTGCCACAAGTTTAATAGGAATGCCCTCGTCCGGACGCATTACCAAATCTGTTTTGAGCCTCATCTTGTGCATTGATTCTCCCGGCAAAATTCTGTACTTTGCCAACAGCTTGATAAGTGTCACCTTCAACTCCATCATCGCGTACCGTTGACCGATACAGTTTCGAGAGCCGGCGCTGAATGGGATAAAATCGTACGGACCACGTTTGTTTTCGTTGGCTTTCGAAAATCTCTCCGGGTCGAACTTTTCTGGATCGGGCCAGACTTTTGGATTCCTGTGAATATTGTAGATCTTGATGGAAATAGTTGTTCCGGCAGGAATGATTGCTCCATCTGAAAATTTTAAACTTGTTTATGAAATATCTACTAATCCATCTGCGAATTGCTTACTCATTTCCATATCTTCCAGCAACATTCGTCCTATAAGCGGTACAGGGGGAATCAACCGCAGCGATTCCTTAACGACCATGTCCAGATATTCACACTCTTGAATTTCGACATTGGTGAGTTTGACATTTGTTTTATCCTTGCCCAAAACTCGATTGATTTCTTCATAAAGTTTCTGTTGAATGTCCTGATACTTAGCCAAATGCCAAACTGTGAACGAAATGCCCGAAGTGGTGGTGTCGTGTCCCTCAAACATGAATGTATCAACTTCCTCGCGAATATCTTCTCGACTGAGAAGTTTTCCATCAACTGTCACATTCAGCAGCAGATCGAGGAAAGTCATCTTTCGCTTAGAATACATGTTTTCTTCCTCAAGATCGAAGGTCACCTTGGTGGTGGATTTTTCCTGTTCCAACATTTGTCTTCGCGAGTCGATTACTGAGTTGGTAAAATTATGCAACTTCATAATTACTTTCTTTTGTTCCCTAGCATAAGGATACAGAAAAAATAGTGACGGAAATGAACGCAGGACGCTGAACGCCCGCCATAGGAAAAAGGTGCTCATCTGTTTTACTGCTATAGCGTATTCGTTATTGGGGTCTTCCTGAGCACGGACTTGAACGCCCATCGATGTTTCTGTGTAGTTGGAATACTGTAAAACAATAATAAAATAATACTCATTTGCCACTCACCGCAAATACTATCCAACGCGTAAAGAGTGACATAATCATAAATGTCAAATTCCTTTTGTCCGACGTGGCGCTCAAGATTCGATACCAGAACGTCCGCCTCCTTGTTGAAGACATCCAGAAAGTTCTCTAACATTTTGAAATGAAACGTTGGAGTGATGATTTTCCGTCGCTGGAACCATTTTTCTCCGGTAGAAATCAGTAAACCTACTCCCAGCCACGGTACCAGAAAGTCATACGCAAACGATTTCTTGATGGACTTGGCCAGCAAAACCTTCTCGACATTTTGCGAACCGGATAATTCCATAACCAGCTCATTGAAGGCCCCTATCATGACAACGTCTTCTCCGTACGCATTGTGAACTCCCATTAGAGTGTCAAATATATCTGTTCGAATAATTTACCGTCGTTATGCATAATCAATAGTAGGAGAGTTAAAGTAGAAGAACCACCTACCTGGAATGCTTTTGCCAAAAAATATTGGCATGGTTCCCAAGAAGTAATGCGGTTTGGGACCATCGAAGTGCGATCTAATTTTCAACAGTTTTTGTCTATTTCTGTGATGGTAGAACAGAACTCCGAAGATAGTTAGTATAACGGACAAAATAAGTAGCATTCCGATTGTATGTTTCCTGAACCGATGTCTTAAGTTTCTTAGACGAGAAGAAAAATTGATGGATTCTGAATTGCGAACGCTTATCAACTAACTGAATTGCCTAGGTGTACGTCTAGCTGTAATCTTCTGATAAACGATTCTCAATTTCGCCCAACACAAGTGTGGAGATAAATTTCTCAGACACGTTCAGATTACGACTAAAAGAAATATTTTGCGCGAAAGCAACAATATTCTTTCACTTCGGGTTCGACATGATTTACTGCGTGAGTGATTGGGGATTATCAATAATAAAGATTAAAACAAAGGTTATCGTGATGATTGCAGTATACAGTCTGCGCCATAAGAAATGTAAATATCTTCACATCACAAACGACAGGGGAATCCAGTTAGATTGTTGATGAAAATAACTTATTGCACGTTCAACACAATGTTCACGAAGATTATTTATCGATTTCTCTTGATGAAGACAGAATGTGTGACATGAAGCTACCGCACTCCCACGTGGATAACCATGAGAAAAAACTTCAATCCTTCGTTACTGAAGTGGAAATATCCGATATTATTTCTCTTTTATTTGCAACAATGACCGCCGATATTCTACGTACATAAATGAACACAATAATGCAGTGAACATGAAGTTTGAATGTACTCAAAACCAAAGAGTAACGTATATTATATTTTTATGGCACATATTGTAAGTACGTTTGCGTGACTCAGCAGAAAAGAAATGAACTATGCCCTCCAAAGTAAACAATTTTTAGGACGCTTGACGAAACAAGGCAGATATTAGTCAGTTCAGTAAGAAATCTTCATGACGATTGTTGTTTGATGAATTCATCATTCTGGGACATTAAATGCAAGAATGTGACAGGCGTCAGAACAAACCCTTTAACTAACATTCTTCCAATCCGTGGTGGGATAAAGAGTTCTCGGATGTATACGCAAGAAAGACTGCCGCGTATTAGGCCTATCGTGGCTACGGGTTACCAGCTAGTTATCGACAGAACGCGACGTTTGAAAAGCGAATGAAGAGTTTGATGATAAGCAAGAAACATAATTACTGGCGCCGGTTCGTTGATGGATTAACGCGAGAAACATCGATGAGCTCTCTTCATGACACGGCCCGACGACGTATGCGGGACCGGAACAGCTACAACGAGAGCGTGGAATATTCAAACCGTCCCGGAACAGAAAACCTATCGCGCCGCGAACGAAACACTTTTTTCGATTGTGGAGTTCTCCGCTTGGACGAATTTCGCGCCAACTCGAATAAATGTTGGCAGCACCCTCTCAGATTTTAATGAAACTTTCTGTACATGAGAACTTTGTCACAAAAAGCCACTTTTCATACTTTTTTTTAATTCGTTTATTTGACATGGCTCAGTGCGTTAGCTTAGAGGAGCCATGGGTCTTTTATATATTTATAAGAAGTAAAAAATAAAAATAACAATAAATTTTCTTTTAAATTTGCAAGATCCCGTGCGCGCAACTTGCTATTGCGAGCGGAGATCTTTTTTCGCGTCGGGAAGTTGTGCCTTCTTTCGCCAACTTCGGGATAATCCATGTCTGTCTCGTTGTTGTTTACGTCCGTATCATCATCTTGATTACTGCCATGATACTCACGATCAGATGTTCTTCCTGGTTTCATGCCCTTGCGGGTCACGAATGTGAACACTACATCCTTGGTGGTAGCTTCTTCACTGCTGGCATTAGTTGTTGAATTTGAAGTAAGCAGTTGTCATTATTGCCTGAACAGCAGCCACAAATTTGGCAACCGTTTGTGGTTCAGGTAAAGATAATGGAGCCTGTGTGTTGGCATATCTTTCTGGAGATGAGCTTTCCTCAACTGTTTCTGGGCAGGGTTGTCCGTAATGTGCCGTTTGTTCACAAAACTGGCACGTATTAGTTTGTCCTTGATATGTACAAAGAGTTCGCTGTGTAATGGTATCACCCCCTTCTGTTTTGTACTGCAGGGTAAGGTAAGAGGGAATGGGTTGGTCTACCCGCATTCTCACCACAAAGACACCATTTGAAATACCTGGGAAGTAGTTTCTCCATGTGTCCTCCGTAATAGATTCCACTGCTCCGAAATACGACATAAATCCTTTAATTGCCACTTTGCAAGTAAGTGGAGATAAATCGTGTAATTTAACTTCTATATTTCTGTTGCGACGAAATAATTTCAACCTCTTACGCTGGCGATGGCGGTTTAAGGGATGATCATGTGTGCGAGTGTCTATACGATAGGTGACAGATCAGATGATAATAATAAGAATAGGAGGAAGAAGCAACAAACTGAAAGTGAAAGAGGTGAACTTAGCATACAGTTTATTAACTATATCTCAACTTTTATATTCTATATCTGAACCTAAAGATCCGGCAAAGCCGAAGACATTTTTTGGAGTTCGAGGAGCAGGCAATAGGACTTATCATAACCAAGGACAGATAAATTGTAAGTCATGAAACTATTTTGGAATCAATACAACCTAAAATACAACGATGAATAAATTTATATTTGTAGCTTCAGCTGATTGATAAGAAACAATTCACCGTGTTTAAATAACTGCTGAAAGAACTTCTGTTAAATTCGTCCGATTGCAACCTACTCTCCCGAACAATTTCCATTATCCATGTATATAGGGATCTTGATTTCAGCGTTGTCACAAACAAGCACGTGTTTTAAGTTGTACTGCGAAATGAATCTTTTCGCCTGGGCGAATTTGTTGAAGGTTATTAGCACCGCATGCCTGACGTGCTCAAGCTGTATGCAGGTGACTTCCGAAAACCGAAGCTGCATTTTCACCTTCAGCAGATGTTCCACATCACGAATACTTGGTCTTATGCGAAAAGACCTGAAATCAATGGCCACTGTGTTAGGCCGAATAATCACGTTTTGTTGATGAGACTCAGTCATCTTGATAGATCACGCAAGAATAAAAAGAACGGTATCCTTTGTTCTACAGACAATGCGCACAAGTAACTGTTTTTGCGTTCGCTTTGCACTGGCTCGGACAGAAGCATGAGCACACTGAGTATCGTGACTAGACCTGTGCGCCGCCGCGCCACGCCGCCGCCGCCGGTAAATTTTAACAAATGCCGACGCCGAACGGTAAACCGGCGGCGCGCCGCCGACGCATTTTTCTCACGCCGACAATTCGCGAACTCGAAAATCATTGACTCATAATTTTATCTACAAATCTAGGAACATTGTCTATGGTCCAAATATACGACATTAACTGATTCATGATTTATCACATATTGATCTTTATTTGGTATTAGTGGTTGTGAATTAGATCACAAAATTAACAAATTCTTGATATTTTCTCGAAAATCATTACACGACATTCGGAATATAATTCATGGATCCATTCTTGCTTTGCAAACAATTATAAGGAACTCAGACTATTATTCATGGATTATTCGCTCTGCTCTTTGGTTTTGAAATTTCTATGTGAGCTATTGTGCACAATTGCTAGCAACCAGTCTCATAGGCGCGAGCATTAGATACAAGGAAACTACTAGGATCTGTAACCCTGTTATTCTTTTGCTAAGATTCAGTGTAATGTTTGAAATCAATTGAAACTGCACTGAGGAACAAAAATACATTACATTGCCACAATTCATGTCCGTGAAATAATTAAGAAGACTATAAGACACGTGACTCTGTGTAAAAAATCCGACGGTAAGCTCAAGACTAAAATATTACGATAACACGAAGAGAATTTACGAAAATCGTTGCACATCGTTTAATTCTTGACTTTTTTAGTCAATAAAGTTAATACAAATTAATGTATCATCAAGTTATCATAAACATATTAAACATACTCAGACACAACCACCGACTAAACATTTGAGTATAATACCATCTTTTTTGCGTGAACTAGTTTTGTGAAAACACAAAAAATATTTTCAATACGAGGTTTATTTATCATTGATTGACTAGTGGCCAATTTTGATTTTTTTTTCTCGAAGAATAGTTGGGCAGTGATCTTGACTTTTCGCGATGCTGGTGTACTGATGTGGCGATGCAGAGGGTAAGAGGCCCTTAACAAGGCCATTAAAAGCAGCAAGAGAGCGTGTTTCTTCAACCTGTGTGAGAGTGCCAATGCGAATCCGTGGGGTGACGCCTACAGAATCGTGATGGCCAAGACCAAAGGGGGCTCTTCACCCCCAGAACGGTCTCCGAACCGGTTGGTGACGATTGTCAAAGCACTCTTCCCGTCTCGAGCCACAAGCCCCTGGCCACTGCACCAGGAGACAGTGCGAGCGCGGCCGAAATGGTGGCTCCGGTGACGAATGAAGAACTACTCGCAGTGGCTCATTCCCTAGCAATGAACAAAGTTCCAGGGCCGGATGGAGTTCCAAACAGCGCTCTCAAGGCAGCGATCATAGCGAACCTGAACATGTTCAGGCTAGCTATGCTGAGATGCCTTGACGAATACCGCTTCCGCGATAGATGGAAAAGGCAGAAATTGGTGCTGTTGCCGAAGCCCGGGAAGCCGCCAGGCGACCCATCGGCGTACAGACCAATCTGTCTGATCGACAAGACTGGCAAATTGCTTGAGAGGATCATCCTCAACAGGCTAACCCCGTACTCAGAAGGCACGGACGGCCTGTCAAGCAACCAGTTTGGCTTTCGGGAGGGTAAGTCCACGGTGGACTCTATCAACTCAGTGATAAAGACTGCCGAGATAGCGATCCAACGAAAAAGGGGAGGCATTCGATACTGTGCGTTAGTGACACTTGACGTGAAAAACGCATTCAACAGCGCAAAAAGGGATACCATCGCGCTCTCGCTACACCGGCTTAACCTACCGGTGGGTCTGTACCGGATCCTGGAAAGCTACTTCCAGAACCGCGTACTGTTATACTGTTCTGAGACTGAAATTCCCTCCTGGGGTCAAGATCGTCGGCTTTGCCAAAGACGTAACCTTGGAGGTCCACGGGGAGTCAATCCCTTAGGTAGAACTAACTGCAGAACACGCGATCAATACGGTGGAGGAATGGATGAGCGCAAGAACCCTGGAGCTCGCTCAGCATAAGACGGAGGTAGTTATCGTCAACAACCGCAAGTCGGCACAACATCCATGTTGGAGAAGTCGTGATCACCTCACAGCGGAGTCTGAATTCTCTCCGAGTCATTATAGACGATAAGCTGACCTTCGGCAGCCACGTCGACTATACATGCAAGAAAGCGTCGACTACTGTTGCGGCACTATCGAGGATGATATCCAACAGCTCAAAGGTGTGCGCCAGTAGACGTAGGTTACTGGCAGGCGTTGCCGTATCTATCCGCAGGTACGGCGGCCCGTCATGATCAAGAGCACTGAGGGTAACCAGTTACCTATAGAAACTGGAGAGCACCTACCGCGTGATGTGCCTCAGAGTGATATCTGCTTACCGCACGGTATCACACGATGCATCCTGCGTGATAGCGAGCATGATGCCAGTCGGGCTGGTCATCCGGGAAGATGGGGAGTGCTTCGAACTACGTGGAAATAGAGGAGCCCGCGAGCGCACCAGGGTGACCTCGGTCTTCAGATGGCAGTGTGAGTGGGATAACTCCTCGAAAGGTAGGTGGACCCACCGGCTGATACCTAACATATCGAGCTGGGTGGGCAGACCCCATGGGGAAGTTCACTTCCATCTGACACAATTCCTGTCAGAAAAATAAAAAAATAGATCTGGTTGCAAGAATTACATTTTGTGCAATGTGTTCAACAGATGTCGGTAGTACAGCGTGGGCGATGATTTTTTTTTAGAATTTTCTTCAAGTTGTAACGTCTGTTTGTATGTGCTGCGAAGTCTGTTACAAGAGAAACCGACAATTTGGGAAAGGAATTGTACTGCAGGATTTTTTTTAGGTACATTGGCGTCAATATTCGCCACGCCGACACACGCCGGCGCGCCGCCGCCGTTAGGGTCCAACGGCGTGACGCCGCCGCCGCCGCCGCCGCCGGCCAAATATCTTGCTTACGCCGCCGCCGATTAAAAATGCATCGGCGCACACCTCTAATCGTGACCGATGCCTTTGATGGTTGAAAATAGACTGACTTTTCATACTTTGTTTTTCCAAAAATGATCTAGTCTGTCTTTCGAAAAGGGCCAAACTTTTTTACCAATTTTTTTCAAATGGCCATAGTCTAAAAATGACAAATCCTACAAAAAATGTTGTAGGAGTGATTTTCACAAAATTAGTCAAATTTTCGAATAAAAATGTTGAAAAAATTCTTCATTGACTCCTACACTAAAAAATCGATTTAAAAAATTTAAAGTTGATTTACGAAAAATCCCCATTTTTGATTTGGATGAAATTTTGTTCCAAGATAGGTAATTATGTTCCTTACCTACCGTCAACACTTCAAGTTGGGCACTTTCAAAAAAGTAATTTGAAAAAAACTTTTTCTTGCCAAAACTGAATTTTTTTCAGTGTATTTTTATCGAAAACTAAATCAATGAAAGTCGTAATCATTTCAGAATCCATTTTCTCAGCTGCTAGTTGCCTTATACATGCAAAAAGTATCAGTAACGAATTTGGTATATATTCATAACAAGCTTGAATGAAGACTGGAAAACTGGAAGACTGGAAGACTGGAAGACTGGAACACTGGAAGACTGGAAGACTGGAAGACTGGAAGACTGGAAGACTGGAAGACTGGAAGACTGGAAGACTGGAAGACTGGAAGACTGGAAGACTGGAAAACTGGAAGACTGGAAGACTGGAAGACTGGAAGACTGGAAGACTGGAAGACTGGAAGACTGGAAGACTGGAAGACTGGAAGACTGGAAGACTGGAAGACTGGAAGACTGGAAGACTGGAAGACTGGAAGACTGGAAGACTGGAAGACTGGAAGACTGGAAGACTGGAAGACTGGAAGACTGGAAGACTGGAAGACTGGAAGACTGGAAGACTGGAAGACTGGAAGATTGGAAGACTGGAAGATTGGAAGACTGGAAGACTGGAAGACTGGAAGACTGGAAGACTGGAAGACTGGAAGACTGGAAGACTGGAAGACTGGAAGACTGGAAGATTGGAAGACTGGAAGATTGGAAGACTGGAAGACTGGAAGACTGGAAGATTGGAAGACTGGAAGACTGGAAGACTGGAAGACTGGAAGACTGGAAGACTGGAAGACTGGAAGACTGGAAGACTGGAAGACTGGAAGACTGGAAGACTGGAAGACTGGAAGACTGGAAGACTGGAAGACTGGAAGACTGGAAGACTGGAAGACTGGAAGACTGGAAGACTGGAAGACTGGAAGACTGGAAGACTGGAAGACTGGAAGACTGGAAGACTGGAAGACTGGAAGACTGGAAGACTGGAAGACTGGAAGACTGGAAGACTGGAAGACTGGAAGACTGGAAGACTGGAAGACTGGAAGACTGGAAGACTGGAAGACTGGAAGACTGGAAGACTGGAAGACTGGAAGACTGGAAGACTGGAGGCCTGGAAAACTGGAAGACTGGAAGACTGGAAGACTGGAAGACTGGAAGACTGGAAGACTGGAAGACTGGAAGACTGGAAGACTGGAAGACAGGAAGACTGGAAGACTGGAAGACTGGAAGACTGGAAGACTGGAAGACTGGAAGACTGGAAGACTGGAAGACTGGAAGACTGGAAGACTGGAAGACTGGAAGACTGGAAGACTGGAAGACTGGAAGACTGGAAGACTGGAAGACTGGAAGACTGGAAGACTGGAAGACTGGAAGACTGGAAGACTGGAAGACTGGAAGACTGGAAGACTGGAAGACTGGAAGACTGGAAGACTGGAGGCCTGGAAAACTGGAAGACTGGAAGACTGGAAGACTGGAAGACTGGAAGACTGGAAGACTGGAAGACTGGAAGACTGGAAGACTGGAAGACTGGAAGACTGGAAGACTGGAAGACTGGAAGACTGGAAGACTGGAAGACTGGAAGACTGGAAGACTGGAAGACTGGAAGACTGGAAGACTGGAAGACTGGAAGACTGGAAGACTGGAAGACTGGAAGACTGGAATACTGGAAGATTGGAAGACTGGAAGACTGGAAGACTGGAAGACTGGAAGACTGGAAGACTGGAAGACTGGAAGACTGGAAGACTGGAAGACTGGAAGACTGGAAGACTGGAAGATTGGAAGACTGGAAGACTGGAAGACTGGAAGACTGGAAGACTGGAAGACTGGAAGACTGGAAGACTGGAAGATTGGAAGACTGGAAGACTGGAAGACTGGAAGACTGGAAGACTGGAAGACTGGAAGACTGGAAGACTGGAAGACTGGAAGACTGGAAGACTGGAAGACTGGAAGACTGGAAGACTGGAAGACTGGAACACTGGAAGACTAGAAGACTGGAAGACTGGAAGACTGGAAGACTGGAAGACTGGAAGACTGGAAGACTGGAAGACTGGAAGACTGGAAGACTGGAAGACTGGAAGACTGGAAGACTGGAAGACTGGAAGACTGGAAGACTGGAAGACTGGAAGACTGGAAGACTGGAAGACTGGAAGACTGGAAGACTGGAGGCCTGGAAAACTGGAAGACTGGAAGACTGGAAGACTGGAAGACTGGAAGACTGGAAGACTGGAAGACTGGAAGACTGGAAGACTGGAAGACTGGAAGACTGGAAGACTGGAAGACTGGAAGACTGGAAGACTGGAAGACTGGAAGACTGGAAGACTGGAAGACTGGAAGACTGGAAGACTGGAAGACTGGAAGACTGGAAGACTGGAAGACTGGAAGACTGGAAGACTGGAAGACTGGAAGACTGGAAGACTGGAAGACTGGAAGACTGGAAGACTGGAAGACTGGAAGACTGGAAGACTGGAAGACTGGAATACTGGAAGATTGGAAGACTGGAAGACTGGAAGACTGGAAGACTGGAAGACTGGAAGACTGGAAGACTGGAAGACTGGAAGACTGGAAGACTGGAAGACTGGAAGACTGGAAGACTGGAAGACTGGAAGACTGGAAGACTGGAAGACTGGAAGACTGGAAGACTGGAAGACTGGAAGACTGGAAGACTGGAAGACTGGAAGACTGGAAGACTGGAAGACTGGAAGATTGGAAGACTGGAAGACTGGAAGACTGGAAGACTGGAAGACTGGAAGACTGGAAGACTGGAAGACTGGAAGACTGGAAGACTGGAAGACTGGAAGACTGGAAGACTGGAAGACTGGAAGACTGGAAGACTGGAAGACTGGAAGACTGGAAGACTGGAAGACTGGAAGACTGGAAGACTGGAAGACTGGAAGACTGGAAGACTGGAAGACTGGAAGACTGGAAGACTGGAAGACTGGAAGACTGGAAGACTGGAAGACTGGAAGACTGGAAGACTGGAAGACTGGAAGACTGGAAGACTGGAAGACTGGAAGACTGGAAGACTGGAAGACTGGAGGCCTGGAAAACTGGAAGACTGGAAGACTGGAAGACTGGAAGACTGGAAGACTGGAAGACTGGAAGACTGGAAGACTGGAAGACTGGAAGACTGGAAGACTGGAATACTGGAAGATTGGAAGACTGGAAGACTGGAAGACTGGAAGACTGGAAGACTGGAAGACTGGAAGACTGGAAGACTGGAAGACTGGAAGACTGGAAGACTGGAAGACTGGAAGACTGGAAGATTGGAAGACTGGAAGACTGGAAGACTGGAAGACTGGAAGACTGGAAGACTGGAAGACTGGAAGACTGGAAGACTGGAAGACTGGAGGCCTGGAAAACTGGAAGACTGGAGGCCTGGAAAACTGGAAGACTGGAAGACTGGAAGACTGGAAGACTGGAAGACTGGAAGACTGGAAGACTGGAAGACTGGAAGACTGGAAGACTGGAAGACTGGAAGACTGGAAGACTGGAAGACTGGAAGACTGGAAGATTGGAAGACTGGAAGACTGGAAGATTGGAAGACTGGAAGACTGGAAGACTGGAAGATAGGAAGACAAGGAGACTGGAAGACTGAAACTCTGGACGACTGGAAGGCAGGAAGACTGGAAGACAGGAAGACTTGAAGACTGCAGTTCATTTGTACCTCTCAAAACTGATAAATTTTATGAAACAATTGACAAACTTTTCTAAAATTTATTTTGTCTGATGGAGCAGCAGTACATTACAAAAATAAGCAAAACTTTGCAAGCTTGTGTAGATTCCAGTCAAAGTATGAGTTAAGCGCAGGATGGCATTTTGTTGCAGCATCCCATGGAAAAGGATGCTATTAGTGGCACTCTCAAGCGAATAGCAAAAAGAGCCAGTCTTGCTCTCGAGTACGGAAATACCATAATAACTCCCCTAGAGTTTTATAACTGGGCTGTTGAACAAACTGATAAAAATATCACCAAATTAATTTTCTTCTACATATTCACTGAACTGTATAACAAAATGTCAGAAGAACTAGAAGAGCTGTATAATAACGCCAAAACAATATCTAGAACTCAAAAATTCCCCAGTTTTGTGTCTATTCCTGGTGGCAAAGTAGAGACGAAAAGGTATTCTAATTCAGAAGATAAACCAAAAATATTTTCCTTGCATAGAAATAATATAAAATAGCATGCATGAAAATACTTTTAATAGAAATGGTAAATATAAAAATAAATATATAATTATGTAAAATTCAATACATAATGTTGTGGTAGTTATTTCTTTCTCTGATTCTTCCCCAGCACTAAAAAAGAAAATTAAGAAGTAATAATGAAATATTTGTTTAATGGCATAAACTTTTTTCAATGGGATTCTTGATTAAGGTGTTACATACCTTTTTATGAGAAAAATGTCAAGAAAGTGTGAATTTACGTAAAGGAATAGAGCAATTACATGAAACGTATAATATTTTGGTAGTACATTTTTCAGTAAAATAAACAAGCATAAGTTTATAAAAATAAATGGATAATTGGCAAAGTTATGGCTTTTTCCCCGAATCCC
This sequence comes from Topomyia yanbarensis, assembly GCF_030247195.1. Lineage (NCBI taxonomy): Eukaryota > Metazoa > Arthropoda > Insecta > Diptera > Culicidae > Topomyia > Topomyia yanbarensis. Next base: position 80,496,159 of record NC_080671.1, read on the forward strand.
TTTTTTATTTAAGAGGTTTGCGGTGATCACGATTGGAGACCAATAGATCATCCAAAATCCCAAAAATCTAAAAATTACATTAGTATATGAGTATTCCTCGTACCTTAACGATTAGTTGAATAAATATTAATTTTTTCCTGCATTCGAGAACGTTTTTAGTAAAAAATCGCTGTTTTAATCTCAAAAAATTGCATTAAAATAATTTTATCCCTGCAACAAAAATTTATGAATACAAAAAGAAACGTTAAAATACGAGAAAAATTAATTACGATCAATTGAAAAAAAAATCCAGAAAATTGATCGAGTAGTTTTTCGACAATCGTAATCACGGAAAAACCATTTTTAGTAAAACGACTAGAGCTTCCATCCCGGGAATTTATTTCCCGGGAATCCCGGGATTTTTAGATTGCCCGGGATTCCCGATTCCCGGGAAATTGTGCTTTCTCATTCCCGGGATTCAGGATTCCCGGGAAAAAAGATTTTTAATTTATCCCAAAAGGCTTAGGTTCTGCGAAAGAAATTATGCAGGAAATATTTTTACCCGTAAACATTTGGAGTGAGTAGCGAATGCAGATTGTAGCGTTAGTGATGCGCACGATATCTCTGCAACCGATGAGCCCATTGATCAGATTTTTAACAGTTCTTGTAATAGTTTATATTAATAGTTAGATCGTGAATGAAAGGGCTTGCAATTAAATTAGCAATGGAAATGGCGGCACTTTCTTAAAAAATCGATGAGTATGTTTCAAAACTTGGAATGGTTTTTAGTGATATCATGTTTAGCGCAAACCCTATTTAAAATAAGTAATGTTTCTAGAACGTCTGCAGATTAATTTGGTCGGTTCATCGAATGCATATTTCGTCTAATTTGTTATACCGTAACTGTTATATCTGTAAATTATTGGGTGTATGAAAAGAAGTACATAATGCTGTATCTGTCCAACGTCATGCGCATCCAAACTCTTTGAATATCGCTATCAATGATGCAGAAAGGATTTTTGAAGAGATAAGACTACACAATCCTGATACTCGCCCGTAACATGAAATCTATGGTAGGCTTCATCCATCGCCGCACAGTTCGTCCATTATCTGCTTGATTTTGATTCACACTTATTTCTGATCCTACTGTGATGGAAATGGATTCCATATATCATATTTTCTCATTTTATCGGAAATGACTGCACACTACGCTGAAGCATCTCAATCTTTTCATTCAAGATTACTAACGAAGGTGCTTTGCATTACATTGATTACATTCCATCGTAATCGTAATTACCAAAATTTTGGCTTTACATATAGCCAAGAAAAATCACAAAAAGAAGTTGATGTTGCGTAAAGTTATTGACGAGTTATCGAATGACTGAATGATGGCCACCAAATCGCCATCTTCTGACAACTGCTTTTAGGACAGATACACATGCAATCAAACGGGTTTGAAAACTTTTCAATTTATTCTTTTGTTTTCAAGGAAATCTTTCTCCTTTTTATGTTTCTTCTGTATTCCCGGAATCCCGGGATTTCCCGGGAAATTTATTATTTATTTCCCGAATCCCGGGAAGCTGAAAACCGTCGGGAAATGGAAGCTCTAAAAACGACATTTCGAGATAATCGAGCTTAAAATTTCAAATTACCTCTACTCTTGGTAGACGAAGCGCGGTTGGAAGCGCTGTAACTTTCGATTTATTTCTCAAAAAAAAATCAAAGATGGTTTTTTTTTGTAAATCGACTTTAAATTTTTAAAATCGATTTTTTTCAGTGTAGGAGTCAATGAAGAATTTTTTCAATATTTTTATTCAAAAATTTGATTTTTGTGAAAACCACTCCAACGAAATTTTTTGTAGGATTTGTCATTTTTAAACTATAGCTATTTGAAAAAAATTGGTAAAAAAGTTTGGACCTTTTCAAAAGACAGTCTAGATCATTTTTGGAAAAACAAAGTATGCAAAGTATATCTTTTTTTTCCTTTCAACTAGCTAATTGAATGTCGTTCAATTTTTTCGTTCCAATTTCTAATAAAATAGGTTGCATCCAGTCATATCTTGAGAAGGTAGATGACCTCATTTAGACTTGTCTTTTAAATTATATCTCCCATGATTTCTGTCTCTTCCTTCGGATTCTTCAGTTTTCACTTTGCGTCTGGATCTAGGCCCGTGTATAAATAAACCCTTCTGAAATCACCTAAATGATCCCAAAATGGATTTCGAACAAGGTTAGTCATCAAAGACTCTGAGTTTTTATTTAAAATCACATTGAACTGGATTTGACCATATCCGATCTTATTTCGGAACAAACATAGTCCGCTAAGTATTCTAATATTCCGAAAAAAAAGGAGAAATACTCAGCCGTTCCAGATATCTCGAAAGATCGCCTAGATAAGAATTGCGATATTCTGTCTAGAGCAAACAACTGACATTACTTTTATGATGAACTAACGCATTTACATGCCCGCTTATAAAGTTGAGATCGATGGTGTAGTTATCGATTCTAACTTGGTATATTTGGATCTACTGAAGATCGAGATGGGCTGTTTTAGGGTTCCCTTGCTCCAGAGAGCGAAGATTTTGAATGACAATCGCACTGGACGGGACAAAATGGTGTGTCCCTTCAAACTAACCTTTGGCGAGACGTCTTCCTCGACAAGGACCGTCTGTATGATCAGTTGTTAGTGCCGCGCGTCATGCATGCAGTATTGCACTAATTACAAGCAAATGGATCTTTATAACAATATATTTTTTGTTCTCTTGAGAAGCCGCCAAATATACCAGCAAGAGGAAGCCTTGCCATAAAACCGAAGAAAACAACACGTGCTCTTAGAAAATTGAGAAGAAACAAGGATTTTCCAACGCTTCTATGAACACGAAAATTGTCATGTAACATTTCAACCAGCCATTTAACTTAGTGCAGGATTTTTGTTGACTTTGTCTTGTTCGTTGTTTATTCTGGACTAACACGACTGTAGCATAGTCTTTTGGCGCCTTTAGTAGAGTCTCAGCTATGCGTCTATTTACTGTCTACTTTGGCTTTCCTTTTTAGTTGGACATTCAAATTCAATAATTTTGTATGTACCTGGGAATGATACTCCTATCCTGACTTGTTTTATGACTTAACCTATTTTAGATTTAAGCTTATTTTAGATTTAAGTGCCCTCCTACGGTTGGCACCCTTGGCGGTGGCCAACCGCACGCTACGACTTAACGGAAGGACAACGATTCGTCAGACTCTTCTAACTAGTTTCATTTTATAGGAAAATAAAATAACTTGGTTTGCGATTATAATATATTTACTAAGTTCCAAACTATGACTTTTTCGTCAAATTACGTTTGAGGTGGCCAGATCACTAATGTTTTCACTAATGTATTCTGTACAATCAGGTGAAACATTTCGAAACGGTCAGATATTATACACACTATGGGAAAATACCTCTACTCTTCGAATATCGTGACCTCTTTCTGCGCCAAGGTGCGCAAACGGGTTTTAAGTTTTGTTACTGATATGGAGGTGCATGGTGTGTTGTAGAGCGATTAAGGGCGCAATAACCCTGGCTCATTAGCCAGGGCAGGGCTAAATACTTCTGGCCCATCCCAGGAACCTAGGACCAAAGGAGTGACATTAACCCTCTTAGCAAAGTCACTCCCAACGATTTATCAAACCCCCCATCAAATTGAAACGGTTGTGTACGGTTGTCCACGTTTCTTCCTTATTCAAGGTTCAAAATAATCCGTTGATTAAATTATTCATTGAATGAATAATTTGATTGCTGTATAATTTTGAATCATCTTTATTTTATACACTGCACAGTTGGCTTGGCCACTTTAATGCTTGTGTCATATTCAATATGTGCCACAAACATTAATAATGACAAGAAAAATTGTAGACGAACGTTTGCAATTTTCCAGGATCCCTACATGTATTGGTTGTGTATGTGTAGACTAGACTAGACTAGACTAGACTAAACTAGATATGGAGGTGCATGGTGTGTTGTGCAAAATAATTAGACAATCTACAGTAAACCAACACGTTATATAATGTATTTAAAGTAGTGTTCTTCATTTTCTATGATATTATTGATATTGATAAACAGTAGTGGAAAATCTATCATGAAATGGGATCATAGTCATAAGAAAGGTTCAACAACACTGTATGGAAATCATACAATTAGAGGCATCATATTAGATACATCTAATATCTAAAATCACACAACTCGTGACAAAAATGTCAAAAATCGTGACTAAGATCCTGAAATCAAAAACATCAATAAACTATACTCGTGACTAAAATATCACAACAACGTGAATAGAAATTACAAAAATCATGACAATGTTCCTGCAATTATGAACATAAATTAGATCATGAACATGAATCACTCTAATCATGACTAAAATATGACAATAATGTGAATAGATGTTACGAAAATCGCGGCCAAGATCCTAAAGTCATGATACAAAAATTCTAGCCACTCTGACAGAAAAATCCGATAGTAAACTCACAAATAAAATAGCATTGTAACGTGATGAAAATTCACAAATCGTAAATAAAATTCTGAAATCATGAACATTATTTGACTGTCGGCTGTGTATTTTCAAATCATCAACAAGAATCAGGACAAAAACTTAACATATCCAGGGAACAAAAACAGTAATCCAACCAAACATTCGAATGTAACGCCATGTATGCATTCGGGGCAAACTAGTTTTTTGGAAACACTAATAGTTTTATGAATACAGTTTCAGGAACTTGGTCACAATTCGTGATCTTTTTTCATGAATTTGTGAACGGATTTTTTCCGTTTACCCACGTCATTCGCCGGCTCTGAAATCAAGAAATGAGAAGAATAGCGAGGTTGAGAATTAGGAAGCGTCTTCCTTATTTATTACAAATAATGTTCCATAGAAAACAAAAATAAAATCAATTCTATAACTTGATAATCTCAAAGACAAACTTTCCGTACATACTTTTGTATTAAACTCCAAGCAATCTTCTCTGAGATTATTTGCTGATTATAACATATCATGCCAAAAATTTCCCCGAAAAAACTAACTAATAACAACAACAATGGCCATTTCCACCCATAAGCTTTTCTGTTTCATTTCACACTCAGCGATTATCCGCGTCCTACACGATCCAGCCGCCCAGCAGGTCGAACGAACACAAATTCCATAACACGATCCAACCATCCGCCCTTTGTGCCGAATTCCCGTCACGTATGTACTTTATGGCTTCGGTATTAACCCTGCCGATGGTAGTCGACCCGACCTGGGGACCAGCACAGTGTACAAACAAATAGACTGAAACGGGATTGCAAACATATCATTCGAAGCAGTGAGAAAAGGATTAGATTAAACATTGGTTTGACTGTTATGGAGGGAACGCTGAGAGAAATCTGTTGCATCCATTTTTATATGATTAGTCAAATAAGAAAAATTATTAGATTTCTGACCAAATTACGATTGACGTATGCTTTGTTGGGCAGATTAAGTTTAGTGCCGGCATAAATCAGAATCCGTTTTGGACACTGTGTGTCTTCCTAAATGGTTTTAGAGACACTTTTGCCGAAGGGTTACTCGTACTTCATAAATAACTTGATGACGATAGAAGAATGTTTATGCCTTTAGCATCCTAACCATCATTAAATTTATGAACGCTCATAAAAGGTTAATATTGGATCCGCAAGTGAATGATTTTTTTTTACGCGACTTCACTCCCTCCCGCTGCTATTACTAACGACCACCGATTGTTTATGGGGTTGGAACATCGAATGGGCATTATGTCGATCCACTTACTGTGGTAGGAGGCAAACCCCCGCGGCCCAGTTGGCACCTCCCACTCCATCAACCGACTAACTGACAGAGACTGTCTGGTTGGAGTGATGTCCTGCCGTTTTGTGCGGTGTTGCCCGCAAACGGGTGAAACGGCAAGCAGCAACACGTTCCACCAATAAAAGCGATTTTGATTGCACTCTTGGAATCCTTCCGATACTGTTGCTGCCCTCGAATAGGTGGAGAGGGGATTATTGCTTGTCAGCTTTTGGTGTGTAATCGTGGTTTTCGGCCGGCAGTGTAGTAATAGGGTTTTTACGTAATTTTCGGTGATAAATTTCCAGGTTATATTAATTTTTTTCCGTCACTCCCGCGTGTAGAGAACGCGACGACAATACCATACAGCCATGATCAGTCTGGTATAAATTACAGAGGAAGTCACGAAATTCCCATAAAAAGTTTCTATTGCCCGGTAGCGACAGAAATAAATGCAACAGCTTAATCGCACAAGCTTGGTCACTCTTTTACGCATCCTGGCAGCCGAATTTCAGCACAAGAGCATTTTATGATTTATTAACAACGGCATCAGTAGGAACGCCATTACTTTATCCATTCGTACCCATATTGAAGTAGGATTTAATAAAATAAAATATCGTGGAGCTACCGAAACTGCTGTGAAACATGCGATAAATGTGCGTGCTATGTGTCATTATTATGTAGCACTTGCTGTCCTATTTTATTAAACAGTCAGCGAGATATTTTAATTGAATTTTTGCAACTTTTATTGATATCGCTCGCTTGTTAGCTGGTGATTCATTGCCATCGATTAATGACACATTCTTTGTGTCAGATATAATTTTTCACTTAAATCATCTATCGAATTCCACAATAGCAAAGAAATGTTGACTGTCACACCATTCAGCATTCACCATTTCCAGGATGCAATTAATCATCGGGTGCATATGGTACTCGCCCCGGTACTAACTTACAGCTCGACAAAACACGTGCGAGCATTTTTTTCAAATTCCAAACATTCCAGGTGGCCAATCACGCTTGAATCGCTTCAAATAAACATGTACAATCAAGAGGGAAAAATTCCCAATATCATCGCACCATTAGGATTCAGGATTCAGGTACGAAAATGAGCTGCAAAAATCGGAGTCAAAAAAAAACACATTCCATTCCGTCGGTTAGCAAGTCACGCGCGTAAAACGTTCACTCGCCGAGCCGGAACGACAATCCGATGGGAAATCTGTTTAAAAATGCTTCAATAGCAACCAGTACGCGGAGTCAACCGTACCGCCATCAGCACCATTTTCAGGTTCGGTTGGATTATGTTCTGTTTTATTGTACGTCTGCGGGGGCGGATCGGGGTTTAATTTTCACTACTAACAACAGCGCGTGCAAGCTTTTATTTGTCTGTGGTGTTCGCTAACCTTACCGGATGGCGTCTTTTTGGCCCCCATCTAGGATTTTCTTTTGGGATCTATCATCGTTTCATTGCTTGTTTAGGATTTTATAATGTTCCTTCCGGAATGGGGAAGGAATCGTTGCTGAAGATTCGATTCACACAAACTGCGCGGGGGAGTTGATAAAATTGAAGTTGCATTTCATTACACGTAATCGTTTGATATTCATGTCCCGTAAGTGAATTTTAAGCGAAAAATTAAAATACAGTTGCCCAGAATGTTATTTTTATCTAAGAGGCAGGCGAGTATTTATTGTTTTCAATTTACGTGCTATAATTAATTTAATGCAAATTCCTTCAAACATATCTTTGACACATTCGCTGCAAAACTTTTTCTGCTAATTTGCTTTAAATTGATAGGCCTTTCGCAAGAACTTAAACATTTAAAAAGGACAGGTTCACTGAGTTATAGGATGCTATAGGATGATTCTCCACAAATCCAAAATTTTAGAAGTTTTAAATATTAGACTGAGTTTTTATTAAAGATTTGGTTAGACCATGGAAAAAAAATATTCCCAAAATCGTGAATAAAGTGCCCTGAATTCTGGAACAATCACGTTTTGCCTTTCTCAATAGAAAGGTATTGCAATTGCTCTGAAAACCGACTTTTTAACGGAGGCCCGGAGGGCCGAGTGACATATACCATTCGATTCAGTTCGTCGAGTTCGGCAAATGTCTGTGTGTGTATGTATGTGTGTGTGTGTGTATGTGTGTGTGTATGTGCGTCTGTGTGTGTGTACGCGAACACAATCTTACTCACTTTTCTCAGAGATGGATGAACCGATTTTTACAAACTTAGTCCCAAATGAAAGGTGCAACGTTCCCATAGGCTGCTATTGAATTTCTAATGGATCCGACTTCCGGTTCTGGAATTACAGGGTGATGAGTACGATCACGCAGAAAATGTCGATTTTAAGAAATTCTGCAATGAATGTATAATGGTGAAAATTTTTCCAAAATGTGACCACAACTGCTTCGATTTGTAGTACTAGGTCATTAACAGCCATTTAAAGTCTCTTTGGTCACATTGGCCACCATCATCGGTTCCGGAAGCCCCGGCGGAAGTATCCAAATTCAGACTAACAGTCACATCGGTTTCTCGGAGGTGGCTAGACCGAATCAACCAAACTTAGTCTCAAATGAAAGATGTTGCGTCCCCGTAAATGGCTATTAAATTTTATCCCCAACCGACTTCCGGTTCCGGAGTTACAGGTTGTGGCGTGCGATCACATAGCAAATTGTGATTCAAACCGATACCCCGATGGAAGCAAAAAAGGTAAAAATTTCGCTAAAATGTCTCTCAAATAACTTAACTTTGCAGTTCTAGGTCACCGACGGCCAAACAAACTTTCGTTGACTACATTGACCACCATAGACGGTTTCGGAAGTGCCCGAGAAAAGCGGCCATCTTTCATAACTAGCAAACTCATATCAGTTTCTCGGAAATGGTTGGGCCGATTTTCACAAACTTAATCCCAAATGATAGCTATATTATCCCCACAGATGTCTGTAAAATTTCGCACGGACTGCTTGTATGGTTCCGGAAATATAGACTGAACGGTCCGGTCACACATGAAATTCCCATATAAGCCGGAACTCAATTTCTTTTTCCAAAGGGGGGACCCCATGAAATTTCAGAAATCGAATTCGTATTTTTGATGCCAAACATCTTTAAAATGCATGAAACGTCGAGATTTTATGTTATCTCGAAAATTTTTTTTTTATAAAAATCGACTTTTTGAGACTGCCGATTTCGCACCTTTTTACCTTTCTCATATAAAGAAAGGCTATGCAATCACTGTAAAAATCGACTTTTTAACCTAGGCCCGGAGGGCCGAGTATCATACACCATTCGATTCAGTTCGTCGAGATCGGCAAATGTCTGTGTGTGTATGTATGTGTGTGTGTGTATGTGTGTGTGTATGTGTGTGTCATTTAAACTCACACAATTTTCTCAGAGATGGCTGAACCGATTTTCGCAAACTTAGTTTCATATGAAAGGTATAACGCTTCCATAAGCTGCTATTGAATTTTTAGTTGATCCGACTTCCGGTTCCGGAGTTACGGGTTGAAGAGTGCGGTCGCACAGCAAATTCCCATATAAACTGGTACCACCATGATGTTCAAATGATGCAAAACATATTAAAATTGATGTAACATTACTCTAGTTTGCGGGTCTGGATCACTAATGATCAATCAAAGCAGCTTTGACCACATTGGCCACCTATGACGGTTCATGACGCCCCCGGGGAACCCGCCAAGTTCCTAAGCTAATATCACACCCATTCCCCAACGAATTCTCTACCGATTTTTACAAACTTGATTTCAAATGAAAGATACAGTAATACCATTGACTGCTGCTGAATTTCATTCTGTTCTGACTCTTGCTTCCGGAGTTACAGGGGTGTTAGTAAGGATACACTGGAATTTCCCATATAAATCGGTACAATCGTAATACCTCAGAGGCTAAAAACTATTGAAATGGTCACCAAATTACTTCTAATCGCAGATCTAGATCACTGATTGCCAATCAAACATTCTTTGAATATATTGTCCACTATCGACGATTCCGGAAGTCCGGAATTCCGGGCATATTCCACAATTAAAGTCACATCGGTTCTTCGGTGATGACTGAACCGATTTTCTCAAACCAAGTCTCAAATGGAAGGCAAAATATGCAGTTGAGTATTGCGTAGTCGCCCCTTACCACCCCCCCCCCCTCCCCACCTTGCCCTTACACCTCCCTCCTTCATCACTCCCCTCTTCTTGGATCACCCTCACGCCCAGATTTCCTTCATCCACCCCGTATACCGAAATAAGATGAAGGATTTCTGACGCATCCTCCACACCCACTCTACTAAACCCCCATTCCCTACACGTTCAAACGCATTCCACCAACCTTTGCAAATTATAATCACATGAAGATAACATTGAACTCATGCTTATTAAGCTAATTAAATATTATTCTTTTGCCTTTCTTATATAGAAAGGTTATGCAATTGCTCCAAAAACCGACTTTCTAACCGAGGCCCGGAGGGTCGAGTCTCATATAACATTCGACTCAGTTCGCCGAGATCGCAAAATATCTGTGTGTATGTATGTGTGTATGTATGTATGTGTGTATGTGTATGTGTGTATGTATGTGTGTGTATGTGCGGATTTGTTAACAAAATGTCCACATCGGTTACTCGGAGATGGCTGAACCGATTTTTACAAACTAAGATTCAAATGAAAGGTATAATATTCCCATAGGTTGCTATTGAATTTCATTTTCAACCGACATCTTGTTCCGAATTACGAGTTGAAGAGTATGGTTACAAAACAAAATTTGTTGATTTTTCCAAATCGGTTTCTCGGAATTTTCTTAACCGATTTTGACAAACTTAATTTTAAATGAAAGGTCCATCAGCTGCTGTTGAATTTTGTGTGGATCCGAGTTCTGGTTCCTGAATTACAGGGTGATACGTACGATCACGCAGCAAAACCCGATTCTAACGAATTCTGCGATGAATGTAAAAAGGTGATTTTTTTCCAAAATGTAAACACAACTGTTGAATTTGTAGATCTAGGTCCCCAACAGTCATTCAAAGTCTCTTTGGCCACACTGGCCACCATCGACGGATCCGGAAGCATCCAAAGTCAGAATAACGGTTATATTGGTTTCTCGAAAATGGCTAGATTTGCTCAACTTAGTCTCAAATGAAAGGTGTTGCGTCCCCAGAAACTGATATTAAATTCCATCTCCATCCGACTTCCAGTACCGGAGTTACGGGTTGTGGAGGTCGATCACATAGAAAACTCCGATTCAAACCGATACCGCGATGAATGCAAAAAGGTGCTCTTATATATACTTACCAAGTGTAATAAGAATGAAAGACATTTCCATAAAGTTATATTGTACGAACCAGCTATTAAATCATAGTTTGGAGAAATGAGAAAGGCACAATTGCACCTCTAGGTGGATTAAAACAGGTTTTTCAGTTCAATATTACCGTGGCTGTTTTTTTTTCTTTTTCAAAATTTTAGAACTCGAATAATGATTTATTTTCCTGTATATAGTTGTCATGTGATGTATAATAATAAAACTACAAGGGACAGCCCTATGGGGTTGCACGAGCTGTAGACGTAGGACTATACTACTTAATGTAAAATATTTATTTTCTTACAACATTTATAGTAATAATAAATCAAACATATTTCTTACGTATGGTTTAATCACAACCAATTAACATCGAATATTACATATTGAACCAAACCTTCTTGGTTATCAGGTCATTTCATTTGTAGTAGGTGATCGAATCCGATTAAATTTATTTAAGAAGATCTGAAGAAATAAGGCAGAAAACTGTGATCGAACTAATATCTGGAACTAAATCTTTATAGCATAAGATTAGCTTGTAAAAACTTTTCGATTGCGTGGTAAAAACCCGGACCAGTGAAGAAAAATCAAATTTTAGACAATATAATTACATTTCATTTATAGACCAAGCATTCTAGTAATATTTTATCATTATTGTTACTTTCCTAAAGTATGCATACAAATATAGCGAATGCAGTCGTCTTAATCATATATCGAAACTATAAATATACAAGAATTGAAATCAATTTTATATATGGACAAGATGCGTTTTTGCAACGTTTTTTCAAGTGGCAGTGTATTCATTCATAAATAGGCTTTGTAGTATGTACCTATTAGTAGAATCAAAATACTATAGGTACTCAGCCTGAAATGAATCACGTGATGGGGAAATGAATCAATGAATTGATCGAACGTAAATAATAAACTTCCGTTGTGCAATTTAGTAACAAATTAGATCTACCTACCTACACATTCGCTTCAAACATTAAACCCAACCGCACAAAGCAAAATGAATGAACGCTGATGATGATGGGTAGAGCGCAAGAGACAACTAATACCACGACACTATGTTAACCGTGTTTGCAAATGGAGCTCGCATGTACAAACTATTTTGTGTACGGAAACGAGCACAACACAAAAGATAGCATAGTGTTTGAACAGACAGTGTAACGGACTTCTAACTCAACTACACTGGCTGTGAAAACACACAGCGCAATGATCTGCTTCGCCAGCCGGTCAACAGCCAACTGAGCTGATTCGGCGAAATCCGTCCGTTTAAATAGCCGATGATGACGTCATTCATAGAAGCGTAGCGCGCTAGGTACACAAATCTGTCGTGCTGGACTAGGGAAGCGCTATCTTCTGTGTGTAAATGCGCGATATTTTGACTAGGTTGTACATTATTTAAGTTTGCAATGCCATAATATTAAAAATCTTTGGGTTTATCTATTGGAATCTATTCTTACAAATATTTCGGGGCGATATGCGCAAAAAATTTGAAAATTTATCGTGAGATGGCTGAATTATATCCGTTTAAAATTGGACCACTTTTCGTTACATACCATTTTGCAGAATTTGCAACGTGCACCCCTATATCGAAAACAAAGACGTAGTCCTACGTCAAAATGTAATATATGCATTTAAAAGTTTTTAATGAATATAAACAACGCACACATTCTCGTGATTCATGATTGAGAAAGGCACAATTGCACCGCTAGGTGGATTTTACGTTACGAAAACAGGACCATGAACAAAAATCATGGCTTTTATAATTATGTTCAATTTATCTTCAGTAACGCCCGTATAACGCTTTCATTAGTGGAAATATTTGTTTTTGTTTTGTGAACATCTGTCACGGTTTCCACCACGTTATTTCTAATTCGATTCTCTGTACGCGGACTAGTTCACAACTTATGAACTTTATTCATAAAACCAAAGGTTGACTCCCCTAATAAAAAAATATTATACGCAAACTTTAACCCATATAGTGTAACGATTCCACATATTGTTTGGATGATACCCTGAACAGGTCGTTAGGCTCTTAAATCATACGATGTTTATTAGGATCATGACATTTTTCACAGATATAGGAACATTAGTTAAAAAAATCAAAATATTCTGGCTATTTTTTCGTGAACTATTTCACGAAATTCGGAATTTTATTGATGAATCCATTCAAATCTTGTGAACTAATTCATGATCCCTAATATATTAGTCACGATACAATATACGTGCTCGTGAAATGGTTCACAAAATATTCAAATATTAATCATGTATTCGTGAACTGTTTCATGATACCTTATATAATAGTCATAACTTACCATTCATTTTCGTGAAATAGTTCACGAAATCATAAAATATTTTTCGTGCATTCGTGAACTGGTTCATGATTCCTAATATATTAGTTATGATCTAATATACGTGATCGTGCAAGAGTTCACGAAATTATGAAATATTATTCATGTATTCGTGAACTGGTTCGAGATACCTAGTATATTGGTCACAACTTATCATTCGTTTTCATGAAAAGCTCACGAAATCATAAAATATTATTCATGTATTCGTGAACTGGTTCATGATTCCTAGTACATGATTTACGATCTATCTAGTATCTATTTTAGTGCTTGTGATATTTAGAAAATATTCCTAATCATTTACAATTTTATGCAACATTATAATGAAATTTTAAGTGAACTCTTTCAAAAAATTTGGAGTATTAGTCATGGAACCATTTTTGTTTCATGCATAATAAAAAAACACAGATGGTTTCATGAATACGAGGTTTATTATTAGTAATTTCAGGAACTTGGTTAAGATTTTCGTAAATCGTTCAGTTCACGAAATCATGACTTTTTGTTCATGAATTTATGAAGGGATTTTTTCCGTGAAGTCGAGGTTTCCGATTTCTCAAGAACTAAAAGAGGGACTTATTCTGGAAATAATTTCCAAGTGCCGTTTAACAATTTTTGTCCTTAATATAGACTTACCTTTCAATGTAGGGGACCCTTTTCAATATTTCGGTGTAAGTCGTGTAAGCTTGGGAAAGTTTGTATCTTTTGTTATATTGCACGGACTTAATATTTTTTTCTCGTCATTTTGTCGAAAAAATGTTTGGCAATATTTAACATTAATGTATGTACGTATGACATGCACAAATAGCAAAAAAAACTGTGTTTCCAAAAATCTTTCGATAACAGCTGGGAAAAAGTGACCATTTCCAGCCTATCTCAATTAGTACCGTCTATATGATGCACCGTCCGAATACTAAAATTATAGAAAGTTTTTAACATTGGCCCTCCAGAAATTGATTTCTTATTATCATTCGTATTGAGCTGTTTCAAGCGAACGGAGCATCTTCTCAAAGAACTGTACAATACCGAGAAGTAAATAGTTGTGAGCTATGCGTGGCTGGTGGATTGCGATTTAATTCGTTTGTGTTGTTCCGTGATACTAGCAGAGGCTATTATTTTTATTTTCGGTGATTTGGAACTGGCATACACAAAAAAGCCGATTTTAAAACATCCGATCGAAACTTGTTCGTGTTGGTTCCAGCTGATTTCTTGTTTCAAGCAACAAATTGCGAAATCAGTCGAATGCTGGTGTTCAAACTTGTCATATACCCTCTTTCCGGGATACTGCACATCAGCACCGGGATTATTAATAAGATAGGGTCGTCTACGAGAGCTGCCTTTTTTCTCTGTATTTTGTCTTTTAGTTTTACCACTCATTTCGTTGTAACTTTTTTCAATTACTGAAAATCTCCTGAAATTTTATACATTTTCAACAAATTACTTATTTTTTCTTTGCTTTAAATATTACCATTTTTTACATTTAAAAAAATTTGTAATATTCTCGAGTTTGGCAAAGCTGTATTATTGTGCAACACGAGAACACATTACGTCGCCACTCACCTCCGATACAGAACTCCTATCTTTTACCTCCCCGCGGTTCCAACCGGGGTACGGATGCCCTTGTACCGTGTTTGCTTGAACCCGGGGCTGGGTCGGGCTCTGACTCTGACCGCTGTCTGCTCATAGATTTTGATAGCGGCCAGGGTTGCAGCCTGGTGCAGTTTCGTTTTGGGCGAATTCGACATTAGTGAAGATCAGTGGGTCGTATGCTGTCAAATGAGAGGAACAAACAACGCACGCGCGTTGAACAGCTAGTGTATCCGTCATACAAAGTAAAGCTTTCGGTAAAGTTAACGCTTATTATAGGCCGCGCAAAATTATTTCATATTTGCTACACACATAAAATTGACTTTCCATTGTAGTTTCGGTTTGCTTAAAAACCTCAATTATTTTTTTCGAGACTATATCGTTGCTTTTCTATTGTTAGTGAAAAACAAATCGGTTCATAAGTTCATGAACAAAAAATATGATTTTGTGAACTGAGCAATTTACGAAAATTGTGACCAATTTCCTGAAATTATGGATAAGAAGCCTTGTTTTCAAGAAACCATTTGTGATTTCAAAACCTAGTTCGAGTCAAAAATATACATGGCGTTACATTCCAATATTTGGTTGGGTCACAGTTTATTGGACATGTTTCGTTTTGCCTTTCTCATGTAAAGAAAGGCTATGCAATCACTGTAAAAATCGACTTTTCAACCGAGGCCCGGAGGGCCGAGTATCATACACCATTCGATTCAGTTCGTCGAGATCGGCAAATGTCTGTGTGTGTGTATGTATGTGTGTGTGTGTGTATGTGTGTGTGTGTATGTGTGTGTGTCATTTAAACTCACACAATTTTCTCAGAGATGGCTGAACCGATTTTCGCAAACTTAGTTTCATATGAAAGGTATAACGCTCCCATAAGCTGCTATTGAATTTTTAGTTGATCCGACTTCCGGTTCCGGAGTTACGGGTTGAAGAGTGCGGTCGCACAGCAAATTCCCATATAAACTGGTACCACCATGATGTTCAAATGATGTAAAACATATTAAAATTGATGTAACATTACTCTAGTTTGCGGGTCTGGATCACTAATGATCAATCAAAGCAGCTTTGACCACATTGGCCACCTATGACGGTTCATGACGCCCCCGGGGAACCCGCCAAGTTCCTAAGCTAATATCACACCCATTCCCCAACGAATTCTCTACCGATTTTTACAAACTTGATTTCAAATGAAAGATACAGTAATACCATTGACTGCTGCTGAATTTCATTCTGTTCTGACTCTTGCTTCCGGAGTTACAGGGGTGTTAGTAAGGATACACTGGAATTTCCCATATAAATCGGTACAATCGTAATACCTCAGAGGCTAAAAACTATTGAAATGGTCACCAAATTACTTCTAATCGCAGATCTAGATCACTGATTGCCAATCAAACATTCTTTGAATATATTGTCCACTATCGACGATTCCGGAAGTCCGGAATTCCGGGCATATTCCACAATTAAAGTCACATCGGTTCTTCGGTGATGACTGAACCGATTTTCTCAAACCAAGTCTCAAATGGAAGGCAAAATATGCAGTTGAGTATTACGTCGCCGCCCCTTCTCCCCCCGCCTTACCCTTACACCTCCCTCCTTCATCACTCCCCACCCCTTGGACCACCGTAACGCCCGCATTTCCTTCATCCACCCCGTATACCGAAATAAGATGAAGGATTTCTGACGCATCCTCCACTCTTACTCTACTAACCCCCCACTCCCTCCACTTTCAAACACATTCCACCAACATTTCAAAATATAATTACTTGAAGATAACATTGAACTCATGCTGATTAAGGTAATTAAATACTATTCTTTTGCCTTTCTCATATAGAAAGGTTATGCAATTGCTCCAAAAACCGACTTCCTAACCGAAGCCCTGAGGGCCGAGTCTCATAAAACATTCGACTCAGTTCGCCGAGATCGCAAAATATCTGTGTGTATGTATGTGTGTTTGTATGTGCGTATGTATGTGTGCATGTATGTATGTATGTATGTATGTATGTATGTATGTATGTGTGTGTATGTGCGGATTTGTTAACAAAATGTCCACATCGGTTTCTCGGAGATGGTTGAACCGATTTTTAGAAACTAAGATTCAAATGAAAGGTATACTATTCTCATAAGTTGCTATTGAATTTCATTTTCAACCGACATCTTGTTCCGGATTACGAGTTGAAGAGTATGGTTACAAAACAAAATTTGTTGATTTGTCCACATCGGTTTCTCGGAATTTTCTGAACCGATTTTGACAAACTTGATTTTAAATGTCAGTCCATCAGCTGCTGTTGAATTTTGTATGGATCCGAGTTCTGGTTCTTGAATAAAAGGGTGATACGTACGATCACGCAGCAAATCTCGATTCTAACGAATTCTGCGATGAATGTAAAAAGGTAAAATTTTTGCCTTTCTCAATAGAAAGGTATTACAATTGCTCTGAAAACCGACTTTTTAACGAAGGCCCGGAGGGCCGTGTGGCATATACCATTCGATTCAGTTCGTCGAGTTCGGCAAATGTCTGAGCGTGTGTATGTATGTGTGTATGTATGTATGTGTGTGTATGTGCGTCTGTGTGTGTGTATGTGACCAAAAATGTCACTCATTTTTCTCAGAGCTGGCTGGACCGATTTTGACAAACTTAGTCTCAAATGAAAGATACAACGTTCCCATAGGCTGATATTGAATTTCTGATGGATCCGACTTCCGGTTCCGGAATTACAGGGTGGTGAGCACGATCACGCAGAAAATGTCGATTTTAATAAATTCTGCAATGAATGTATAAAGGTGAAAATTTTTCCAAAATATGACCACAACTGCTTCGATTTGTAGTATTAGGTCACTAACATCCATTCAAAGGCTTTTTGGCCACATTGGCCACCATCATCGGTTCTGGAAGCCCCGGCGGAAGTATCCAAATTCAGAATAACAGTCACATCGGTTTCTCGGAGATGGCTAGACCGATTCAACCAAACTTAGTCTCAAATGAAAGGTGTTGCGCCTTCGTAAATGGTTATTTAATTTCATCCCGATCTGACTTCCGGTTCCGGAGTTACAGGTTGTGGCGTGCGATCACATAGCAAATTGCGATTCAAACTCCGATGAAAGCAAAAAAGGTAATAATTTCGCTAAAATGTCTCTCAAACAACTTAAATTTGCTGTTCTAGGTCACCGACGGCCAACTAAACTTTCGTTGACTACATTGACCACCATAGACGGTTCCGGAAGTGCCCGGGAAAAGCGGCCATCTTTCAAAATTGACGTACTCACATCAGTTTCCCGGAAATGGTTGGGCCGATTTTCACAAACACTGTCCCAAATGATAGCTGATGATATCCCCACAGATGTCTATAAAATTTCGTACGGATCGCTTGGATGCGTCCGGAAATATAGACTAATCCATCCGGTCACATATGAAATTCCCATATAAGCCGGAACTAAATTTTTTTTCAAAGGGGGGACCCCATGAAATTTCAGAAATCAAATTCGTTTTTGATGCCAAACATCTTTAAAATGCATGAAACGTCGAGATTTTGTTATCTCGAAAAATTTTTTTTATGAAAATCGACTTTTTGGGACTGCCGATTTCGCACCTTTTTTCAATTTAATATTAATGTAGCTGTTTTTTCTTTTACAAAATTTTAGAACTCGAATAGTGATTTTTTCTTGTATATTTGTCATGTCATGTATAATAATAAAATGTAATATATTCATTTGAAAGCTTTTAATGAATATAAACAACGCAAACATTCACGTGTTCATGATTGAGAAAGGCACAATTGCACCGCTAGGTGGATTAAAACAGGTTTTTTTATTACTATGGTCATAATTTGGGAACATACTATTTTGTATAAATTACATCAAGTAAAAGAACCGACGTTTAAACAATGTTCATGATTTCAGGAGTTTTGCCGCGATATTCTATATTTATCATCACGTTACCGTGATATTTTATTGCTGAGTTTGCTATCGATTTTTTCTGGCAGATTTCCGTAATTTCTATTCACGTTATTGTGATATTTTAGTCTCAAGGAGAGTAATTTGTGTTCATGATTTGATATTTTAGTCGCGAGTAGTGCGAATTATACTCCTGATTTTAGGACCGTAGTCACGATTTTCGTAACAACGTGACAACATGAACTGGGCCATAAAAAATGTGCTCGTTCGCGATATCTCATTTTGTAAACCATATCACGAACACGATTTGCGGCTCTATTATGTGGTCATGGTGTTCGGCGCAGATTTTCTTTTCTGTCCAGCCATCACATTGAATCTTATCAAATGAATGACGGTGTTCTAACAGTTTTCTTATATCTGCCACTTGCATCTATTGCTAGTCACTAGCAGCTGGACATAACTATATGATAGGGGAACTGGGCCAATTCGGTCTTGGTAAGGGTTTATGAGCTAATGAACTGGAACGTGTCAACCGATTCACAAATAAATATTTTTTTTCCTCAAAGCCGGATCAATTGCGCACATTTTTATCTAAGGTAACTTTTCCGATCTTTTACCATTTTGTATATAAACGGTTCAGCACAAAAGTACATGAAGGGTCCGAATTACCCCAACCCTGTTCCAATTCGGACCAACCATTATCTATTTTTCGCAATAGAAATGAATTCCTATTTTGGCCTCAGTTATTCTTATTTGAATTTCATTAAATTTCTAACTGTGAAATGAAAAGTTTTCTTTGATACACTACCGGTCAAAAGTTTAGGTTTACCCTACAATGATAATATAATATTCAAAAGGCTATGGTATTTATTGTTATTTTTAATTATTATTTATAATTATTTTTTGACCCATTTCTCTACAATAGACACTATTTTAGTTTTTTCACTTTTCAACAATGAGTTGATAATCTTCGAATTAGGTCAATTTGAATAGATATTTTTCTTCAGCAGTTACGATTTTCAATATAAAAATACTTTCTACTTTCTAAAGAAAAATATGAAAAACAATTCGAAATATAATTTTTGGAGATTTCGCGTATTAGTCGACGCATGAGGTATTCCACGAAGATTTGTCCGAAAATATTTAAAATCGTGACCGACCATCTTATATTCCTATGAAACTTTACACGTTTCACCGGCATGGCAGACTGAATATTTTTGACAATCAGTAAGATTATTTTGGCTCAGGAGTATTTTTTTAAAAAGGCGTAGTCATTTATACGTACATTAATTTCAATTTTTTTTGTTCGATTGCTGCATTTTATACAGCAAAACTTTCTGAGCACCAGTTTCAAGGAATAAATATTCATGTACGAAAAAAATATACACTGAAAAAATGTCATTTTTAACAAAAACAAAAATTTGTGTTAAAAATTCTAATTGCAAAAAAAAACATTTTTTCTAATTTTTTTATATTTTGTCAACAAAAACTTAAAAAAACATTTTGAATGTGATTGTATGTATGTATGTGGTTGTTTTCGTATAGCTTTCAAATGGTTTACAATATCACCTTAATGTCAAAGAGAAAGTCACAGGAAATGTTATGTGCCTTTTGAAAAACTTATTGTTGTTGATGGAGAAACGCGAATAACTTCTGAAAAAGTCGTAATAAAACGAAAGAATTGTGTTGTTAAAATAAAATTTAAAATATCTCGAGAAGTACTACATGTCAGAAAATTGTTGATATTTTGATTTAAAATGGCGTTTAGAATCATATTCGAAAAGAAAATTGTATTTTTGACTACAAATAGTATGAATTATGAAAATAAGTCAAAAGTTGTTATTAGGAAAAAAATTTCATTGAAAGCTTCTCCATGATCCAATTACACTGAAAAAGTTTCTTTTACGTCTTTAAAACGATGAACATTTGATTTTTGACATTATTTGATGGGGTAACGCGAATAATTTTTAAAAACGTCATAATCACACGAATTAACTGTTTTTGTTGGAGCAAAATTCCAAATATCTCGAAAACTATCGAATTTTGCAAGATTTTTGTTAAATGCATTTTGATTAAAAATGATACTTAGAATTATATTCTATAATAAAATTACAGTTTTGTATGTCAATTAGTATGAAATTTTAAAAAATATATAAAGTTATTGTTAAAACACACTTTTTTCTCGGTGTGTTCTCCATCATACAATCACATTCAAAATGTTTTTTTTAAGTTTTTGTTGACAAAATATAAAAATTTAGAAAAAATGGGTTTTTTGCAATTTGAATTTTTGTTGTCGTTTTATTTGATATTTTTCGGTGATAATTTATTTAAAAAACACAGTTTAACGTTATCGTTTAAGCCTACTTTTTTATTTCCTTTCAGCCATACTCAGAATTATTACCCAAGCGCGTCTTGCCACCGCTGGGGGAAATCAAATTTATTTGAGTTGAAATTTGATTTCCCCTAGGGGTGGCAAGACGCGCTTGGGTAATATCAACTAAAAAACGACAACATTCATGAACGGTGACTAAAACCTGGAAAAACAATTTGAATTTTTAACACAAATTTTTATTTTTGTGAAAAATGACACAACATTTTTTTCAGTGTATATTTTTTCGTACATGGATATTTAATCCCTGAAACTCGTTCTCAGAAAGTTTTGCTGTATAAAATACAGTAATAGAACAAAAAAAATTAAATTAATGCTCGTAGAAATGTTTACGCCCTTTTGAAAAACTGCTCCTGTATCAAAATATTGCAATTGTCAGAGAAAATTGTGGGGATTCATAAACCGAACACAACTACAAAGTTTCGTTCGAATCGACGATGGTCATATTTTGCGGTCGGCCGGTTTCTCATGGAATCCCTCGCATCGAAAGAATACAATCTGTCATAACAAGTTTGTTTATGATCTACGTGTCACCAAAAGGCGATAAACACCCACCTACACTATGATCAGTAGCGTGTAGAAACATGATATAGTCAAGATGCACGTGCTCGAGAAAGTGTACTGAGAAACCCACTCAATTATGTAAAATTCAAAAAAAAGCAAGTGAACTTAAACTTTTGACCGGTAGTGTATATAGAATTTTGTAGTACATATACAGTAAGAGCTCAGGCCAAATTACCTAAAAACAGTTGATAGTCTCGCCCAAAACAAGATACGTTGCACTTGCGTTTTACACCCTAGAACGTTGCACTAGGATAAAAATGTACCCCACGCGTATGTTCGCAATTTTCGCAGGTAAAAATGCAAACAAAAGAAATGTATAATACATCATTTTCTTCGTTTTTTAATTGCGAAAACAGTAAGTTTGTAAGAGAAAATACAATGACAATGACATTCTAGGCTTAAATAAGATAGCAGCAGTTCCAAAATCACGATAATACACATGATTTAATTAATTGTTGTTGACAACAAAAATCTTGTTTTTCGGCTAACACATTTTTCAAAAAAGCGCTTCGAAGCAACATTTGCCCCTAGCGCACGCACACGAATACTGAGAATTGCAATATTTTGTGAGATAGAATCCCGATGAGAATGAAATAACAAGATTATAACAAAACACAGATTGTGTAACATATTGTGTTATAAATTAGGTCTCGTTAATAGTTAAAATAACAGAAATTTATAACAAGTAACAATGCGAGATAAAGTTTAGAAATATTTCTGTTATGTGTTTCTGATCGGGAATAAATCTACACGACGGCCATGAAAATGATGTATACGCTTATCATAATATTACCATAACTGAGAAATAGCTGAGGGCGCGAATGAGCCAGCGGGACGAATTGTGCCACTTCCCCAAATAAAAGGCAAAATTTATGAAATAGTTCACCTGAAAATTTCTTGACCATGTGTAGAGTTACATGAAATTGAAAATGATTAAGGATATCTTCTAAATATTACAAACACTCAAGATAGATCGTGAATCATGAACTTAGAACCATGTACCAGTTCACGAATGCATGAACAATATTTTATAAATTTGAGAACTATTTAACGGGCATACATGGTTAGGCGTGACTATTATACTAGGAATCATGAAGCAGTTCACGTTTCTATGCATGACATTCAATGATTTTGTGAATTATTTAACGAGCACGAATAGTCAGCCTTGACTAATTCAGATTCAGATGGCAGCTTTGGTTGGTGAATGAAAAAGCATCAATTTGAAATGAAGACGTACGATTCCGTCATGAAAATCCCACCAAATTGAAAGTGAGTGATTGAGGGAGGCTTTGAATTTTAATCATGGTTGGGTTTTATTGAACTGAAAGTTAGTATTTGAAAATGAAAATTTGCACCACTGAATTACCGGTAGCTGACTGGCACGCCAATCTTACACAAACCACTACGTAATGCCTAAATAAGTATTCGATAGTGCCTTATGCAACTGGTTGAATCTTATCGTTTGAAGGAGCTTGTCTACCTCTTTGGATTGTGTATAACAGACTCTGTTTATGGATCCGCACAATTTTGACCCTTCATACAGCGGTATAGTGAACGTCGGCTGATAACATAATTTTATCCTATCTGCTATAAGCATCTGCAGTCACCAAAGCATTCTATGTACTGACGGTGTGTTATCATCTTCCACAGCAGTTCGTTTGTATTATGAATTAGAATAATGCATTTTGTGCATTACAAGTCTAGTTTAGTAAATACCATACAAACAACTTAATTCACAATTAAGCAAATAAATATCCAATTTTATACCATAGCGTCGGAATAAGCTAGTGAATGCGAAGCAACTTGATTATAATAAAAGGTGAAAATATAACGATATATTAACGCTATTCAGTTCTATAAATTATAACTGCGCTCAAATTAACTTCTGATCTAATTTTTGAAAGAAAAAACCTTTCGCTTCATATAATATTTCCCATTCCTCTCCGTGGAGCTCTCATATCGAAAACAGGTATAACATTTTGTGCCAACTGTCACTCCGCTGAAGGACAATTGAATTACATAGCGCTACTGCACTGGAACGCTGAATAAAGAAGCAGAAAATGCATGACGCCATCTACCATTGTTGTTGGCAACCACTCACAGTCGTAATCACCCGCAATGATAGTAATGTAGTTTGCAACTTTTTCCCGCTCGGACGTTTCCTTTCAACCGTAAATAAGAATTCAACATCAGCAGCACGTCCGTCCGAAAATGGAAATGGGAAACGTACCTATCGTTTGGCACATTTTCATTACCCGGTAGCGAGGAAACTACCGGGTCTGGATGGTTGTTTTTTTGCTCTCTCTCTCTTTCTCTCCTGAAGTTCGAAAAATGTAGATATCCGATGGTAGCTCTGTTGTTGATGTCGTACAGAAGCGTGGCTCAAAAATTTGACATTCTGCCTTCGAATGTTTTTATCATCGAGTTTGATTTTGAATTTGATACAAAATCAAATTGGTTAATAATGTTCCCAAAAAATATCTGCAGGTCACTTCGACAAGCAATCAGTTTTATATGACATCCTACGTTAATGACATCTGATCACACCGGACAACCAGAGGTTGAGGCACCCTATTGTACCGCCAACTTGACGAAGATTGGAAATAATGGTGTAAAAGAATGCAGAAGAATACATGCTCGCGATGGAGTACTTCCTGTCTGCCACTGCTTCACAATGAAACATTTGCGGTTATCCCCTTTCCCATTTCCACACAATCGTATCGTAACTCCGGGAGGAACCCTTTAATGCCCAACCAGAATTGATCACGCGTTTGTGGAAGTCGTTATGTTCAACGCTGGTCTTACATGAAACAATGGCAGATATGAAAAAATTACTAGTAAAATAACTAAAGGCAATATTTTAAAAGTTTGTTCCATACTAGTAAGAATATGGGCTTGCGGTGGTTAAGGTGTGTCAGTAGTGTCACTAAACTTTTCTCTCTAAGCCAGACAGATTTCATTGTCAGTAGTTCGAGGCAGTTTTCTTTGTGACTAAAAAATATCCTGCATTTTGTAAACTGTCAACTATTCTGTGCATTATTCGTTTTTTTTGCTTGATCTGTAGAGTTTGATAGTTCTTTGGGTTTGTGGATTTTTTTTCGATGCCATATACTTTTAAGTTTGATGTATAAATGGGAAACGGAATTCTCGCCTTCAAAAGAAATCGAATATTTCGTTAGCAACTAAGGAAGCAAAAATGTTCCAAGGTGTCAAAGATTTATTAGAACCAACAAGCAAAGCATTTGACGAGTATATCTTCTAGTACTATTGAGTTCTACCATTCTTGTGACTGTGACGAATGCAAATTAAAATTAATGGGCTTCTCTAAAGCTGCAGAAAATGGTTGTTCCACTTCATTGCATTTGTGTCTTTTTAAAGCTAGCCATCCGGAGTACTTCGTTATCTGTTTTAAAGGGTGTACGGAATCAAATTTCATCACTTTTAAATCCCTATAACTTATTTTTCCATTTGGTAATTTCTATTGAAATTTTGGGTGAAATTAGTTCAATATGTCTTACTTACATTGTATAGGTTTCACGAGCAATTGTATATCCAAAATGAAGACCATCAGCTGCGTTGTTTGCGCACGTACCTAGGAAATGCGAATCTCTCTCACCGTGCCATTAGGAAGAAACTGGGAATAGTCCAATCTACGGTAATTCGTACTCTGAAACGGTATGACCGTTTGACCGCGGATAAAGAGGAAAAAAGTCAAGCGGGTCGTCTAAGCTTTCAAGAAGAATCCCAATAGTTCAGTGAGAGCCGAGATGAAAAAACTGCGTGTAAGCAAAACTTTTGTGTATGATGCAACGAAACGTGCAGGATGTATAATATAATAAAGGCGTCAAATCGCGATGACCGGCAAAATACAGTGGAGAAAATCACGTGGATTGCGTGGACGCTCTACAGTCAACGGTGGACGAAACCGCATTGTCTTGTCATGGATTAATTATACGAAAGCAGATATCTGACATCTTCCTTGGCTTCTTTTCTTCACTACTCGTTAAAAGTTTGACGTTCACGAGGAGGTTAAAAAGCAGTAGATTTCTAAGTTTACCTAAAAATACGCGATTTGGCAGGCAATTTGCTCATGTGGAAAGCGGAGCATCCAGTTCGTGACAACCGTAACGTGTAACAGGAACGTGTAATGGGTAGGTGTACTTTGAAGAATGCTTCCGAAAGCGACTATTTACACTTCGGAGGTCTCAGGATTGCTCTACGGTTTCTCTGCTGGATTTAGCTTCGTATCATTGCTCGAAAGCTGTTTTGAAGTGGTACAAGGCTATGGTGGGCAATTCCGTTCCAAAGGACCTTAAGCAGTTAAACTCACTGGAATTGCGGTCAATTAAGAAATACTGGGCCTGTGTACATTCTAAGGAAGTGGAATCAAAAGCATAAATGAAGAATAAAAGATTGTCACACAAAAACAAGTTAACCCAAACGTTGCACAAGACTTTATGAGCAGTGTTAAGAGGAAGCCTCGTGCTTTTGCAATGGCTATGAAATTCAATAAAAAGAGCATGTTCAGTATAACGATATATTTCATTTCCTTTAAGTTTGAAAACGATCGGTTGAATGGTTCAATTTTGACGAATTAGCGGTATATTTTAGATTTAGACTGACGGTTGTATTTTAGACTGACAAATTTGGGACACTGACAATATCGAGGCATATTTGTTCTTTCCTTTTTCTTCAAATATTCTTCTTTACTACCTAGAAATCGACTCATAACCTTTTCTGATTATTTAGTATAAATTTTTTATAAAAACGAAATTATAATAAATTCTCTTCCCATCGAGCATATTTTTGCATCAGTTTTAAAGAACTTCTGACAGACAACAGCTTTAACCCATTCATGCCCATGTTGTTTATGGACAACAACGTTTTTAAACAGTTATAACTTTTGATTGAGGCAAACTTTTCTCACAAAAACAAGTAAGGCTAATACATGTGACTATTGCCTTTCATTTGAGTATAAACAGTTACAAGGATCAGCTCTAGAACTGAAGTTGTTGTGATCAGTCTGATTGGATTCCGATGGAGCAGTGCTGCCAGAGACAGTTTGCGTTGACGACAGTAAATGAATTTTTCATATATCTTCATTATGTTGCAATATTATTGAAAACTGATGAAACTTATCAATTTAGACTGTCTTTGGCTACGTTTTCCACGCATTTGGACTATTGTAAATATTCTAAGAAAATTGTATTGAGCATTGGAAGGTAAAAATTGAGCAGCTTCTAGCACAGCAGGGGAAATACCAATCTTTATGAAAAAAGGCATTTGGTGTTTCTTGACCGCACCGTTTTCAAGGAAAAATAGTTTTGAAACCCTGCATGCACTAGAAAAAAGTTGGGCATGAAAGGGTTAAGATGGTTAATGCATAAGGCCTCGATAGTGGTCCATCGAGGAGACCGAGAGGGCTCAACAGCCTGTGCACACTGGTGTAATCGACTGACGGGTCACCGTGGCCACGGTTCGCAGTGGGGGTCATTGTGTGTTGATTTATCGGTCGAATTCGTCAACGTACACAGGCAAATTAATAAAAAAATGTAAATGAAGAAGCCTATTAGTGTTTGTCTTGTAATAAATGTAGTTTTTAGCACTAGTGTATAATTGTTATGTGCTAGTCGTATTTTCATCTGGATGGATGCGGAACTGGCGTATATGATAGAATAATGGGTAATCTTTCCTAGGATTCGATGATCACTTTTTACCGGTATTCAATTCTTGCATTCGGTTTGATTCATTGGAGAAGATCGAATAGGATCAATTAAGGCACGATTAATTTATCGACGCACGTGAATCATCCATTCCTGCTCAGCATAACATGAATTCTATCAAAATGGAATTGTCGTTAATGCTAAATATGTATCATTTGCTGGCATTTAGTAGAGTTCAAGTAGTTTGATTGCATGTTACATGTGTTCTTTTCTTCTACTTCATTAGTTAAACTTGTTACTCGGAATGCTATTTTTCCTTTTATTACTATATCTTAAATTGGATTCATACCAACAATCACTAACATAATAAATTGCATATTCTCTCATATACACTCCCTCCCAATCCAAACGCACAAACGCTCGTGGCCTTCGCGATAACAAAAACCTGACCACAAACGCGCACATGCAAGTCCATTATCTAGACACACTTACGTCCGCGATCTTACCAACATTTAAACACCCCGGTAATTAAGTGAACGTTTTAACACAAACCCGGTCTGGCGTAGTGGGAAAAAAATCGACTTTTTATTTGCTTAATTGTTAGTATTGAACCTCTAGAATAGGCTCCCACAATCTCGGTGGCCATGCTGAACTTTTTTTGTTTTGAACACCCATGCATTCCTCGCGCATATTTGCTACAACAATTTTCGAAAAACTGACAGCCGTAAAAATACTGTGTAAACAATACGCTGTAAATTACTTCTGCTCAAATTTTCTAGAGAAGATACTCAATGGGTTATTTTCAACAGCGTTTTTTCCGTGATGTAATTTTGTGTGGGACACCCTTTAATAGCGTTTGTCTCGAACCGCGTTTTTCAAATTGGCGAACACGATAACTAAAAAACTAATCAACGAATTGACTTGATTTTTTTCTTCCTATTATTTTGATGAGAAGTGAGCCAATTTTACAGTAAAATATGAGATTTTTCGGTTTTCCTGAAGCCATTTTCCGAAACTCGAACTTTTTTGTATTTATTTTTGTTCATCCAAGTATAAGCTTTACAAATCCTATTGAATTTTATCAAGAGTCATCGTGTTTGCCACGGTGCTCCTCGACGTAGAAATGGTGTGGCTTTGCGTGACTGAAACTATTTTCTAAGATCCATAGTTGCCTTAGCTTTAAAATCGGTAAACAAAACAACTTTCGGTTTGAGCAGTTTACACCAGACCACAGTGGGACGAGCCCGGACTTAAGTCCATATATGAAGGTTATGCGATATTCTCACTAGTATTTTTCTCGTATCAGCTGAGCCATCAGAGACATTTTCGCGAGATTTTAGGTGATTTGAATGCAAAATGAATTTTTGACAGCTTTTTGAAGGGCATAACTCAAGTGTTTTTTGCATTATTTGACCATAGGAACTATATTCGGTTTTTCTCGTTTTTCAAAGAAACGGTTGATTTTATGAATTGCATTACTTCACCAAAATTATCCGTGTGATAAAATTACATCGAAAAATCGCCAAAAATAAGTCACTAGTTGGTTTAGTTAGTGTTTAGATAACTGTTTGTCATGAATTTTTATTGAATTCGAACTTCTAAAGCGATAACAACAACGACGCCCGTGAATGCCCGCGATCACACTATGCTCATTCGAAAGCTTTTCATTTTCTCTTCAAAATGAGCCTATGCTAGTTTTGCGAAAACTTGCGATAAGCAGTCAAAATTTGAAAAAACTGTGAATGGAGACGCATGGTTATTACTGATATTTAATTTGAATATTCACTTTATAACTAGAATAATGACACTAATTTATGCACAACTTTCAAATAGCATTTAGAGCATGATCTTTAAGGGTTTTACTAGTGATCAAGAGTAAGGAGCCGAGTGGGAAGTATGGTTTTTAAGTGGTAAAGGAATTAAGAATGTTTAAAATTCAGTAAATATTTTCAACCATCTGAAATGTGTCATAAAATGTTTCATGAACTATTTTTGCTAACTTACGCAATAACTGTTAAATTGTGTGAACACAGTTGAGTTCTAGTCATTTGGTGAGACTATTTTTTCCGAGTTTGCATAGCACTGATATAGCTTAATGGTATGCGATATTATCCAAATAAAATAAGACCATTTTTAAATGAACCATATACGCAAAAAAGGATTTTGTATTTATTTTAATTTAAGGTATGAAATAAGCAATCTAAGCAACTTAAAACACACCTGCGAAAACAAAATCGTTAACAATCTTGTTGATTAGTGAATGTAAATCAATATTCCACTAAGACGCTCAAAATGTTTGTTTTCATACCAAGTAACCCACTAATGAATTAAACGTTCCAAAATTAGACAATCACATCTTATTTGATCCTTAAAAATAATATAATCATTTCTAAAGCCCCATAATGAGATTTCAATCAATTCGTTTCAATACCGAAAATAAATTTCAAAATTACAATTGAAAGAAATCTTTATAAAAGACAATATTTTTACTTTTGAGCCACTCTAATAAGTAGTAAAGTTAATTTCTATTTTCTATAACCAACACAGGAATTCAGCGCACAAAAATGAATTTAAAAAAAATTTGAACCTTCACAACAAAATAATTATTTTTGAGCCACCCTAATGTACAATGAAATTTTTTGCAAATGTTAATATCAAAAACGATTTAGCACACGAAAATTAATATACACAAATTTTAAGAACGATTTAGAAAAAAAAATATTTTTGAGACACCCTAATGAATAGTGAATGTTCATTTTTGAAATGTTTTAATATCGAAAACGAATTCAGCGTACCAAAATTACATAAAAACGTCCTATATGAAGCGATACGGAAAAGTTTGGACTTTAGTCCACCTTTTGTTCTAAGTCGTGCCACTGTGCAGACGCTCTTAAGCCAGCGTTCGCGCGATCATGAATCGGTCACTTCCGGTAGTCTCTATCTTCAGTACCAGCAGTCTAGGTCCATGCTTTTCCATAGGACCAATTAAAAAAAGAAAGCTCTCATATCCACTGGACACCACGTTCCATGGCGACAGGATAGGGAACTCTAGTGATATGGGGTAACTCACTCACTGTCATAATGTGAATCGTACTTAGGGTTCGTCGTATTTACCGCACCCGCTCCGCAAAATCTGCGGTGCTGTGAGACACTTTTTCCCGCAGATGCGGTGCGGGAAATAGTTTTTACCGCGCGGTTTTACCGCAACCGCACCGCAAAAAAATAATTGATAAAGTGATAATTTTGATTATTCTAAATTGATAAACAGACTGCTATTACAAAAGAAAATCTAGCTGTGTCCGAAATATTTCGACGCTATTATTTTTACGACATATTTTGGACTAGTTATTTGATACTTCTAAGTAAAAATACACAAACTAACCATTTCAAATACATAAAATGCAAGATTCAAATAGAGACAAAATTATTAGATCATTTAAAAACAATAAATTTGTACTCTTAAATCCAATTTAAAAGTGCATCACTTCTCTCGATTTCTGTTGGTAATCGTAGAATTATGAACCGTTTTCGATATCAATTTTTCAATTGCGAATTTTGACTAATTTAAAGGAATTAGAGATGAACTAATTATGCTGGGACTTAAATACAACCCAAAGAATATAATTATCTTCGTCAAACCAAACGAATTTGCAATAATTGGCAGTAAAGGATACAAATGTATGAAAGCGTCCAAAATAAGGAGGGGTCCAAATTTGGATGATTATTCTATCATTCGTTCATCAGCATCGTATTTTTATCTTCTTTGATTGCTGTATAAATTCAATGTGAATTTTTCTACAGTCAATTTTAATGGACTCTTTCTCAAAAAGTATGCTACATAACCTTTTTTCGCGTACTTCCATTCAAATTTACTATAATTTTCTACCAAATTAAGTTCTAATATTTTTCAGTTAAGACTATTTTGTAGCTGTTTTGAAGCTTTTTTTTGCCAAATACCACATAGTTTGACTCCCGTTCACTGCAATTGAAGTTTTTGCCTTTGGCTTATTGGCAAAATATTAGAGGAAAATACATTAAATGCTAGAATTTTCTAACTAGCCTTAGGAAAATTACACTTCATATATTTTTAAAGGGAGCAATCTTAGTTGTTGAATGAGAATATATCTGTTTCTTGAAGAATGCGGAAGTTAGAGTTTTGAGATATATTGTCCGTAAAACCCCCTATTTTTAAAAATGATTTCTGCTGTATGCTACAAATCATATATTTTTTGCAGTTTTTCTAATGTTCAATAATTCTGTACCGGTTGAGACCGGACACCTGATTAGATGTAATGTATAGAGCAATTTTTTCGTCAAATATGGCGTCGTTCTTATTGATGAAATACAATATGTTTTTATTTCACTGTATTGGAATATATGCGCTACTATATAGAAGTACTGGTATTTCGACTTTAAATTTTTGTTGGTGAAATTCTTTTAAGAATGAAAGGTGGTTTTACTACGTTTTACTACTGCGAAAATCATGCATTTTATTTTCATATGTCAAAAGCATAGAAAATATGAAAATTTAAAGAAAAAAATATGCAACTTCATTTCTTATTACATTTTTATTCCCCTTTTTTCAATTAACTGAAGGGTTGCTAAAATAAAAGTTTTCCTATTACTGCAGTAGAACGTTTTTGAATGTATGTTTGCCTTAAAATGAACGGAATTTTATTAATAGAAAATGAAAAAGTTGACAATACATTCTGAGGAGTCTCTTAAAGTTAAATTTCGTGTGAATAAAAATAACATTTTATTATATACTGTTACACAAATGAACAATTTTCCAACACTATTTTTTAAAAATATAAAAATTTTACCGCATTACCGCGCGGTGCGGTAAATAAAGTGCGGTTGCGGTAAGCGGTGCGGTTTTATTATTTTTTTGCGGTTGCGGTGCGGACAATCTATTTACCGCCCACATCCGCACCGCGACGAACCCTAATCGTACTCAATATCAGTATGACGGCTCGCGTGACCATCTAAGAACACAGCCGAATATGCGAAAGACACACGGTTATAAAATGGAATTTATACACGCAAAGTTACATACCCGTTAGAACACGCGACATACAAATGCACACGCAACCGAAAACGTTAACGTGCAAACGCTCGAACCCTTCGCGATGATATACGAGATCGGGAAGTCCCTTCGTTCGCACATAAGGACCTAATTTTGGCCCTATTAGAGAAGGTGCCGCACTATTCTATTAATTGCGCAGCCTAGAATCGATGAATTGCGCATAAATTGGCATCAGTATCCTAGCTTCGTTCTCAAGAACCAATATAATAACAAAAATGCGTCGAGCAAAGATAGCCGACGCTGCTCTAACTAACGGCTTCAAATGGGTAGGGCAAGAATAGAAACAGGGCGTAAATTGGCACCACACCCTATTTGAACCGTACAATGAATATCACATCAGGAAACACTGTCCACTGGGATTAGCCATAAGCAATGTTTTAGTGGGTAGCATTTCCCGTCTCGTCTGTAATTGTAATTGTAATGAGTGATTCTGACAGAGAGCCCTTCCAAGAACCTATCTGTACAGCTCCAGTAGGACAACTCTCCAAAAAAATATCTATAGAAATTTTAATTATTATTATTTTTTTTTATTTTTGGAGCTTTTGTAAAAGTATGTAAAATTATTCAATGGGTTGCAGCCGGAACTAGTATTAAGTGAAAATATTGAATTTATACTATTTTTAGCTGACTTTTCAAGCAGAAGCAAATAAAAAACAAACAAACCCTGATACAATCTTTCTAATTATTTAGTGGAATATTTCTCAACTTTTTGCTGAAATTCCTTCAATATTTCACATCAGAATACGAACCATTTGCTTCAAAACCCTATCTAGTATCTAGTCCCATTAATAATTAAAATCAATTGGCCTCTTTAAACTGCAACTAGGCCAACGCACAGTGTGTTAGTCACACGTATATCAACCGAGATTTATTCCGAAAGATAAAAATTACCAACCCATAGAATTGAATCCTTCTATCGCGTAACATCATGAATGCATCAACTCAACTTTTTCATATTCATTCATGTGTAATATAAGGTAACTGTTCCTTAATTCATCTTAGTGCCTCTATCCATGCCACCCATTTGAACACATTAGTTAGAGCATTGTCTGTTATCTCTTTCCAGCGCATTAGTTTAAATGGTAGGGTTAATAAGGGTGTGTTGTACTCGATTTTTCACTTCGCTCAAACATTTTACATTTTACAGGCCTTTTTTTTCATTTTATTAGTTCTTAAGAACGAAGCAAAGATGTTGAAACCTATTCAAACGCATTCCAGTTACAGTTAGACGAGTTATGGCTAATGAGATGAATTAGGACTCGTCTACACTATACACGCATCTGCATTGCTCGATTCGTTTACTGCCTGCACTATCGATGAAAATGGTGATAATGAACTACATATATTTAAATGGACACAAAGTTTTAGATTTAATGAATACGTAACGGACACCTCAATTCACCAACTGAATAGTGAAATGGATAAAGAACCCGCATGACTATTGATGATAAATAATGCTGGATCCAAAAATTCCAAGGTTCCATTGTTTCATTTAGGCTGTGAACCATTTGGCGATTTTCTTTAACTTTTAGTTAAAATTTGACAGATCGAAAGTTATTTTCTCTTGAATGGAAAAATTTAACCGAGAGAGCGAACCATTTCAAAAGTTGACATATGGATAGTTATTTAGAATTGACAGCTGCGATGACCACAAATTGGTTGAGGTGTGAAGATTTGTCGATATTATAAAATTAGTTGTTTTTCTTATTACATTAAGTATGACAGTCATAGCCTCGAAAAGTAAACATCCCCATCATGAAATGACCCAAACAAATCTTAACACAACACGTTATCGTTTCCATCTTTATCCTTTAATTTTGAATTGAAAAATATTGACAACCTCAATTAGGTACAGAAAATGTTTCCACCTTTTTATTCTGCATCATGGGAAAAATTTTAACCATCGAGCTGTCAAATTTAACTATCGCTCTGTCAATTTTAACCATGCTCCAGAGTAGGGTTATTTTGCAAATAACTTTCGAAGTGTCAGATTTTAACTAAAAGTTAAAAATTTCACCAAATGGTTCACAGCCTTAGTTCTATTGGTAGCTTTATTTAAGAGCGGAAGGAAGTTGCTAGGAAGGCTTTTCTGCATAGTTTAGATTATTATGGTGATGAAAACCCATCGACGTCGAGATTCTGATCGCAGTAGGCGAACGCGTCGGTCACGGATATTTTTTTCGTTCCCGTCAATTCTTTCAACAACAAAATCGAAACGTATTTTTTTTCAATTTTCCTTTTATTTTGCTGTATTTGCTACATTTGTGTCGAGAAAAGATTGTGCAAAATTAGTCTTGCTGATTAACAATATCTAAAGAAATTTGATTTCAACGTGGATCATTCGGAAGACGTGTTACGTTGTCCCGTGGACGGCGGATGCTACGCGTTTTGAAAATCCTTTGTGCGTGCAAAATAAAATTATCTGTGGGCCGAATCTGGTATCCAGTAAACAGATAAATGCCCTCCTATACTGAGAAGAAGGCTTTGAGCAAAGGTGGACGCGATTTCTTAATATGCCACGTTTTTTCGCAAAAAAAAGATCTTGGTACTGCAACTCTCGGCTGTTTTTCTCGCGCTGAGGAAATTTGAAAACTATGCTATATCTAGGAGATTAGGCAGAAAAAAAAATAAATATTACGTATGTACTAATGGAAATGTTGATGAAATTCAAAATTGCAATAAATTAAATATATTCTGAAAATGAAACCATCAGAGTTAGTTATTATACTTTCGAAAGATGCCCTAATTCATTTCAGAAATCGCTCATATATCAGTCGGTGAGCAGTACATGTACCAACTAATAACAGCAGCAGCAGCAACATACTGAAGAATTCAATTTGAAATAAAAACGCGCTCTTCGGCGCGCTCTCCATTCCGTCGTTCAGTAGCATCGGTGAACAGCACATTATACTTTCGGCAGCAGCAGCAGTAGTAAGTATGGCTAATACTATGAAAGATCTTGAAGAGAGGGTCGCGACACTATATTCTTGCACATTTGAATCTGTTATGTTTAGCTCCATATTAATATATGCAGCTTAGCGAAAACGTCAGCATCGGTATTGGTCCGTTAGTGGTTTGTAGTCAGACCAGCCACCCGGATCATCATCGATGCCTTCTTCATCAAATTCATCTGAGTTTTTTATTGTTGCGGTATCCCATCTAAGTGAAATGCTCGGAAAAAGGGCTATAACGGTGGTTCCTGAAGGCTGCACCTGTTACAGACCACTCAAGTGAATTTTTTGAGATCAATCTAATTTATAATTAATTTTTATTATTTATTTAGTTGAATATTATATAAATTACTCCAAACCCACATCCCATTTTCCTGACCAGGTGTGCAGTGAATTCTAGAGAAAATTTTCAATAGGACGTAAGTAACATTGAGAGCCTCTCTTTGTTTACTTTCTCTTTCGTTTATTACGGCGTCATTACAACACTTTGTACTAATTTTCCAGTACATATCGAAAACCGACGGTTTTTACTACAATATTATGCAAAGAGTAGAGTAGTAAGTGTTGAAATGGCCGAGTAATTAACAGAAGAGAAAGACCTCAAAGAGAATCTTTCATTGTTACTTACGTCCTATTGAAAATTTTCTCTAGAATTATACTGTTGTATAAAAAGCTGTCATTGTATCAGCTACCCATGATGACTGCGGTCGTTTTTGCTATGCTATGCTATGCCAGTTTAGATTATTATGGTGATTGAACATTCGAATTTTGAATGTTTTAGTCATAATAGTCCAGATAATAAGTTCAACAATAGAACTTAATGTGAAATATTTTTATAATGAAGCTTGGTTGGTGTGAGAAATAATGGTGTGGAAGTTTTGAAGGTGTGAGAAATACGTAACAATCCTTTTGATCGACAAATCCGGAATATTTGTGGCAACCACCATTTCGGTGTACGATAGAGATGGACCCGGATTCGGGTTCTGTAAATTTAAGCTTCTTTGGTTCGGGTTGAGTTCCGGGTTTTCAAATTTGAAATTCTCGGGTTCGGGTCGGGTCCGGGTTTTTTAATTTTAAACTTTCGGGCTCGGGTCGGATTCGGGTTTTTCAAATTACAATTAATCGAGGTCGGGTCGGGTTCAAATTTTGAACAGAACAACCTAACCATTTCATGACACTGTTTGCGTCTATACACAAAACGTAGTCTTTTTTGTAGTAGTGAATTATATTTCGTGATACGAATGGATGACACATATAACCATACCAAATGTTAGCACCTCTGAATCGCTAGAATTCGTCGTATTTTCTGGTGCTTAAATATTATATATTTTCATTATTGCATAAAACTCCGTCTCCTCAGATTCGCAGACTGACTGAATTATTTAATTTTATTAAGCGAACATTCATGAGAGAGCATTCAACAATATGTGTTTCACATCTAAAATCTCTTTGTGATTTATTTTTCATGATAATTAGTAATAAACCAAGTTAACAGGAATTTATCGGAAAATATCGGTTCAACTTTCTATAATGGAATATAAATTTCGACAGGTACTTTAAAACCGATACTTAGGCCGCGGCGACTATTTTCTCTACGTAAACGGTTTAGTGGGGTACATTCGTACCCCAGAACTAAAATCGCTTTAATATGTCTAATTTTTAATAATTATAAATTTAATTAAATTGGATAGTTTTATTCTAAAATCATTCGCACAATAACCTGTTTATAAATATTCGTGTTTTGACTGTTTAATTATGTAATATTTCATTTTGTACAGAACCAGTCTTGAAAATACGTCAAAATTCCCTTTTTTCTTCATATTGCTATAACTCCGGTAGTTTCAAATCGATTTTGACCATTTATACGACGTTGCAATGGAAATTAAATTTCTTCTTGAATATTTTTTTAAAAACCGGTCAAAAAGTGTATTCATTCCGATGCTTTTTTGAAAACCAAACGCCAATACAAACGTTAAAAATACATCAATATGCAGTAACGGTGTTTCATCAAGTTGTTGGAAGGCGTCGAAGGAAAAGGTAGAGCCGGTGCATTGTACGTGTATATAAAGTTAGCATGTTCCAGAGCCTGGGCTGCAGAAGATAACGAATCGAATGATGCGTCCTGCATACTATATACAAATCATATTCACGAATGTGTTTTGCCTCTTTCATTTTGCTACAGTGCTTTGTTATATCAAATAACAGATACTATTATTCGGCAGAGTTGGAACTTATACAATTTTACTCCAGTTTCTCGCTTACTATGTATCGATATTTTACTTTGAAAAAAGATATAATATTTTTTTTGAATTATGTGCACATGACAAAACACTAACGCAAAAGGGTTTTTTGGGGTACATTTGTACCCCAAACAAACTTTAAGCGAGCACTGTTAAGGTGGTGAAATGAAACAAATAGGTTGTACCTGCTTTAACGGAAGTTTAATAATCAAATTGGTTTATGATAAAGATTGCTTGCAATCAAAATAAACTGTTACGGAAAAAAAGGATTTGAACTCACAAATTTGGTGGTATTTTGGTGTCATTATGGCGGCACAAATATAAAAAGGGTACATAATTTTTTTAAAAGCAGATAGTTTAGGCCAAATTTATTTTCTAGAGACTGTCTTTGTTCCATCAGACCTAAACCTAGCTTCACTTCCGCCAGGTTTCGTTGATCATGATACTTATATGGTGATGGTATAACAGCACCACTTTCAAATCAGTGGTACATATATGAAACAAGCACTTTCTGTCAGATTATTCCCGGGCTGAGCATGATCCGGATTCCTTCATGAAAATACATGAATTTCCACGAACTTAAGGAATTGATCGCAAAAATTTGGTGTGTTCTGTTGAAGCCATTAACGGATTTTTAAAAGTTTGGAGATGTCGAAGCATCTCTACTGGCGCGCTTACCGTATAATCTGAAACATAAAATAACTTAGATACCCCATCATAGATCGTCTTAACGCCAATGATGGGACATCAAGAACTCGTCAGAAAATCTTGATTGATACCCTTCGATACAGGTTTGACCGTACCAATCAGTAACGTGGGTGACGTCATGTAAACTGTCGAATACGAATTGCCAATTGCCATATAGCTTAATTTAATACATGTAATGAATTATACGAAACTGCCTTGCAGGAATGGTTTCTGATAAAAAATAGAAATTTTGGTTAAGTACAACAGGCAAGGTTGTTGGAAACTGTGACAATTAACCCTAGAACGTTGCACTTGCGTTTTCCACCCTAGAACGTTGCAATGGGGTATAAATGTACCCCACACTTTAATCGCTATTTTCGCAGGTAACAATGCAAGCAAAAGAAATGTGTAGTACGTCATTTTTTTCGTTTTTTAATTGCGAAAACAGTAAGCGATAGTACGGAATTTATTGAATCCATGATACATAAATTGGTTTGAATAAAAAAAAAAGAGTGAAAAATCGCTGTTTTGCTTTTTTTTTATTAAAAATTACTATAACTTTGCGAATTTTCAACCGATTTCAAAAATATCAGATGTTTTTAAAAGTTGAAAGAATGGTCTAGAAACGGTATAAAATGGAATAACGATATTTTTGAAAAAGTGCAATTATTTGAAAGAGTGAAAGTTTAAAAATCGGGATTGGAAAATACCATGAAATTGGGTGGAAATCGAAAAAAAAATATTTTTGACCAGTAATACATTGGTAACACGCAACGTCACTGTTACAGAAGTTACTGTGCGCGAATTATACTTGCGAGTCATTGATTTGAAAAACTATAAAAATGATAAATACAACAATAAAAATCAGCAAAAATCAGAACGATTTTTTTTTTCTACTTCAAAATTAAATTAAATTAATTGAATACATGATTCAAAACGATTTTAAAATACTAATTGTTACTAACGTAGTAAAACAACCAGAATTTAAACTGGTATTGTCACGAGTCACACTTCCACTGACAGCACAAAACCTGACGAAACGCTAACAGCAACCGTACACTGGGGTACAAATATACCCCACGCCAACTTTGACACCTGCTTCTACGAAGGCTATAAGCAATCTGGCTATACCACATTTTCCTACTCTTACTAGCAACTCTAAAATGAATTATGGTTAAGGTCCCAGGTCGATAAATGTCGGATTCTCGTCTTCACACGGCTTCAAAGACGGCGTGGGGTACATTTTTACCCCAGTCAGTGCACAGTGGTCGCAATGGTACCAAAATGTGCGTTTAATTCATTGTGCTCTTGGAGTTGATTTTAGTGATTTGGTGTGCTAAGAACACTTTTTTGAAATGTAAGCCCCCTTCTTTTGATATAAACTGAATTGTGATAAATCCACCTAAAAGTGAGATAGAAAATTTATTTCTGCTATCTTCCGAGATAGAGTCATGATGTCAATGACAAAGTTGTAGAAAATTTTACTACGAGAAAACTTATTAAACACGCAAACTCTCTAAAATGTAATAGTGTTGAGATAAGGTGCGTTGTTCGTGGAAGGCATCCAAAACATAATTTTTTCATTACAACTTTTTTCAGAGATTTTTTCAATTCTTTAAATGTTCCAAAAAGTTGTTGGAATTGAGAAACTACAGATATTCATCGAAGACGTCAACATTTTTTATTTGAAAACTTAAGAGTTATTGAATAAAGTAGTTTAAAAATATCGCCATTTTGAATGTCAATTACCAGGAGATGTGGAAATATGTGGAAGACATTTCAATTCTTTGAGAAAGACTGTGAGAAGTACTACAAGAAAAGACCCTAGTCACAACGGGCATCAACTGGCCTGTATGTAAAAAATATTTTCCAACAATGCATGTTTTGTATTTTGTAACAAAATAAGTACAACTTTTTCAACGTAACTTTTTTGGTGATTTTTTCTATTCGTCAAATGTTCTAAAATATCATTGGAAATATCAAAACACACATATGAATCCAGAACTCTTAGTTTCTGTAATCTGAAACTTACGAATTATTCATTAATTGACACGATAACAAATGTAAATATAATCGTGATGCGCAGATTGGACCACAGCCTCTGTTTATCCAATGAATTTGACTCGCTAAGTGGACCGACTGACAATCGTCAAAAACTCCCCGAAGGAGACGCTAATAGTGTAAAATGCGTCCGTTCTAATCTCTAATTACTGTCACGTAGATTGTCAAAGAATATTTGACATGAGATTTCAGAAGCTTTTTTGTTGGATAATGGTCCAACTTGCGAAGGTCCAACCAAGAAACGGGCCAGGAAAAAAGTGACCAACCAGTGAATCACGACTGTACTAAAAAGATGCGCAAAATTTTTTGAATCTATTAAAAACCATAATATTTCCACATTTCCTGGTAATTGACATTCAAAATGGCGGTACTTTTAAACTACTTTATTCAATAACTCTTAAAGTTACAAATAAAAAAAAGGTTGATGTCTTCGATAAATATTTGTAATTTCTCGATTCCAACAACTTCTTGAAAAAATCTCAGAAAAAAGTTATAATGAAAAAATGATATTTTGGGCTCCTTCCACGAACAACGCTCTTTATCTCAACACCATTACATTTTAGAGAGTTTGCATGTTTAGCAAGTTTTCTTGTAGTAAAATTTTCTACAACTTTGTCATTGACATCATGACTCTATCTCGAAAGATACCAGAAATAAATTTTCTATCTCACTTTTAGGTGGATTTATCACAATTCAGTTTATATCAAAAGAAGGGGGCTTACATTTCAAAAAAGTGCTCCTAGCACACTAAATCACTAAAATCAACTCCAAGAGCACAATGAATTAAACGCACGTTTTGGTAACATTGTGACCACTGTGCAGTGCAACGTTCTAGGGCTAAGCTTTTTTTTTCTTCTTTTTTTTAATAGCCCGCTTCTTACCCCCACACCAAAAAGCTCACAAACGGAGCCCCCTGGTAGTGGACACATCAGTTCTCAGCGTACAAAAAAAGGTCAGCACAACAAAACAACGTTACGAATCGCGGAAACGCTGAGAACAAAAAAAAAACAATACGAGACCGACAAAACACAAAATTTGACAAGAAGCTACGGCGAGTACCCAGCGGAAAAGAATCCTTTTAAGGGTCCCATCGTAGCTTTGCAGAAAGCTCATAATAATTTAAATTTATTTACAGGTCGGACTCGATTATCCGGGGATTTGAAAAAAATCTCACCCCGGATAATCGAATCACCCGGATAATCGAATCAATTTTTTTTTGCGTTTTTTCATGAATTTAAGCTTCATTCGTGGAGGAATTGGAAATAAAATGACCAGGACAAATTTTCCTATTATGGTAAATATAAATGTACCTATTTTGGCCCTAGTCGATTTTTCAGACTTTCAGGGTGTGATTTGTATTTTCAGTTGGTTTTCATTTATTATTCATATTGGTAACGAGTTAACGATATGTATCAGTTGCTTATAGCTATTTGTACAAGAATTCGAAGATAAACTTTTTAATAAGGTATGTCTTTTGCAATACAAGTCAAACTCGATTAGCCAGGGCTTAGATTTTCCGAGGTAACTGATTCGATTACTCGAATACCAGAAAAAAATTTAATAAGTAAACTGGGGGTCGTCTGTTTCTTGGCTCCAGTTTAATTTACGTGGAGTGTCACATATCACAGCTAACATGTCTAGTCATTCTAATTAGAAGAGTGTGTGTTGCGCACCCACAAAGAGATCCTTGTCCTTGTAGCATCATTTAGTTGACATATGCTGGATTGTCAGGTAATAACTACGCGTGTAGTCTTCGCAAACTGTCCCACTCATACTTGTCACTAGCGAAGGACTACCAGGTTCCCGGGCGCCTCAGCGAGAAGTACTGCTGGCGCCCTCTTCACATAGCCTATCATCCATCTTTGCTTGAGCTACCCTAGAATTGAAATCACCTCCAGTGACGGCCGGGTCTCTTTTCAGAATCTCGTTTACCATTTCTTGACCAACTTTTTTCTACCACGTATAGGTTCCCAAAACTATTTTTCCTTAAAACTGTTGGCGTCAAGAAACACGAAAAACCTGGTTTAAGAAAGATAGGTGCTTCTTTTGCTGCTGCTCAATATTTACCTTCCGATCTAGTCCAATTGCATGAAAAAGGTAATTGAGGGCAATCTAAATCTAAAAATCTAAGTGCTCAAATGAAAGATCTTAGTCGCAGTTATTAGCCTTACTTGACGTTGTGTAAACCAAACGTTACAGTCATATAGAAACATGGTTGTTCATCAACCAGAAGGGCACGAACGGGTTAAAGATGCTATTGGAATTCTGAGCAGGAATCACTTATTGAAGGGGATAATGGGAGAAGAGCAATATTGTTTGTGTCAAAGTCCACTGGAACTCAAAGCAGGATATTCATCAGAATATTACACCGGATTCCAATGATAATAGGACCATGATTCTGTCAGTATCTGAAATAAAGCATAATCTTCAGCAGAATTCTATCTTGAGAAATATTCCACTAGACATTTAAGAAGCTTTTCTCTAGAATCCTATATCAAAATTCAGAGAAAAAGCCGTAGAAATACGGATAAATATTGAATCGAAGTTCTGAAATAGATTCCATTGGGATGCTAAGAAAACTTCGATCAGAATCTTGAAAAGTATCCAAACAGAATCCTGAGAAGCATGTCATCATTATCCCAAGAGATAGCCAGAAACCGACCGAGCAATGTAGGTATAATGCCGTTTTATGGGGCCTACAGTAACCGATGTATTACGAGGAAAATGTACTTTTAGTGTAAAATTAAAAAGTTGCATATTTGGCAATATTGGCATTAAAAACTTTTCATTTTTTTGAGAATCCCTAAACAAATCTTTAAAAAAAAAATATCTCGCTGATTGATTCTAGTGCAAACAGTACCAGAGATATAATCCAAAGAAAAACATTTTTTTAAACAATTTGTTAAAATTAACCGTTATGTGTCCAACAAAAAACACCTATAACAGGCCAACGAGGGTACCCTGGTACCCACAAATTAAAATGCTCATAACTATGGCTTCCTTTAACCGATTTTGACATTTTTAGATGTTATAGATTCAGGAACTCGTCCACTTTTGGATTCTGTAACATTGAACTGGATGAATGGATCTGGTTCTTGGTGATCCGGATTTTCCTGAGTAATGTTCCAGTACTAGGGTATGATTTGTAAATTTAAATAATGCCCTAGCAAAATGAGTATCAAAACACTTCAAATTGTCTCGGAAGTCTATTATTTATTGTTACGGGACCCTATGGTAGTTTGAAAAATGGAATTGGAATGGAATGGCCATTCACGGCCCTACGGGAACTTGCTCCGGAATGTCCGTTCCGTGGTGAAATCACCAAATGGTTCCAATACCATGAGATACAGTCTATTGATGCTATGCCAAGAATTTTGATACCCATATTGCTAGTATTCCATTGATATTCACAAATAGTATCCAAGCACTGGAACATGCTTCCGGAAATCCGGATTCCCGAGAACCGGTTGAAATAACCCGATTCATTTTTACCATGTCTAAAAGTGGATGAGTTCTTGAATCCAAAACACCCAAAAGCATCAAAATCGGTTGGAAATTACCTTAGTTATTGGCATTTCAGTTTTGGGGGTACCCGGGTATCCACGTCGGCCTGTGACGTAGTAAAAAATTCAGGAGCCCCTCCTCACTGCCTTCTTACTACATCAAAAACATTATTACCCCAAAAACTTGACTTAGTGAAGTTCCAAGATGTCACAAAGTTTTAATTTCCAGCTACGGATAAAACATCGGAATTTCATTATTTTTCAACCTAAAAAGG
Organism: Topomyia yanbarensis; assembly: GCF_030247195.1. NCBI lineage: Eukaryota > Metazoa > Arthropoda > Insecta > Diptera > Culicidae > Topomyia > Topomyia yanbarensis. The sequence goes on from NC_080671.1 coordinate 80,540,493, forward strand.
TATCCAGGTACCGCGTCGGACACATAACGGTTAAGAGTGTTCCCATGGACTGAGGGGCTGTTTAAACGACACAACAATTTAGGTTATTATATATTGGCTCTAAATGAACAATTTCTTCAAAACTGGTTCCAATCCATGAAGGTCGGTTCCAAGTTTTGTTTTTTAGGTCACTTTGCGCGGAATAACCCATATATAAGCTATTTTTGAGGTAGGTTAAAATTTGAGAGGAGGTTAACCCTAGACCTCCAAATTGCCCGAAAAAATGTTCTATTGACTGCAATGATCGAATTAGCACTATAATAAGACATTATAGTTGAAATTTGATTTTTTTCAAAACACCCGGATAATCGAATCATTTTCCCCGGATAATCGAATCACGGATAATCGAATCCCCGGATAATCGAATCCCCGGATAATCGAATCTCCGGATAATCGAGTCCGACCTGTATTACTTATTGCTAGAAAAAATGCATTTATCAATAGTTTTTATTAAAAAAAAAATGTTAACCAATTATAGCTAAAGGAATAAGCTCGATTGGTGGTGAACGAAGTTTATATTAATTTATTCATATTATTTATATTTATATTATTCTAGGGTTAAGCTTTCTGTTGCCCCATGAGTTAGCCGCCAATTTAATTTAATTTTCGGTTAAGATATCGACGATTTATAAGTTTCTCAGAACATTACAAATTCGACGTTCAATAATAGTAAATATAAATGCGGATTCTACTCGGCAGTGATTTGTTTTGCCATATTCAGATATAACTCAATGCGTATGGTGCTATTTCAAATTCGAGTGATTCTACTAATCTTAGATGAGCCTAGGGTCCAAAACGGGTGCCTAGAATTAAAAATCCATATTAGCAAGTTGGATTCAGATCGGGTTTCTCAAATTTTATATTTTCGGGTTTTCAAATTTCAAAATTCTCGGGTCGGGTCGGGTTCGGGTTTTACAAAATTTTCATTCTCGGATACGGGTCGGGTTTTTAAGTTTTAAAATGTTCGGGCTCTGGTCGGGTTCGGGTTTTTCAAATTTTATAATTTCGGGCTCGGGTCGGGTTCGGGTTTTTAAATTTTCATGCTGTCGGATTCGGGTCGGGTTCGGGTTCGAAAAAATTGAAACCCGACCATCTCTAGTGTACGAGCCACCAAACGTGATTGCCTGTTTGGGCTCTGGTACCAAATCTTAACTCCAGTTAACAAAATTTTCTTTCTTCGAAATGTTAAGGTCAAGTCCCCCGTACTCATGATTGGTACTTTATTGGTTCTGTATAGTAGATAAGTTTTCTATAGCAATGCAGCAATTTCAGAGTGACACTCGATGAAAGGTATAAGCAAATCAGCGCCATCATTCAGAGCCAGCGAGTTGAGTGTCTGCAATTGCCATACTTTTCGGCTTCCAAAAATATGCTTTGCTACGTTCTGAATTTAGTATCGAAGTAGGCGAAGAAAACAATTCTAAAAGCATTTGCAAAAAGGAAGCGGACGATCGATGGTAAATCGATTAGCTTGTACGCGGCTCACCTGGGTTGGATTTCCAACCCCGCACACAGTGTTTTCTCACCCGAAAAAAGAGACGACTGACCCTTGGGTTAATACCTCTGTAGTCAAAATAAAAAAACAATTTTGAAACTTCAATAATCTTCCCGGCCTTCATGAAAAATTGAAAGGAGACTAACCATTTAGAAAATTATTTGCAAAAATAAAATTAACAAAATGGAAGCAGAGCTCGATCAAAGAGCAATAACGAAATTCTAACAGTAGGTACAATTTTCGTGTGAAACAAATGTTATGAATAAAATCTTGGTATTAGATTTACTGGCGCTGCTACACATGTCCAGCGATTGCTATGTTTTTTATCGTTCAGAATCCTACCATGGAACATAGAAAAGTAACCACCATTTCGGTGACAGTGCAGCACCGGTTGCTCTAGTTTGAGTGAGAGTTTTATCACCTCATCACCGGATTCTGCTGGGCGGATATGCGCTTTTTATTTCATTTCAAGTACCGTAAAACGAGATAACATTGATCGACTAGCGGAATAGTTTCGCGAATAAGTTTTAAAATAAAGTAGAAGTTATTTTATTTGAATTGCTGTATCTTTCTCATTACCATTCTTATTATTTTCCCTTAAAAGAAAGATATAGAAGCCACCAGGCAATGGTAAAATCACATCACGAATAATTGTTCGCAATTGAGCTGTCTTCGGCCATGAAGCATTTTGCTTGCATATGAAACGAGTAACGCAATCTGGTGTCGCGAATGTAGGCTAGTAGGGTGGAACTGAAAAAGAAAGCTAGGCACCAAAGAGGCGCTGAACTGACAATCCGCCAAAGGCACCAGAAGACCACACTACGGCTCTGATGGTATGTGAAGCAAATTACCGTATGATTTAACAGTGTTCCGAAAAAAAAAAGTCCAAATTGTTGTCGGTCTAACCAAAATCGTTAATTTCCGCTGCTGCTCAATATTTCTAGAAAAATGATAAGTTCAACTGCAGTGCATTTTTTACCCCGGCAATCAACGAAACCCCGTTCTACGGTAACGATTTTCGGTGGCAGAATTTGTACAGCTTATTTCAGCAACGGTCGCCAACCGCAGAATTACGTATGCATGACTGAATAAACGAGTTGAAAAACTCATGTATTTTTTATTCTCCCTTGCTGCGGTGCCTAATGCCATTTAGGTTAATACGAAAGTGTAACACGAACTCATAGTTTGTCGAAAGGTATTAGCACAGAGCACATATGTTCATCTCATGAAGCTACTACGAATAGGTTTCGTACAGACAACTTTCGTTAAATTTACGAATTTATGTTGAATCATTGAATGGAAGTGGAACGATTTTCGTAGGCTTATTACGAATAGGTTTCATCGGTCAAACGAATTGTTTGATGAAATATACGAAAATCTTTCTAATATTAACGAGTAACTTTCATAATATGAAAGATCTTTCTTTTACGAAAAATCCCTTTCCCACGTTTCGATTTTCGATTTTCAGTGATATGAATTTTCTGTGCATAAATATTAAAATATTTATTTTAATATTTATGCACAGAAAATTCATATCACTTAAAATCTAAAATCAAAAGGTGGGACAGAATCCAATAGCCTTAACAAATGTCGTTCGGATCATTTAACGAAAAACGGTGCTCCCCAAAAACAGTCAAACCTACTTGAAATTCATTTGTTTTTCTTTCCTTCGGAAGCTAAATGCAAAATCTCAAACATGTCCAAGACTTACAAAATATTTTAAAAACATTACTCAATGTTCTTAGTTTCAAATATATAGAAAAATCAATATATTGATGTTCTGTTTAAAATTAGGGTCACTTATTCTATTTGTTAAAAAAACCGAACAGCATGTTTGTTTGACACTGATCAAACCCGAAAGTGCCAAATGCCCATTCAATTAGCTTCTGGCGCTTGATCAATAAATTTCTATCCATTCTCGTGTCACTATGTGACTGTGAAATGGTCCGAGAGAATCTGGTTAGCTTTTCATGCACACTAAAATCAGCGTCAATCATTTTCAGTTTTGTACCCCTTTGCTGATGCTGCTACCGTGAACTCAATTTGAATTGGCTTTCCAGCATGTCGCTAGGTTTGATAAATACCTCTATACCCAGGGAAGACCGAACCGACCGGGCTGGCTGCTTCAGTGATTTTCGGTATCATATGCCCTGCGTTTGCGAAATTGGCCAGCCGAGAGCCGATCATTATAAATAATGCGAAATGTGCAGTTTTTGCATGGAATCCTTCGAAGCGCACGGACCACCGTTCATCAACCGGATCGGAAAATCGCCAATTAATTTGCAATATGCTGTGGCACACAGCTTGCGTTGCCAAAATCCTTACCTACCCATCAGGCTATGGGGGCCAGCCCAGTGAAGTTTGTGCAGTGCAGTGCTGCTCTGCGCCAGCTTGGACTACATATGTAGCGTTGTGACACTTTTGCCTGCAAGCGTCTGGAACAACGAGAGGAAGGAACGCAAAATTGCTCGCTAAGAAAACGCTTGTTTTTCCCTGAATTGGAACTCAAGCTGTTGGAAAACAGATTAAAACTACTTTTCCTATGGCTTGGGCGGCGATAATTATTTGCTGGCAAACAAGCTTCCGAAGGCTAAGTGGTTCTTTATGGAAGTGAAAACGTGACTGCAGAAAACTTTCACATTGTGGCTTGATTCGGGAAGGTCAAGCTGGATTCGCACGGGTAGTAGTACAGTAAGATTTTGGATTTCGAACAATTATTTGTGTGAGGCGCGGGTGGTAAGATCAGATCAAATTAGAAAACTTGATGTTTGGGCCTATTATTTCTGGATTACCAATTCTATGGTATTAATAACAAAAGATTTCTGTCTTCTATTCAGTGACTCCTGTAAGGTTAGTGTATATAAGTTATATATATTTCATCATCATATGTCAAGTCATTGCTTGACTGTGTTGTAAAGGATGCAGAAAGACCACTTCTAAAATAATCGAAAATTTGGAAACGGCGAGAGATCCATTAGGAGGTTGTAAACAGTCTATTATCATTCTCCGGATAAAACCGAGTGGCGTCCGGCAGGCTGAAATATTTTCACCAAAAGTTAATCTACTGGCCGACTCACGACAGGAGTACCTAACCTAGGTGTATCTCCGTCCTGAGAATTTAAGGGATTACATATGTTGAGGTCGGCCAAAAAATAGAATTTTTTATTCCTCTATCGTAATGTTCAAGTTCTTAAAAATGTTATCTGAAATTTTTATAGATATCGAAGCAGTGGACGCAAATTTATAGCGTTTTTCATCTTGCTCTCTTACGGGGGCGTGGCTTTTACCTTAAAATTTAAACACGATTGTCTCGAAATCATGTTTCCCAAAAACGTCTTTGCGGTGACTACGATTGCCGAAAAAGTTTTCAACCGATCTCAAAACTTTGTTTTTTTTATAATCCGTTCATTTGACACGGCTCATAGCGGTAACTTAACGGAGCCGTGGATCTTTTATGTTTACAAATGTAAAAATAAAAATATAAACAAATAGTATTATAATATTGGATCCCGTGTGCGCAACTTTTTATTGCGAGCGGAGACCATCTTTCGTGGGGTTTGCTGACAATCTGCATCTGGGAGGTCATTTAATTCTTTTTTGTTTTTCACGTCCAGGTCGAAACCGTCTTGGTGTCCGCGATCAGATGTTTTTCCCTGTTTCTTGCACTTATTGTTGACCAGTGTAAATCCGTCACTGTTATTGTTATCCTTGCCAATGTTGCTTACAGTTGATTTTGCGGTACTGGATGCTTCTTTTGTGGTTGTCATTATGGTCTGTGTAACTGCTGCCACAAATTTGGCCACCGTTTGTGGTTCAGGCATTGGTATTGAAAGCTCTGTTTTGGGTTGGTTTGCCGTAGATGAGTTGGCAATTGGTTGGATGCGTCTTCCTCTGCATCTTCCGTGCAAGGTTGTCCATTATGAGCTGTCTGATTACAATACTTGCACGTAGGAGTTAGCCCCTCATGGGTGCATGGTGTAATTTGCATTATTATAGTTCCGTGAGTTTTGAGTTTTACTGTCAAGTAGGAGGGTATAGGCCTTTCAACCCGCATCCTCACTACAAAAACGCCGTTAGGAGTACCCGGGAAGAAGTTTCTGCAAGTATCAGGTGTAACGGATTCTACTTCTCCGTATTGCGACATGCATTTTGGCTCAGGAGGGGTACGTGGTGATAAATCATATAACCTTACATCTATATAATCATTCTCAATATATACGGGAATCTTATTTCCAACGTTGTCACTTTCAACCACGTGTTTTAAGTTGTTCTTCAAAACGAAACGCTCGGCTTGTGCTGACGTGTTGAATGATATTAACACTGCACTGCGAAGATGATGATACTGAAGGTACAACACTTCCGTAAGTCTAAGTTGCATTTTTACCTTCAGAAGGTATTCCACTTCACTAAAACTCGGTCGTTTTAAACAAAATTTAAAGTCAACGACCGCAGCGTTGGGTCGGAATAGAGCTTTTTCGTCAACTTTACTAATGATGACAAGAATAGTCCGATGTTTCCTTTGTTCTCGAGACAATGCACACTAGATCGAGAGGTCTGTTGTTCACTTGGCTCGATTGTACGTCTAACTGCGGCAGAAGTAGAAAGTAAACTGAAAACTTTGTTTTAACTTGTTCGCAATTTAACTGCCGTGTCCTTGTATGATTCCATTTTTTCGTCAAAATTTTCATTTTAATGGTATGAATTTTAAAATAATTTTTTTCAGGTGAAAATAGTGCTTTTTTTGGAAAAATTATCCTTGTTTCCGAAACGAAGAAATTTTTTTTAATCAATCGTTCAAAGACACTACAGGTACATATACTAATGATTTTTTTAGTTTTATGCTTTCAGTTGAGCTGTTGAACTGGAATCGTAGTCACTCACGATAAACATCTTTCAAAAAACACATTGCTATAACTTCAACCATTAATAATATTTTTATGGGATGGGCGTATCGTAGTTGCTAAATCGATTGCCTTGTACGCTCACCTGGGTTCGAGTCCCGACCCCGCACATAGGGTTAGAAAATTTTGGTAAGAGATTTTTCTAATCCGAAGAGGCGAATGACCTTAATGTTAAAACCTCTATAATCGAAACAAAAAAAAATATGTTCTCAACTGGATTTTGCAAATTGGACATTATACTACGCTAGACATATAGCAAGTATTTCATAAAAATCTGACTTTTGACAGACCTTTACAAAAATTTAACGTTTTCCCTTTTTGCCCGCATCTCAACATATATAACCCCTTAATGGATGGAGAGACTAAGATATGGCAGTCACGAACAAAGTATTATGAGCCTTGCCCTTGCTGTGTCAAGCGAATCTCTAAGACGGTGGACGTTTGTATCTTCGCAAATCAGGAGACGATGTTCATGGGTTTGCTATCGACGATTACAAGCCTTGTTTGATTTTTCCCGTTGCAGTGCGAATAGTACTACTACCGCATCTTTAATAAGACCCTAAAACTCGCGATATTTGTTCTCTCACAGTCATCGACATAATCGGAACCAGAGCTTAAAAAATTGACATCCCTGCGTGAACTTGAAATCAAAACGAAATTCAATTCATGCCCGGAGCGATGAATGAAATGTTTGGTTCGTTTCCCTCGTCATTCGTTCTCCCGACACAGCGCATTCAGATTCGGTTATGTTCGGTTTCTGAAGCAAACTGAATTTTGTTTCTATGCTAGCTCTGAGGGGGATTGTTGAGCAAAAGTGCACCAGGTATAGATTACGCAGTTCACTTATGCTCAAAAATGTAGAAGATGCCAAATTCTGCTTTCAAACTGTCCACATAATAACAAATGAATGCTTTGGTTGATGAAGCAATTTATGTTTTCTCTGCACTCAAGCATTCGATTCTGCATGAAATTTCAGTCAAATGCAAAGTTAATGAATGAGGGAGGCGGTGAATCTGAATGTTGGTTTCGGTAAATGCAAGCAGAAAAAGGTAATTGATATTGAATTTTCGCCGTACTGATCTGGACATAAAGTGCGGCAGAAACGAGCTTCCAGTCACGCTTTAGTAGCACGAAGATGCATTTTTTCAATGCCGGAAATCGTCCAACATTTGCCCGATCTGGCTGTGCTTTTTACTCAGACTGTATTACCATAGAATTAATATAGATACGCATGCAATCATTTAACATGGGGTCAAGGATTCGTCAATAATTAACTCGCGATTCTTCGAAAGGGCACATCCTGCCACGACGATTTGCTCACGTCAAATCATGGCACATATTTTTCTATAGATAAAGGGAAAAAAACAACTCAAAGGTGTCTGGGGAACTTCATCAATTAGGGAAAGCTTTCCCGTATGTACATCGCTATATAATGTGATGGATGAACGAACGCAGTGATGCCACAACTACAGTTTTATCTAGAAAGGTACAGATTTTTGGAGTATTTTTGGTACAGATTCTGTACGGTTCAGATTACAGATTTTTTTTAAAAAGTACAGATTGGTACAGATTTTTTTATATGACAGCAAGGTAAAATAATTTAACACTGCTATGCATCCCAGCAAACAGCAGGTAAACGTCGAGTTAGGCCGCTGACAGAGTGACAGAGAAGTTGAAGTGGAACTAGTACTGACTGAGCTTGAACTGAAGTTGACATTAGAATGTAAAATCATCCCTTTTTCCCCCTTTCAGAGTGAAAGCGAGCGGATCTACTCGGAGTGTCTACGGATACTTTGACATGCTCCATTTTATTTGCTGCAAGCAGGTTTCTCGCATCCTAATGTATGGTAATGCTCAGCTTCTCGCCGCCACTCTGTCAGCGGCATTAGGTTGCAAACAAATTGGCGGCGAGAATTTGATCTGGAGCTGATATTGACATTACCCACTCATACTCCAGAATTCTGACTGTTTTTTTTTGCGGAATTCCAGTTCAAATAAAGTCAGAATTTCTGGTTTGGTTTCCTCGAATTCAAAATCAGTATAAGAAAAATGATTTTTTTAAACAACTTTGTTATTGTTTGGGTACAGAATCCTATACATATTTTTCTAGAAAAGCGTACAGATAGAAAAGATTTTTCAACTCTTTGTACAGGGGACATGGAGTGTAACTTTTGGTATAAATATTTTGATAAAATTGCTTTTTTGTCTAAATTATTATTTCTCATAAGCTTTTCTAGATAATTTCGCGAAATTTTGTACAGAAAATACAGTCTAGCTCCAATTCGGAATGCCGATGAGCTATCGGAAACAGTCGCGAGGGCGTGTGATGTAACAATACCGAGTAAAATGGTAGGGGGAATGTCACCCAGTGCCACTTTTAAACGCTTTTGTGCAGAGAAGTAGACGCTAACCCTTGCACAGTGGGACGAGCCCGGACTTTAGTCCATATATGAATGTTATGCGATATTCTCACTAGTATTTTTGCCTATCAGCTGAGCCATCAGAGACATTTTTGCGAGATTTTAAGTTATTTGAACGTAAAATGAATTTTTGGCAGCTTTTTTAATGGCATAATTCAAGTGGTTTTTTGCACAATTAGACCATAGGAACTACATCCGGTTATTTTCGTTTTTCAAAGAAATGGTTGATTTTATGCATTGCATTACTTCACCAAAATTATCCGTGTGATAAAATTACATCGTAAAATCTCCAAAAATAAGTCACTAGTTGGTTTAGTTAGTGTTTAGATAACTGTTTGTCATGAATTTTCATTGAATTCGAAATTCTAATACGATAACAACAACGACGCCCGCGAATGCCCGCGATCACACTATACTCATTCGAAAGCTTTTAATTTTCTCTTTAAAATGAGTATATGCTAGTTTTGCGAAAACTTGCGATAAGCAGTCAAAATTTAAAAAAAACTGTGAATGGAGACGCATGGTTATTGCTGATATTGAATTTGAATAATCACTTTATAGCTAGAATAATGACACGAATACATGCACAACTTTCTAATAGCATTGAGAGCATGATCTACAAGGGTTTTACTAGTGATCAAGAGTAAGGAGCCGAGTGGCAAGTATATTTTTTAGATGGTAGAGGTATTAAGAATGATTGAAAATCAGTAAATATTTTCAATCATCTGAAATAGGTTATAAAATGTTGCTGGAACTATTTCTTGCTAACTTGCGCAATAACTGTCAAATAGAGTGAACACAGTTGAGTTCTAGTCATTTGGTAAGACTTTTTTGATCCAAATTTGCATAGCACTGATATAGCTTAAGGGTATGCGATATTATCCAAATAAAATAAGACCATTTTTAAATTAATCTTATACACGAAAAAAGGGTTTGGGATTTATTTTCATTTAAGATATGAAATAAGCAATCTAAGTAACTTAAAACACACCTACGAAAAAAAAATCGTTAACCATCTTGTTGATTAGTGAATGTAATTAAACATTCTACTAAGACGCTCAAAATGTTTGTTTTGAATATATAGCTTTCATATCAAGTAACCCACTAATGAATTAAATGTTCCAAAATTAGTCGAACACATCTTATTTGATCCGTAAAAACAAAATAGTCATTTCTGAAGCCCCATCACGAGATGTCAATTAATTTGTTTCAACATGGGAAATAAATTCCAAAATTACTATTGAAACAAAAATCATTGAAAAAATAAAATACTTACTTTTGAGCCACTCTAATAAGAAGTAAAGTTAATTTCTATTTTTATAATTAAAATAAAAATTCCTTAAAAAAATTTTTTGAACCCTCGCAACAAAATTTTTTTTTTTTTGATTTCGTTGTTCGACTTGCGCTCGGATAAGACGTGTGCTAGTGCTTTTGCAGTTGCCTTCCCCGGCTCAGTTTTTATTGTGTCCAGTGCTCAGTGCAGTGTCAAAGCCAGTTGTGATTGCTAGGCCTTTGTTTCGAAAACAAAGTGTGTCGTGCTGGTATTGTCAGCCAGTCCCAGCAAAGGTCATCGGCATCGAAAAGATAAGTACCTGTTTCCCTTCTACTATTATTTTCTGTTTTGCCCTTGATACATTCCGTTACTGCTCTTTTTATCGTTCTTTGCGCGAAGTGCTGATCTCGCGCTAAAATGTCCCTCGACGGTCAGCCCACCGATGATAATATGGATGATGAAACATCCCCTGATAAGCCTCCTACCAAACCCCCTCGCCTAAAAGCATACCCAGAGAACTCGACTGGGCCATTTGTGGTTTACTTCCGGACCACCAATAAATCATTTGATATTTTGAAAATATCACGTGATCTGACAGAGCATTACTCGGCCGTGACCCAGATTACAAAGGTTCGCGCGAATAAGTTAAAAATTGTTGTTAGCGACCTCGCACAGGCAAACGGGATTGCTTCCTGTACCCGCTTTACGCAGCATTATAGGGTGTATGTACCGTGTGTAGATGTAGAGGTCGACGGGGTCATAACCGAGGCGAGTTTGACATGCGAGGACGTGCTGAAGTATGGGGCTGGCTGTTTTAAAAACCCCCTACTAAAGCCGGTGAAAATATTAGACTGCAAGAAATTGCACACGCTCGCTGGAGATAAAGAATCCTATATACCATCAGCCTCGCTTCGGGTGACTTTCGCCGGATCGTCTCTTCCAAATTATGTCCTTCTGGATAGGGTTCGCCTGCCTGTACGCCTGTTTGTACCGCGGGTAATGAACTGCAGCAACTGCAAACAGTTGGGCCACACAGCCACCTTTTGTGGCAATAAAAAACGATGTGGCAAGTGCGGTGGAGAGCATGAGGATGACTCTTGTGACAAAGACACTGAAAAGTGTGTTTACTGCGGGGGCCCTCCGCATGCTCTTAAATCATGCCCTGCGTACAAACAGCGCGGGGATAAAATTAAGCGCTCCCTCAAGGAACGCTCGAAGCGCTCTTATGCAGAAATGTTAAAGAATGCTTCGCCATCTGTCCTTTCCGAAAACTCCTTTGCTCTTTTGGCTCCTGTTGAGCAAGAATCTGATAATCCACAAGAGGGAACATCTTTTGTTAACCCGGGGGAGTCCAGGAAGCGGAGAAATCCTGCCTCCCCTAGACTGCCCCGTAAGGGTCCCAAGGTGTCCTCCTCTGAGAGTGCGCCAACCACATCTAATAAATCCAACGGAAGTGCTGCACTAATGCCGAAGCAATCTGCTCCTGGATTTGGAAATTTTAATTCAAACAAGGAGTACCCACCACTTCCAGGGACACCAGAAACCCCAAGTGTCCCTCTTTTTCAAACAGACACTCAGTCCAGTAATGGACTAATGAAATTTTCTGACATCGTGGACTTAATTTTCACAGCTTTCAATGTTACCGATCCTCTTAAAAGCCTTCTGATACGTTTTCTCCCTATAGTGCAAACATTTTTGAAGCAGTTGACTACTAAATGGCCCCTCCTTGCAGCGATCGTATCCTTCGATGGCTAAGTCATCGAACGAGGTCACTGATTCGATCACTGTTCTACAGTGGAACAGCAGAAGTATCCTCCCGAAAATTGATTCCTTTAAATTTTTACTAAATAGTTTAAAATGTGATGTTTTCGCATTATGTGAAACTTGGTTAACTTCCGATATAAATCTCAACTTCCACGACTTTAATATAATTCGTCTGGATCGAGAAAACCCCTATGGAGGAGTACTTTTGGGGATTAAAAAGTGCTATTCTTTCAACCGAATTAACCTCCCTTCGACACCAGGCATTGAAGTTGTCGCTTGTGAAATAAGGATCAAAAGCAAATACCTTAGCATTGCTTCCATCTACATTCCCCCTAGAGCGTCGGTAGGGAACCGAACGCTTTGTAATATCACGGAATTCCTACCGGCACCGCGGCTAGTTCTAGGAGACTTTAACTCGCACGGTACGGTATGGGGTGGTCTTCACGATGATAACAGATCAACATTAATCCAAGATCTTTGCGACAATTTCAACATGACCATCTTAAACACGGGAGAAATGACACGGATTCCTACACCACCAACACGCGCAAGCGCGTTGGATTTATCTCTATGCTCGACTTCGCTACAGTTAGATTGCACGTGGAAGGTGATCCCTGATCCCCACGGTAGCGACCATTTGCCTATCGTAATTTCAATTGCCAACGGTTCAAGACCATCAGAAACAATCAATGTCTCATATGACCTCACACGGAACATTGATTGGAAGAGTTACGCGACCGCGATATCCGCTAAAATCGAATCCATTCAAGAACTTCCTCCGGAGGAAGAGTACAGGTTTTTGGCTGGCTTGATTCTCGACAGTGCGAATCAAGCTCAGACTAAACCAGTACCGGGCGCGAACACCCACGGACGATCTCCCACCCTGTGGTGGGACAAAGAGTGCTCAAAACTGTACGCGGAAAAGTCCACTGCGTATAAAACCTTTCGGGACGACGGGTTACCCGATAGCTATCGACAGTACGCGTCGCTAGAAAAGCGAATGAAGTGTTTGATGAAAGCCAAGAAACGCAGTTATTGGCGCCGGTTCGTCGACGGGTTAACGAGAGAAACAGCGATGAGCACTCTTTGGGGTACGGCTCGACGTATGCGTAACCGAAATAGTATTAACGAGAACGTGGAATATTCAAACCGCTGGATATTCGCCTTCGCCAAGAAGATCTGTCCAGACTCTGTCCCGGTACAGAAAACATACCACGCCGCGTCTCCTCACGATACCGCGAACGAAACACCGTTTTCGATGGTGGAGTTCTCACTTGCCCTCTTATCGTGCAACAATAACGCCCCGGGGTTAGACAGAATCAAATTCAACTTGTTGAAGAATCTGCCTGATTCTGCTAAAAGGCGTTTGCTGAATTTATTTAACAAGTTCCTTGAGGGTAACATTGTTCCTCACGACTGGAGGCAAGTGAAGGTCATCGCCATCGCAAAACCGGGAAAACCAGCCTCCGACCACAACTCGTACCGACCGATTGCAATGCTTTCCTGTATCCGGAAGTTGTTCGAGAAAATGATCTTGTTTCGCCTCGACAATTGGGTCGAAGCAAATGGCTTACTGTCAGATACACAATTTGGCTTCCGCAAAGGCAAAGGGACGAACGATTGCCTTGCGTTGCTTTCTACAGAAATCCAAATGGCCTATGCTAACAAAGAGCAGATGGCATCAGTCTTCTTGGATATTAAGGGGGCTTTTGACTCAGTTTCTATCAATGTTCTTTCAGAGAAGCTGCATCAGCATGGTCTTTCGCCGATTTTAAATAACTTTTTGCTAAACCTGTTGTCTGAGAAGCATATGCATTTTTCGCATGGCGACTTAACAACATCGCGATTTAGCTACATGGGTCTTCCCCAGGGCTCATGTCTAAGTCCCCTACTCTACAATTTTTACGTGAATGACATTGACGATTGTCTTGCCAATTCATGCACGCTAAGGCAACTTGCAGACGACGGGGTGGTCTCTGTTACAGGGCCCAAAGCTGCCGATTTGCAAGAACCATTACAAGATACTTTGGACAATTTGTCTGCTTGGGCTCTTCAGCTGGGTATCGAGTTCTCCACGGAGAAAACTGAGCTGGTCGTCTTTTCTAGGAAGCGTGAGCCGGCGCAACTCCAGCTTCTACTCATGGGTGTAACGATCAATCAGGTGTTCACATTTAAATATCTCGGGGTCTGGTTCGACTCGAAAGGTACCTGGGGATGTCACATTAGGTATCTGAAACAAAAATGCCAACAAAGGATCAATTTTCTCCGGACAATAACTGGAACATGGTGGGGTGCCCACCCAGGAGACCTAATTAGGTTGTATCAAACAACGATACTGTCGGTAATGGAATACGGATGCTTCTGCTTTCGCTCCGCGGCGAACATACATTTCATCAAACTCGAAAGAATTCAGTATCGTTGTTTGCGTATCGCCTTAGGGTGCATGCAGTCGACCCATACGATGAGTCTTGAAGTGCTGTCGGGCGTTCTCCCGTTGAAAAATCGATTTTGGGAACTCTCATATCGATTGCTCATTCGATGCGATATCTTGAACCCGTTGGTGATTGAAAACTTCGAAAGACTCGTCGAGCTTAATTCTCAAACCCGTTTTATGTCCTTGTACTTCGACTACATGGCACAGAGCATCAATCCTTCTTCGTATAATCCCAACCATGCCCGTTTTCTAGATACTTTTGATTCTACTGTATTCTTCGACACATCCATGAAGGAAGAGATTCGTGGAATACCGGACCATATACTCCCACAAGTGATCCCCAATATATTTTATAATAAATTCCGTGAAGTCGACTGTGACAAAATGTTCTACACTGACGGATCGAATCTCGATGGGTCCACTGGCTTCGGTATCTTCAATAATACTATCACCGCTTCATTCAAGCTCAATGATCCCGCTTCAGTTTACGTCGCAGAATTAGCTGCTATTCAGTACACCCTTGGGATCATCGACACTCTGCCCACAGATCACTACTTCATCATCTCGGACAGCCTCAGCTCTATCGAGGCTCTTCGTGCGATGAAGCCCAAAAAACAATTCCCGTATTTTCTGGGGAAGATACGGGAGTCCTTGTATACGTTATCTGAAAAATCTTACCAGATTACCTTTGTTTGGGTCCCCTCTCATTGCTCTATCCCGGGCAATGAAAAGGCCGACTCATTAGCAAAGGTGGGCGCATTAAATGGTGACATATACGAAAGACCAATCTGCTTCAACGAATTTTTTAGTATTTGTCGTCAGAGGACACTCAACAGTTGGCAAACCTCATGGAGCAATGGTGAACTTGGACGATGGCTACATTCCATTATCCCGAAGGTATCAACGAAGCCTTGGTTCAGGGGGATGGATGTGGGTCGGGATTTTATTCGTGTAATGTCCCGGCTCATGTCTAACCACTACACGTTGCATGCACATTTGCGGCGTATTGGGCTTGCGGAGAGTAGTCTGTGCGCTTGTGACGAGGGTTATCACGACATCGACCACGTTGTCTGGGTTTGTGCCGAGTATTGTGACGCCAGGTCTCTGTTAAAGGATTCCCTTCGGGCCCGAGGTAGACCACCCAATGTCCCAGTCCGGGATATGCTAGCAAATCGCGATCTCCCCTATATGTCCCTTATTTACAATTTCATTAAAACGATAAATATCCCAATTTAGCCCCTCTCTTTTATTTCTTGTTTTTAGAAATTTCCTCTTGCTTGTGGAACCGATCAGCTGCAGAGTGCCACTATGTAACCGCCGTCGCCTTTACCACTACGCCTGCATAGAAGGAAACTGAAGCGAGAGCGACTTGATGTCCGATGACTTTTTAAGGATTCCCCGCGGGTCCGAATAATACCATCCGCCAACCCGGTACTCGATGACTTACTAGACTGAGGCGCAAATTTGTTTCGCTGATCTCCCGTTTGCGCGATAGTTGCAAGTTTTGCTCTTCTTTCCCTGTCACCATATACGTCTTCTCTCCCCTGTCCTCGATACACCTGCTGCTACACTGATGTGGAAATAGGCCCCCCTCTGAAATATCTTGACCAAGCATAAGTCTTCGTTAAAAAATCAAATTTGATTTCTGTATTCCTAGTTTAAAGATAGCTGTAATTTTTACTCTTTATTGAAGCTCTTGTCCTCCATCTTGTAAATAGAATTGTATCCCTAGTTTTAAGATATCTGTGAAATTTCTCATAAATATTTGTTCCACCTTTTGTTAGTTTTAAGATAACTGTAAAATATTTCGTAAAATACTATTACTCCCCCTCTTGTATATCAAACTGAATCCCTTGTTTTAAAATTTTTCATAAAAAAATCTTTTGGCCCTCTCTTGTATATTGAATCTTATTTCTAGTCTTAAGATAGCTGTAAACTTTTTTTTTTTCTTGTATAAAAAAAATATCTCAACATTGTAACCTCCTAGTTTTAAGATATCCAAAATGTAAAAACAAAAGAATTTGGCACCGCCAAGCTAACGCATTTGTGCCTATCAAATAAACGAATTGAATAAAAAAAAAAAAAAAAAATATTTTTTTGAGCCACCCTAACGTATAATGAATTTTTTCTTACATGTGTTAATATCAAAAAGGATTTAGCACACGAAAATTAATGTACACAAATTTTAGGAACGATGCCAAAAGTTTTTTTTTTTTTTGAGGCACACTAATGAATAGTAAACGCTTATTTTTGAAATGTTTTAATATCAAAAACGAATTCAGCGTACCAAAATTACATAAAAACGTCCTATTTGAACCGATACGGTAAAGTTTGGACTTTAGTCCACCTTTTGTTCGTCGTGCCACTGTGCCTTGAGGCAATGCTTACCGTGTCGTGGTCACCAAGATCGAGGTCCACTGACGTTAGTTGATATGTGCGCTGATAAGCTTACGATTATTGTAGGGAGAATTTCTTAAAGCACAACACAAGCGTGTGACCTCCTTCACCACGCGTCGATGCAGACCGTGGGAATGCTGGTGGCAATCGAATCTCCAAAGACGAGCTCCTTATAGTGGCTAAAGGATTTAGAGCTAAGAAAGCTCACGATCCGGACAGTATACCCAACGTGGCACTAAAGATCGTGGCCTGGCATATCCGAACATGTCACGACGAATCCAGGATCTAGTGTTGCTGCCAAAATCAGGGAAGGATATCCAGCATCGTAACGGTCTGTATGCCTGCTGGATACCCTTGGTAAACTTATGGAAACGGTCATCCTCAACAGGCTGACACGCTGACTACGCTGAAAGTGAGAACGGCCTATCGCAAAGTCAGTTCAGATTCCTAAAAGTGATCTCGACGGTGGACGCCATCGTGGGTGGCTACCGTCGTAGCGCTGCACAGAATGCGGGCTCCGGATTACCTCTGCAAGGTTCTGAAAAGTTTATTTCAGTATTGAATACAGGGTTTCGAGGCGAACATGAGGCAGAGATTGATTAGGGTCACGACTCGACGGGACCTCAGGGCTCCATACTCGGTTCAAAGCTCTGAAATATAATATACAACGGAGTGTTAACACTTGAACTCGCAAGGGTAGATGAGATGGTCGACTTTGCAGATGACGTTATTCTGGTGAGAACTGGCGACACCATCGAGAAAGTGGAGATGTTGACGGAAATCCGAATGACTGAGGTCAAGTTGCAGCTGGCTATCTCATTTTACGCTCTAACATACACCCGAAATCGCGGGACAGACCTCGGCACCTATTGACTGGCCCGCTGAGTAAGCTAGGTCCACCGTCGAGAACTAGGTCGAGTAGATCAGAACGAAGCGGGGAGCTAAATGGCTGACGAAAACGAGCATCGGTATCGCGACAAATCCACTGCCAGGGAATTCACAGTAGAATATATCACCATCGTGTTCTGACCGGTTATATCGTGACAAATCTGGGAGCAGATTGGCTCACGCAACAGAAACCGGTAGAAACCGAGAGGAATTCCGCCGCCGGCGAACTCTCAGTCACTGTAGGGTAGTTTCACTGCCGGGAAATATCAGATCTATCTGTCTCGGTAAATCTGGGAGCTAAATGGCTCAGAGAAACAGATATCGGTTTCGAAAGAAATTCCTCCGCTCTTACATGGGATTATCCGAGTAGATCGTGATAAATCTGGAAGCTAAATGGCCCACGGAAACTGAAACTAAATGGCTCATGGTAACCGGAGTTAAACGGTTGGCGATAATTTACCGCTGTCGAATATCCGCCGAACGGACATGACACGAATCACGAATTAGACGGTTACTTTGGACTGGCAGACGTACTGTCCTACTCCATGAGTAAGCTAGGATGACACCGACCTGGAATAATGACTGGGCTAACAATACGGTTGCCTCCGCCCCACTAAAATCTTGGCAGGTCTCCGGGTACGTTCACAAACTCGTCACCAATAGTTGGTGGTACTAGCTTTGGATGAAGCATTCTCGATCCTATGCTGATCAAGCTCTGAGCACTATAAGTTAGGGCCGCTTTAAAACGGAAGATCAAGTATCGTGATGGCGAAGATGAAGGACCCGTCGATACTAGCTTAATTGTGTCCGGGTGAGCTCAAGGTAACCGTTGAGGGTCTCTTCCCGAAACACAATTCAACTACCTGCCAAGTGACAAGTGACAAACGACGAGCTCGGCGGGGAAGCGTCGATGCGGCTGAAATCAAAGAAAGCCCCCGATTCAGTGGCGGATCCAGGGGGATGGTCCTGGGGGTCCGGACCGTCTCCGAAAATTTTCAACTTGTTGAGAAATTTTGATTTAGTTTCAATTTTGTATTAGTTTCGAACTTAAAATCGTTTCAAACTAAATTTGACTACCAAAACTGATTTGCATTAAATGAGGTTTTGACGCATAACGTATTGTACAATGTTCATTTCAAAATCAAAATTTTGGACCCCACCCGAAATGTTTTTCTAGATCCGCTTCTGCCCCGATCCGAATGGAATACTAAACGTGGCGCTGAAAGCAGCGATTCTGGCATATCCGAACTTGTACTGAATGGTGTTGCAGAAATCTTTAGATGCAGGCAACTTCCCCGAAATGTGGAAGGTACGGAAGCTGATGTTACTGCCAAAGCCAGGAAAGTCATCAGGCGATCTCGCCCTGTATGGACTTACATTCACACGGAAAAATCTTGGAAATAATCATCCTAAATAGACTGACGAAACGAACGGAGGGTGATCACGGACTATCCAAGATGCAGTTCAGATTTCGCAAAGAAATATCGACATTGGAGGCAATTCGGAGCAATTTTGCTCGAGAGTGCTGAAAAGACATCTAAACAGAAGCGAAGAGGAGATCGATACAGCGATGTGATCACGATGGATGTGAAGAATGTAATTAACAGCGCCAGCTGAGGAGCCATTGTCGCAGGGCAGAAGTATTCCTCAGGGCTCCATTCTAGATCCAACTCTTTGGAACGGGATGTACGATGGGTCTTAACATTGCGGCTGCACAGGAAAGTGAAAATCGTGAGGCAGACGACGTGTCGCTAACGATGATGAGTGAAATACTTGGAAAAGTGGAGGTGTTGGTGACGGAGACAATAGACGCGGTCGAGGGCTGGATGAACGGGGACAAGCTGCAAATAGCTCACCACAAGACGGATGTTCCGTTGCTCAGCAACTGCAAAGCGATTCAGCGGATACAGATTACCGTCGAAGAGCACGTGATCCTGCGGTATCTAATGGCATATTCGTTTTTGACAGTGCACTACACCAGTGTAGTCGGTGCTACACTCATTCAAACTTGGGTGTAATCAGTCTATCTCTTTCTTTGCACTACACCGGTGTAGCACCAAGAAAAAACGAAAACGCCATAAGAAAAAGAAATATAAATTCTCCATCCGTTTATATCAAGTATGCTACGTGGTAGTTTGCCAAAGTGAAGCTTATTAAAACTAAACACAAACTCAGCTTTAATTTTCAGTTTAAGCATTTTCCAAGCACTTTAGTTTGTTTCAACACTAATCTTGCACCTTATCGTTGCAAGTGCAGACGTTCCGAGAGGATGAAAGACCTGACAGCAACAAATCGTTTCCCATAAAAGCAACCGTTGTGGATACTGGGGTAGGTATGGTAACACGCATTTGTTCTGACTCATAAAAATGCATCCAAGTGCTGTGTGTTTTGTATGTGATTGTACTGCTTCACATTCTACTATAAAAAAAATCTGAAAGTCCTTCCTGTAATACGCTTTGCTCTAGCTCTACGGTTTCAGTAGTTTTTTTTCTATATCCTCCCAGTTGTTCATCAGGCGGAAAGCATTGCAAAACGGAAGCTGACAAAGAAACGATGTTTTTTTTTGCCAGAAAACCTCCGGTAGAATCGGTATGCACCATGGAAGCGCTCCTCACAGCAGACACACACACGGTATGTGAAAGTGAATCCAGAAAATGTAGAGCCATGTATTTAGTGTGTATTATGTGAAACGGACGACCAAGAGGATGCCATTTGAGCACAAAAGACGTGGGAGAGAGCGTGTTGAAACATACAAACTTACGCAATTGCGGGGTGGGGAGTCGAATATTTGAAATCGACCTGCTTCTGAAACTTGATTGTAATTTTCTTCTTTCAAAAGCAGACACATACATTTGTTATTCGGATGAAGAGGCTAGAGAAACGATGTTATACAAGAATAGTTTTTTTTGTGGGTGTACATCTGCATCTCTACGGAAAAGGATGCTTCATTTTTTGGTAGTTGAATAAGCTTCAGAAAACGTCTCGTTGATGGAAAGTCTTTTACGTAACATAGTGACATCCGGATAGGGCGTACTTGAATCAATTTTCCGGCTCCGGAAAAGTATGTAAAATAATATAATATAAACTAGATTGATATAGCTTCGTCTCAGCTCTGTTTTACTTAGTACCACGTTCAGTTGAATCTGAAAAGCTACTCGACGAATCAAGTCAACTGACTTGGTAACATGAAGGGTAGCGAATTTCAATTTATAACAATATTCTATTCGGTTCGAATTTCAAGGCAAATTGATTTCATTATTTTTCCAGTACATTAACTGCCACGTGATCTAACTTTCAAAGGCAGTCTTTTCAAAATTATCAGATCTTTTCAGAATAATACTGTTTTAATGCCAAAAAGTTATTCCACCAACTAAAAATGAGGTGTTTGTCTTACTCACAATTATACCATTACGATAAACTATCAAACCTACAACAATTGATTAGCTTTACCGACAAATGTATGTCATTTCCGAACCATCTTAAATCTTCGCTGAGTAAAATAATCATCCATGTGGTGGAAAACTAAGAAATGTCTGAGTTAAATCGACCATTTTCATGACCGTTGTGAAAAGGGCTCACGTTTGCGGAATCCATCGAAGCTCATGTTGTTGTTAAATGATGTTGTTCATAAATGGCCTCACTCCACACAGGCACGCAACTCCCCGGGACATCGCATTTCAACTACATATAAACGTTCCTTTTCGCAAAGGGATCCATTTCCGTTCTGTCTGGCATCGTTATTTCCTCCAGTAAGATGGTTGTCTGTCCTAGAGTCCTAGAAGAAGCGACTATGATATATAATATGCTTTCACTCGAATACGTCAGCTGTTTTCCGTTTTCATATCGCAAAACCAGAAAACACTCCGTCTCCAACAAAGGGTACGAAGAAAACGGAAGACCGATCTCGGCTATTGTGATGCCCTATTCATTTTGCTAATGTCTCCGCACGGGGGTTATATGTCAAACTAGAAATACCGATTCATATGAAATAATGTATGTGTATAGAAGATTTGTTACTGGTCCTCCTGACCTTTTGAAGCAATGCGTTGGACCTTTTGAAGCAATGCGTTGGAGCTTTGCTGATGATGAGTTGTCTGCTCTGAATTGCATTACAATAACTGGAAACTAGACCCGAAGGCAGCTGGATCGAACAAATACGAAATCGGTGATGATTGATTGGAATGTTTTCAGACTGGGTGCTGTAATACTGCCCATTAAAGCATAAGAGTCTCATAACGGGTGTTCAATAAAAAATGAGAATGATTTCAGTATCTTTCTGTAATTAAAGTAAGGCGAGTATTTTTTTCTCCCCAAAAGAAATGCTCTCTGGACTCCCTAGAAATGGGCGGCATGTTTCTTTTTGCTCTGGTTCTGTCAGTTCAATCAAAGATGGCGTCAAAACAACAAGCACTCCGCGAGCGTGATGTACGGTTTTACGAAACGCATGGTCATAGTGGAAAAAAGTTTACGGTTGACCACTTTCGAGACGAAAACGTGCACGTGAGTACAGTTTACCGGTACCTGGCATCCCTGAGCCTGGAGCAGAAGGTCGGTAGCGGCCGTCCTATCTACGCCAAAGAAGAAGAAGAAGAAAGCGTTGAAAAAGCTGTTCGACAACAAGGACGGAACAAGTTTGCGTGACGCCGGCCGAAAATATCACTGCTCGCATACCTTGATTCACCGAACCCTCAAGATCGAGGACATCATCTGTCGGAAGAATATTCGGTCCCCCGAGTGCACGGACGAGCAGATAGCGATCGTGAAATCGCAGTGCCGGTGGATGACGAAGAACTACCGCGGGACGTCGTTCGTACTAGATGACGAAAGCTACTTTCCGCTCTCGAAAACCCACATTCCAGGAAATGACAGCTAGTATTCCAGCGACAAGTCTGCCACACCCCCCGAAGTTAAATATAAGTTTAAGCATAAATTTGAAAAAAAAAACTACAAGGGGCAGCCTGATGGGGTTGTACGAACTGTAGACATAGGACTGCAATACGTGAAATATTTCGTTTCCTATTACATTTGGATTAATAATTAATCAAAAATATTTCTTTCTACAGTTCACTTCACGTATAACCAATCAACATCGAATGGTACATATTGATCCAAACCGTCTTGCTCATCAAGTCATTTTATTTATAATGGGTGATCGAATCCGATTAAACTTATTTAAGATCTGAAGATAGCAGACAGAAAACTACGATCGAAACCCGAATTAATATCTGGAACTGTTTTAAATCTTTATGGAAAATTCCCAGCCTTGAAAAAAATGCAAAACTATTCGACGCTATTGTAATTTTCCTAAAGTACACATATAAATGAGGCGAAGGCAGTGGTTTTAATCATACAACGAAAAAAAACATATACAGGAATCGAAAATAATTTTATATAGGGACTTAGATGCGTTTTTGCAACGGTGTTTCGAGTAACAGTGTATTCATTCATAAATAGGCTTTGAAGTATTAGTAGAATCGAAGTTGGACAAGTTGAGTGAAAATGAATCACGTGGGTTCAATTAATGTACGGAACGTAAATATTAAACCTTTGTTGCGCTTTCCATCGATTCGCGTGAATTTGTTGCTAAGCAAGTTTTTGTCTCCTTAGCCTGTCATGGAGATGACAATACAAGGAAAAGTTTTCGCTTTGCGCAACGATAGCTCAGATGTCAATCATACACGCATGTAATCGCATTAACTTGGATATACCTATACATTCATCTCAAACAATAAACCAAGAGAGTAACAAAATGAATGGAATTCATTCTGAATACGAACAAGGAGTATTTCGAGTGATTTTGACGTAAACGATGTCACCACATGGGGATCATCAGAATCACACTCCTCAGCCAAGAGAGAATAATAATTTGTGCTGGTGAGGGGTGTAGCTCCTTTTGATATTTCGGTAAATTTTTTAGAAATGCTTCAGATTCCTCGGACGCTGTTTGTACACGTGGCATGGTTATGGGGACGCTTCTGCCATAGGTTACTTGACACGAGTTTGAAAGGATACACCATTTTGTCCTGTCAAGTGCTATTGCCATTCAAAATCTTTACTCGTTAGAGTCTTTGAAATAGCCAACTTCGTGCATCAGAAGATCCACGCATGACAAACTCGAATCGATGACTGCACCGTAGATCTCAACGTTGTGAGCGGGAATGTAGGCACGGTAGCCCTTCATAAAAGGCTCGTTGTCAGTAAAGTAATTTGCTTGCTTTAGTCAGAATAACACAATTCTGAGCTTATCTCGGCAAACTTTCGAGAAATCAGGTCTGATACCATCAACTGTTTTTTTTGACAAGAGTTTTTTTATAAGGGGGTCTGTAGCCCAACCCGAAGTACAAAATTAAGCATAGGAAGGAAGAGATAGAAATAACGGGAGATATAATAAATTGGAAGACTAGACAGATCATAGTAAAGCAAACATTTTGTCGATTTTCTTCACTTAATGTATGAATGCATGCTACCGATTTTATTCGGAGTATGTGTAAAAACCTATGTCTGAAACAAACGGAATGTCAAGTTGGGACTGGTGATTCAAATCTTATAAACAAAAACACACGCATTCGACTTTTGAATATTCAAAGTGTCCTTGATGTGTTTTCGCTGGTGAACTTTTTACACTTTGCTTGTTAGACGCGACCTGTTAATTATGTCTGATTGAGCTGAAATTTTGCAAAGACTTTTTTCAAAGTGTTACTGATTTCTAATTCTATCTAGTTATAAAATTCGATGGTTACTTTCTTTCCATACAAACTATTAGTATCCTAATATACTGCCCATGATCGCATATTTGTCCTATTTTCTATGGTATTTCTTATCTTTATGGGACTGATTTGGCAGTATACAGTCTCTTGAATAGATGTCCTTCCATATACTTAGCGTCAACTTTTGGCTGGAATTTACATGAAATGAGCGACACTCAAACATGAACGAACGTCGGTCGAATCTTTTGGAAATCAGGTTTTTATATATTTTTACCAGTTTCCAAGCATCGGAAGTAAATATACCGATTGGCGAAGGAACAAACAAAACGAATAAGCTGAATCAATTATAGAAAATCAAAAAAAAAGCAAAAAAAAATAAAATGACGAAGCAATATTTAAAAATAGTTTGAAAATTATTAGAATAAATTAAATTAACTCAAACTAACTAATTAAATAAAATAAATAAGTATAATGACTGATCATTAAACGAATAAAATTGAAGAAAATAACCAAATGAATCAATTTAATCAAATGAATCAATTGAATCAAATGAATAAAATAAATCAAATGAATCAAATGAATCACATCAATCACATGAATCAAATGAATCAAATACATCAAATTAATCAAATGAATCAAATGAATCAAATGAATCAAATGAATCAAATGAATCAAATGAATCAAATGAATCAAATGAATCAAATGAATCAAATGAATCAAATGAATCAAATGAATCAAATGAATCAAATGAATCAAATGAATCAAATGAACCAAATGAATCAAATGAATCAAATGAATCAAATGAATCAAATGAATCAAATGAATCAAATGAATCAAATGAATCAAATGAATCAAATGAATCAAATGAATCAAATGAATCAAATGAATCAAATGAATCAAATGAATCAAATGAATCAAATGAATCAAATGAATCAAATGAATCAAATGAATCAAATGAATCAAATGAATCAAATGAATCAAATGAATCAAATGAATCAAATGAATCAAATGAATCAAATTAATCAAATTAATCAAATTAATCAAATGAATCAAATGAATCAAATTAATCAAATGAATCAAATGAATCAAATGAATCAAATTAATCAAATTAATCAAATTAATCAAATGAATCAAATGAATCAAATGAATCAAATGAATCAAATGAATCAAATGAATCAAATGAATCAAATGAATCAAATGAATCAAATGAATCAAATGAATCAAATGAATCAAATGAATCAAATGAACCAAATGAATCAAATGAATCAAATTAATCAAATTAATCAAATTAATCAAATTAATCAAATTAATCAAATTAATCAAATTAATCAAATTAATCAAATGAATCAAATGAATCAAATGAATCAAATGAATCAAATGAATCAAATGAATCAAATGAATCAAATGAATCAAATGAATCAAATGAATCAAATGAATCAAATGAATCAAATGAATCAAATGAATCAAATGAACCAAATGAATCAAATTAATCAAATTAATCAAATTAATCAAATTAATCAAATTAATCAAATTAATCAAATTAATCAAATTAATCAAATTAATCAAATGAATCAAATGAATCAAATGAATCAAATGAATCAAATGAATCAAATGAATCAAATGAATCAAATGAATCAAATGAATCAAATGAATCAAATGAATCAAATGAATCAAATGAATCAAATGAATCAAATGAATCAAATGAATCAAATGAATCAAATGAATCAAATGAATCAAATGAATCAAATGAATCAAATGAATCAAATGAACCAAATGAATCAAATTAATCAAATTAATCAAATTAATCAAATTAATCAAATTAATCAAATTAATCAAATTAATCAAATTAATCAAATTAATCAAATTAATCAAATGAATCAAATGAATCAAATGAATCAAATTAATCAAATTAATCAAATTAATCAAATGAATCAAATGAATCAAATGAATCAAATGAATCAAATGAATCAAATGAATCAAATGAATCAAATGAATCAAATGAATCAAATGAATCGAATTAATCAAATTAATCAAATGAATCAAATGAATCAAATTAATCAAATGAATCAAATGAATCAAATGAATCAAATGAACCAAATGAATCAAATGAATCAAATTAATCAAATTAATCAAATTAATTAAATGAATCAAATGAATCAAATGAATCAAATGAATCAAATGAATCAAATGAATCAAATGAATCAAATTAATCAAATGAATCAAATGAATCAAATGATTCAAATGAATCAAATGAAAAAAAATGAAACAAACGAAACAAGTAAACAAAACAAAAATAATTATTAAAATGAATAAAAAGAGAAAGGAAATTAGCAGAGCAAAATGAATTGATTTTAATGAAAAATTAAGCGATGTTGAAAAGTTATAAATTAATAAAAAAACAAATTGTGTCAAAGAAATGATGTGGATGAAATGAGTAAAACTGAAAAAATAGTCAGATTATTAAAATGAACAAACTGAATAACACTAAAGAACTGGAAAAACGAATAGAATGTATAGAATAAAAACAGTGAATAAAATAATTTAAATAAATGCACGAAAAAATAAACTGATCAGAGTGAATCCAAAGAATGAACCAAAAAGACAAAATTCACCCAAATGAACAAAAAGAATACTAAATGAAATAATTAATTGAAATGCGATGAACATATACTTAAAATTAGTAAAATATTCGAAACGAATAAAATAAACAAGACTAATGAAATCCATGAAATGAAGAAACTGAAAAAGTCATTTAGAATGAAATTAAAAAATATTTTTGAGTAAAGTAAATGAATAAATCGGATTGTGCGAATTGGAGAACCATTGCATCAGAAAGTTATGAATTGTTTTTGAAAATCCAATTATCTAAAAAATGGCTAATTAATATACGGGTCATTCCACGTCAGATTTACAACCAAACTTTTGATTCCTTCCAATTCTTTTTGGATTTTTTTGGCTAAAAATAATTGACACGTACTTTTTGTTTTGGCTGAATATGATATTTTTTCCAAGTTATTAGTTTTTGAACTTTCGAAGTTTAATAAATTGAACATTTTTCAATCACTGATAACTCGGAAACGATCTGATATATGGAAATAAATATAAAATAAAAGTTGCATTTTCAAATGAGCTAATTGAAAAAATTTCACAAAATATATTTTTGTTATATAACTTATGAAGTTTGCAATTATTTGAAACAAATTGTTTTTTTAAAGTTGGACCAAATTTTTTTGTTTATTATTTTTTTTAATATTAAGAGTCATGTTAAAAAGATTGTGTAAAAATTTGGGAGTGGATATCAAAATGCTTTGCGACAATTATTATCTTAGGCAATTTTACACTAAACGCCCAGTGATAGGCCTGATATAATTAAAATATCTCGAAAAATACTTCGAGTTCCATTCTGAAATTTCCACACAATCTTCTTGATATAATTATAAATTATTTGAAAAAGATACAAAAAAAAAATTTCGGCGACGTCCTAAAAAATTATTTGCTTCTAACATTTGCAGAATACATAAATTACGTAACAAAAACAAATATTTAAAAAAAATATTCCCGTGAGGTCATGCGAAAACGCAACTTTTATTATTTTATGTTTTTTTCCACTAAACTAATAGTTTCTAAGTTATCAGGGATAGAAAAATGTCAATTTTATAAAATTTATGATATTTAAAAAAAATTATAAAGCTCCAAAACTCATAACTTGAAAAACATATCAAATTCAGCCAAAGCCTACAATTTGTGTCAATAATTTTTGGCTAAAGAATGCAAAAAAATGGAGGAAACCAAAATAGACAACTAGTACCACTACACTTTGTTAACCGTGTTTGCAAATGAAGCTCGAATGCAAAAGTGATTTTGTGTACAAATAATTGTGTTCGAGATTGTACATAAAAGTGTGCTGGCAACGAGCACAATATAAAAGAAAGCATAGTGTTTGAACGGACAAACTCAGTCGCGTGTTGGACGGAACTGGGTAGCGTACCTCCACAGCCACTGTAACGGACTTCTACTCAGCTGCACTGGCTGTGAAAACACACAGCGCAGTGATCTACTCCGCCAGACGTTCAACAAGCAACTGAGCTTGTCAGGCCAAATTAGTTCTTTAAAAAGTCGATTGTGGCGTCATTATTAGAAGCGTAGCGCGCTAGCTACACAAATCTTTCACACCGGACTTGGTAAGCGCTATCTTCTGTATGTAAATGCGCGATATTTTGACTAGGTTGTACATCATTTAAATTTTTAATGCCATGATATTAAAAATCTTTAGGTTTATCTACTGGAATGTATTCTTAGAAGTATTTCGAGGCGATATGCGCAAAAAAATTGAAAATTTATCGTGAGATGTCTGCATTATATGCGTTTAAAATTGGACCACTTTTCGTTACATACCATTTTTGAAGAATTTGCAAAGTGTACCCCCATATCGAAAACAAAGACGTAGTTCTACGTCAAAATCTTGGAAGGAATCAAAATTTTGGTTGTAAATCTGACGTGGAATGACCGATACAATGGACTTTATAGGGTTTCCATTCCTTTTAGTTTTCACCTTTTCATTTTCGTTCTTCTTTTCTTGACAGCGTCGTTTAGGATTATCTGGTGTTTCTACTTTATTAATGGACCTTAATTAGTAATTAGGAACCTGGAACGTTCAATTTGTTTTGGAATTCAAAGTTGTCTTTTTAGTATAAATTCTACTTACTTATCCATGGAATGCAATTTGGATCCTTATAATGTTACAAATACTGAAATTGTTCGATATGCGCCCGTACGAATCCTTGTTTTGAACCTTCCGAGAAACACTTGTATTTACCCGTGAAAATTTGCGAAGCTCGATGAACGACTCCAGTTTTGCAACGATGAGCTGGCCACTCATCTGGATGGTATTTAAACCATAACAAACTGTTCCTCTTAGCTCTCTCGTCATGCTACAGCAGTTTCACTCTGTACCCCAGGATCAAATCAATGCAGGCACACTCCACATCCGGCCCGAATGCATCGCTCCAGTTTTGCAAGGCTAATCATAAACCATAGCATGGCGTTAGCACTGGAAGAGAGGGTCACTGATGTAGATTTGGAGTGGGCTGCTGTTAGCGGTGATGAGGATCGATCGGGTTTGCATCGTACGAGGGCTAGTGAAAACCAATTTATGTGTGTACATACAGTGAACACACTTGTCCTCGGGCAAGTGCCGCTTCGAAGGAAACCGTCCTAGTGTAACTTTGAAGTGGAATCAACTTTGCAGATGATTTCGTGTGCAGAACG
This sequence comes from Topomyia yanbarensis, assembly GCF_030247195.1. Lineage (NCBI taxonomy): Eukaryota > Metazoa > Arthropoda > Insecta > Diptera > Culicidae > Topomyia > Topomyia yanbarensis. Next base: position 80,570,079 of record NC_080671.1, read on the forward strand.
GACGAATCAAATCATTTCGAGTCGTTATATGGAGAGTGAAGTTCGGTTGGGTATACGTTGGCAAATACATACTACTTTTTGGACTTTGTATGCACACTTGAAAGTATTTCAATTTGGCTAATTTTTAACCATTTGATTTGGATGAACTTCCGATTTATCATCAATGCTATCGTTCATGTTGAGAATCACTAGAAGCGTAGCGTTGTTATGCCTTGCAGTTATGTTCAGAATCGGTAGAAATGGTTGAGAAAAATATTTTTTTCTTTGTAATGGAAACGCCTGGTACTTTATAAGCAGAAAACGTTGGAAAAAACACCAAGTGTTACCTCACAACAAGTTTATAAAGCCAAATTAATTTGAAAGCTAAGAAGCTTTAAATCACTGAAAAATAAGAAGTAAGTATATCTGGTTGTCGAAAATATTTAAATGGTGAGATTATCTATCTGTACTATTTGGGGCCGCGTTTTCTTAGCTTAGGAAATTGAGTTATCTCACTATTTCATGACAATTTCATAAAGTTTTAAAAGTAAGTATAGCACGCGGTTCAATATGCATTTCAAAACTGATTTTCATGGGATGTAACTATACATCGCCTACCGTCATTTGCCATCGTAATCCAAAAGAGATAAATTATTTATTATACTGCTATTGCAGCAACGCCAAGATTTATACTTCCAGCCGTGTGGCAGAATACCCGGGAAGCTGTATACCGGGACCATAGCTCTATTTATCGGTTGGCGTAGCACTAATTCTTCCAGGAAATTTTCTTCCAGCACACAGTCTGAAGAAGACCCGAGTGGCAGAGGCCTATCTAAAGATATGATAATTAATAGCACTTTAAAAAGTTGTCTATATTCATATTTCCATAATTAGTGTATTTACCTCCTACCCGTCACGCTTCCTATAATTCATGCATTTAACCTTAACGTGGAAAGAATGCCCGTCCTATTTAAGGCTCCACTTGTTATTTCATCTTGAATCGATCCGCTTGAAGGTTTCATGGTATCAGTCTCACTTTATTTCCGCTCAAGCTGTGTCTATCTCCAGTACCGAGTGGGCTGAATTCGATGTCAGCTGATAGAGGGAAGTTTTCGCACGATGCCTCGGAATCGAAGCATTCATCTCATGGCCTATCTCTTCTGCAGCTTGCTGTTCCAAATGATGGAAAGTTGAATCAATCACCCTCTGGAGGGCCATTTGCCCATAATGGTGTACTAATTATGTTTTGTTGCGAATACCGAAAAAAAGGAATACTGTTAATTTCATGCAAAAACAAATCAAAAGCGCCCTTTTCAGTATTTTCTTCCTTATATTAAAACATAATTTGAATTTTGTCCTTCATCTAGAAGTGAATATGTTTTTTGCCTTTCTCATATAAAGAAAGGCTATGCAATCACTGTAAAAATCGACTTTTTAACCGAGGCCCGGAGGGCCGAGTGTCATACACCATTCGATTCAGTTCGTCGAGATCGGCAAATGTCTGTGTGTGTGTATGTATGTGTGTGTGTGCGTGTGTGTATGTGTGTGTGTGTGTCATTTAAACTCACACAATTTTCTCAGAGATGGCTGAACCGATTTTCGCAAACTTAGTTTCATCTAAAAGGTATAACGCTCCCATAAGCTGCTAGTTGATCCGACTTCCGGTTCCGGAGTTACGGGTTGAAGAGTGCGGTCACACAGCAAATTCCCATATAAACTGGTACCACCATGATGTTCAAATGATGTAAAACATATTAAAATTGATGTAACATTACTCTAGTTTGCGGGTCTGGATCACTAATGATCAATCAAAGCAGCTTTGACCAAATTGGCCACCTATGACAGGTCATGACGCCCCCGGGGAACTCGCCAAGTTCCTAAGCTAATATCACACCCATTCCCCAACGAATTCTGTACCGATTTTTACAAACTTGATTTCAAATGAAAGATACAGTAATGTCATTGACTGCTGCTGAATTTCATTCGGTTCTGACTCTTGTTTCCGGAGTTACAGGGGTGTTAGTAAGGATACACTGGAATTTCCCATATAAATCGGTACAATCGTAATACCTCAGAGGCTAAAAACTATTGAAATGGTCACCAAATAACTTCTAATCGCAGATCTAGATCACTGATTGCCAATCAAACATTCTTTGAATATATTGCCTACTATCGACGATTCCGGAAGTCCGGAATTCCGGGCATATTCCACAATTAAAGTCAAATCGGTTCTTCGGTGATGACTGAACCGATTTTCTCAAATCAAGTCTCAAATGGAAGACAAAATATGCAGTTGAGTATTGCGTCGCCCCCCCTCCCCCCCCCCCTCCGTCTTGCCCTTACACCTCCATCCTTCATCACTCCCCTCCCCTTGGACCACCCTCACGCCCGCATTTCCTGCATCCATCCCGTATACCGAAATAAGATGAAGGATTTCTGACGCATCCTCCACTCCCACTCTAGTAACCCCCCATTCTCTCCACTTTCAAACCCATTCCACCATCATTTCAAAATATAATCACATGAAAATACTATTGAACTCATGCTGATTAAGCTAAATATTATTCTTTTGCCTTTCTCATATAGAAAGGTTATGCAATTGCTCCAAAAACCGACTTTCTAACCGACTCATAACATTCGACTCAGTTCGCCGAGATCGCAAAATATCTGTGTGTATGTATGTGTGTATGTATGTGTGTATGTATGTATGTATGTATGTATGTATGTATGTATGTATGTATGTATGTATGTATGTATGTATGTATGTATGTATGTATGTATGTGTGTATGTGCGGATTTGTTAACAAAATGTCCACATCGGTTTCTCGGAGATGACTGAACCGATTTTTACAAACTAAGATTCAAATGAAAGGTATAATATTCCCATAGGTTGCTATTGAATTTCATTTTCAACCGACATCTTGTTCCGGATTACGAGTTGAAGAGTATGGTTACAAAACAAAATTTGTTGATTTGTCCACATCGGTTGCTCGGAATTTTCTGAACCGATTTTGACAAACTTTATTTTAAATGAAAGGTCCATCAGCTGCTGTTGAATTTTGTGTGGATACGAGTTCTGGTTCCTGAATTACAGGGTGATACGTACGATCACGCAGCAAATCCCGATTCTAACGAATTCTGCGATGAATGTAAAAAGGTGAATTTTTTTTCCAAAATGTAAACACATTTGTTGAATTTGTAGATCTAGGTCACCAACAGTCATTCAAAGTCTCTTTGGCCACACTGGCCACCATCGACGGATCCGGAAGCATCCAAATTCAGAATAACGGTTATATTGGTTTCTCAAAAATGGCTAGACCGATTTGATCAACTTAGTCTCAAATGAAAGGTGTTGCGTCCCCGGAAACCGATATTAAATTCCATCTCCATCCGACTTCCGGTTCCGGAGTTACGGGTTGTGGAGTGCGATCACATAAATAACTCCGATTCAAACCGATACCGCGATGAATACAAAAAGGTGCTCTTATATATACTTACCAAGTGTAATAAGAATGAAAAACATTACCGTAATGTTATATTGTACGAACCAGCTACTAAATCATAGTTTGGAGAAATGAGAAAGGCACAATTGCACCTCTAGGTGGATTAAAACAGGTTTTTTTCTCATTTCCTGGCTAAAAAATATGTTAATGTGTTCCTGAAAGTCAGATCCTCAGTTTCCACCAACGCACTGTGAGAATAGCGGACGTGCGTGCCTCACTCCGTACCATCACTATTCTATCAGAAGGTGTCTTGGTAGAAAGTTATTTAGCATTTCGCTTCTATGTTGTTTTCAAGATTTATTTGAGAATATGCTTTCCGAAATGATTTACAAGCTATTTTCTTTATAATTCGTTTATTTGACACGACTGGAAACGGACTGGCTGCATGGTCGTCTATGGGAACCGACCTTCAATGTCAGTCTTCTATGAGCAGCCTAGATAAGTCGGCGATTATGCATCGGAACGTTCGCTCTACATGCCGATTTTTTTATTGCCGGGGTTTGCCGAATTTCCGTTGGATGGGGGTTGGTTGAGATTTTTTGACTGATGGAAGTTTGGTGGAGTTATGTTTGGCTTCGATCATAACATTTCGATATGTATAACAAACCTGGGGACAGGCTGCGTTGAAACATTTCAGCCAAGAATTGAAAAAAATAGTTATAAGCCAGTCGCTTCTCGAATATAGGAGCTTACAACTCGGGATCTGTACTATCACAGCGTTTCGGACCGTTGATCACATAGTTAGGAAGTATCTGTATCGCTCGGCATATTTTCCGCATAACAAACCTTAGCTTGCTTAGAAGTCTGCGACGATGAAAAATGGCGTTATCGGCGGCGTTGATGCGATTTTGACCGGCGGCGGAGGTGTATCGGCGTGATGCCGTTAGTTAAAATCAACGGCGGCGGCGGCGCAATACGGCGTGGGATATTTTTTGATTAGGATGGGAAGTAAAAACGACTTCTTGCTGAATCACTTTTGCCATGTTGGTTTTCGAATGCGCGTGTTGCAAAGCTAAGCCAAAGATTGATGACTTAGTAGTATATTCAGCTTTTAGTATAACACAGTTGTTTCAACTTGTATTTTTTAGTTTTGATTATAGATATTTCAACCTTAGGGTCATTCGTCTCTTTTATCGGATTAGAAAAATCTCTCACCCTATGTGTGAGGTAGGGAATCGAATGCTGATGAGCTGAGTATAAGGCAATCAATTTACCAACTATATTATAGTCGCCACCTTCTTCAACCGGTAATTATTTATATTTGAGTAAATATAAATATAATAATAAATATTTTCAACGGACTTCAAATTGCGATTGCGAAGCTTAAATCAAATCGTAGTTTTTAATGGTTGCAAAGTTAACCGTTAAGAATTTCAATGCTAACACAATTTCAGAAAGCGTAAACAATTTTACGCCATCCAATTCATTTGAATAAATATTCACCTGAGATCAGGATTGTAGAGAGAAATTACGGGCCCAGAGGGTCCAGTATAAGGGCCCCCTACATCATTGTAGATTTTTCGAACACAGAAACTGTTAAGCTCTGTTGAAAAAAATAATTATCAGATATTATGTATTTCATGCTGTAAATTTCAATGATTTTTTTTTTCATTTGAAAGGGTGTTACGATCATTTTTTTTTCTTTATTTTCCGTCGGTCTCTGTCCGCACTGTGTGCCTTTTACCGACACCTGCGAGGTGACTCCAAAACCAGATATCGGTTCGTCTACCCATAGACCGGAACCATCGACTTGCGAATAAAGACGCGACAGAGTTTTCACCTCAGAACATCCCAACGACCTCAGCTGGGATTGAAGCCAGACCCGTTGGAATGAGTGGCAGTTACGCTGACCGCTCAACCACCGGCGTCGTCTATAATAAAAATTTTGTCAAACAACAATGTTCAATTCTTTTATTATTTTTTTCATAAGTTCAAATAGCATAAAATACTGAAAAATATTCAGCTAAGCTTTCGGTTAAGCGACAGTTGACTTTAACAGTTTTGGGTCTTCAACAGGTACCGCTTGACTGTGGAATTCGTTAAAGAAACAACACATTCGGCCAGGTCGCACAGTGGCACGACGAGTGACAAAACCCCCAAAATCAATGCCCTGTAATTCTTTTGGGAATATTTATTTTCTTTTCTCTTAGTTTGAATAAAAGTATCTCAAAATTTTACGATAATCGGATGAAAAATGAATTTTTAACATGTCGTTGAAGCAAGTGATGTCGAGAATTTCTGTTCAATTCAATTCATTAGAATTGCTAGTACTTAAGAATTTTAAATAGCGATATCTTAAGAACTACACAGCCAATTAGAGCAATTTTAAGTTCATTGGAAAGAAGAATGAATATGCTAAACTATAGATGTGAGATTTTTGTGCAAAGCTTATTTACGTTTGTTCTGCATCAAAAAACCCAATTGAAAAATTTACTATCATATCAGTAATTTATCCTTATACGTCTTCCAATTTTTGAGATGGTCTCCCATTAGTCACTTATCATGAATCTGACTCAAAATTTAGTGTAGTTTCAAGATATACAGGGCTCATCTTTCGCATTTTTGCGCCGAAGTTGGTATTTCAATGTTTTTGAAAATACCCATATGGAGACGCCCTGTAGCTCATACATCTCCTTACAAATTGGTTTCAACAACATCATATTACGCTCGGTAAAGGCTGGGTAATGCGTAAGACAGAGCGTCTTCCCAGCAACTCCTATCCCTACCTCCCTGTGGTACTGGCCGGGAACTACGAGCAACCTTAGGGAAGATCGGGTAACCAACCCCGGTGGGAGATTTGGACGTAGGCTAACAGGGAAGGGGGGGGGGGTTTGCTGCTGCAAGCCTGAGCGCCTGAGCGTCTGATCTCCAGGAGGAGCGGCCCAAAGCAGCGTCTGTTTCCCATGTTAGGGGCGGCTGATCATCGTCCGAGTGCCTGTGAAGGACTCTAAGCTCAACTGTGCACTATGGTCCTCCGGAAAGTTAGGGGGTTGGTGTCAGGCCCTGCGAGCCAGTCGTGAAATACCAATTGCAGCGAAAAGTCAACAAGATAAGAATGCGAACCGATACCAACGGCGACGACCACTGCGAAGAAAAGGGACTAGCGATTGGAAGCTCGGAACGTGGAACTGCAGATCTCTCAACTCCATCGGCAGCATCCGCGTACTCGCCGATGTTTTCAAGGACCGCGGGTTCGGAATCGTAGCGCTGCAGGAGGTGTATTGGACAGGATCCATGGTGCGAACGTGCAGCTCGAACGAGAATACGACCGCTGCCCAAGTCACGACGTCAAGATCATCATTGGGGACTTAAACGCTCATGTAGGCCAGGAGGAGGAATTCAGACCGACGATTGGAAAGTTCAGCGCTCATCAGCCGACGAATGAGAACGGCCTTCGACTCATTGATTTCGCCGCCTCCAAGAACATGGCCATTCGTAGCACCTTCTTCCAGCACAGCCTCCCTTATCGTTATACCTGGAGATCACCGCTACAGACGGAATCGCAAATCAACCACGTCCTGATTAATGGACGGCACTTCTCCGACATTATCGACGTCAGGACCTATCGTGGCGCTAACATCGACTCTGAGCTGGTGATGGTTAAATTGCACCCAAAACTATTCGTCATTAATCATGTATGGTACCGACGGCCGCCTCGGTACGATCTGGAGCGACTGAAGTAACCAGATGTCGCCACTGAATACGCGCAGCGCCTCGAGGCAGCGTTACCGGACGAGGGAGAGCTCAACGTGGCCTCCCTCTAGAGGACTTCTGGAGAACAGTAAAAGCAGCTATCAACAACGTAGCTGAGGACATTGTCGGGTACGAGGAACGGAGACGACGGCACGATTGGTTCGACAAGGAGTGCAGAGCGGTTTTGGCGGAGAAGAATGCAGCGCGAGCGGTCATGCTGCAGCATGGAACCCGGCAGAATGTGGAACGCTACAAACAGAAGCGGAGGCAGCAGACACGCCTCTTCCGGGAGAAAATACGCCGCTTGGAAGAAGCGGAGTGCGAGGAAATGGAACTGCAGTGCCGTTCTCAAGATACACGGAAGTTCTATCGGAAGCTCAATGTATCCCGCAAAGGCTTCGTGCCACAAGCCGAAATATGTAGGGATAAGGACGGGACCCTGCTGACGGACAACCGTGAGGTGGTCGAAAGGTGGAAGCAGCACTTCGACGAGCACCTGAACGGCGAGGAGAATGTAGGTACAGATGACCAAGGCAACAGAGAATTTGACTACGTCAGTGCAGTTGAGGACGGGAATGAATGAACTCCCTCGTTGAGGGAAGTTTACGATGCCATCCAACAGCTCAAGAAGAACAAAGCAGCTGGCAAAGATGGTATCGCAGGAGAACTCATCAAGTTGGGCCCGGAAAAGTTGGCCATTTGTCTGCACCGGTTAGTAGTCAGGATCTGGGAAACCGAACAGCTACCGGAGGAGTGGAAAGAAGGGGTAATCTGCACCATTCACAAGAAAGGCGACCATTTGGAGTGTGAGAACCTCCGAGCGATCACCATTTTGAATGCCGCCTATAAAGTGCTATCCCAGATCATCTTCCGTCGTCTATCACTTAAAGTAAATGAGTTCGTGGGAAGTTATCAAGCCGGCTTGATCGATGACTGGTCGACAACGGAACAGATCTTCACCGTACGGCAAATCCTCCATAAATGCCGTGAATACCAGGTCCCAACGCATCACCTGCTCATCGACTTCAAGGCGGCATACGACAGTATCGACCGCGTAGAGCTATGGAAAATCATGGACGAAAACAGCTTTCCCGGGAAGCTGACTCGACTGGTCAAAGCAACGATGGACGGTGTACAAAACAGCGTAAGGATTTCCGGTGAACTTTCCAGTCCAAGGTGCTGGACTCTCGTGTCTACTATTCAACATCGCTCTGGAAGGTGTGATGCGACGAGCCGGGCTCAACAGCCGGGGCTCGATCTTCACGAAATCCGGCCAATTTGTATGCTTCGCGGACGACATGGACAACATTTGGAACGGTGGCAGACCTGTACACCCGCCTGAAACGCGAAGCAGCGACGGTCGGACTGGTGGTAAATGCGTCCAAAACAAAGTCTATGCTGTGTTACTATGTTTTAATTGCCGCAAGGTTCTACTGTATCGATTTTGTTGGCTATTTTCGGCAAATTTGAGACTAAGAGAAACGAAAGCAATGAAATTGAAAGACGGATAGGTATTCTAGAGCGAATCAGAACCTTGCGGCAATTAAAACATAGTAACATATAAGCTAGTTGGTAAAAAAAGTAGATAAAAATTCGATTTCTGCTAGCTGACCTGTGTCATTAATTGCTATCAGCCATCCGTGTGTGCGGAACGAAAAAATCAATAAGTAGTTCAATCACAATATGATCGGTGCGACACCGATAGCTTGGTGTCGATTGAATGCATACGTCACGGCTTGATGCTAGCAGAAAGGGAGAAGAATGATCGCATGGTCGTTCTAGGCGAGGATTTATGAAGAATTTTTTGCCGGCGTCGGCGGTAAAACATGATGATGAGTTATGTTCTACCATAGACCATGCGGTAGACTTGGGTGCAACGCCCAACTCCTACTCTGCAGAAGGCAAATAATTCTTCACATTTCCTTTCGATCATGCTCATATGAGCCTGCCTAGTTCTAGCTTTCCGTTCTAAGTTTATAACTGAATCGCTCTAGAATACCTATTCGTCTTTCAATTGCATTGCTTTCGTTTCTCTTAGTCTCAAATTTGCCGAAAATAGCCAACAAAATCGATACAGTACAACAAAAGTCTATGCTGGTAGGCGAAACCGAAAACAACAGGATCCGGCTAGGAAACAGCGTTACGATCAACGGGAATACCTACGAGGTAGTGGAGGATTTTGTCTACCTAGGTCCTTATTAACGGCTGACAATAACGTGAGCCGTGAAATTCATTTATATACCTTCACAGATTTAGGGGAACCAATCGTGCTGACTTCCGCGTCGGCTCATTTAGTTTTAATTGTGTAAAACCATGAACAAGTGACATTACCATTCGTTCAATATTCTATCTTACCCAGCCTGCAATATCTTCCGAAAACTGAAAAAACAAAATATCACACAAAAGTGTTACATTCAATAAAGTAATGGTTTCACAAAGGACATACCTGAATTCATACACTCAGTGAAGGAACGTTTAGGTCAAATATAAAATCGGCGCGTTTCAATATCATCGGCGGCGCAGCACAAAAAGGACGATCGGCGCGCTGACTATTTATTTCTGAAATCGGCGGCCTATAAAAATAATCGGCGGCGGCGGCGGCGCACACCTCTACCAGATACACTTCCTAAGAATGTTGAATAATTTTCATAATTTTCATAAAATAATATTGTTGTCCCAAAACCGCTTAGTAATTTTAACAAACGAACATAGAATAGCATACTATTGGAAAGGTCATTCCAACACTCGCAAAACTAAAAGGCGTAAAAACAAAATCTAAAGCGTAGAAATTTTGAGGATAAACAACATTTTTCATACATTATTTTGTGTTCCATTTTGATGATATCTACAATAGGGTGACAACGATTCACATGAAAAAAAATCGCAACCTACACCCCCTAGCGTCGTTCCAAATCATGAAATCGGTTAACCCTAACCCCTCCCCCAAAGAGCTCGAAGTTTGTATGAGATTTTTGGCCAAAATGTATGGGGAAACACTCGCACTTCACAAAATCACCGCTAGAGGTCGCTGTAAATTTCAGATCACTGACCTAGGTAAGAGTTAAGCTTTTGAAGACATGCTGAACAAGTTTGTCGAAGACTGCAAGACAATCCAACCAATCGTTAAAGAGTTATTAACGTTTAAAGTTGGATACTGCTGCTTAACATTCGCAAAGGGCGTACTCCGCTTATCTCATGTATGTGAACCACGAGTGAAGGTGGGACAAAGTTAGGAAAAACTCATATATCTCTGAAACGATGAGAGATAAAAAGCTATGATGTTCCACAAAGTTGTAGAGGAATAAAAGGACTTTTTGATTTCACTGGAAAGTTTCAGGATTTCTCCGCAAGGTGGCGGTAGTGAGCCAAGCAATTTAAAGGGAATACTCCTATCTGCATAACGGTAAGAGATGGAGCATTTGAATGTTCTACAAAGTTGTAGAGCAGCAAAACATATTTTCTTTTCTCATTTGAAAAATGCAGAATTCTACCACATGGTGGCGCCAGTGATCAAAATTAATTCAAGGTAATACTCCTTTCTATACAATGGTAAGAGATAGTGCAATCTGATGTTCTGCGATGCTATAGAGTATTTCAAAGGCTTTCGTGTCTCGTTGTAAAAATAGAATTTAGGCCGCTTAGTGGTGCAAACAGCATAGAGTATGAATATATTTTAATACACCTTTTGAATGTATTCTATTTTTTTCGAATTTTTACTCCTATTTCTTATGCAGAGTTTCTTTTATTATACATCAGTGATGTCCCTATCCTCTGTGCAGTAAAGAGAAATTGAAATTACTCCCCACACTCTGGCAAGCAAAACGAGAGCGCTTCTCTTTCGTTCATATACACCACCGTATTTGATATGTGTAAGCGCACGTTGATGGCAGAGGTAAATTTTCATACACCCAACACTGGAACGAGCTAGAGTGTGGAGAAGAGCTCTTGAAATTCTCTGTGGCGCGCTCAGATAAATTCGCCACAGCGCGCGCCCCAGAGTCGCTGTGGTGTATTCACTGGCGTGGTTTCACTGGCGTGTATTCACTGGCGTGTGATCTTTGGTTTGTTTTCGTCTTACAAGCGACATTGCGAGTGAGATTGATTTGATTTACACAGGTTGTTGCGTTGTATTGTGTGGATGTCGGTGGCTTATTTCAAGCTTATATGATTTTCTACTGAAGATTTCATAGTTGCTTGGTAAAGCTTGCGAGTTTATAGAGTGTTGTTACACTACCGTGGGAAACCTGAAGTATTCGAGCCTAGGGGCAAACAAGGAAAACGTTTTACGTATCAATGTATCGGCTGGTATAAACAAAGTTTTATAATGATCTGTAGTATCAGATTAATCGTATAACAGATGTAAGACGGGATTTGTACATCCACATTAGGTACGGCCTATTTTTTGTTCGACTGAATAACTCAATGGTAAGTTAACTTATTTTGATTGCGAATTTGGCGACGCCAAAATCTGCACCATTCACAAGAAAGGCGACCATTTGGAGTGTGAGAACCTCCGAGCGATCACCATTTTGAATGCCGCCTATAAAGTGCTATCCCAGATCATCTTCCGTCGTCTATCACTTAAAGTAAATGAGTTCGTGGGAAGTTATCAAGCCGGCTTGATCGATGACTGGTCGACAACGGAACAGATCTTCACCGTACGGCAAATCCTCCATAAATGCCGTGAATACCAGGTCCCAACGCATCACCTGCTCATCGACTTCAAGGCGGCATACGACAGTATCGACCGCGTAGAGCTATGGAAAATCATGGACGAAAACAGCTTTCCCGGGAAGCTGACTCGACTGGTCAAAGCAACGATGGACGGTGTACAAAACAGCGTAAGGATTTCCGGTGAACTTTCCAGTCCAAGGTGCTGGACTCTCGTGTCTACTATTCAACATCGCTCTGGAAGGTGTGATGCGACGAGCCGGGCTCAACAGCCGGGGCTCGATCTTCACGAAATCCGGCCAATTTGTATGCTTCGCGGACGACATGGACAACATTTGGAACGGTGGCAGACCTGTACACCCGCCTGAAACGCGAAGCAGCGACGGTCGGACTGGTGGTAAATGCGTCCAAAACAAAGTCTATGCTGTGTTACTATGTTTTAATTGCCGCAAGGTTCTACTGTATCGATTTTGTTGGCTATTTTCGGCAAATTTGAGACTAAGAGAAACGAAAGCAATGAAATTGAAAGACGGATAGGTATTCTAGAGCGAATCAGAACCTTGCGGCAATTAAAACATAGTAACATATAAGCTAGTTGGTAAAAAAAGTAGATAAAAATTCGATTTCTGCTAGCTGACCTGTGTCATTAATTGCTATCAGCCATCCGTGTGTGCGGAACGAAAAAATCAATAAGTAGTTCAATCACAATATGATCGGTGCGACACCGATAGCTTGGTGTCGATTGAATGCATACGTCACGGCTTGATGCTAGCAGAAAGGGAGAAGAATGATCGCATGGTCGTTCTAGGCGAGGATTTATGAAGAATTTTTTGCCGGCGTCGGCGGTAAAACATGATGATGAGTTATGTTCTACCATAGACCATGCGGTAGACTTGGGTGCAACGCCCAACTCCTACTCTGCAGAAGGCAAATAATTCTTCACATTTCCTTTCGATCATGCTCATATGAGCCTGCCTAGTTCTAGCTTTCCGTTCTAAGTTTATAACTGAATCGCTCTAGAATACCTATTCGTCTTTCAATTGCATTGCTTTCGTTTCTCTTAGTCTCAAATTTGCCGAAAATAGCCAACAAAATCGATACAGTACAACAAAAGTCTATGCTGGTAGGCGAAACCGAAAACAACAGGATCCGGCTAGGAAACAGCGTTACGATCAACGGGAATACCTACGAGGTAGTGGAGGATTTTGTCTACCTAGGTCCTTATTAACGGCTGACAATAACGTGAGCCGTGAAATTCATTTATATACCTTCACAGATTTAGGGGAACCAATCGTGCTGACTTCCGCGTCGGCTCATTTAGTTTTAATTGTGTAAAACCATGAACAAGTGACATTACCATTCGTTCAATATTCTATCTTACCCAGCCTGCAATATCTTCCGAAAACTGAAAAAACAAAATATCACACAAAAGTGTTACATTCAATAAAGTAATGGTTTCACAAAGGACATACCTGAATTCATACACTCAGTGAAGGAACGTTTAGGTCAAATATAAAATCGGCGCGTTTCAATATCATCGGCGGCGCAGCACAAAAAGGACGATCGGCGCGCTGACTATTTATTTCTGAAATCGGCGGCCTATAAAAATAATCGGCGGCGGCGGCGGCGCACACCTCTACCAGATACACTTCCTAAGAATGTTGAATAATTTTCATAATTTTCATAAAATAATATTGTTGTCCCAAAACCGCTTAGTAATTTTAACAAACGAACATAGAATAGCATACTATTGGAAAGGTCATTCCAACACTCGCAAAACTAAAAGGCGTAAAAACAAAATCTAAAGCGTAGAAATTTTGAGGATAAACAACATTTTTCATACATTATTTTGTGTTCCATTTTGATGATATCTACAATAGGGTGACAACGATTCACATGAAAAAAAATCGCAACCTACACCCCCTAGCGTCGTTCCAAATCATGAAATCGGTTAACCCTAACCCCTCCCCCAAAGAGCTCGAAGTTTGTATGAGATTTTTGGCCAAAATGTATGGGGAAACACTCGCACTTCACAAAATCACCGCTAGAGGTCGCTGTAAATTTCAGATCACTGACCTAGGTAAGAGTTAAGCTTTTGAAGACATGCTGAACAAGTTTGTCGAAGACTGCAAGACAATCCAACCAATCGTTAAAGAGTTATTAACGTTTAAAGTTGGATACTGCTGCTTAACATTCGCAAAGGGCGTACTCCGCTTATCTCATGTATGTGAACCACGAGTGAAGGTGGGACAAAGTTAGGAAAAACTCATATATCTCTGAAACGATGAGAGATAAAAAGCTATGATGTTCCACAAAGTTGTAGAGGAATAAAAGGACTTTTTGATTTCACTGGAAAGTTTCAGGATTTCTCCGCAAGGTGGCGGTAGTGAGCCAAGCAATTTAAAGGGAATACTCCTATCTGCATAACGGTAAGAGATGGAGCATTTGAATGTTCTACAAAGTTGTAGAGCAGCAAAACATATTTTCTTTTCTCATTTGAAAAATGCAGAATTCTACCACATGGTGGCGCCAGTGATCAAAATTAATTCAAGGTAATACTCCTTTCTATACAATGGTAAGAGATAGTGCAATCTGATGTTCTGCGATGCTATAGAGTATTTCAAAGGCTTTCGTGTCTCGTTGTAAAAATAGAATTTAGGCCGCTTAGTGGTGCAAACAGCATAGAGTATGAATATATTTTAATACACCTTTTGAATGTATTCTATTTTTTTCGAATTTTTACTCCTATTTCTTATGCAGAGTTTCTTTTATTATACATCAGTGATGTCCCTATCCTCTGTGCAGTAAAGAGAAATTGAAATTACTCCCCACACTCTGGCAAGCAAAACGAGAGCGCTTCTCTTTCGTTCATATACACCACCGTATTTGATATGTGTAAGCGCACGTTGATGGCAGAGGTAAATTTTCATACACCCAACACTGGAACGAGCTAGAGTGTGGAGAAGAGCTCTTGAAATTCTCTGTGGCGCGCTCAGATAAATTCGCCACAGCGCGCGCCCCAGAGTCGCTGTGGTGTATTCACTGGCGTGGTTTCACTGGCGTGTATTCACTGGCGTGTGATCTTTGGTTTGTTTTCGTCTTACAAGCGACATTGCGAGTGAGATTGATTTGATTTACACAGGTTGTTGCGTTGTATTGTGTGGATGTCGGTGGCTTATTTCAAGCTTATATGATTTTCTACTGAAGATTTCATAGTTGCTTGGTAAAGCTTGCGAGTTTATAGAGTGTTGTTACACTACCGTGGGAAACCTGAAGTATTCGAGCCTAGGGGCAAACAAGGAAAACGTTTTACGTATCAATGTATCGGCTGGTATAAACAAAGTTTTATAATGATCTGTAGTATCAGATTAATCGTATAACAGATGTAAGACGGGATTTGTACATCCACATTAGGTACGGCCTATTTTTTGTTCGACTGAATAACTCAATGGTAAGTTAACTTATTTTGATTGCGAATTTGGCGACGCCAAAAAGTAAAGTGATCCATTACAAGTAATGTCCTGGTATTACACACGTTTTCGATTATTATCATACGCAGGCATTGTAATTCTCTCTCACTCACGCGAGAAAAGGCTTATCCGATGTCCAACTTTTCCGAGATAAAGTCCACATAAAACAAGATAACGTTCACGAGAATTCACATTGTTACTTGTTTTTTACATTTCTTATAAAAGAAATGTATAGAATTCGCTCAAACTTTCAAGATTTTTTCCGAGGCCCGGAGGGCCGAGTCTTATAAACCAATCGACTCAGCTCGACGATTTGAGACAATGTCTGTGTGTGTGTGTGTGTATGTAACGGACAAATTCTCATTCGAGTTTCTCAGCAATGGCTGAACCGATCTTATCCAAACCAATTTTAAATGAAAGAACTAAAAAACAGTATGAACGCTATTAATTTGTTTTTGATTCTGATGTTTAGTTTCCAAGATATGAATGTTTGAATGCGTAAAAATGGCGTTTTTTGCAGTTTTTTTTAATTATCTGCCGAAATTGACAATATAGATTAACAATAAATTGAAATTGACAATAAAGATTTTTATCATTTCCCATTGCCAGAAATATGACCAAAAACATGTAATCTATTATTAACGCCAAAACGGCTTATTTTAGGTCAATAGTATCTTCGGAGAATTTAATGAAGGCAATATGCCCTTTCTTTTGGTATTGTGCTTTTGCTGATTAATCCCCCTATGAGTGAGATATTTTCACAAATTTTCTTGGAAGTGATTATATCGAAATGATGTCTTCAGCAAATTTGTAGCTCTTACTTTTGCGAATAACTTTACTGAAGACTTCAAATATCTATTTTGAATACTTTGAAAGTTATGGCTTGTTGTTTGTGGATTACTCTTTGTCGCCTATTTATTGTTCAATATAGTAATAATCCATTGAACTAAGCCAAACATTATTTCAATAAAACAAATTTTGTATTTCATTTTTCTATCTACAACCGCTAGAAATAATCACCGAACACTTCCAAGTTGTCTGGAAGGAACTTGATAACTTATCAGTGCAAAAATGTTCATTTGTACGAACCTTCTGACTGCAATTTTTCTAACTTATAACCATCGGATCGATCTGAAAAATATCGGAAAATAAAAAGCGAAATAAATAGCTACAAGCAACGGCATAGCCAAGAGAATGTTTTGGGGTTTACCACCATACAACACCCCCCCCCACCACACCCAACAAAAAAAATTGGATTGAAGTTGAAAATTTATTGATGCTGACTGATTTAATTCAATATTACAATAACAATTATCTGATCCGTAGATTGATAACCTGTTGTTGTAAACATCATGAGGACTTTTGATAAATTGTCGGAATGGGGTCCTGATATGTAACTGATCTATTGGTCTTGATTTCACAGTTGTCTAATAGCATCAATATCAAATTCCTGCCTGAAAACATTCCAATAGAAAATTCCAGAGTTCTGTAATCAATCATAATCCTCAGATTAATTTTCAAATTGAGCTCGTTTTTGTAGAGATGTACTATAATAAGGGTCTTTATTTAATAGGAAGCGAAGTTAAAATTGATTTAATGAAACATAGTACTGCTCACCAAAAAAATGCATAACTTTCAACATTTTCTAAAAATGTTTTTGCCTTTCTCATTCACTCTAAAATTCGTCAATCTAATCCCGTCCCGGAGGGCCGAGTGTCATATGCCAATCGACTGAGTTCGTCGAGATCGGAAAATGTCTGTGTGTGTATGTATGTGTGTATGTGGAAAAAAATGTGACCTCTGTTTCTCAGAGATGGCTGGACCGATTTGCACAAAGTTAGTCTCAAATGAAAGGTACAACCTTCCCATTGGCTGCTATTGAATTTTTTATTGATTGGACTTCCGGTTCCGGAGTTACCAGTTGAAAAGTGCAATCACACAGCAAATTCCCATATAAACTGAAATGAAAATTTTTCAAATCAAATTTGTATTTTTGATTCCAAAAGCCTTTAAAATTCATGAAACATTGAGAAGCTTGGCAAAAATGGACTTTTTTGGACTTTAGTACAGTTTTGCCTTTCTCATATAGAACAGTTATGCAATTACTCTAAAAATCGTCAATCATACCAGCCCGGAGGGAGTATGCAGTGAGGGGTTGCTACTTTAAAATTAAAACTAGTTTAAAATTTCTTAACAAGTTGAAAATTTTCGGCTGGACCTGGACCTCCCGGATCTTTCTCCATGATCCGCCGCTGGTTTCAAGCGATGTTTCAGTATCACATAGTATCTCAAGATCGTGGCTGTCGATGTGCAAATCGTACTGAACATGTAATATTCATTTCCACCATTGTATTGAACATAACCAGCCATGGAATCGTAGTTTGGACAAATGAGAAAAGCACAATTGCACCACTAGGTGGATTAAAACAGGTTTTTATTTTGGGAATGCGTCGAGTTGAGACGAAAACGTAATATGATTAATAACGAGGATAACACTTTCCGAATGCAGAGAGAAATTTATGAAAAATGACGATTTCCATTCGACTCTAGCAGGTTCTGATCAATTTTGATGAGCATTTGATTTTTGTTGTATGACCAATTATAAGTATAATTCAAATGTTTAAAAACAGTAATTTAAGGTCAAGATAGCATCATTTTGAAACCGTCAATTTCGGAAGCTTAGTATCTTCAATGAGTTTTACAAACGTTAAACAGCGCATCATTTGATAAAATAATTTTGACGGTATATCGTCCAAGAAGTATTTATGGTGAATTTTCTCAGGTTAATTTTCATGACTACAATAAAGTCTCAACAAGTTCTCTAAAGACACGAACCTTGTTACTATTTTCTGGAAAATAATTCTGCATAATTTTAAAACTTTAAAAATTATGGTTTCGGAATTATGCCGTTTGGACAGTAAGATCGATTTTCACCAAACCGAATTTCTGGCTACGCCGCTGACTTCAAGTAAGTAGAAACAAAGTCGTTCTACACTCGTTCACAAGAAACTTCTTCGAATGCTGAATATCTATTATAATACATTGACACCCCAATTTTATCAGCCAAATATGAATTGCCAAATATGTTTTTTTATTGCATCGAACTACAACAATTTTTAGGTAGCTTTCAAGGGGTTATTTTATAGACTTCTTCCAAAATTTGGCGAACCTATTCCAATTCGTATACCAATTAATTGGAATACTTAAGGGTTTATATGTTGCAGATAGAGAAAATACTGAAATTTTCAGCTTTTTTCCTACACAATATTACGAAAGCTTATTAAACAATTTTTCCTAATAAGTTTGTGAAAATTATAAACTATTTGAAATTTTTTAATACTTTAATTTTTTATTTAACCGTGATTTTTTAATAAATAGTGACCATCGCTTCACAACGTAGTCTATTTTTCATGGCTTGCGGTGAGCACGATCTCTCGAATTGCTGAACTGAAAATTAATAATAGAAATTAATTTTTAGTGTTCTTTACAGATTTAACTCGCCGCGCAGATAGCTCTGAATTAGACCCGCTGGTGCCCTAAGACGATTTCGCTAGATTTTCGGAGCACTGTGCACCCAGTGCATTAACGCAAGTGACGGAAGGCTATCGAAAAGTTTCGTGAAAATGAAAATTCCAGTAATGATGATGATTTCCCCAAACGGTTCGTTTTCGAGAGGTTTTTATTTGTTCTTTGGCATTAGGATTAACGATAATAATTCAAATCAAGGATACTACTGGGAAGTCACCTTTAGAAAAAGTCGATGTCGAAGTAAAATTTGGAACTATGCACGCATTCACTTCAGAGCTGCGATTTCATTTCAACGCTTTTTTGTGAAAAGGGCGATACTCACAAATGTAAACATAAGGCTTTTTACATACATGCGAATGATTAATAAATAATCCCTTTAGGAAAATTCAGTTTCCCACCACAATATAGATATTTTATTAACAGAGCATTAACAATAATTCGATGGTATGTCTATTTTATGGGCCATTTTTTCGCTTTCCTATTGATTTGGTTTGAGATTTCTAGCACTGATGTTGTCCTATGCTGATTTGAGCGATTCTCTGAGTCCTGCCACTATGCCATGTAGTATGTGTTATCATAAACATCGCGAAGCATCAAGTTCTAAATGTTCTCAAACGATATAATATCCGAAGCGAGTGATAAGAGTTATAAGAAATGTCTCATCACACTGTTAGGAGGATTAAAAGCGTTTTTTCTGTAGCGCGTTATTAAAAATAATGACGTGCCAATTTAGAAGCGCTTCTATTTGACCGGTACAGTGCTTTCAAGGGGTTACAGCACTGTAGATTTTTTAAAGCATTTAATTTTTATTTATTAGTTGAATTTTGTTTACTGGTGCTTTAGGATGCTGAAAATGATATTCCAAAAAATGAATCGCGAAAACATTAAATAAATATTCAAGTTTTTTCGCAACGCCTCTTATGTATACCTCGAGTATACTGAAAACGTTAACCGTGTTTTTCTCGAAATAATTTTTTTTTAATCTGGCCGGAAATGTAACTCGAACAAATGATTTTTGATCAGCCTAAAATTTTTACAGCATGTTCAAGATTACTTTCTCCAGCGATGTACGTGGGATTTAATTTTTTCATTGCATAATTTCTTAATATGCAAATTTTAAAAATCGACACTTTTAACACATTTTTAGCGTTTTTCGACCAAAAATGTGCCATTTCGCGAAAAATCAAGACATAGAAAAAATCTTACGTATGCTGTTTGCTGTCGTTCTAAGAAGTTTAAAAAGCTTTGGTTTTTGGCTCTGGATCAAAAATTACGGGACATGGAGCTCCGGCCGTGGACCCTTTCCAAAAAAATCCCCGACGGGAAAGTGCTGCACATCCGCCATCTTGTGATGAAATTACTCGAATAAATCATTTTTTTGCAATAAAGTAATGTTATATATCTCATTAACCCTCTGGAAGTCGCGCTTATGGCCCACTGAACGAGCAGCCGCTGATGCTTTAAGACGGGTTCGCTAGATTTTCAGAGCAGCGTGCACTGCCGGAAAGTTAAACAAGATCTCGATTCATCTCATTATTGCGTCAAGATAAATTCCCGAAATATGCCTATTTTTCGTGCTCTATAGTAGTGTAACCCTTCAATAATTAGTTCTGGAATCATTTGACGGCATTTTTCTTCTGTGCCATCATTTAAATAAATTAGCTGGTTTTCTCTCGAATTTTCATGCGATGGTATAATAAGAGAGAGAATTAAAATTGAAACCTAACATGTTCGGGTACGAGTATAGCAAAGAAGTTCAAAATAGCAAATCCACCGTCTTTGCAGTACATACTAAATTGTTCCAAAGAACGTTTTTTTCTGTTTGCCGTGATTTTATAATTTGTAAAACTTATAATATTTAGTTTATGTATCAGAGGATGTTTATGACCCCACCGAATAAAAATCTTCTTGTGTAAACCTTGAACCTATAGTTGATTTCGTGACATGAGGATGTGCTTTTGTTTTCATTTCGATCCGAAAAAGGAATACGATCTACGTTTATCCCAAAAATTAACGTAAACTTCGTATTCTATACATATATTAATCAATTCACCTGTAAGTATTCATACATACACTTCGAATCGAGTACACTTCCGTGATATTTATTCTTAGTCCAATTAGGTGATTAAAATTTTATGATAAGCAGAAATATAGGATTTGATTCCTGATGAAATAAGTTTTTATGGATATTTAGTAATATTATATCAGACAATACTAATTATCCTCAACATATTCTTCTCAAAATTTATCAATTTCGAATGCTCTAGTAATGCTAACAAAGTAAATACATATTAGTTTAATAGTTCCGCACTTAAGCTGTAAGTCGCATTTTAGTCATGCTTGGGTCAGTAAAAGCCAAATATTTTACGCTTTTTAGGCTATTCTCGAGCGACGTAGAGATACAAAAAAATATTTCGTTCTAATTCTAATATAAAATTTTTGAAAATCTGCACTTGTACTGCATTACAACGATAGCATTAGTTAGACTAATAATATAGTGCAATAAAAGCAGAATGTTGAAAGTTGTTCTACGTGTCTTATGAACTGCCCTAGAATTTTAATTGCAAATATGGGAAATCGTTCAACGTATCTTTGGTATGTGTGCAAAGAACTAGAATATTTGAGTGAAAATTCTGCTAAAAAATCGATGAAAAGTTCTATGGGCGATGTCAATATATTAAACGTTTAATCCCAAAAATGATAAAAAATGTTAAGATTGTTTATTAACCAATTTATGTATGTGAAACTTCTTGTACCATTACCACTACCATGTATCATTAATATAGCCATTGCTAATTACGGCTCCTATGGGACATGCAACTATAGATACATTAGCTCAACTATATATAACTTTCATACTCGGTCATACAAACAACGGGTTGTTAAGAACCGGCCACCATACCAGAATCTGCTTTTTTCCATGTATATATTTTGACAACATACCATTCAAGCACCATTTTAATTCTTTCCCATTTTGATTCTGTCGATTGATGAATTTTTTTTTATACGATGGCTTCTGAAGAAAGCTTCGTTGACACTAAAGTAGCCTGACGCTTTATCCTATTGAGCTATCGCCGTAATATTATAGAACGTAGTTTTTTATATCATGTTAATCTACAGGTTTTTGGAATCTTTTAAAATCCCTCGGAAATCCCCTGTTCGAAGATCGTGCAAGATGTTTTCATAAGGCGAATTTTTTTCTATATATTCGTTGATATAAAAGTTCGCAAGCGATCTTTTCTTCTTCCGATATTTTCTTGAACCGAATAATGTTCCCAAACATCGGCACTCTTGAAGTTCACTGACGATTTTTTCCGTAGCGATATTTTATATCAGTGAACTTTTTATTAGAAAATCGGCGATGAAAAGATTCTGTTGTGAACATTGATATTTTGATATTTTCCCAACGCTACCTTTTTGATAAAACACCTCATTCAAGAAAGTTATAATGAGGAATAATTTATCACACAAAAATCGCTTGTTTAAACTTGATACGAAAATTTCATAGAGATTGACAGAGATTCCGACAGATACTACCAGATACCTAATATTTTGTTTTGCTGTTGATATTACGTGCATTATAATTACGGTCTAAAATACTAACTGACGCAAAAATCTAGAATACGTATAATAAACATTGTTGCTGCTGACCCATTTATAACATACTTTTATGGAACACAAGATTCATTGTTCATTTAAAATAAGCGTGAACACTAGTGGCCTTTTTTCTTGACCCCGAAACTGAGCCAATTTATTTCGCTCATTGACGCGCAGAATCCCGGTCCTAGCTCCCATGCTCTTGAAACATTCGCTTTCGCCTGCTGTTTAAACGATTTCCACGCAAAATAATAGACAAATAAACAAATGCATAACGGTGTAATTGTGATGTTGTATGTAAATTAATTATCGTATACCTAATTTTACTGAATATGTCAAGCCTGTCGACGAAATCTAAGATTTCGTTTAAACTTGTAGGATTAAGTTATAATAAAACTATTAATACTTATAACACGAGTTTGCATATCAGGTGCCTCTGGTCATTATAAAACTCTCTAAACGATGATACGTAAAAAGTTTTCCCAATTAGCTCCGAGGACCGAGTACTTTTAGTTTTGCAGGTAGTGTAACAATATTTTATAAACTCGTTCGATTTACCAAGCAACTTGTATGAAATCTTCAGTAGAAAATAATATAAGCTTGAAATAAACCACCACCATCCACACAATACAACGCAACAACCTGTGCAAATCAAATCAATCTCACTCGCAATGTCGCTTGTAAGGGTGCTTACAGAGTGGCGGTGAGAAGCTGAGCTGGGGCTGGTACTGACATTAGAATGCGAGATGCGAGAAACCTGCTCGCAGCATATCAAATGGAGCCTGTCAGAGTAAAAGCAGGCAGTCGGCGCCGATCCGCTCAGCTTTCACTCTGACATCATCCCTTTGGTTTGCAGCAAGCAGGTTTCTCGCATCTCGCATTCTAATGTCAGCATCAGCACCGGCTCAGCTTCTCGCCGCCACTCTGTAAGCGGCCTAAGACGAAAACAAACCAAAGATCACACGCCAGTGAATACACGCCAGTGAAACCACGCCAGTGAATACACCACAGCGACACTGGGGCGCGCGCGGTGGTGACTTTATCTGACCGCGCCACAGAGAATTTAAAGAGCAAGAGAGCACGGTTATCTCGCACCCAACTACCTCAACACCAGCGCACACTTGAAATCGGTCTATACAGCTCCGAAAGAAAGAGCGTTCTGCTTTTTTCTGTGGTGTGTGATCATTGTATCCTCTGTGTAGGCATCACACTTACGCGCCAGTGCATCACTAGGGTGAAATGCCATCACTGTTATACATGTTACAAAATTTTCTTAAGACTATCATCCTCTGATAAAACCTATATTCTTAAATTTATTCGTAACCCCATTTATATTTCTCCTGTTGCATTCATTTATATAGCATTTTTAATTTTTTAACTAACTGTTGACTAACTTTAAGGGCGCTCTTGTATCAGAGATGTCGTGTATAGTGCCGCGCATCAGTCCTCGTTTATTACCTCTCGCAGAAGAAGCGTACACAATGCACTGTGAATCCAGTTAGACTGGTATTGGTTGCACGATTACAGGGCTGATAATTTGGTGATAGGTGAGAACTACTAGGGTCATTCGAATGCCAATTAGTGACTTTTTCATCAAATCTGGCCTCACTTATAACTTAGAAATAGGCTGCTCGAAATATATTGTTTTCTTACGCGGACTACAGGGCTTAAGCATTATCAACGACACGACTAGACATTCAATGCAACATGCCTTAGAAAAAGTGTCTCGAGCGATTTACCTCCAGTTACCAGTATATTGACTCACCCCTCGATGCGCGCAACAAAATAATATCTTCAGCAACACTTCTTTGTTTAGCTGATTTTCGGTTGCTGTGTAGCAACCATGTTTTGTTTGTTTCGGTTCAGCGAGTTTTGCTGGTATTAAATGAAAAAAAAAAAATTCCAACGGGGAGGAGGGTGTCGCCCTCGTAATGAGTTTTTTCTTTGTGTTGAATCAAATAGAAGATAGATAATAATTATTGTTACATCTTGAACATCTCATCATGCCCTGTACCGTGCCTACCTGTTTAACCACGGATGGAACGTTTAAGCTTTTTCCGCGGTACTACCTGCTTTCGGAGCGGTGGCTCAAGGCAATATAGGTCGGCACTGGACTTCCGGTAGCAGTTTGTGATAAAAAGGAACTGTCTCAGTACAAGATCTGCGAGCAGCATTTTACGACCGTACAGGACACGCAACCGGAAGACTGTTGGTACCAGGAACCGACTCTGTTCTATCATTGGTATGTAGATTGAGATTAATTTTACGAGTGAGTGATTCCTTTCAATCAATTATAGCAACGGTGATTTACTGGAAGTTGGTAGCTGCCGGTTGTGCTTAAACTTTCATCCCAGTACCAATATGATTGCCATACGCAATATGCTGGAGGGAAAGATTGTCCCTTCCATTGTGTTTGAAATATTGAACATTCACTTTAAGGACGATGATCTCCTGTTGATGATATGCGGCGAATGTATCGCTCGTGCCGAAATATTACATTCAATTTGGGCGGCGTTTCTTGCAGCTGAGAAAGATTTTACGAAGTTGTTAGCGACTGCACAAACCTCGGCACTGGAGATTCACAGTAAAATTGTTTTAGAACATCCGTCCGTAGATGCGTTCATTGAGGAAACAGAACTATGTAGTATCGTAGAAGCTGAGAACGAACAGTCGTTACAATTAACACTACCTCCAGATGAACCACCTTAGATCACCTTTCAAGGATACAGCAGTAATCGCACCTAAAACAATAACCAGATTTAGAAACTCGACGAAATCGGTTGCATTGAAAGCCGTCGTTGGTAGAAAGTATTATATCTGCGTAACTGTTTTTGAAGACGCAAACGAGTTACTCCAACATTTGTCGGAAGTACATGCCACAAACGTGGGATACCATTGCAAAGAATGTTTTTCCAAGTTCCGTCAGGTTATCGCATATAACCGTCATCTGGGTCGACATGAAACAAAGGAACGACCGAACAAATGTAGCGTCTGTCAGCTTGGATTTTCTTCCCCAAATCAGGTGAAGGTCCATGAAAACAAAGTTCATGGAATTGAAAATAATGCCAAAATTCGTTCACCAGTGACGATATTCAAAAGCTGTAATATTTGTGATAAAACATTCAGGTGTAACTCTAAACTGAACTTTCACATACGAAGGGTACACAACAGCCAGTGGATTCCTATCTGTAACATATGCGACAAGACCTTCACAGCTAAGTCAAGTTTGGAACGACACGTGTTTTTACACACGCAAGAAAAACCTTTCGTTTGCGACTTGTGTGACACCTACTTTAGTCGTTCGCTTGATGTTAAGAATCATGTAAGAATGGTGCACGAAAGTTTAAATCCTCACGTTTGTGAGGAATGTAGTGAACAATTCAAAAACTATCACGGTCTTTGCAAGCATCACCAGATTGTTCATTTAAACAAATCTCTGCCAGCGGTACGGTTTAAGCCGTATCACTTGATCTGTAAGCTCTGTAAGCGACCTCACAGGAAATCTAGTGAACTGATTGAACATATTCGACAGGGCCACTCTAATGAAACGTATCCATACGTACAGTGTCCGGTTTGTCCAAAAACCTTTTTGTCTACACAACATCTGAGTTGCCATAAAGAGATTCATACGGACAAGTACACCTGTATGTACTGCGGCGCGCGCAATGCGACAATTCACCGGCTGCAAACCCACGTCG
Source organism: Topomyia yanbarensis (assembly GCF_030247195.1). Lineage (NCBI taxonomy): Eukaryota > Metazoa > Arthropoda > Insecta > Diptera > Culicidae > Topomyia > Topomyia yanbarensis. The sequence goes on from NC_080671.1 coordinate 80,596,218, forward strand.
AAAATCATCACAATGAAGAGCGTAGGTATGACTGTCCCATCTGCAACAGTAAATTGTACAAATCGGCATCCACCCTGCGAACGCACGTGCTCACCCATAGCCGCGGGAAGCAATACCGGTGCGATATATGTCGGAGAGATTTTATGCGAAAGGATCAGTTGAGCATACATCGCCGGTGAGAAAGAGTTTATAGTAGTTGGGTTGTTAATGAAAAGGAAGTTTTTTTTTTGGTTGCAGGACCCATACAGGCGAGAAACCATTTCAGTGTGAAATCTGTCAGAAACGATTCAGCGATGGTGCATCGTACTGCAAGCACAAGAAGCGCTGCATGCGGTTGTCTTTGAACAGTGATGTGTCTGTTTGAGGGGCGCTGAAGGCAGATCATGATCAAGAAGGATTCACAAAGGCTGTACTATTGATATTGTTTAAATTATATTGTTTATAAGGGATACCGAATTGTAGTATGTGTAGTCTTTAAGAATTTACATCACCACAGGATTGAAAATATATTCTTCTCACTTTTGAATTCGGACACTTGTGATATTTCATAAGTATACCACAGGGGTGAGAGGGCGGACAACGATGACCGGGGAAAGTAGGAGATAAAACTTGCAGCTTTGTGGCATCTGGAAGATAAACATCAATTAAATTCTCGAACTGTCTGACATCACGTACCGGGACGCCAGGTTACCCTTATCAATCTCGCAGGTAATCGTTTAAAAATGGGGTCGACCTCCAGGGAGCTCTGTTTTAAATTTCCAACACTACAGCTTCAGATACCTACAGCCAGTTAATGCAGGCACAAATGTGAGGGTACTACGATCATCAGTAGGACTCTGGTGCGTCTTAGCAGGAATTTTTGAAGCTGTCCAACCCAGTCAAACCATTCGAAATTTGATTAGGACTCCTGAATAGAGTCAGTATAGATTCTAACTCAAATGCAACGACTGATTCCGAAACCGATTGAGTTGGAATCCATACTGATTCCATTCAAAATTCCGAACCGGTTCGGAATGGGTTTATCTAGGAAGATGTCAGAAAATTTCATTAGCAAAACCAGGTAGCAATTGTCATTAGTGGTGAAACCTTTTTAGCATTTCTTTCAAAAGATTGGAGTGTTACTGGGGGGAGACGAACTTTATCGAAGAGAACGTTGTTCAGCAAACTGGTCCCGATCTGCGAATTATCCATGAGTCGTATCTTGATCGTTGAAAATAGTAGTAACATTAGCGCAATAATCAGACTATTATAACATATTTTAAAAATCAAGATTTGTATTGTTGTCGTGTATTTGTTTTTCCCTGCGTAACCAAGGGATGCAAGAGGTTATTTGGAAAAAATAACAACAGATTTTTCAGTGTTGGTAGTTTCATGCATTTTCTAACGAAAAGTCATATTTGACATTACCAGTTACCTGAGTCACTGAGGGGTAGTCAGATTTGCGATACACTTTTGGAATGCCAGTGTCTAGTCGTGTCGTTGGCATTATATTGTGCTAGAATATTGCCAGCCTGGGATAAATACCTAAGTAGGCTACAATCCAATTCGCGCTGTGCTTCTATTATATTCAGCATCCCCCTTTTTTGCAAATAAGCAAAGCGTGCATGCCAATTGCGCTACCTGCTCACTAGATCACATCACCAGATATTTGAATTTTGCTTTTGCAGATCTTCTAGAATGGGTGGATCGTCTCGACAGCTGGGTATTTTATGCGGTTCATCGCGCATGTTGCTCGCTATCGCCGGAGGAATATAGTGTATGTTGTTGTCGTCGGTGCCCGTTGGTCGCCTCAAGACGTGCCATGTGCTGCGCACCCAATTCAAATGATATTGGTTATACGAGTACAGGACTGATATTTTGGTAGTAGGCAAAGGATACTACGCCCATTTGAAGACCCGACGGTCAATTTTTCGTCGTATCTGATACCACACAAAACTTCCAAACTGAACAATTCAAATCAATACTTTGGAATTGTAGTTCATGTGATGTCATAGAAATAAGGATTATCATTCCACAGTGGTCCAGAATGTAAATGTAGCAGTAATTTTGAGATTTTTCTAAATCTAAAAAACTTAGCCTTAATAAGTCTTTGGAGAAGTTTTCGTAGTTTGTGGGTATCTACATTTTGTTAAAAAAAACAGATAGGGTAATTGTACCAAGATCAAAAAAATAACTTTTTAATGATTCCAGCTAGAGTCAAATAACCTTCAACAAAGTTGTAGGACGACAAATCTTGGAAAAGTTTGCTGAAGACATGTGAGCTCTACCTATCATACTTTTCATTTTACAACTTATACTTTTATTTTAAAATTGAAGGTTAGGGTGTTTCTTAGTGTTTATCAGAAAAACTGTTTTAGTCAAATAACTTTTGCGGTATTGATTTAAAAGTGAAGTAGTCTACAGACAACTTTAAGATTGTTCTAAGGAAAATAACTTGTTTCATGGCAACTATTTATATCTGTTTCATGGCAACTATTATATCTAACTATTTTTGCTGATGAGTTATGAGCACTTTTTCGCCAACAATAACAATATCACTCATTGGGGCAAACAAATAATAATTCTTTTTCAAGTATAACTAAGGTCATTACTAGAGTTATGATTGAGCGAAAAATAACGAATACGTTATTTTCTAAAAGTTCATAAAGTTGATTACAAAAATTCTATTTTTGATATTATAAGTTCTTATATCTTTTGAATAATAGAACCTAGCGTTTTAATGTGGGTGGTTCTATTTTTTTATAATCTTGAAATTAACTTTTAAATGGTTCGAGATAGAGCTTCGCAGAAAATAAAATTTTAAAAAACTTGGTCGAAGACACTGGAACTCTATGTCGTGTATTTTCCATTTTACAAGAAATTTACCAAAAGAATAGGATGTTTCTTAACAAATAGGTTTCTTTATATAACTTTTGCAGTTTTAATTTTTCATAAGGATCACGTAAGAAAACTTTTAGATATTTTGAAGGAGAGCATTTTGTCTCAATGTACCGAACCTCTAGCATCTCTCGTTAGAAAGTTATATATACTTTTTACTAAACATAAAAAATTGTATTTGCCATTTTTGCGATCTATACTACAAAGCATGCTATATCACATGACAACAACGGTATTTAATGTTAAGTGTCCTAATCGAAGATAATGCTATATGAAAAAGTCTAGTCTAGTCTACACATACACAGCCAATACATGTAGGGATCCTGGAAAATTGCAAACATTCGCCTACAATTTTTCTTGTCAATATTAATGTGTGTGGTTCATATACTATGTGACACAAACATTAAAGCGGCCAGGCCAACTGTGCAGCGTACAAAATGAAGATGATCCAAAATAATACGGCAATCAAATTATTCATTTAATGGAGAATTTGATCAACGAATCATTTTGAACCTTGAAAAAGGAAGAAACGTGGACAACCGTACACAACCGTTTCAATTTGATAGGGGTTTGATAAATCGTTGGGAGTGACTTGGCTAAGAGGGTTAATGTCACTCCTTTGGTCCTACGTTCCTGGGATGGGGCAGAGGTTATTAGACCTGCCCTGCCTATAAAGCCAAGGTTATAGCGCCTTTACTCGCTCTCTGTAATAATGATAAAGAAAATTGTCGCAATCGGTTAATTAGTAATATAAAAACGAAAAACCCTCCAACATTTATATTATTATCACTTCATGAAAAAATATTACTTTGAAAAATGTCATGTAAAATAAATTTTAAAAGAAACATTGGTATTCCTAGATTTCAGACTAAACCGATAAATGAATGAACGAATGAATGAATAAATGAACGATACTCCCTTGTTTGCTGCATCATTGCGCTGTCTGTCTCGTCGGTCAATTGTAGTTTTTCACGTTCATTTTGTACATCACTGTAGGGTCACTGGGATACACTAAGTATTTGAACTACTTTTTCGTTACTGTCCAATAATTGAAGATAATGCTATATGAAAAAGTTATATTTTTTATAAAAAAGTTCTCTTACCTTTCAAACGAAAAATTTTTGGTAGTTGGAGTTTTAAAGAAAATTATGCACCTTAAAATAATCTTGTACCCCTGTCCATAGGGTACTTTAGTGTAAAATGAAAACTTTTTATAGAAATAAAACCGTTTTTAAGGAACACCTTACAGCTTACATTTGCATTTGTCGGGCAATGGAAAGTATAAAAGCTAGAGCTTGCGTGTCTTCAGCAAATTTGGCTAAAATGTGTTGTTTAGCAAATTTGGCTAAAGCTCTATCTCGAACCGTTCAAAAGTTTCATTTTAAATATTGCTAAAGTTAGAACCACCCTTGCTTCTGTTTAAAGCAAAATAAAGGGCTTGTAAAGTACAACAACTTTGCCAAACATATTGTAAGGCTAAATCATTTAATTTTAGCAAAAAGATAAAATTCCTGCTAAATTTACATTGTGGAGCCCTGTCCATTCCAAAGTACTAAGTAACTCAACAGTGACATTTTTTCTAGGACCCCAAAGTAATCCAATAAAAAGTGTGCATTTTCGAAAATTGTGCCGCGGCGGAAACCATTATACTATGAAGCGCTGTTCCGTTTTTGTCGTGACTAACGACTTATCATTCAATATACCGGCCCTTTTCAATATTTCGGGATGAAAGTCGTGTAAGGTTTGGAACGCTCATATTTTTTCATATCATACTGCATGGAATTAATCAATTTTCGGAATTTGTCGAAAATAAGTTCAACAATGTTGTATAAAATTTTGAGGTATGTATGACATGCGTTAATAACGAAATAACCTGTTTTGAAAAATCTTTCGAAAAAAACTACTTGGAAATGGGGAAAAGTTTCAGCTCATCTCGGTCAGAGCCTTCAATATGATGCACCAACCGGACACTGAAATGATGAGAAATTTTAAACGTAGGTCCGCTACAGTTTTATTTCATTTTTTTGTGTAGAGCTGTTTAGAGCGTATAGGGTTCTCCAAGGGCTGTACAATACCGGGAAAAAAATATTTGTGAACTGTACACGGCTGGTGGATGAATCAATTTGTGTCATTACCTACTACTAGCAGAGGAAATTATTTTCATTTCTGATAGTTAGAGAGTAGCATGCACGACGAAAAACCGGATTTTAAACACCCGCCGGTAACCAGTTCGTGATTCTTTACTGCTAACTTCATGCACCGAGCCGAAAAAAAAACGGATTTTACAACACCCAACTAAAACCAGTTCGTGGTTGGTTACCGCTAATTTCGTGCACCGAACCACACATCTTAAACAAAATATTGTAATTTTAGTCGGTTTCTATTAGTCGACCTAGTTGAATAACCGGAGACTACATTTCAACATTTTTCCTGCATTCGTGAACGTTTTTTCTAATAAATCGCTGTTTTAGGCTTTTAAAATTGTATTACAAAATTCTCATCTACAAAACAAACATAAAAAAGGAATTGTTAAGGTATGAGAAAAATCAATTTAAGAAAAAAATAAAGGCAATCGGTTGAGTGGTATTTCAGGAATCGTGATCACGGGAAAACCATTTTTTTTACAATCGGTATTTCGAGATAATCGAGTTTAAAATTACCACTGCGCTTGGTAGACGAAGCACGCCTGGAAGCGCTGTAACTTTCGATCTATTTCTCGGATCTCTATAAAAATTTGGAAAAATATTCTCAAGGAGTTGTACTTTCAGATAAAGTAATAAAAAAATCGATTTTTTGAAAAATAAAAAAGGTATGTAACCCTTTAAGCTTCATACACACAGTATATATGCGTCCTTATTCCAATTTTAATAACGAGACACGAAAGCCTTTGAAATACTGTATAACTTCGCAGAACATCAGATTGCACTAGCTCTTACCATTGTATGGATAGGAGTATTACCTTGAATTAATTTTGATCACTGGCGCCACCATGTGGTAGAATTCTGCATTTTTCAAATGAGAAAAGAAAATATTTTTTGCTGCTCTACAACTTTGTAGAACATCCAAATGCTCCATCTCTTACCGTTGTACAGATAGGAGTATTCCCTTTAAACTGCTTGGATCACTACCGCCACCTTGCGGAGATATCCTGAAACTTTCTAGTGAAACCAAAAGGTCCTTTTATTCCTCTATAACTTTGTGGACCATCATAACTTTCTATCTCTTATCGTTTCAGAGATATATGAGTTTTTTCCTAACTTTGTCCCACCTTCACTCGTGGTTCACATACATGAGATAAGCGGAGTACGCCCTTTGCGAATGTTAAGTAGCAGTATCCAATTTTAAACGTTAATAACTTTTTAACGGTTGGTTGGATTGCCTTGCAGTCTTCGACAAACTTGTTCAGCATGTCTTCAAAAGCATAACTCCTTCCTTGGTCAGTGATCTGAAGTTTACAGCGACATCTAGCGGCGATTTTGTGAAGTGCGAGTGTTTCCCCATACATCTTGGCGAAAAATCCCATACAAACTTTAAGCTTTTTGGGGAGGGGTTAGGGTTAACCGACTTCGCTCAAATTTGGACAGTGTCATTTTTTCATGATTTGGAACGACGCTAGGGGGTGTAGATTAGTGATTTCAAAAATGGTCGTTTTATTGTCACCCTAATCTACAACCTACACACTGATTGAAAATTAAGTTGAATTCGATGCACTCAATGGAAGCATCAGAAAGCATATGATTTTACACTTTCGTTCGTGTAATATTACATGTCATTTATTTTACAGCAATATTGGATTAAAAATACATTAAAGTGCATTGGTATCCCGTTCAATAAAACTGTATTCTTCAATTAACGTGTAAAATTGAAATAAAATTCGTTGAAGAAAGCACGACAAGTTGTGTGTATTAGTGGTGGAACTTTTTTTTTACATTTATATTCCTGCTCCAAATATGTGCATGAAAATAAATTTAAAATCACAAAATATTTTTTTCTGTGTATACTGGATCATTTGAAAAGTACACAATCACTGTAGCAGCGTGTAATTGATGATAGAAAAGTACATACATTTTCTTAGGTTCACCCGGAACTATTTTTCCGGTGGCCAAGATTGGTCTAATTCTTAACCATTGTGAAGAATAAATGGTAAATGGAACCTGGTACTGTAAAGGTTAACAATAATAATAAACAAACCGACAACGCTTATTAGCTGATGGCTCCACTAAGCACAGAAACCTCAATAAATCTTCTAATCTTGTCATTTCTGCAATACATTTCCAACGGTCACTAAATCGATACTGAATAAGTTGTAATCATTCGCCACCTATCACCACCCACCGAAAACCCACGAAATCCACTTTTGATCCGGCTCGTGAGCCTCAAATTGTCATTGCAATCTGATTGAGTTTGCCTTGGCTGCTCGGTGCTAGTTCAACCCACCCAATCGGTCCCATCATCGTCATATATTCTTACTACCTGCGAAAAGCAAGGCACAAAAAATACACGATCGACGAGACACGTCCTCCCGGGGTCATAAAGCGAGATTCGAAGATACATAGAAACGAAGCAAATAAATCACCACTGGACTCCGAGCCACGCCGTCCTCGGGGCGCGGAATGGGAAAATTAAATAAATTTCTTCCTGTAACGAATTGTCCACAATAAATTTTATCAGCAGGTTCCAACATCGACACTCACTTCGCCCGGGAAACCCGTAGGCATCCCGGCACATATGGGAAAAAGGTGCGAGAATAGAAAATCGATGAACGGCGACGAAAGTTGCTTTGGGGCATATGGATGGAGTCTCCGGAGTGAGATTCTGTGACGTCATCGCCTGTCCAGTCTGGTTTTGATTTACACTGAGTCGAGCGGAGGGATTTCGATTGCCATCTTCAGTGACGCGGGATGAAATATGGCATGATGCTGCGATTTCGTTATGATGTGTCATTTAATTGCCCGGAGGGGATTCGTCCGGACTGGATTTGACGATGTAGCGTAATTACAGCGGGCGTGAGGTAAGTCCCAGATTAAGAAGCTTTTCATATTTCATCTGCTTCTACAATGTTGCTACATCTTATGAGAGATATTTATTTAACCATGACCAGTAACCGTTCGACAAATTTTACGTTTCTGATATCTTGAACATTAACAGAAAATGTTGTTAACCCTCGCGCAAATGACCCACTGAATGAGCAGCCGCAGTTGCTCTAAGACGTTTTCGCTAGATTTTCAGAGCAGCGTCCGACCTCCGGAAGGTTAAGTATTTTGTTAACACGAATTTCAAACATATAATTTTGGTTGAAATCGTTTGAAAAAATTCAAACAGAAAAACTCACTACCTGCTCGAGAATGGTTACCAAATTGATTACAATTTTGACGCAAATTGCTGACAGTAGGCAACGAGGTATATCTAGAAAGGGTATACCTATAAAACGATTTGTAACCTTCAAAGGACCATTAACTGCCGCATTCACAGACTTTATCAGACAGACGAATGATGGAACATAAAGGGCACGGTTCGCATGAAGACACTCGCTAATCGCGCAATTTCTTCCAGTTCCATAGAATTCAAATCGTCCCTTCTGGGATCAAAGAATACCGAATGGGGCGAGAGAGGAAAACTACTTGAAAGACAGGGGAATCGCTTTGCAGCCAAAGTAAAAGCTTCACTTCGCTGCAATCGGCGAACAAAGGCGGATATTTCCCACTGCAACTTGAACGTTTTGGTGTGCTTATCTTCTTTCGTGTACCTCGATGCATCAGTATCGTTCCACTGTAGAAGTCGAAAACCTAAACTAATACTGATGGTTTAGAACAAATGGGTCTTATGTTTTAATTGCATTCTAGGGAGTCTGATTAAAAAAATATACTAATTTTGCGAGACGTTATTAAAAATTGGAAATGAATGAATCACTAAAACTTCTGATTCAATTCACATCTGCACGAGTGATGAAAATTGCTTTTCGTATTGGAAAAACTTCGTGCGCGATGCTTTATGACTTTGTTGTTAGCTCATTTGACCGGGGCGGTAGAAGTTTCTAGTTTATGTTTTACCCGTTCTCGATTTTCCACTAAATTGGAATTAAAATTTGTATTTATGTTTTCTGGCATGTCGCCAACGAGTGCTGTTCTGTCCGATCTGTTTCTCCCTGAGCTGAGGTTTTCAGCTGAAGTGAAAAACGATTCGAACATTCCGATAACTGGGTGCGCTTTCCCTTCGAGGTGCTGATTCATGCCGAAAACTTGGACGTGGCGAAATAAACCGCTGTCACATTTGTTATTCAATTTGGCTGTTATTTTTGCAATATTGGTGGGAAAGTTTGTCACTGTTGTTTTGGCAGAGTTTCTCCATCGACCGTTCTAAATCCCGTTTGCGAATATTTTGACCCGTACGACAGCGGAAATCGTTTTACACTTTCCTGTGAATCAGTAGCGTCTCTAGAGATAAGCACAAACGGCTGTAACTTTTTTCCCCCACTGTACCGAAATTAACTGGATTTGGCACTTTTTCGAAGTCGATTGTTTATATCCTGTGAATTGCGTAAATGTAGATTTTTCTGCGGCCAAGATAGAAATCAATCACATTGAAAGTCCGGAGCTTCTCACGCTGAACTTGGAAAGATACTGAAAATTCAGAATCCTAATGTCTTAGAAGTTGCTGAAAGGTTCAATGTCGAAATTCGCATCTAAATACCTCTAGCAAAGATTCACTGTGGAGTGGCTGGAACAAAAAGTGGGATAAGGAGACCATATCAGGCTGATAAAAACCAACGACAGTCGGAAAGGGACCCCACTCTCCGTGTTTGAACGTGTCTGGCAAAATGCTCAGGTTTTCGCTAGTGATAGAATATTTCGTGAGAATTCGATCATCGAGCAATTCTCCGGATTTACACGCGCGCATCTCTTGCTACACCACAATCAGCGAAGATTTCAACCGCTGTTTGAGAAATATACAATCCTCAATTGAGTGGATGAGATGAAATATTTTGAGATCGTCTGCGAAGGAATGGCGAGGAGTCTTCAGCACTAAATGAAGGCTTTGAAGTAAACCAAAAACATAAACGGTTCCAAATTGCTTCCTTGGACTATTCTTGGCGTGGAAGTAAATGTTGATTCCTGGCAATCCCCAATGGCAACTCTCAATCAGTAAGCTAGAATCGAAACATCTGTCGGTAGTTCCAGATTTCTTCATTACGGCGATTGTTACATCGTTGTTCACTCTATCAAAAACGCCAGATGGGTCGGTGTAAATAATTTTAGTTTAAAGACAACATCTTATACTCCCTATTGTGTAGGATGCTAGACACGACAGGTTAGTCACTTGCAGAACCGGCCTAACACTTTTCGCCCAAGTGGGTAGCCTTAATGAAGTTCGTTTGCAATATTTCCCCTATGGCAGCAATTATGCCGATTAATCTTGTTTTCGATACAAATCACATTCATCTAATACAACCGGCCCCCGGATGGCCTATTTCCGGATCAAAGATACATTTATATCGCGTGGTCTAACTAAACAACACGCGTCCGTGCACGAAAAAATATCTCGTCTACATACCCGTCCGGGAAGTAAAGATTGACGGTGTAGTCTCCAATAGGTGGCTTAATTTCGAAGATCTGCTGAAGTATGGAGTTCGTTCCTTTAAAAATATTTTACTTTAGACAGTGAAAACTGTGGATTACAAGCAATTGCATTCAGTAAAAATCGAGAAGGATAAGAAAACAAAGGAAGGTTTGGATTTGCTCTTCCAAACCTTGTTCTTTAGAACTGGGTTCGTCTACCTGTTCGCATTTTTGTGTCGCGAAGCAATTGGACCATACAGCTACTCAATATAGAAACAAGGGACGGGGTGGACTGTGCGAAGAGAATCGTGGAAAGTTTTCCTACCGTGAAGAGTAGAGTGAAAGGAAAAAAATGACCCCTATCGGCCCGCCCTTGAGTCGATTCCTAGTCCCACCAGGAGTACTTGTTCCAAATTTGAAGCGAATCGGACCAACGCGCTTGAAGTTTGCATGAGATTTTTCGACAATTTATATGGATGAAACCTAACTCGACTGTTTGCCGCTAGGTGGCACTGTATGCATCGTATTATCACTGTAAGTAAAAATATGAAAGATTATTTTATTGTCTACAACTTTGTCGAAGACTGCTAGTGAATCCAGCTTTGTTAAAAGAAGTTATTAAACTTATAACGAAGTGTTGTCTGAGTCAGTTTTCCATGGGACCTAGCAGTGCATGGTTGTGTATTAGAGTGGGATATGGCTATATGAAAAAAAAATAAAATTTTGCTCCGAGTAACATTTTGAGTCACATTTAGCTCCCAGAACAACTCTGCAAATTTTTAGCTCGATCGGTGAAACTGTATTTTTGCGCCCACGGTTTAAAATTTACATGGGATTTCGTATGGGGAAATCGTCTTTTGCAAAATAATTCTTCCGAGAGTCGCCCGATACCTCTTAAAAATAAGTGAATGTCTGAATTTTATAGGAAATTGGTCAATTAAACAAGGTCTAGAAGACCGCAAAACGATCTGATGCTTGTGAAAAAAGAAGACCGCAAAAACCGATTGATGCCCTGATGATTGATCACAATTTCACTTTTCATAGCATCACTGCTGCAGGCGGTCGAATTATGTACAAAATTTTTAATTTTCTCTTATTGTGTACAAAAGAAGCCTTAATTTATCCCTCAAAACTCTTATGAAGTGACCAAACAGTTCAGATCATTGATTTATATACAATAGGAGATGGTCAAAACAAAATTGCATATAATTGGACAGCCAAAAACAGTGGTGCTAGAAAAAAATAAATATTTTATCGATCGTCAGAGCATCAATCGGTTTCTGCTTAATAACTTTTTTCCCAAACGTCAGATCGTTTCGTAGATTTCGAGACATTGTTTCTTTGTTAAATTTCCTATAAAAGCCACATAACGATTTATTTTTAAGAAGCAATGGACGATTCCTGGAGGAATAAATTTGTGAAAGTTAATTTTCCCATACAAAATTTCATGTAAACTTTGAACGGTGGGCGCAAAAATATAGTTTCAGGGATCGGGCTAAGAATTTGCACAGTTGTTATAGGACTCAAATGGTACCTAAAAAGTTGCTCGGAGCTGGAATCTATTTTTTTGTCCCACCCTATTGTGTAACAGTACTCGATTCCCACGAACTAAATATTTTTGTGAAATAACCGTTATATTTAGCTCAATACTATATACAGAAGAGCTGTAGTAAATAATACGAGTCATGTTTTGATTAGAAAATTTTAGTTCCACATTGTACCGCATAGAGGGCGCCAACACTAACTTTTCAATGGAAAGAGATAGATATTAGGTGTCTTCTACAAAGTTGTAGAGCAGGCATTTCTCAATAATTCTTCCGAACATTTCGATATTCTGTCTCTCTTCTATGAAAAGGTAATGCTGGCGCCCTCTGTGCGGTCACAGTTGGAACTAAAATTATTCAACCAAAGCATGACTCGTATTATTTACTACAATTCTTCTGAGCATACTATTGAGCTAAATCTAACGGTTATTTCACAAAAATGTATAGTTCGTGAGAATCGAGTACTGATACACAAGCATGCACAATTAGGCCCCATAGAGAACTGACTCAGACATCACTTCGTTAAAAGTTGAATAACTTCTTTAAACAAAGTAACCGGCACAAACACCCGTGGATGGTCTCGTACTACATCATGGAACAGAGAGTGCTCAGAACTGTACACGACAAAGTTCTATCAGACCTTTTTGAATGTCGGATCGCCCGAATTTTTCCGAATATACGCAACGTTAAAAAGGCAAATGAAAAAAATCGAAGAAAGCTAAAATCGCAGTTATTGGCACCGGTTCGTCGACAGATTAACGAGAAAAACAATGTTTCGTCTGTTGGAAAGGCCCTACGTTGTGTATTCGATTCAAGCTTCGATCAGAATGTATGGAATAGAGAATTCTTTCCACATGCAAACAATAGGATAATTCTGTATATAAACTTAATGAACACACAAATTTATCTGACAGCAAAGATGCTCGCGCCAAGCATTGTAGTGCGCATATCACTGTAATATTCTTCAGATGATGACAGTTATGTATCGCTTCTATGGTCGTTTTTATTACAGTAGTGATAAGAGCGATCATAAAAGAGGTTATGCTGCAAATATCCTCCCCACAAAATGGATGGTTTTATATTTATCTATCAAAGATCATGCCCACATGGTTACAGTTCAATAGAGGCTCTCCATTCGATGGAGCGTGATGTAACTTAAGGTTTTCCCGACAAGCCTCAGCAACACGTGACTCGCACTTAGTCGCAGGGTCGGCGCGCTACTAGGCAAACTGGAGGGATTTCGCGGATCTTTTGCCATTAAAAACACTCAACTCCCTTAACTTCTACATTTTATTGTATAATATTCGTGTGGTGTCATGGGTTCCACTGGTGAGTTCACTGGTCTGATACGTACCGCACTGTTGAGTTTGTTGGCAGCTATATAGACCGGCGAGCACTCGATAATCGTCTTCGGCTCCGGAATTGTTGCTATACCCTTTCCAATCGGGCCTTTTTAACAGCTAGTCCCACCGGTGTTGTTATCTGTATTTGAGCTTACTACTTTGTATTTGTTTTGTGTATATTTTGAGTATACCCTAGCAAACTGATTTTTTTTTCTATTGATTGTAAATAGCAAAAAAATCTAGTCTGTTTCCTGTATCAGGAATCAGAATATATTGGCTCAAATGGCACTTCCCCGTGGAAGATTATGTAGCTTCAATGAGTTTTTCAGTATTTCTTGTCAGAGGACGCTCGAAAGTTGACAAATTTCGTGGAACAGTGGAAGGTTAGGAATCCCAAGGTATCCAAACCTTGGTTCAAGAGGAAGGATAAGGGTTGTGACTTCACTTCCACTGATATCTCGGGTCATATCCGATCATTGTACATTAAATGGGCATCTCCGGCCTATTGCGGTTGTGAAGAACGGTCTTTGTGCTTGTGGTAATGGTTATCGCGACATTAAACATGTTGTCTGGTCGTGCATCTAGTGTTCTTGTGCCAGATGACCATTAAACTAATCCCTTCGGCCTCGTTCCAGTGCGATATGTACTAGCTATCTTAAATTTTCTCTATCCAAATTTATTGACCTGTTCTCTTTTAGTTGACATGCTAACAGAACAGATCCGATACTCCCAAAGAGTACCAGTCGACGATCCTGTTCTTAATGTCCTCACAGTGATTGTCCGTTTGCTAAAAAATGCGAATTTGATTTCCTATTGTTTATTGTAATATTGTTGTTCGCCCTATCTTCACTTTCCCTGATACGGTCTATATCTGGTCTATATATCTGTCTGCATCCTTTGGTCTGAATGAAATTGCTTTAAAATTTTTCGTATATCAATTTGAATTCCTTGATTTGGAATGTAGATATGTGAAAAAGTATTTTTTTGCAGTAATATAAAAAATAATTTCGAATTTCAAACAAATCCCATATGTTCAAAAAAATATAATTGTTGTGCATTGAGAATTTCAGACGCATGTATGTTGTGCGCGAGACACATACGTGGTTATTCTCAGGTTTTGGTTTGTTCCAAACTTTCGAGTGGCTAATTACCATCTCGGTTATTTTCGAGTGAGTAGTACTAACCATACTCCACACATAATCAACCGGACCCGGTCACTTGCACTGAGCCTGAAGTGGTTCCAGAATCACCAACTCGAGAGAGAACACAATTAAGTTATTCCACATTAGTAATTGATGTCTCGCATATTTATTTTTTGCCTTTCTCATCTAGAAAGGTTATGCAATTGCTCCAAAAGCCAACTTTCTAACCGAGGCCCGGAGGGCCGAGTGCCATATACCACTCAGTTCGTCGAGATCGGAAAATGTCTGTGTGTGTGCAGACATGTCAACAAAATGTCCACATCGGTTTCTCGGAGATGGCTTAACAGATTTTCATAAACTTAGCAAATGAAAGGTACAACGTTCCCATCGGCCGCTATTGAATTTTATTTTGATCAGACATTTGGTTCCGGAGATACGAGTTCAAGAGTACGGTTACTTAGAAAATCTTGTTATAATTTGACCACATCAATTTCTCCGCATTTTCTGAACCGATTATCACAAACTTAGTCTTAAATGAATGGTAAAACGATTTCATCTGATGCTATTGAATTTTGTGTGGGTTTAACTTCTAGTTACGGAATTACAGTATAATGAGTACGATTACGCAGAAAGTCTTAACTTCAACGGATACTGCGATGAATGTTTAAAGTGATTTAAAAAAAAAATGCGATCACAACTGCTTGGATTTATAGTTCCAGGTCACTAACAGTAATTCCAAGTCCCTTTTTTCACATTGGCCACCATCGCCGGATCCGGTGGCCCAGGCGGAAGTATCCGAACTTAAAATAACAATTACATCGGTTTCTCGGAGATGGCTAGGCCGTTTGGACCAAACTTATATGAAAGCTTTTACTACACCGTAAACTGCTATTAAATTTAATTCTGATCCGACTTACGGTTCCGGTGTAGTGGGTTGTGGCATGCGGTCATATAGAAAATTCGGATTCAAAAGGATACCTCGATGAAGGCCAAAAGGTAAAAATTTCGCTGAAATGAATATATCTATGTGTCAAACAAGAAGTCTCGTCGACCGCATTGACCATCATAGTCAGTTCCGGAAGTGCCCAGGAAGAATCGCCACCTATAAAAATTAAAAAACCTACATCAATTTATTGGAGATGGTTGGGACGATCTTCACAAACTTAGTCCCAAATGAAAGGTATATAATCACCATAGATATTTATAAAATATTTAAGGGATCGGATGTATGGTTCTGGGTATATAGACCGAATCTTCCGGTCACATATGAAATTTCCACATAGGCCGGTACAACTTTTTGGCTTTCTCATATAGAAAGGTTATGCAATCACTCTGAAAAACGTCAACCTAATCCCGGCCCGGATGGCCAAGTGTCATATCCCATTCGACTCAGTTCATCGAGATCGGAAAAAGTCTGTATGTGTGTGTATGTATGTGCGTATGTGTCAAATAATGTCACTCATTTTTCTCAGAGATGGCTGGACCGATTTGCCCAAACTTAGTCTCAAATGAAAGGTGCAACCTTCCCATTGGCTGCTATTGAATTTTGGATCGATCGGAATTCTGGTTCCGGAATTACGGGTTTCAGAGTGCGGCCACACAGAAATTTCTCATATAAACTATAGGAAAAATTAAAAATAGAATTTTTATTTTTGATGCTAAATGTGTTCAAGGTGCATGAAACGTCGAGATTTGATGCAAACTCGAAATAAAATTTGACGACGATTCACTTTTTTGGATTTTGGCACATTTTTGCCTTTCTCATATAGAAAGGTTATGCAATCACTCTGAAAAACGTCAATCTAATCCCGGCCAAATTTTTTTTTTCGACTCGCATAAGGTTTCTGGATTTTAACAGGGGCGTAGTTGATGGTTTAAGGAGAGGGGTTACACCCCCCTCTACTGTTCACTCCCCTTCCTTTAAAATCTCCTTAAATCACCCCTCAGACCACCACCCCATCCAGCCTTCATACCCCTCCCTTTCAACCCCATCATCTTTAAACCACTACTATATCACAAAGCATACCAATTTAAGCTGAGGAGTCGTGCGTTCATGGGGCTTTCGCCCTCCTCACATACCCACCCCCGCATGACAAAATGAGTTAGCAAGCAGATAACATTGATCTAATGCTGATTAGGCTAATGGAGTATGATATTTTTTTGTTTCAAGTGTTTCACCGTCGACACGTAGCTCATCAAGTTCGTGGCTGGCATGCCATTGTGTATAAGTGCAAAGTGTACTAAGAATGTAATGGACATTTCCACAATTATGTTGAACATAAAAAACCTCCGTGCCATAGTTTAGAGAAATGAGAAAGGCACAATTGCACCGCTAGGTGGATTAAAACAGGTTTTTTTCTTAAGGGAACCACATAAAATTTCAAAAATCGAATTCGTACTTTCGATGCCAAATATCTCCAAAATGCATGAAACGACTAGATTTTATGTTATGTCGAAAAAAATTCGGCTGCTTTTGAATTTTATGTCGATCTGAATCCGTTTCCAGAGTTACGGCTTTAACCCCCAAAAAGGCAAGGGATATAGAAAGGTTATGCAATCACTGAAAATCGTTAACCTAATTTTCTTTCAACTGATATAGGATTTATAGATTTTATAAAAGCGTAGCTAGGGAAATAAGGAAGACATCAGGTCCGTGGCTGGCGAGCGTGTGTAGGTGCAAAGTGTATTAAGAATATAATAGACATTTCCACAATTATATTGAACATAATCGGTCATGGAATCATAGTTTGAAGAAATGAGAAAGGCACTATTGCCCCGCTAGGTGGATTAAAACAGGTTCTTGTTAACTAGAATGATTAAAAATCGAACTAGGTAGTTTATGTATTGTCCCCAATATCACTAAAAATTAAATAAAATCAATTAGAAAATTGTCTACAAATGTAACTGTTAGACCGGCAGAAATTTTGATTTTTCAGGACGTTACTAATTCAAATGGTAATTGGGTCCACAACCCGTTATTTTTTTGACAATTGCTACTGGAAACCTAATTGACCGATTTTAACGAACTACCAGTAATCAAATTGGCGCAAGACACAGATAAGTCGTGATTTTTCCCGATCTGAAAAGTTACTAATACGTATATTTTTTAGAATTGTTTATAACAAAATTATTGTTTTTGCATAAATTGTAGCCTGTTTCATTTGCAATTGATTTATGTATATGTCATCGCATTGAATTGAAAGTTATTGCATTAATTGAATTAATGCTGAGCAGTTACATATCAAATGATATGAAGATCCGTAATCGGATTCACAAAGATCACTTGAATAATACTCAGCACACTGAATAGTAGCCTTGTGATAATTGAGCTTGCAATGTCTAGTCAGTGCCCTGACCAGAATACTGCAATTGTGCTTGGAAAAATACTGCAAATTTTTTGACATTCTCGGACTCTTATCCGACAGAAAAGCCTTTTTATGAACGCAAGTTTGCAAGCTATGCCAGTGGTTGGCATGTTTGGATGCAGCCCAAGAGCGAATCTTGTGCTTTATCCAACTTATCAAAAATGGTAAAACTGGTTCTGGACCAACGAAGTCAATCGCAGTGTCCGCTCTAACCAATTCATCCACCCGTTCATTTTCAGTAATACCGGAAGGACCGTGTACCCATAGAAGGTAAATAGCATTTGAAATGCTAAGTTCTTCGACTGAAGCTCGACATGCGATTACTAATTTCGATCTCGAATCAGTCGAACTAAGTGCTTTTAGGGCAGCCTGACTGTCAGAGCAAAAGTAGATTCCTTTACCGCAAATTCCCTGTTGAAGTGCTGGTTGTATACCACCAGTATCTACCAAGCGAATGAGATTGGTTTAATCTCATTTCATGACAATAGACACCAGCACCGCCTCGGCCCTCCAACAAAGCACCGTCAGTATAACAAACTAGCTAAAAAGGCAATTCTCGTGAGGAGGTATTCTCACATTGAAAGTTTAAAAAGGAAAACTACGTGTAAGGTCACTAAGAGCAAGTGTATAGTCATCCCAAGTAAGCATTTGTAGCCACAGTCTTGTGTGGTTTGTCGCACGATCTATTGGGTTACTATTCCAAAGTAACTTGAAGACAGAATGCACAAGAAAGGGCTTCTTGTTACAGAAACACATATAGTGGTCGTCGAGAACGCACCAGTCATCGCCATCAAGACCATCCTTTGGAGATGGTTTAAATTTGATTGGATTGTCATAACTTCTCTTTTCTGCCGCCAAACAAGGCACCTGTATGCCAGTATTGGTCTAACGGTTGTTGTGTAGAGCCACTGAATGTACTTGGGTATGAGCCTCCACTATTTGCCAAAAGCACGTCTACATTGGCCGGAGGACGATTTCTTGATTTTAAAATCGATATGAGCCGTCCAATTAAATTTTGAGTCAAGAATCACCCCAACGTACTTAACTTGATCTGCGACAATAATTTCAGAATCCTAGAACTGCAACGGACGAGCTCCGGTTGTAATCCTTCGTTGCGTGAAAAGCACCAAAAACCATCGGTTGTAATCCTTCGTTGCGAGCAAAGCCAGCAAAAAAGTGATGTTTTATTTGGATTAACTGATAATCCAACATGGAGACACAATAGCTCAACAACACATAAGTCTTGTTGCATCATATCAAAAAGTGTGTTAATGCAAATACCAGTGATCAATATATGATAATCATCGGCGAAATCATATGTCGGAAACCCAAGCTTGTCTTAACGATGAGCACAGATGTCGGTTGCTAAGTATTGCGTGTATCCCGTTTGTGATATATGAAGGTACTCCACGACATCGTGCTGCTTCCAAAATGGATTCGAAAGACATGATGTCCAAAGCACCATCAATATCGAAAAAACTCCTAAACTTGATTGTTTTTGTAAAGCTAACATCCGGAATGTAGTGATCGATTGAACGTTCCACGGATTTGAGAAGGAAGGAGGTCGAAATGATCGGTCTAAGGCTCTTTGTCTCCTCATAAGTGACGCGGCCATCTTTGGGAATTAATTTTACAGTTATTTCCCGCCACACTAATGGAATGTAATGTTGCAAGACAATAAGCAAGAACTTTTTCAAGACATGCTTGAAGTGTTCATATCCTCTTTGAAGTAAAACTGGAATTATTCCATCGTTTTCCGGAGATTTATACGGAGCCAAGCTTTCGATCGCCCATTTGATCGATTCGATTGTCACAATTCTAAGAGCAAATGCCCAAGAATTAGAACTGCCTAAAAAGAACTCAAGGGCCGCCGTCAGTGATGGTTCCGTACAGCCTGGAAAGTGTGTGTGTGTGTGTCAAAAATACAGTTGAATACTACATCTTCGTCAGACGAGTATTCACCTTAGCAATTCTAATCGAACTGTCATAACAGTCTTTCGATCTCGAAAGTAACTTATTTAATCTGCTAATCTCGTTGAGACTTGAGACATTTGTGCTGAGGCTTTTCCAACCACTTCGTTCAGAGGATCGAAGGGCATTTCTGTATGCAAGCCAACTTAAATGCCTCCGACCCGCCCCTGCGTCTGCGATTCCAAGCTCGTCAACTTTTTGAGTCGAACAAGTTAGGTATTCCACCAAGCACACATAACATGAAGCGGGCAAGCCTCTTGGTATGATGCTACCATGAGTAAGTTTGTTTTATCCACGACTTCATCGGATATCCAATCGAATCGAAGATACCCATCACACCTACTCGCCAAGCCCTCTTCGTAGAGGTCCCAGTTTGAATATTTGGGATTACGATTCGGGACGATATCTAGCGAGACGTTTAAATGGTCAGATAACGACGGTTCGAGCTCGTTTGGTACGAGCCAGTTCGCCAACGCATGCGTGATACTGTCAGAGCAGGGAGTTACATCTAACGCTGCCGAATTTTACCCCGTTCTATAATGACATTTGTAATTTATTTTCGCCTTATCCTGATATTTTATTTTTGGATTGCTATCGGATGTTTTACTGGGTGTAACATGATAATATGAACTGGATCATACAAATGTAACTGGTTCGCGGTATCTTGTTTAGTAATTTTTTGAAAACGTTGACATGAAAATTTCAAGACTATATGCAGAGTTACATGAAAATTATTAGTTTTCACGATATACAAACATTAGCGACCTCTACAAAATCGAAATGTATTTTCAATAAAATCGCATGCTCTGTGTGAAAGTAGACCCCATCAATCGATAACCATTGCTAATCATTTGAATTTATTCTACAGCCCCACTCTGAATATCTTGACCAAGCATAAGTCTCCGCTAAAAAAGTTCAAATTTGTATTCTGTATTCCTAGTTTTAAGATAGTTATAATTTTACCTCTTTGTTAAAACTATTGTCCCCCATCTTGTAAATAGAATTGTATCCCTAGTTTTAAAACACCTGTGAATTTTCTCATAAATATTTGTTCCCCCTTTTGTGTACCAAACTATATTGTTAGTTTTAAGATAACTGTATTTCCTAAAAAACTATTACTATTGAATTCCTTGTTTTAAAATTTTTCATAAAAAAATCTTTTGCCCCCTCTCTTGTATATAGAATCTTATTTCTAGTCTTAAGATAGCTGTAAAATTTTTATCTTTTAAAAAACATTTCAACATTGTAACCTCCTAGTTTTAAAATATCCAAAATGTAAAAACAAAAGAATTTGGCACCGCCAAGCTAACGCATTTGTGCCTATCAAATAAACGAAATGAATAAAAAAAAATTTTAATTTATTAAGTCTAAACTCAAACCGAAATAACATTCTAAAAATTGAAAAGATTCTAACACTTTATAGGATGACTCTGTTAAATTACTCACGTACTGATACTGAATTCAATATTACAAAAAACATCTTACATCACATAAAAGCCTCCTAACCAGAACCACGAAAGTGCAATCGACTAAGCGTCAAATTCATTTTGCGAATGCTTGGTAACTCGTTAGAATAATAGTAAATAAGTGCTGCGTGAAACTACTTAAAGCTCGCTCTAATATGGATTTCTCTATCCAATTAGCAACCACTGGGAAGTTTTAATGGACGGTAAGTCCGTAGAATTATTCAATCACGAATTAAGAGAAAGGAGGATGATGCGATAAACTTTATCGTTTTCAGAATAAACGCTACACCGCCAACACTGAATATCGTTACAGTTGGTGGAAAAGTATACCATATTAACAAGCAAAATCCATTAAGCAGTATACTTTCCGTCAACATAGCTCTTGTCCTTAGACCTCGCTTTAAAATTTCCCCAGGGGTTCTCCCGGATAGAAACTAACAGTAGCATTTACCTTACAAATAATAGATACTATGGTTATTACTGTTTCAACATTATTCGGTGGTCAGTTATTTTAGTAAATTTACAATAAAACTGAATGTAACAATTAATTTTACTGTCCAGCAAAAAATGATACAGTAAATTCACATAAAATGTTACAGTTTTCGAGACCAAAATGCATGGAAAAAATCGATAGTTTTAATGTTAAGATATGCAATCAACCCCCCTGTTTACTATAAAAGTAGATTTTACCTTGAAATTTATTCTTTCTATATTGTAGCATAACATTAGACTTTACTAAAAATTATTCACTGTTACAGTGAAAATGCTATTTCCTTTACTGTACACATCTATTCGGGCTAGGTAACTCCTAACTCCCTTGAGCTTTGCGGCATCTCATCACCAGTTTTGCTGAGTGTCTGGCATCCCATCTGAAATGAGTGCATCGTCTCGTACCCGAACGTCTTCGAAAAGGGGAGCAAGCCAACAAATTGATTGCCTCGAGCAATAAAGATAATATTTACATTTTGTGTAACTAGTTGCATTCATATTTCATCGCTTGAATCCACCATGCTTCTTGTGCTCCGGGCAGAATCAGTTGAACCGGTGTGGCGGGACATGCGGAATATGATAGATAGTTGGGTGGAAAATAGCGACCGGATCCATTGGTGCAGCATGGAGCTCTAAAGATGGAAAATATATACGGCATTTAACTATGAGGAACCGTGATGAATTGTGAACCGTGCTCGGTGTTGCAGGAAGCGGCACGATATTTGAAAAAAGAAATAAAGTAATGCACTGGTTCTAGAACCATGTTACGGAATTCTGACATTCGCAGTTGATTCTTATTATATAACTATTTCAATGTTCGGGCAACGATCGGACTGCATCTTTGTTAGCCAGGGCCTGAATTGTTTTAAATACAATTATTTGACAAGGTTCAATGGATTCCATTTTAAAGCAATAGTAATATTTTCGACACTTCCTGTGACTCGGGAATCATCTTATTTCTGTCACGCGTCCCACCTTTTTGCTTGTCCCTTTCATTAGATGTTAACATTCGTGCTCAATTAGTTACGGTTTGTACGGAATTTCCCTTCAAAATCAGTATTGAATGTTGGCTTATTGGTCCTGTTTGTCTTTTGATTGTAAATTCAGCAATTTTGTTTGTGTTTACTGAAAACAGTTATTGAATCGACTCGTAGTAGTTGGCCACGTATCTTCAAAAATAGGTTATTTGGGTAATCGATATTGACTGAAGTTCAATGTTGAAATCTATCTATAAGCATGAGCATTGCATTTCTATACTTAAAACATTTCCGATGCAATACATTATTTTGTTATAACATAAACATTCAAATTCTTCCCCGCTTTCCTCTTTACGTCGGTAGTTGAACTAAATCAACCTTTTAGAGCTTCATTTTTCAGCTTCTTCCACTTGCATCGCATACTTCTATGAATAATATGCAGATAATATTTTAAAATATTATTACCCCCAGCAGCACCACCCTGAACAGCATTTCTAAACGCACCCCACTCGGTCTCGGGGTGTGGTAGCTCCGGAAAACGACAACGTTCCCGACTCGTGGCGACGTGGACAACACAGCCTGGGAAAATATTCAGAACAAAACGGTAATTCATAACTGTCAACCGTTTATCATTCCACGGGCAAACTGGGAGAGCGCGCATTTATTCCAGAATGTGGTAACGAATGGTGATCACATTTTACCTCTACGAAAGTGATTAGAAAAATGCTTTTGGGTCTTACTCGGTCCATACGATTCAGCGTAACTATTAGGGTGGTACTTTTTAGGAAGGAGTGTTGACAAATTTCTAATACCATTTACATGGTTTCAAACCATAGATGCTTCCAAATCGCGTTTCTGCCAACTTTAATTAGTGCCAGATACTGAAGAGACAGAGTCGAAAGGCAAGCTACTCGACTTACTAATGTTAAGTATTTGCCCAGTAATCTAATTTTCTTCAGAAGGACGCACGCGCACGCATCGCACTCATCACGTGGACAGGGCCGGCGGAAAGCGTGGGTAGTATGGGTAGTACTACCCACTCGAAAATAACCGACAGGGTAATTACCCACTTGAAATTTTGAACCATTTCAAAAAATTTAGATGCGCAACGCATCTATCTCGCACTACACAAATTTGAAAACATCGATGTACCACAATTCCATTTGCATAAACGAACGTGATTTAACGTGAATGTAATGCAAGCGTGTGCATTGCGAAAAGGGAAACAATCCTACTAATGGACTCCTCACCCTATGCTTTCTACCCACTCAGGCGTAAAGTGTTTTCTAATAAAAATGTTGAGCAATTTTTATATTTTTAATGAAAATATCGAAAAACAAAGGCTACTTCCATATTTTTGTCCCAAAATCGCATAGTACTTTTAACAAAAGAACATAACATAGCATATCGTTGGAAAGGTCATTTCTTCTTCTTTCCAAAACACAAAATAGGTTGAAAAAGTGCAAAAAAAGTTTTAGTATCAAAAATACTGAAAAATAGTTTTTACTATAAATCAAAATTTTGAGGGTATATTAAATTGACTAAACGTGTTTTTGTTGCATTTGATCAAACCTACAACCTTTAACAGATCACTTTAAAACACATTTATTTATTGTGTAGCACCGTGTATTTGATCATCTGCGCAAACAGATGGGTGGATAAAAATGTTGCTGAAATCCACTACTATGTTTCGAGAATGCCCTGTCATTTAATTATAATGCACGTCACCAAAGCCTTACGCATGGTTTTGAGTAGCTCAAAATAATTTTCAACTAAGAGGCGAATGATCTTAAGGTTAAAACCTCTATAATCAAAAAAAAAAAGAATTTCAACTGTGTGTCGTCTCAAAATTCAACGTTTCAGTGTTGCATGGAAAAAATTTAAAATTATCCTTTGTAGTCTCAAATGACCATAAAGTTTCGGGACGATTGGGTGCTCCCCTGTTCTTCGAACGCCTTTAAAATATGTGGAAATAATATGGGAAAAAAATACTTTTTTGCATCTCAGCTCACGCGTATTAGGTATATGTTTCGATCAAATTAAAAATCCAATGCAATAAAACTTTAATTCACAAAAAAGAAAATCTCCATCGTTTTTTCGGATACTCTTGGAGTTAATTTTCTTGGTTGATGATCCCGGTTGCGATGTAAATGTCGCTCTACAAATCAAAGGAACAGCTGGCCTGTCACACGAGATATATCTTTGCAAACTTTGCCAGCTCTATGGGGTTGAAAATTTCTGCGATATTTTCTCTTCCAATCAAACTTCAGCAACATGTGTATGTCAGGGTTACCATATTCACAGATTTTTCTGTAATGTCAGATTTTTTTTCACAATTTTTAATCACAGATTCTTTTTTGCAGATGACATTTGGCATTTTGATAAAAATTTCACAGATTTTTGGAAATATTGTGATTTTTCACGTATTTTTTGGAAATTCATCATAGATTTTCACAGATTTTTTTCCTGTTTTAGTCATCACAGATGGTAAAAAGTATTTTTTTGGCCACAACGCAGATTTCAATGTAGCATCCCTGGTTCATGTAGAATAATTCATCCAAACATACCAATATGGTAAATCTAAAGTATATGATGTTATTTTGGTATACTATATGAAATATCTTTGGTACACCCGCAGTGTTGGCAAAAAAAAAAGATTTTTGGCAATTAATTCGATCCATCAAACTTTGAACAGCTATAACTTGTTGCACCATGCATCGTACGGCAAAGTTGTTCAGCATATCCTGGACTACACTTCTATCTAATTGTTGGTATACTGCAGGAAGAATTGTAGTCTGTAAAATTGAAAATGCAAAAAAGTAGGTTTTCCCATACTGATTTCCATACAAATCCAGTCGACCCCAAATTTCGCACAGTTGTTTGGGACCCCAAATGGAACCAAAAAAGTGCTGTGCTCGGTTGATGAGGTTATAATTACGTTTTTCCATATAACAATGCTCCACCCTAATGGTTATGTTCCATATAATTGTGAAAATGTTTATTACATTCTTAGAGTTTCTTGCATCTATATACAATGGCTCGCCATCCACGAACTTGATGAACTACGTGTCGACGCAGAAGCACTTGAAACAAAAAATATGACATTTAATTAACATAATCAGTATTGAATATCAATTTTATATCACCGTATGCTTATTATGGTGGTTTTTGATTGACGTTTTTCGGTGAAAAGTAGAATGAAAAAACTCAATCTGTTAATCAGCATTAGTTCAATGTAGTCTTCCTGATAACATATCTGAAATGCGGGGTTGGGTATGTAAGAGGGTGGTGGTACGGTGGTGGTATAAAAATGATAGGGATGAAAAGGAAGCGGGTGTGAGGGGTGGATGGAGTGGTGATCTGAGGGGTTGAGGTGAAACTCAACAAAACCTATCCCAGTCGAAAAAAAAAATTGGCCGAGATTAGGTCAACGATTTTCGGAGTGATTACATAACATTCGTCAATACTTTTTTCGAGGCTGCATCAAAAATACAAAATCGATTTTTAAATTTTTCTTTGCTCCTCCGTTTGAACATTTTTCAGTTTCTCCTTATATGGAATTAAGATAATATCTAGGGGTGCCAATGTGGATTTTGGTTTATCATTAGTGAGCTATACTGGAAAATTCATGTAATTTTGCACCCATTTTGATAAGTTTTGCATCGTTTTGATAGCATAGTGGAACCAGTTTATTTGGAAAATTCATGCGTGGTCGCACTCTTCAACCCGTAACTCCGGAACCGGAAAGCCGATCGACGCAAAGTTCTATCGCGGCCGATTGGTAGGTTTGGACTTTCATTTGATACTAAGTTTGTGCAAATCGGTTCAGCCATTAGTTCAATGCATTCCACGAAAGAAAATGACACGATTTCTCAGAATTTCGTAATATTAAGTAGAATCGTTCGTT
Organism: Topomyia yanbarensis; assembly: GCF_030247195.1. Lineage (NCBI taxonomy): Eukaryota > Metazoa > Arthropoda > Insecta > Diptera > Culicidae > Topomyia > Topomyia yanbarensis. The sequence continues at coordinate 80,622,855 of NC_080671.1, forward strand.
GTCGAAAAAAATTAGGCACGTATGTTTCTATTTCGTTATTAGGGTGCCTCTTTCCACGTAAGGTTGGTTAAAACATCGTGATTTTAATGTCATTTTTTTTAGAAATTCATAACTTTGGAACCACTGAACCAATTTTGATTATTAATAGCATAAACGCAAAAATTTTAAATTTATTCTCAAGAAAAAATTGAGAAACTTTCAAAAATTTGTGATTTTGCGTAAAAAGTTGCGTATTAATTGGCTTCGCTTGATTTTTACTGCGATGCAAATTAAAAATTCTATACTTCTATATTTTTGGTAGAAATATCATTTTATTCCATACAACGTGCCAAAAAATTAGGCTGGCGGTGTCCGATGTATAGACCCCACATGCATGGAGACAATGAAGACACTAGGTAATTCACCATACATCTCCATCGAGTCACAGCAGCTAAACTAACGAAATCCATGAACTGGGTGCAGAGTTTCGCATCAGCCTAGGGACCGTGCATTAACCACGTAGAAATTTTTTTGGGCATTGCAGATCCTGCCTTCCCCAAGGAAGAAACCTTGCGAGGATGGCTGGGTAGGAATGTAAGACAAGTTGGTTGGTTTCGGTAGATTGGTTCACGTTTCGACAAGTTTCGATATTGGCAACAGTTGTAAGCAAAGATAGGCCAGCGGGAATCAAGAAGGGAAAACACGAAGTCAGAGAAAATCGGGATATCGTAGTTTCGAGAAATTTCAGCGCCGATAATCTCTCCGTCGGAGTTGCTGGCAGCTAAATGGCTCTCGCATATGGTCAAGGCTCCGAAAATGGCGACCACAGGCGAAATTATTTTTTATCAAATTTTGCGTCAAACTGTTTGTTTTCCGTATGTATATAACCTCTAACATTAAAAAATATGAATGGTGATCCCAGAAAAAAATTCATGTCTGTCATTTATAAAAGTTTCTTGATGCTACTTGCATGACCTGAAAGTGACTAATAGACCGTAAGGAGATAAAAAGGTAAACAAAATCCATATTTTCAACTTTTTGCTTGCAACCACATTTTTCTATCGTAGTCTAATTTAAATTTGATGATATTGCTTAATAAATTTTGATGAATATGGATTATTGCTTATTTTCAGTTGTGAAGTAATGGAAACCAAATAACTTGTAACGTGACAGATCAAAAATTCAAAAAAGTTTTGTGAACCACACCAGCAGCATGCATACAATGTTTAACCTCAGTCTACTTTCTACTTCTGCCGCAGTCAGACGTACAATCGAGCCAAGTGAACAACAGGCCCCTCGATCTAGTGTGCATTGTCTCGAGAACAAAGGAAATATCGGATTATTCTTGTCATCATGAGTAAAGTTGACGAAAAAGCGCTACTCCGACCCAACGCTGCGGTCGTTGACTTTAAATTTTGTTTAAAACGACCGAGTTTTAGTGAAGTGGAATACCTTCTGAAGGTAAAAATGCAACTTAGGCTTGCGGAAGTCTTGTACCTTCAGTATCATCATCTTCGCAATGTAGTGTTAATATCATTCAACACGTTAGCACAAGCCGAGCGTTTCGTTTTGAAGAACAACTTAAAACACGTGGTTGAAAGTGACAACGTTGGAATTAAGATTCCCGTATACATTGAGAATGATTATATTGATGTAAGGTTATATGACCTATCACCTCGTACCCCTCCTGAGCCAATTGCAAAATGCATGTCGCAATACGGAGAAGTAGAATCCGTTACACCTGATACTTGGAGAAACTTCTTCCCGGGTACTCCTAACGGCGTTTTTGTAGTGAGGATGCGGGTTGAAAGGCCTATACCCTCCTACTTGGCAATAAAACTCAATACTCACGGAACTACAATTATGCAAACTACGCTATGCACCCATGAGGGGCAAACGCCTACGTGCAAGTATTGTAATCAGACAGCTCATCATGGACAACCTTGCGCGGAAGATGCAGAGGAAAATGCATCTCAACCGATTGCCAACTCATCTACGGCAAACCAACCTAACACAGAGTTTTCAATACCAATGCCTGAACCACAAACGGTGGCCAATTTTGTGGCAGCTGTTCAGACCATAATGACAGCCGCAAAAGAATCATCAAGCACCCCAAAAGCAACTGTAAGCAACATCGGCAACGAATGCAGTAACAATGACGACGGATTTACACTGGTCAACAATAAGTGCAAGAAGCAAGGGAGAACATCTGATCCCGGACACCAAGCCAGCTTCGACCGGGACGTGAAAATCAAGAGAGAATTAAATGACCCCCCTGACGCTGTTTGCCAGCAGACCTCGCGAAAAAAGGTCTCCGCTCGCAATAAAAAGTTGCGCGCACGAGATCCAATTAATTAATTCTTGTTTGTATTTTTATTTTTACATGTATTGTAAACGTATAAAAGATCCACGGCTCCGTTAAGCTACCGCTATGAGCCGTGTCAAATAAACGAATTAAAAAAAAAAAATGTTTAACCTGCATTTTTTCTTACTACTTTGAGTCTACTTTTTGAAACTGTATTGTGAAAACTTTAAAGTTTTATTAATTTTTAAGAAAACACAGTTTATCTTATGTAACATGACAGATTTTTTCTGCTGTAAAGCAATTCTATCAAGTTTGATTCAATTGCGTCAATATTGGTGACCATCTTTGATTCTGATGAAACCTTTTACGTTTCATGTATATGGGAGACTAAGTATTTTTCAATATTAAACAAACAATTTTCATTCAAGAGTAATACTTAAAAAGGGCGTATGAGATCTTGAATGCTTTGCTTTCAATATATATTTTTCGAAAATCGCCATTTATGCAGAAAAACTATATGATAGCGAGTTCTAGGGAATTAATTGTTCTGTGTGAATATTTTTTGGCGAAATTTTTCAAAAAACCTGTTTTAATCCACCTAGTGGTGCAATTGTGACTTTCTCATTTGTCCAAACTACGATTTCATGGCTGGTTATGTTCAATACAACGGTGGAAATGTATATTACATATTAAGTACGATTTGCACATACACACAATGGACCGACAGCCACGCTTAAAACCAGCGGCGGATCAAGGAAGGGAATCCGGGGGGTCCGGACCCTGCCGAAAATTTTCAACTTGTTAAGAAATTTTAAACTAGTTTCAATTTTAAAGTAGCAACCCCTCACTGGATACTCCTACTTACGCGTAAAACAGTCAAAAAAAATCGCCGGGATTAGGTTGACGATTTTTAGAGTGATTGCATAACCTTTCTATATGAGAAAGGAAACAAAGAAAAAAAAATGTAAAAATACAAATATATTGTTAAAAAACAAAAAAAAAAATTAAAATACAATAACAGAAAAACAATGTTTTTTTTGTTAACGAAAGCCTTTAAACTGATGATACTATAATTGCACTATTAGGAAGTTATTAGTAAGAAAACATTTTTAACTTCAAGTATTCTTCTAAATGTCTTAGTATTTGCCAGTCATAAATATAATTTTCTTATACAATATTAATACTAAATATAATTTCGAAGCAAAATGCTCTTAAGAAATTTTTTTCGAAATATTTTGATTTTTTTCAACAAAAATATCTAGTAGTGAAAATACGCCCTTTTAATAAATTACTCACAAATACCAAACGCAAAAAACATAACACGTTTAAAATTTAATTGCAAATAAAAAACGTTAAAATATAATTGCATCGTAGAGAAAATAACAATAAAAAGATTTAACATATTTCAATAATTCTTTTAATTTTGAATTTTTATTTAATTTTGTTTCTTTGAATAATTTAGTTATAGAATGTATTTCAAAATGGGTTTTCAATTCAAAATGCTCACGAAAAATTATCCTTCAAAATTCAGATGTTTTCAAGTTATTTTGGATTTTCTTTCGACATAATATGTTACTTCGTGAAATTACGACCTTTTCAAAAGTTTTTCACGTTTGTTCATCAAAACCAATATGTTTTTCAAAATAAACATGAAATTTCCCGTTAATACTCAGTTCCTAGATTAGGGATGATTTGTGTACGATTGTCTTGATACCCTTGCTTCAATAAAAATACAGAACTGTAACGTGACAGATTCTGGTTGTAACGTGACAGATCATTGAGAATACTCCATAAAATCGAAAACAAAGTTTCTCTTCAGGAAAACTATATTTCCAACTCTTCCTTGCTTTCTAAGCTTCAACTTAAAACTGTTTTCATGCAAATTTGGGGGCCAACGGAACAGACTTTTTCTATTTAGTCAGGCAACCTCCAAACTAACTGCGAAAATTGTGTAACGTGACAGACGTATCAAAATGACAATAAAGTGAAAACGGTTCATGATAGAAAAAAACTTTCTGTAGAAAAAATGTGCGATTTAGTGACCTTAATAATGTGCAGTTGTGATAGAATATGGTTTTATTGTTTTTGCTGACTTATCTTATGAAATATGCGTAAAAATGTAACGTGTCAGACAGAAGCCTTGACCATATTAGCATCAGTATCGGGAGAAATACCGCCTCTCAGAAACTCTCAGCACCAGCTCGCAAATAAATAAGAACGTGTAGCGCCAAAAAGGATAAGAAAGCCTGCGAAGTTGGTTGTAAAGAGATGTAGATCATTATAGTGTCTCAACAGGTGACGATATTTGCAGCAGACCTGAGCTGGTCTGATATACCGCGAAAGTTGAACAAGCAAGAAAAATCAACAAAAACCGATTTGGACCACCAATCAGTGAAATGAGAAATTTCTTACACATATCACTGTTTTATTATTCATTAGTTTGCCGATCACACGCATAGTTGGCAAGCAACTAGATGTGAGATAAGCACAGTTTCGAGTCCTGCACGAATAACGCTTCGAATAAACTGAATGAATTAAAGAAAAGTAATAAAATAAATAAAAATTTTAAATAATTATGAAGCAAAAAAATAAAAAAAAGTTATTGATAAAATGGATATATTGATTAATATAAATCAAATTAATATATAAATGAACCAAATTAGCTCAAATAAAAATAGACAATATTAAAATGTTATGAAATTAAGAGAGCAAATGAAATTGTTTCGAGGTAACAAACCGTCATACAATAAAAATAAAAGATTATCAATAAATAAATAAATAAATAAAAATAAAAGATAAAAGAGCCGACTAAACCGAATTGATAAAAACTGAATAAAATATATGCACTGGGAAAAACTAACAATTTATTAAAATGATTAAAATAAATTAAAAAAAATGATTTGATTAAAACCAAAAAAAAAATTAAATTAATAAGATAAATAATATGATTAATATGGATAAAATTAACCCTTTCACACCTAATATTTCTTTACACATTAGGGCATCGCAAAAAAAAATTTTTTTTGAATTCTCAAAGGCCTCAATTGTGACAAATGTCAAAGTAAGCTCAGATGCCAAATTTCACATCATTTGGACAATTCTAGACCCCCGCCCACATCGCTTGAAATTTTTTGAAATTGGTACTATGGGAAAATATAGAGGAAAAATATATTAAATGCTATAACTTTTGAAGTAACAATTAGAAAGTTGACTTTTCTGCTCTGTGATGCAAATCATGCATATTTTGTAATTGTTCTAATGTGAAAAAATCTCAGAAATCGAATAGAACTTTTGCGACCTTTGTCCGAATACGAAAAGTTGGGGTTATAGGGCCTTTTGTCATTCATATTAAATTTCATCATTTTCTCGTGCATATATCACTATTATCCTTCCCTTAATTTTAATAAACCATACCTTGTTGAACGTGGAAAATGTTTAGGATTATAACGAAAATAGATTCGTTTTCGGTAAAATTCAGAAACATCAAATTATCTGACATATAGTGTCGATTTCACATTTTAATCATAAAATCGCACATATTAACTCCATTTAACAACAAAATTCTTATTTAATTTACCACTTTTAGTGTAAAATACGTTTAGGGATCACATGAGAATAGTTTTATTCCTGGAAAAATAGGGGAAGTTGAGGTTATAGGCCAATAAATGGTAAAATGAGATTTGTAGAGTTAATATCAAAAAGTTTGATGTTCCTGAATTTTACCGGTAACTTGTTGAACATGGAAAAGGGTTCGGTTCGATTTCTGAGATTTTTTCACATTAGAAAAACTGCAAAATATGTATGATTTGCATCACGTAGCAGAAAAATTATTAAAAATAGGAGATTTTGGGGCTAAAATGAGCCAGTACCTCACTTTCCCGTATTTTTATAGAAATAGAAATACCTCCGTTCAAATACTAAGATTATTTTCTTTAAAATGAGGTATAAATTGTAATTTTCTTAGAGCCACTTCAAAAGTTATAGCATTTAATATATTTTTCCTCCATATTTTCCCATAGCACCAATTTCAAAAATTTCAAGCGAAGTGGGCGGGAGTCTGGAATTGTCTAAATGAGGTGAAATTTGGCGTCTGAACTTACTTTGATATTTGTTACAATATGAGAGGTGGCGCCTTTGCGAATTCAAAAACAAAAATTCGCAATGCCCTATTACACATATAGGGTTTCAAAAACGAAAAAAAATTTAAAGTGTATTTAATAACCTGTTTTGATCAAGATAGATGCTTCTCTAGCAGTGTAAGAAGCTGCTGAATTTCTGCACACCAATCCTTAATACACATCTCCTGCAAAGTTTTCAAAAGTTCGATTGGGCAAAAAAAGTAGCCGAAAGCAGTCAAAATTAATAATATTTATCAGTTTTCAAAGTCAACGAAGATATATCAAAATAAATCACCGATAACTGAAAATGTCTCTGGCAGCACCGCTGCAGTCGAATCCAATCAGAACAATTGCAATAACTTCAGTTCTACGGATGTTTCTTGTGCCTATTAGCGCTCAAATAAACGGTGATAGTCACAATTATTAGTTTTACTTTTTTGTGTGGAAATATTGTCTAACCCCAAAGTTATAGATGTTTGAAAACGTTATTGTTAATAAATAACAGAGCAAACACAGGCTTAATAAAATCAATATAATGAATAAAAGAAACAAAATGAAGAAAGTGATAAAATGAATAAAAATGTTTTCTGTCTTGTTTTGTTTTTAAGTAGTAAAACTGAAAAAATCAGCGACATTAAAAAGTAATAGAATTAATAGAATAAATTAAATTGTGTCTAATTAATGTTCTAGATGAAATGAATAAAATGAACAACTGAACAAAATTAGTCAGATTATAAAAATGAATAAAATGTATGAACCGGAAAAATATTATTAAATAGCATAACACGAAAAAAGTGAATAAAATAAGTTAAATGAATGATTCGAATAAGATGCATGAGATAATAAACTGATCGGAATGCATACAAAGAATGAAATGAATACAATAAATAAAATTTGATCATATAAACAAAATTAATAAAAAGAATGGCAAAAAAATCATTAAAATGAAATGATCATATATTTAAAATTAGTCATATATTTAAAATGAAAAAATAAACAAAGCGAATATAATCCATGAAATGAATGAATTGGAAAAAAATAGTATATAGAATGAAATTTAAAGAAAGTTATTTAAATGAAGTAAATGAATAAAACGAATTTCACGAATTCCAAAACCATTGTTTCAGAATATTCTGAAATGTTTGAGGAAATCCCATTGCAAAGAGCATGTTTTCGTCCTTTCTTTTCTTGACGGCGTTTTTAAGGTATTCTGGTGGTTCTACTTTATTTATGGGCCTTAATTAGTCATCAGGAAATCTAGAAATCAGGAATTTGTTTTGGAATTACAAGATATCTTTTAGGTCTCAGATATCTGAAAAATGATCTATGTACAGGATAGAATTTTCAGGTCCAGTATTTTAACGCGTAATTGCAAACTGAGATAAGGCCACCTGTAAATAGTATTCATTTGCATTGAAGTATCTAGAAAAGTGTGTCAAGTGTCTAGGCTATGTTAGCAATTATATTATTGTCGATGGCACAAAAGCCGTACAGTCAGTCGATTACAATGCAGTCTCTTTCCACAAATCCTTATTCTTTGCGAAATGTTTCGTTCGGATTTCTTGTTCTGGAGATATGGGTTAATGAGTCGTGTACAAAACAATACCATGACAAAGAAATGGTACAAACTACCAGAATAAGTATTTAACAGTTATGTGTCCAACAAAAAAAACACCTTTCACAGGCCAACGGTACCCACAAATTGAAATGGTCATAACTATGGCTTCCTTTAACCGATTTGTACACTTTTAGATATTTTGGATTCAAGAACTTGTCCACTTTTTGATTCTGTACAATAGAACCGGAATAATGGATCTGGTTTTTGGTAATCCGGATTTTCCGGAGTAATGTTCCAGTACTAGGATATGATTTGTAAATGTTAATAATGTACTAGCAATATGAGTATCAAAACTCTTCAAATTGTCTCGGAAGTCTGTTTTTTATTGTTACGGGACCCTATGGCAATTTGAAAAATGGAATTGGAATGGAATGGCCAACCACGGCCCCACGGGAACCTGCTCCGGAATGTCCGTTCCGGGGTCAAATCACCAAATGGTTCCAAAACCACGAGATACAGCCTACTGATGTAATTTCAAGAATTTTGATACGCATATTACTAGTATTTCATTGAAGTTCGCAAATAGTACCCCAGCACTGAAACCTGCTTCCGGAAACCCGGATTCCCGGGAACCGAATGAAGTGACCCGATTCATTTTTACCAAGTCCAAAAGTGGATGAGTTCCTGAATCCAAAACGGCCAAAAGTATCGAAATCAGTTGGATATTACCTTAGTTACGGGCATTTTAGTTTTGTGGGTACCCGGGCACCCACGTCGGCCTGTTACGTAGTAAAAAAAATTCAGGAGCCCCTCCTCACTCCCACCCTTACTATATCAACATTATTATTAACCCAAAAGCTTGACTTAGTGAAGTTCTAAGATGTCACAAAGTTTCAATTTCCAGCTATGGATAAAACATAGGAATTTAATTAATTGAAATTTAAAAAGGTACCCGGGTACCGCGTCGGACACACAACGGTTAAATTAATCGAGAAGCCAGTTAGCATTGAAAGTGTCCCTGGACTGCTTTGAGACACGAACATTCTGGGACATATCGTATTTTTTCGAAAATGAATATGCTTTTAGTCACATTGATCATGAAAAATATATATTGGGGTTTTCAGTACAACTCAGTGTCAGTTGTAGTTACACAGGAATATGTATGACATAAATTCAGTGAGATCAACTACCTGTAAAATGCATAAACTCTGATTGTAATCCTTGCTAATTTACGTATAGAATTCGGAACACTCAAACGAAACGTCCATTGAATTCTTGCATTGAAGCTTCAATTGAAGCGTTCTCAGTATAAGGTAAATTTGGGCAATTGAAACCATCGCTATTGGTTAAGAGCATCATTTTACTTGCATCCCCCATCGAAAGTTCAGCGGACCTTGGGCGCCATTTTTCCCGGATCTTAGTTGTGCATATTTTTGGAATTTGATCAGTTATTTTCCGTTAAAGTTCATTCCAACACAATGAATGTATTTTTATTTTTCAATAATATCAACCCAAAACAGTTGTTCTTAATTTTCAAATCAAATATTTGAAAATTAGTTTCATTCAAAATTCAGTAGAGAAGCGAAAAATTTAAAAAAATTCGTGTGGGATATCTCTTTTCAAAATTTTCGTCTTCAAATAACCATATTACCCAGTTTCAAATACCCAACGATGTTCTTAATTATAGTATATACAAATTCTCAATATAGAATTGAATTAAATTGGAGTTGATGTAGTTTTTGTTATTTGGTCACATGACTCTTCTTGGAGCAATGTTTCGAAAGAAATAGCTCTTCATCTTCAGAGCAAAGCAGGGTTTCATCATAAATTTACAATTTACACAATATTTTACAATTTTTTACAGGACAACAAATATTTTCTTTTTCAATGCAATATTTAGTTTGTTTCCGTAAGTGGCTCTGCTCTAAACTAAAATAGAAACAATTTATAGAGAAACAAAAGACAAAAATAGGTTTGTATTCTTTAACCTGAACAAATACAGCGCAAGATTACATAAGCTTGGATACAAACAACTATTTCATATTAGTTGAAGATCTTATGACACATCGTAGAAATGGATTTGGAAATAGCAGGATAGATCTGAATCATCACAGTTGCCACGAACACGATTGGGGAAAGATCGGTCGTGAGGCGGAGAAATTTGCACTTTGAAGTGAATTTACACATTGTTTTGTCTTTGAAATTAACTTGCGTATTAATTTTCGAGAAATAGTTTATTAATTATTAAGTAAATTCACAAAATATTTTCGGAATCAAATTCCACGAATCACGCAGATGTGTTTTCATACCCTTGAGAATTTTCTGCGTACGAGTCTGGTTATGTGTATGCCGTATTTTTGTGAGGTGTCTCTTGAAAATTCTCTTCCACTCGCCCAATTTTCAATGTTTTGCAATGAAAATTTTGTGGAATTTTGTTCAAATATTGGGTTGTTGTTTTAACAACATTCAATTAGCTAGAGATTACTGGGTAGGGAAAGTTATGAAAATTAGAGCCATAGTACTCAAGTGAGAGTAAGGATGTGAAGTAAACAGATCGGAAAACTATAAGTGACAGGGTCATTAGAACAGCCTTAATATCATACGGGCTTAATCTTTGTCTTCTGCTAATGAGGGCCGAGCTTAGGCAGCATAACTACGAATCACCCGAGTTCACTAGCATGTGTCCTGGTATAGATAGACGTGTCCATCTTTACCTTTACTTCACATCCTTGATCTCACTTTAGTACTATGGCTCTAATTTTCATAACTTTCCCTACCCAGTAATCTCTAGCTAATTGAATGTCGCTAAAATGTAAAAAAGAAAATGCGACTAACACATTGGCGTAGCCAAGGGGGGGTTTTGGGGGTTAAAACCCCCTCCAAATCAAAATATTTGAATTGAAGAAAAAAAGTTTGATGCTGACTAGTTTATTAAATATTCAAATAATAATTTTGGAAGTTTATTATCTGTTCATTACATTGAGAACCTAATGTTTTAAACGTTATGGGGACTAAATTGTGAGAATGGGATCTTGTAACTAATATTTTAGTGAGGATCCTATAGTTGATAAATCATGTAAATATCAAGCAAAATAGCTCAATGAAAACGCCTACATAGAAACTGATGCAAAATGGCGTTTTACGCTTGTCTCTAACAGGTCAGAATCGGTTTTTATATGCATTTATAGTGCCACCAGCTGAGATCGGTGATAAAAAAATTAAACGATTTTCGCTATTTATGATGTACATTTTGGTATCGAATTGAATGGCGCCAAGGTTCCAGAATTTGGAAACCATCAGCTTTAGTATTTAGCAGCATAATTTTGTTTAGGACTGGTGGTATCCAACGGGGAAAACCGATCGGAAATGGTGAGTGAAGCTAAGCAATCATGTGAAAAAAATTCCCCCCAGAGGCGAGACTCGAACTCGCAACCTTAGAGACTCCGGCCCAATGCACTAACCCTTATGCTATCCCTGGGTATGGCGACATCCCAGAAAGAACATATGATTATCCCACTGGCGACGGTGATCGTACCCTGCCTGCAAAGCGAGAATTACACACAACGGCAGCTGATCACCCCAACACATTTCATCTATTTAATTTCACCGCTAGATACCAAGGCCCGGGTTTTTATTATCGTGTGATGTCTAATTTTAGTTCATTACCCATCGTACTTCGGTGGATGACAGAGCTAATGAAGACTGTCGATTTCTGGTCCCTTGCCCAGTGAACAGAGGTAATCATATGTTCTTTCTGGGATGTCGCCATACCCAGGGATAGCATAAGGGTTAGTGCATTGGGCCGGAGTCTCAAAGGTTGCGAGTTCGAGTCTCGCCTCTGGGGGGAATTTTTTTCACATGATTGCTTAGCTTCATTGCTTAGCTTAGGCAAAAAAATTTTGAATTATTAGTATAATTTTGTTGATTAATTTTTCCAGTTGGATGCATTACTAATTCCAATCAAATTTAGTATCTTCAGCAAAGTTTTTAAGAATACTATTGCAAATAGCTTGGTTGAAGATATGAATGCAACCCGTATTTATGCATTATAGGCCATATTGTACTACGAATTCCCTTACTAACGGTTATAGGCGGCAACAAAGAATTTGGGAGAACACCTTGTAGATGACGTTTACTATCCTAGTATGCAAAAGTGACTTCAACGCCACTTTGGTCAAATTTAACAAAATTTTTCGTATTTTTATGTTCACTACGAAAATTCGCATCTTTCAGTGTAAACGACTTCAAATGAAAATAAAAAATTACCTGTTGAAATGCGAAAAGCAAAGTGGCGAAAGCATGCTTTTACCCGCACCATGCAAGATTTGAAAATTGATTTCCTGAAAAATATGCTGGATGGCGTTTACGTCACCTTTGCATTCATGGGCAGTTCAGTAATGTGAATAATCGGTAATTAGATGCAAAAATCCCGCTGAACACCATTTTTATAGATGGGACATACTACTCCCTACTTCCTATACTTCGGTGAAATCTCCTCCTTCCAGATCTTCAAAAGCACCCAGTGGAGTGCTCTAGCCAATTCCTCTACTCTGTGTTTGAATAGCTCACATGACAGTTGATCATTGCCAGCGGTTCATGAATCTTAGGTAGATCCGGAATCTGCCGTCGACTGCGCGCGTCTCCAAGCTGATTCTTGCAATAATCTTGTTGTCCACTGTTTCGCTATTTACGTGTTCGTCATAATATACTTATCAATCGTGAGAATTTCTGCACATTATTTATAAAGTGTACAGACTATCCTGTGCGATAACCGGTTTATACAATGCCCCCGGCGGATGTTTATGTCACCGAGAATCAAGCTTAACATTCCGCCATAGGCAGCTATCATAGATATGCTCCAGCTGCGCATAAAATGCATCTTTCTCGGCTTCGTGAGGTCACACTACACACATCCTTTCGCTGATCATCTGCCACTTGATCACGCGTTGGCGCATTTTGCCCAGCTTTTGTGCCGTCGCTCGATCCCCGCATTTCCACACTTTCTGCCCCGTCTATCAAAGCTCCTTAAATGCTACGGTTTCGAAGTTGCGAGTTTTCAGCTCATGCTTTTGTTAGTAAAGTGGTGTTTTTGGCCACTCGTTGAACTTGACCTAACCTGTCTCGTAGTCCGCCACCCAACATAACTGACACCTGCGACAGGTATTTAGTTCTGCCTACGGTATGGTTATAGCGTCCATGCCCGCTCACACCATCCCATTTCGCTATTACTGCAGATCACGGTAGTACCCAGTCGATCGCGGCCTACAGATTAAATGTCATAAATAGACCCGCCAACATTTTTGAAAAATCTAAGATTTTCGTCAAAACCCCCTCCAAACCAAATTTCTGGCTACGCCACTGGACTAACATAGTCGAAATAAAAAAGGAAAAAAAATTGTGTTGTTGTATAGAGATTGGCCGAATAGACCAACATCTTCTGTAACGCCAAAAAACATATGTAAGATATTCTTTTCACTGAAAATACTTTTCTATGAGATTTAGGTTTAGACTTTATGCACGTAAATAAATAAATCGTCTACAACATGTTTGACGAACTTTTGCAGGTGGTGCAGTGATCGATGCATGCAGTTGGAGCGAACTGTCAAGCACGTATAGCAAACAGTTGCACAGATGGCAGTAGTGCAACAATGACCTCCAACATTTATCATTTTGAATGGCTTTTAAATAAATTTTATTCTAGCCTAAACGTCCATTATCTGCGGTAATACTTTTATCTTCTGATCAAAAAGCAACAAGTCTATATGTGTGCTTGGGGTTATTATCATGCATAAATGTCCACCTCATAGGCAAATTCTCTGCAGAGAATTCTATAATATTTGTTTATACTGTTGCTGATTCATTCTGGCATTAATTTTCGTTATTGATCCCATACCATACTATGAGGACACAGCCAACACCATGAATCTGACCGCTTAGATAACTCTTCGAACAGTTTTGTCTTCTCTCAAATCCTCACTAGTACCCTGCGGCCATAACGTATATCTTCAAAGACAATTTAATTTAATACGCTTTAAGTCCCTTTTGAAATTCTCATTTCCGGTGAACGTCCGAGTACCAATTCATGGTACCACAATTCATCTATTTTTTACATTGGCAAATGAGTTTGTGCATGCCGCCAAATTTGTTTTTCAGGATTAAAGTGTGTTGCTTACCTTAATATCCTATCCTTATTTTTGAGAAAAAAAAGATTTGAAGATGAGCCAGAAATCATGGTAGAAAAGTTATATGTCCCCATAGTCGTTAGGAAACGATTGCATGGCCATTCTTTCTTGAAAGTGGCAAATGCGGTAAACACAATACGATTGATACATTTTCTAGTTGCATACTTATCAAGCAAACCCAGCTGCGCTGCTCTAGTCGGATAACACATGTAATGGATTGCATCCAAGCGGAAGAGTAAATCATCGTTTTTCCGAGTCTTTTCTGTCATTGTGGCTCCCGTTCGTTTTGTTGGTTGGTTAGTGTCTTGCCACAACACCGAAGCGAATGTTTCGCTGTTGCATCATCAGCAGCAACGCCAGTACAATCACCGTCTCTCTAGATATCGGAATAGGTGTGCGCCCAACTCGTTCCAACGCAAGGGAAGCGAATTGTGTAACGTTTCGCTGACTATAGCTTACGCGTCCTTACGCGCGGTGTCGTTGAGCTGTTTGTGGAAAGCTTTCGGAAAATGTGGGCGATAGCCAAAGTTTGCTACCGGAATGTAATCCTCGTTTTTTGGTCCAGGTTGTCATCGTGTGGGCGTAAGATGCAAACAAGTTCAAAACAAACGTGATTTATTGGATTTGGGATCTTTCGGTTCTATACGAATAGTAGGATGGTAAGTGGGATAGTAAAATAAACCTCTTCGTCACTTGTGAAAATTGATTCTTAACAGTTGAGGCGAAGTCGCCTAGAATAATTGCAATGGAGAGGGGAAGATTCTACGATTCTTTAGATTTTCAATAACAACTCCAGAGAGAAGCACGTTAAGATTGGTTAGTTTCACTTTATTTCAACCCGCAAACCCTACTTAACCATTGACAATATAGCTTTAGTATGTTTCCACTGGGTCCTTTGCAGCTTTGCACGAGTGTCAGTTATATTGCACAAATCGCCAGTTTATTATTACCCCATGAAGTGGTCTGCTCCTTTTTACATTTCTTATAAAAGAAATGTATAGAATTCGCTCAAACTTTCAAGATTTTTTCCGAGGCCCGGAGGGCCGAGTCTTATATACCAATCGACTCAGCTCGACGATTTGGGACAATGTCTGTGTGTGTGTGTGTCTGTGTGTGTGTGTGTATGTAACGGACAAATTCTCATTCGTGTTTCTCAGCAATGGCTGAACCGATCTTATCCAAACCAATTTTAAATGAAAGAGCTAAAAAACAGTATGAACGCTATTAATTTGTTTTTGATTCTGATGTTTAGTTTCCAAGATATGAATGTTTGAATGCGTAAAAATGGCTTTTTTTGCAGTTTTTTTGAATTATCTGCCGAAACTGACATGACAGAATAACAATTTATATGTTTTTAGACAGCTTCAACGAATACCTTTCGAACAAGCTATATATTGTTGAAATCGGACTATTATCAAAAGAGATATTAAACATTAAATACGGACGAAAGATTTTTATCATTTCCCATTGCCAGAAATATGACCAAAAACATGTAATCTATTATTAACGCCAAAACGGTTTATTTTAAGTCAATAGTATCTTCGGAGAATTTAATGGAGGTAATATGCCCTTTCTTTTGGTATTGTGCTGTTGCTGATTAATCCCCCTATGAGTGAGATATTTTCACAAATTTTCTTGGAAGTGATTATATCTAAATGATGCCTTCAGCAAATTTGTAGCTCTTACTTTTGCGAATAACTTTACTGAAGACTTCAAATATCTATTTTGAATACTTTAAAAGTTATGGCTTGTTGTTTGTTGCTTACTCTTTGTTGGCTATTTATTGTTCAATATAGTAATAATCCATTGAAATAAGTTAAACATTATTTCGATAAAACGAATTTTGTATTTCATTTTTCTATCTACAACCGCTAGAAATAATCACCGAACACTTCCAAGTTGTCTGGAAGGAACTTGACAACTTATCAGTGTAAAAATGTTCATTTATGCGAACCTTCTGACTGCAAACTTATAACCATTGGATCGATCTGAAACATATCGAAAAAAGAAAACCGAAATAAATAACCCCAAGCAACGGCATAGCCAAGAGAAGGTTTTGGAGTTTAACACCATACAAACCCCCCCCCCCCACCACACCCAAAAAAAAAAATGGATTGAAGTTGAAAATTTATTGATGCAGACTGATTTAATTCAATAATACAATAACAATTATCTGATCCGTAGATTAATAACCTGTTGTTGTAAACATCATGAGGACTTTTGATAAATTGTCGGAATGGGGTCCTGATATGTAACTGATCTATTGGTCTTGATTTCACAGTTGTCTAATAGCATCAATATCAAATTCCTGCCTGAAAACATTCCAATAGAAAATTCCAGAGTTCTGTAATCAATAATAATCCTCAGATTTCTTTTCAAATTGAGCTCGCTTTTGTAGAGATGTACTATAATAAGGGTCTTTATTTAATAGAAAGCGAAGTTAAAATTTATTTAGTGTCTATGAAACATAGAACTGCTCACCAAAACATTGCATAACTTTCAATATTTGCTAAAAATGTTCTTGCCTTTCTCATTCACTCTAAAATTCGTCAATCTAATCCCGACCCGGAGGGCCGAGTGTCATATGCCAATCGACTCAGTTCGTCGAGATCGGAAAATGTCTGTGTGTATGTATATGTCTGTATGCGTGTATGTGTATATGTGGAAAAAAAAACTTGACCTCTGTTTCTCAGAGATGGCTAGACCGATTTACACAAAGTTAGTCTCAAATGAAAGGTACAACCTTCCCATCGGCTGCTATTGAATTTTCTATTGATTGGACTTCCGGTTCCGGAGTTACGAGTTGAAGAGTGCAATCACAAAGCAAATTCCCATATAAACTGAAATGAAAATTTTTCAAAATCAAATTTGTATTTTGGATGCCAAATGACTTTAAAATGCATGAAACACTAAAATGCATGACAAAAATTGACTTTTTTGGACTTTGGTACATTTTTGCCTTTCTCATATAGAAAGGTTATGCAATCACTCTAAAAATCGTCAATCATACCGGCCCGGAGAGAATATGCAGTGAGGGGTTGCTACTTTAAAATTAAAACTAGTTTAAAATTTGTTAACAAGTTGAAAATTTTCGGCAGGACCCGGATCTCCCGGATCTTTCTGCATAATCCGCCGCTGGTTTCAAGCGATGTTTCAGTATCACATAGTATCTCAAGATCGTGGCTGTCGATCCGTTGTATGTATGTGCAAATCGTACTGAACATGTAATATTCATTTGCACCATTGTATTGAACATAACCAGCCATGGAATCGTAGTCTGGACAAATTAGACAAGCACAATTGCACCACTAGGTGGATTAAAACAGGTTTTTGTTTTGGGAATACGTCGAGTTGAGACGAAAACGTAATATGATTAATAACGAGGATAACACTTTCCGAATGTAGAGAGAAATTTATGAAAAATGACGATTTCCATTCGACTCTAGCAGGTCCTGATCGATTTTGATGGGCATTTGATTTTTGGTGTATGACCAATTATATGTATAGGTCAAATGTTCAAAAACAGTAATTTAATGTCAAGATAGCATCATTTTGAAACCGCCAATTTCGGAAGTTTAGTATCTTCAATGGGTTTTACAAACGTTAAACAGCGCATCATTTGATAAAATAATTTTGACGATATATCGTCCAAGAAGTATTTATGGTGAATTTTCTCGGGTTAATATTCATGACAAGTCTCAACAAATTCGCTAAAGACACGAACTCTGTTACTATTTTCTGAAAAATTAATTCTGCATAATTTTATAACTTCAAAAATTACGGTTTCGGAATTATGCCGTTTGGACAATAAGATCGATTTTCACCAAACCCCCACCAAACCGAATTTCTGGCTACACCGCTGACTTCCAGTAAGTAAAAACAAAGTCGTTCTACACTCGTTCACAAGAAACGTCTTCGAATGCTGAATATCTATTATAATACATTAAAACCCCGATTTTATCAGCCAAATATGAACATATGTTTGATGGGCTCTAGCAGACGAACAAGACAAAATTCGAGTAAATCCTTTCTTGAGCACGTTTTCCTTATCATGGAGATGGAAATATGTAAAGTAAAAAGTTCATCATAATCAGAAATAGTTATCAGACTACATCAAGGGACGGGAAGAATATTTTAACAGCTTCAGTTTATTATAAAGAAAAAAATTGCCCGATTTAGTCAATGTACCCATTTTGTCAGCCTAAAATACACCATGAGACTGATAAAAATGGGTCTTTATTGCATGTATTATTCACTGTGTTTCACATTAATAGGTATATTTCACTTTTGGGGTTTTTTTTTATTGCATCGAACTACAACAATTTTTAGGTAGTTTTCAAGGGGTTCTTCCAAAATTTGGCGAACCTATTCCAATTCGTATACCAATTAATCGGTATACTTAAGGGTTTATATGTTGCAGATAGAGAAAATACTGAAATTTTTTTTCCTACACAATATTACGAAAGCAATTTTTCTTAATAAGTTTGTGAAAATTATAAACTATTTGAAATTTTTTAATAGTTTTATTTTTTATTTAACCGTGATTTTTTAATAAATAGTGACCATCGCTTCACAACGTAGTCTATTTCTCATGGCTTACGGTGAGCACGATCTCTTGAATTGCTGAACTGAAAATTATGGAATAGAAATTAATTTTTAGTATTCTTTACAGATTTAACTCGCCGCGCAGATAGCTCTGAATTAGACCCGCTGGTGCCCTAAGACGATTTCGCTAGATTTTCAGAGCACTGTGCACCCAGTGCATTAACGCAAGTGACGGAAGGTTATCGAAAAGTTTCGCGAAAATGAAAATTTCAGTAATGATGATGATTTTCCCAAACGGTTCGTTTTCGAGAGGTTTTTATTTGTTCTTTGGCATTAGGATTAGCGATAATAATTCAAATCAAGGATACTACCTTTAGAAAAAGTCGATGTCGAAGTAAAATTTGGAACTATGCACGCATGCACTTCAGAGATAGCGTGATATCAGGAGCTGCGATTTCATTAAATTTTCTTAGTTCTCAGTCGCGTTGGAAATTTGAGTAAAGTATAAACTTCAAATCGATTCAAAAAAAAAATCGATTTTTTTGGCTCAGTACAATATATAAATTCAGTTTTCCCACCACAATTTAGATATTTAGATATTTTATGGGCCATTTTTTCGCTTTCCCATTGATTTGGTTTGAGATTTCTAGCACTGATGTTGTCCTATGCTGATTTGAGCGATTCTCTGAGTCCTGCCACTATCCCATGTAATATGTGTTATCAAAAACATCGCGAAGCATCACGTTCTAAATGTTCTCAAACGATATAATATCCGAAGAGAGTGATAAGAGTTATAAGAAATGTCTCATCACACTGTTAGGTGGATTAACAGCGTTTTTTCAGAAACAGATGAAGTTAATTAGCATGATTTCAACCATTCAAAAAAAAACCGACAGGAGACGTCCAAAGTTTGAAATGCATCCAGTAACAGGAGGATACTTCCCTAATTAGCCGATTTTTAACTACCGCACAAAGCCACGAACCCGACTAAGCAACTGGAAAAAAAATGTTTTATCGAGTGAACCTTGCCTCCACTTCGAACCAAACTGTCAGTAATTAGCGTGCGGAATTTTTCTTTCCAGATTTGCGAGCTGAATGAAAACAAAAGTCAATTGAAATTAGTTAAATAGCTTGATGTTTGAAATGGTTGCTAATGCTGTTTTTATTTTATTGACATGACAGCCTTCTCGAACTTAAGCAAACTTGTTCGTTCACTTCTTCGAGTGGAAATTTTCTCATTAGGAAAGCAATCAGCAATAGTTGCTGTGGTTGATACACTTCTATCGTGGGAAGCCAGCGATGCAAAATCATCGAAGATAGTGCTGACTGTATGTCACAACAATCCAAGTGAAGTGGTTATTGGCGGAATTCAACTCATTAATTTGGAATCCGCATTTGAATTGTTCGCTCCGGGTATCTGAAGCGTCTAACTTCGTCTGCTTGTCGTACTGGTGGCAATGATTAATTTCCGAAAACTGTACATGTACATCGCTATCTGCGTCATGTGCAACACCATGCAATGCACGTTCGATTGTTTCCTTTATCTGTTGGCGCAATCTGCAGCTTTTGGATTGATTTCCGGCAAGTGAACGTTGCACTTCGACCTCGGTATAGAGTATAGCACCTCGTGCCCTCGAGACGGTAGTACGAGACAAACTATTTGTGTGCTAAATTGAATTGTCTGGTTGGCAGAATTTCTACCGATTACCTAGGGTGAGTGTTCCAGTAGTTTTTTTTAGCTTTTTTCTACGAATCATTGTAATATATGCACAAGAAATGTTCTACAAAACTGTCTTTGATTTTAAAGATATATGGTAACGCTTAGTCGTACTACCATTGGTATATCTACCCTACCATATTGATGGGCTCATACGAAGCTTTTATAACAATCATTATGACAAGTATCTAAAACCATTCTTGTTGAATTATTTGATTCATACTGATGATTTCTTATGAATCAATTAATATCCTTATTAATTACACTGTTCAACACACGATCGGGGAGCAAAACGAAAAAAAATGGCGAAAGTTTGGGGTCCCAGGAAACTTCTGATAAAGAAATTTTTGAAAAAAAATTGAAACTGGGCTTCACAGATTAAAACCAAAGTTTGTATGAAGATAAAATGCTTATTACATCGAAAAAGTAACCTATGCAACTTTTTAGCTCAATCGGACATCATTAACCCATTCATGCCCATGTTGTTTGTGGACAACAACGTTTTTAAACAGCAATAACCTTTGATTGAGACGAGATTTACTCACAAAAACAAGTAAGGCTCACTAATGTGTTTATTGCCTTTAATTTGAGTATTAACAGTTACAAGGATCAGCTCTAAACCTGAAGTTATTGCAATTAGTCTGATTGGATTCCGATGGAGCAGTGCTGCCAGGGACAGTTTACGTTGACGACGGAAAATGATTTTTTCATGTATCTTCGTTATGGTGCAATATTATTGAAAACTGATAGAACTTATCAATTTAGACTGTCGTTGGCTACGTTTTCCACGTAATTGGACTATTGTAATTATTATAGGAGAATTGTATTGAGCATTGGAAGGTAAAAATTGACCAGCTTCTATAACTGCCATGGAAGCACCTATCTTTATGAAAATAGACTTTTCGTGTTTCTTGACCCCACCGTTTTCAAGGAAAAATAGTTTTGAAACCCTAAATACACTAGAAAAAAGTTGGGCATGAAAGGGTTAAGAGGGTGCGGCGTTTGAATATTGATTTTCTAATATTCGAAAAAATCCAAGGGAGTACATGAAATGTTGAAAATAATTTTTTTGTCGAAATATGTCGAAAAATAGCATGAAACATCACCGTCTAGTGTCAAAGCAATCGAAAATGGCAGGGATATAGGGTTCCACCTAAATCGTTGTGAAACTTTTGAAAAAAAATTTAAACGGGACTTCAAAATTAAAAACCAAAGTTTTGAGTCGACTTTCAACGATTGGATTTTTTTGAATATTGAAAAATCAATATTTAAACTCTACATCCCCTTAATGATGTCCGATTGAGTTAAAAAAATGGCATAGATTACCTTTTCGATGTAATAAGCATTTTATGCAAGATTTTATGCGAAAATTTAGGATGACCATTTGTCCTCTTGAACACCCCTAGTTCTCCATACAAACTTTAGTTTTAATCTGTGAAACCCTGTTCCATTTTTTTACCAAAAAATTCTTCATCAGGGATTCCCTGAGACCACAAACTTTCGCTATGGTTTTTTGTTCTGCTCCAAAAAAAATTATTTTGTTTATTATTTTAATTATCTACCATAAATTTCATGGTTTTTAGAGGAATTCCACGAAGATCCGTCCGAAAATCTCTAAAATCGTGACCGACGATCTTCTTCAATGAAACTTTACAGGTTTAACCGGCATGGAAGACATAGTCAATAAGATTATTTTGACACAAGCGCAATTTTTTAAAAGGGCGCAGACGTTTCTACGTGCATTAATTTCAAAATGTTTTTGTTCGCTATTTTATACAGTAAAACTATCTAAGAACGAGTTACAGGGAATGAGAAGTTTCACGCGAACAAATATACTTTAAAGAAAATATGTCATTTTTCACAAAAACAAAAAAATATGTTAAAAATTCAAATTGCAAAAAAACCTTTTTTCCAATTTTTTATATCTTGTTAACAAAAACAAAAGAAATGGAAAGTTTTGAATGTCATTGCATGATGGAGAACTTATCAATGAAACGGTTTTTCTAACAATAACTTTACACATGTTTTTAAATTTCATAGGGTAATTTGGAGAGAGCTGCCGCACATTTCTAAAAATCAATCCTGCATCAAAGTAAACCATTCAATAATTGATGAAATCATTTTTATCAATTGCGACAAGTTTCTAAAATACTATGAAATGGTTTTCGCCACGAAAAAAAAAATTATCAAATTTGCACGAACATTTTTAAAAAAAGATCACTGCGGGAGAAGTGCTTCAAAAGTCGGACAAAACCTCAAAAGTGGCCCGAAATTGATGAAAAATTCACATTGAGGTAATTTTGTGACGCTGATTTCATATTTGATGGTTATTTTTTGTTTTTTACTAACTCAAAATTTTGGCACTTTGGGTGGTTCGAAAATTCCACATTCACGAATATAAATCCGAACTATATCCGAAAATTCATATTCAGAATTTAGGTGTGGTGAATTTTTTAGCAGAATACACATTTTTTCAATTGTTGATTATGATAAGACACATCTATAAATTATATTACGAGCCCTGGGTAATCAAAGGCTACCATACGTCTCCTTCAGACATATCATGAAAAATAACCTTTTTTCATACCTCAAGGCAGAAAGGGGCAAAATAAGATATTCATTTTCGGAAATGACACAAATTTTCAAGTATCATGAACAACAAGCGATTTTTCCGAACTGTTTCAAAAAAAGTACAGCCACTTTAAACATTATAACTTTAATTTATTGCACGATTTATTATTTGTTTTTCATGTCTGAGCTAGAGGAAAGGCTTGTACCGACTAAATCGTATGGCAGCTATAAGTCCAGAAAATAACCTTTAAAATGAAACCAGTTCGACTCTAATTGGAATCTCAGCTAAAAAGATATAGGTATTCATTTGAATAACTTACGTTTGAAAACAGTTTTTCTCAGAACTTATCATCTATTTCACTTTTGAAGTTCTGTAAAAAATCGACTTATTATTTTGAGAAGACTCTCTTCAACTTGTTAAGAAAGAAAATGTTAAATCATGAGAAATTTAAAGTAAAATTTTGAGGTTTTGTCCGGCTAGGCGACATTGTGCGTTGTTAAAACAAAATTTCAAATATCTCGGAAACTACATTTCATTAAAAAAAATTGTTATGCGCATTTTGATTCAAAATGGCGTCAAATTGTATTTTTAACTTCAAATAATATGAATTATAAAAATATGTCAAAAGTTGTTGTTAGGAAAACTGTTTTTATTGAAAACTTCTCCATAATCCAAATACCCCTAAAAAGTTCCTTTTACGTTTTTAAAACGGTAAACATTAGATTGGTGACATTTTATGATGGGGTAACGTGAAAAACTTATAAAAAGGGCATATTTACACGAATTAATTGTTTTTGCTGGAACAAAATTACGAATATCTCGAAAACTATCGCATTATGGAAGGTTTTTGGTAAATACATTTTTAAATTAAAATGATGCATGGAATTATATTCTGTAATGAAATTACAGTTTTGTATGCCGATTAGTATGACATTTTAAAATATGCATTAAGTTATTGTTAGGAAAACTTTTTTTCTGGTAAGTTCTCCATCATGCAAACACATTCAACATGTTTCTTTTCTCTGTCGGTTTTCATTGACAAAATATAAAAGAATTAAAAAAATGGGTTTTTTGCAATTTAAATTTTTAACATAAATTTTCGCTTTTGATAAAAATGACACAAAATTTTTTCTGTGTAAATTTTTTCGTACAGAAGTATTCGTTCCCTGTAACTCGTTCTCAGATAGTTTTGTTGTATCCCAAAACCGGTATACAATCATCGTATGCTAAACCACAACCGGTTGTTAAACCAACAACTGCAGACCAGGCAGTATCAAACACCAGCTCAACAACGATCTGGCCCAATACCACCAAACCAACTGCCATTTCAAACAGCGAAGTAACAACGATTATACCAAATACTTCCAAACCAACACTAGCAATAAAGAATCAAATACCGACGACGAAAGATTTACAACAGCGACCCGTCAGTACAAGAAACAAACAAGAACATCGGACCGTGAACATCATGAATGCAGTACCGATGACGACATGGACGTGAACGAAAATGCAAGAGAAGACGGACCGAATAACCCCCAAGATGCGGCACTATGTTTCACCACCAAAGAAGAGCACGCACATGCAGCAGCAAGCTGCGTCAACAAGGTCCGATAAACACATGTAAGTTAATTTTAATTTTTACATATTGTAAAAATCATAAAAGTCCCACGGCTCAGTTCTGCTAACGCAAGGTCCAAGGAACCGTGTCAAATAAACAAGAAAAAAACAAGGGGCAGCCCTGTGGGGTTGCACGAACTGTAGACGTAGGACTATACTACTTAATCTAAAATATTTATTTTCTTAGTACATTTAGAGTAATAATAAATAAAATATATTTCTTACGTATAGTTTAAGCACAACCAATCAACTTCGAATGTTACATATTGAACTAAATCTTCTTGGTTCTCAGGCCATTTCATTTGTAGTAGGTGATCGAATCCGATTAAACTTATTTGAAAAGATCTGAAGAAAGAAGACAGAAAAGCGTGACCGAACCAATACCTGGAACTAAGCCCTCATAGCACAAGATCAGCTTTTAAAAATTTAAATTTTAAAAATTAATCATTCATCGAAACTATAAATATACAAGAACCGAAAACTATTTTATATATATAGACTTAGATTCGTTTTTGCAACGGTTTCTCGAGTGGCAGTGTATTCATTCATAAATAGGCTTTGTAGTATGTACCTATTAGCAGAATCAAAATAAGACAGGCTGAGTGGAAATGAATCACGTGAAGTGGAAATAAATCAATGAATTGAACGAACGTACATAATAAACTTTCGTTGTGCTTTCCATTGATCCGCGTAAATTTGTTGCTAAGAAAGTTTTCGTCTTTGCGCAACGAAAGCACAGATTGGTTACGCATGCAACCGCTAACGAACAGGGATGCCACATTGAAATCTGTGTTTCCGGTCAAAAATATCTTTTTACCATCTGTGATAACTGAAACAGGAAAAACATCTGTGAAAAATCACAATATTTTAAAAAATGTGTGAAATTTTTTATCCAAATGCCAAAAATCTGCCATCTGTGAAAAAGAATCTGTTATCGAAAATTGTGAAAAAATCTGTGAATATACCTACCCGCACATTCGCCTGAAACATTGAACCCAAGTGCACAAACAAAATGATTCAACGCTGACGATGATGAGTAGAGCGAAAAAGACAACTAGTACCACGACACTATGTTAACCGTGTTTGCAAATGGAGCTCGATTTTGTGTGCGAAAAATTGTGTTAGAGATTGTACATAAAAGTGTGCTGGAAACGAGCACAACACAAAAGAAAGCATAGCGTTTGAACGGACAAGCTCAGTCGTGTGTTGGACGCCACTGGGTAGCGTAGCTCCATAGCCAGTGTAACGGACTTCTAACTCAGCTACACTGGCTGTGAAAACACACAGCGCAGTGATCTGCTCCGCCTGCCGTTCAATAGGCAACTGAGCTTGTCTGATAATGATGAAAATTTTTCTTTATTTCAGGGTAGTTGTCGATGGCTAACATATCAATTTTTGTTTTAAGTGATACAGAATATATACATCTTTGGAGCTAGGTAATTTAAGATAAATATTTACATTCGTAGACGAGATTGTCTTAAGCAAGATTAACCACACTGAGCTTGTCTGGCCAAATCCGTTCTTTAAATAGTCGATGAAGACGTCATTCATCAAAGCGTAGCACGCTAGGTACACAAATCTGTCGTGCCAGACTTGGGATGCGCTATCTTCTGTGTGTAAATGCGCGATATTTTGACTAGGTTGTACATTATTTAAATTTTTAATGTCATGATATCAAAAATCTTTGGGTTTATCTATTGGAATCTATTCTTAAAAGTATTTCGGGGCGACATGTGCAAAAAATTTGAAAATGTATCGTGAGATGGCTGAATTATATGCGTTTAAAATTGTACCACTTTTCGTTACATACCATTTTTGTGGAATTTGCAAAGTGTACTCTCATATCGAAAACAAAGACGTAGTCCTACGTCAAAACTGATTTTTTTAACACTGAAACCCTTACCCCCCTCCTTAAATGGCATTCATGAACTTTTACACAGCAATAACTTGATCTGCAACTTCTCTTCCAGCTTCCTTCTACTTTCATTACATTTTCATTTCATTTTTAGTAACATCTGACTTTTTTAGCTGCTGCTTCGCAATTGCCCAGTATTTTTCGATAAGTTATGGATAGTTTAGCGTACAGCAGTGTTCGGGCACAAAATTTATCTTGATGACTTTAAGCAACTCTAGAACTGATTTTGAATAACGGCACGAATCCACATCATGCCAAAACACCGAAGAACCACATTTTTGTCTTAAAGAGATAGTCAACGTTTTGGAAGGTAATCTTTGTGGTAAGTTCCCTACCGTGGTTCGTAATCCTGCTAATGATTCCGTATGTCGCAACTGCAGATCGCTTGCCAAACCAATTAAAAATTATGACCAATTTTGAATTATTGTTTGTGTGTTTCGGAGTTAATTGAAATTATCTCTGGCGGTAAATATCAGACACTCTCGAAACTGTGGACTTCACTTCCCCGAGTCCTTTCTAAGTTTGGGATGGGATAATTTCGAATTCTTGCGATGCGCGAGCTGATTTTTTAAAGTTTGCTTTTTTAAATTTTCTGTTTGTTGATTTATAGAAAGAAATCTCACCAAAGCCAAAATGTCATGAATTTTACAGAACATGAATATTACACGTTAAACTGCATTTCATTAAAATTCTGTTACTCTGCCTCCTTCGGAGAAGGATTTGTGGTTCAATTTTGTTATGGATTGCATTAAGAGGTGACGATCTGCTTATAGGAGACATTGGGGGTCGATAGTGCCAAACCTGTAGAATCATCCAACACGCTCCACGATATTTTATTAGGTCTTACCTTTACTGGTACCAACGAACGAATGAGGAAATTCGGTTGATCGTTGCTATTGAACTAAATAACACGAGCATAGTAACGGAGACGCATGGTAACATGTTACAATAATAGTGTTGTACTGCAAATGAATGCACGGAACCACACAGATAGGTCAATTAGGAGGTATTGGATGCTGCAGCGGTGATCATAAAAACTGTTGGGAACATGTGATGGCATCATCACAGTTCCTCGATGGCGGAGTGGTTAACGCATCCAACTAGAGACTGGGAGGTTGCAGGTTCGATCTCTGCTTGAGGATATATCTTTTCTCAGTGTTTCCAACAAAAAGGTGAATTTTCACCGTTTCTTCATTATCATCGTTCCGGTCATTCTTTCTCTGTCTGTTTTCCAGTGGACGGGCCAAATTACTATTGTTAATTCAGTCAATATGCCGCGAACTGCGTGTTCCATTTTACGGATGCTATTAAAAGAATGGTCAACGGATTTTGATGATGAATAGGTCGTTGGATGCAAAATTGCACGGTCATATTTCTATGAAATCAAAGGCGTTTTCTTATAAAAATGTTGAACAATTTTCACATTTTCAATTAACAAATCGTAAAATAATATTCAAATTGTTGCCTCAAAACCGCAAAGTGTTTTTGACAAAAGAACATAACTTAGCATACTGTTGGAAAGGTAATTTATTCTTCTTTCCAGAACACGCAAAAAATTCCAAATCGGTTGAAAAATGAACTCGTTGAAATTTGTTTAGTACCGAAAGTACGATTCGTTCTTAAGAAACAGTAACATGAAAAAATTGGTTTGGAAAATGTAAAATATTCGCGTTTGATCGAAGTGAAAAGTCGAGTACAACGCACCCTTATTCATCCTACCATTTGACCTAATGCGTTGAATGGAGAGAGTAGACACTGCTCTGACTAAAGAATTTAAATAGGTGAGATGAATACAAGAACTAAGATGAATTAGTGCACATTAACCATACAACATTTTTCATACATTACTTTGTGTAGCATTTGATGAGATCTACCTCACTTAAAATGTACAAAATCACTATAGCATCGTGTTATTTTTCGAATTTTTTTGCTGTTACAAATTTAAATTAAACTTAAGTAAAAATTAGCTCAACAAAATTTAACTAAACTAAACTCTGCTGAGAGATTCTGAATAGTTAAATGCAAGAAAATGCGTTATTAGTTTTGATAGAACATTTTTTGGTAATAACTGTAAATATAACACCATGCTCGTCTGAAAGAACAAGTTTATTGTACTAATTTAGTCCGTGCCGGCAGCGCAATTTATTGGTCCTGCCAGAGTGTTCTCGGAAAAGCATTAACGCCTACTCGGTGTTAAATATTTGCATACCCAAACGGAAACCTCTCAGCAAATGTTGTACGCGAAGAATTTGATTTAATTTGAACAGTCCGCAACCCAAAACGAAAGCTTTGATCAATTCAAACTAAGCACGCAAAACATTCTTCGGTTTCGGTCGACCTTTTCCCGGGAAACTTTATGATTGCGAAATATTTTCCAACTTTGTCACGGCTGCTGTGCTGCAGCACCTACCGCTATATCGTGACCGTTCTACCATGGAAGGTTGTTTTCATGACCGGTCGCCTTTCCGCCCTTTATTACCGCATCTTCGAGGATTGAGTTAAAATGAGCCAGCTCGCGAAAAGGTTGGAAGCTAGAAGAACCAGCAGGGATTATTAGGACTTATTTATGAGGGTTCTTCCCGAAAAAGGGTGTTAATTAAAGTGAAGCAAAACTACTAACTCGACGCAAACAATATTTCTGCCATGAGCGGGAAAAAACTTTAGCTTCGGCGAAACAGCCTAAATTCCGAAGCAATTGGGTCATAACTCTAACTTGAGTAATTTGGTTTCGCGTTTTATTACTGGGAATGCTGGAAAATCAGTGTGCCATGGAAAAAGGTTGTATTTCACCCGAACACCGCTTCTGCGAATCTTCACGTCACCCGTTCAATGAGGCGAGAAAAACAACTTCCAAACAGAAAAAAAATCCCATCATTTCCGTACAATCAATTACCGAGTCAAGCAGTAACTGGAATCGCAGACCATGCCAGTCCGTCCGAAGAAAATCCTTCTCATCACAAGTTTCCATTCACGAAAGCACTTAGCAGGGTGACAAAAGAGCAGAAATGAAATTTCCGCCCGTAAACTTTACAGCCGTAATGCGCACTACAAATTTGCTTTTTATATTCGCAATGCTGCAAGTGTGTATGCCAGAAAACCCGAATCGTGTTGCTGAAAAGCGCGTAGGTATACCTACTGTGAGGCGTGCGGGCTTTCACGTTTCGCATTAAGCAGCAACATTAACTATACATTTGCGACAACCTTTGCTGAAACAAGGTGGTGAATCAGTGCGGAATGTTCGGGCATAAACTCAAATCAAGCAACGAAAAAAGAAATTATTGCTGATTATGTTTCGCCTGTAAGTAGGTTTGTTGCTCGTCCTGGCCGACTGAATCGTCGAGTAGAATTAGCTCTAATGAGGTTTTGGTACTTTTATTCTGCAGTTTAGCAGACGAAACGAGGTAGGATATCTATTTTCTCAAAGTTGGAATATTTACAGACAGATTAGGGTAAGTTTATTTTTAGCTTGTCTGGTGTCGTACCTAGACTGCCCATAAAAGCATAAGAGTCCCATATAGATTTTTGTCGAAATTGAGTTATCTGATGGATTGTATTCTGTATCACCACTGAATCACAATGCAAAAATAAGATTACCAGGTTTGTTTAGGAAATATCGAAGAAAAAATAACAAAACATGGTTGTCCCATCCATAAGGCTCAATGAAAATGTAAATCTTCAACAGCGTTTTTCTCGGCTTGCTGTTTTTTCATATGGGACTCTTATGCTTTTATGGGCAGTAGATATTACAATCAGCTATTGTTGAAATAGTCATAATGTCATTAACTTTAACCCACTAGTTCCCAACTCCGCCTTATGGCGCGTTCCATGATATTCACTGTAAAATATTCAAAACATAATTATATGGTGTCACTACTACGAAAACCTCACAACTTTCCCACCAATCATACATTGTGAACCATTTAAAAATAACGTATTGCCCCAAATTTAACAAATAGCCATAAATTTCTTTAACCTCCTCCCCCTCCCCAAGCACGTAACGAACCCTTTAAAAAATTGTCTTCTTCCGTAAAGACATAATACGTAACGTTCTAGATTACTCCCCCTCTCCCATATGTCACAATATGTCACATTTGGTCATACCCCTCTCCCCTAAAAGTGTTACGTAATTTATGAATGTCCCCTTGATTGCTTGTTGAAATCAGCATTCTGTATGAATTTTTTGTTAGAAGTCAAAAATTAAAAAAAAATGCGAAAAAAAACTATTTTGCGTTGAAAATGTATTATATTTTTATTTGTTATTGGGAAAAATAAAAAATGGTAAGTTACTTACTAGTAGTACTCTACCGTAGTTATAAAATTCTGTATTAAACTTATCAGAAATAATAAATATTAACCAAAAATACATAAGCCTTGAAATGGCGGTGTTGGGCAGTTGAGATTCAAATTAAAAATTCGTAGCTTTCGTGAACTAACATTATGTTTTTCAGTTTTCATATTACAGTCTCAATTTATAATTTTTTTCAAGCAAAAATTTGGATACTACATAGTTAAAATAGACAATATTTTTGGTCAACAGTCCCCCTAAGAGACAAAAATGAGTGCAGGGGTATCGGTTAAAGTATGTACTTGTGAAATAACAATTCATTTTCTATTAAACATAATTGAACATTATTTTCAAATTGACCTCTAATGGGAAGTTGCTCTACGATGTCGATTGCACCTTCGTCGACCCAAACCAATATGCAGCCATTAGGGTTTTAGATATATATGAGGTATTTGGAATACGCGCACAATAACATACAAACGCTCGAGCCTGTCGCGATAATACAAACCCGGTCGCAAACCCATTCGTTAATGCATAAGTACCTAGGCTCACAATCTCGCAATCACATAAACGTCCTGGCGATTAACGTGGTAGCACTTCGAAATTAAAATCGCGGTGTCTATAACTCTATATTCAAAAGCAATTTTTCGAAATTTTTCCGGCGATTGGTTAAAGTGAATGTCCTATGTATAGACAAGATACACATCAAAACGATTTTCTTGCTTTGGAGAAATAAAAATAATTGATGACTATTGTCGCACTCTGAGTAGTACAACGCG
Source organism: Topomyia yanbarensis (assembly GCF_030247195.1). NCBI lineage: Eukaryota > Metazoa > Arthropoda > Insecta > Diptera > Culicidae > Topomyia > Topomyia yanbarensis. The sequence continues at coordinate 80,654,427 of NC_080671.1, forward strand.
CATCTCCGCCGGCGTACCTCAATCGCATATTTTATAAAAAGGCATTAAAATAATAATATATGTAATACCTATATGGATACCGATAGCACTTTTCAAGTACTATCGAAAAATATAATCATTCATCCAACAAATTCAAACTTTACAGTGAGTTTAACACAATATTTTTAAAATCAAGAAAATTTACTTATTATGATTGAATATCGCCCGCAACTGCTACAAAATATACAAACACCCGTGTTCGCACGATTTAGAATCAGTCATGTCTGGAAGTCCCTATTCTCGATCTTAGCATCCCACGTATAGGCCTTTAGTTGGCACAATATGATAAAACGTGTTTTAACTGTGCCTTTCTCATTTGTCCAAACTACGATTCCATGGCTGGTTATGTTCAATACAATGATGGAAATGTATATTACATATTCAATAAGATTTGCGCATACATACAATGGATCGACAACCAAGATCTTGAGATATTATGTGTCGACACTGAAACATCGCTTGAAGCCAGCGGCGGATTAAGGAGGAAGATCCGGGGGGTTCCGACCCTGCCGAAAATTTTCAACTTGTTAAGAAATTTTAAACTAGTTTTAATTTAACCCCTCATTGCATACTTCTACCTAAGTCTATATAGGGATTAGGTTGCCGATTTTTAGAGTGATTGCATAACCTATCTATATGAGAAAGCAAAAATGTGCCAAAGTCAAAAAAGTCAATTTTCGTCAAAAAATTTTTTTTCGACATTTCATCAAATCTTAGCGTCTTATGCATTTTAAAGTCATTTAGCATCAAAAATGCAAATTCAATTTCGAAATTTTCCCTTACTCCCCTCTTTGAGAATTTTTCATTTCAGTTTATATGGGAATTTGCTGTGTTGCCGCACTCTTCTACCCGTAACTCTGGAACCGGAAATCCAATCAATAAAATATAAATTTAATAGCAGCCGATGGGAAGGTTGTACCTTTCATTTGAGACTAAGTTTGTGCAAATCGGTCCAGCCATCTCTTAGAAACAGAAGTGACATTTTTTCACAAACACACATACAAACACACACAGACATTTTCCGATCTCGATGAACTGAGTCGAATGGCGTATGATACTCGACCCTCCGACCCGGGATATGGTTGACGATTTTTAGAGTGACACATGACACTCAAACGCCCACGCGGTCGAGCACGTTAACATAAAATTACTCGAAATTACTCCACGCGCAACTACGCCTAAGAATTCGCAGACAAAAACGTTTTGATGATTTAGTGAAATAAACACTCATTCCCAGCGATCGTGAAGTCCCGACACCTGCACATCTGAACCGTATGTTCAATATCACAATTAGAATGACGGCCCGCTGCAATTGGCCTTAAGCAGTGTTTTAGTGTGTAACATTTCCCGTTTCGTCTGCAATCATAGTGAGAGATCTTGACAGGGAGCTCTTCCGAGATCCAAGGTCTACAGTTACAGTTGGACCACTCTAAAAAAATATATGTATTAGAAAGGCTACCCGTGCACGTTTTGAAATTTAAATCTATCAAATTGTAATTTTCTTTCCCAATATGGAAATAGATACTTAGCGACACCTTATAACAACACCACGCATAGCTTTGGTGGCATAAAATCGATATGGCGACATGAGAACGGATATCTTGGTTTTTTACAGGATATCCGGGTACTCGCAAAAATGATTCTGTGCTGAGTAAGTGGTAACGGGAAAATAAATTGAAAATGAACAACTAGAATAGGGAAGATTGTAACTCGTGAAACATTGTTGCGCTCTTCTAGCTGGAATTCGAACTGAGCACTAGAGTGGGACACGGTTGTATGAAAAAAATAAAATATTTCTCCGAGTGACTTTTTCGGTCCCATTTAGCTCCCAGAACAACTCTGTAAATTTTAAGCTCGATCGGTGATACTATATTTTTGCGCTCACTGTTTAAAGTGTACATGGGATTTCGTATGGGGAAAACGTGTTTTGCAAAATAATTCGTCCAAGAGTCGCCCGTTACCTCCTAAAAATAAATAGATGTCTAATTTTAATAGGAAATTTGTTAAGGAAACAAAGTCTAGAAGACTGCGAAACGATCTGATGTATGTGGAATAAGTTATTAAGAAAAAACCGATTGATGCCCTGAATATCGATGAAAATTTCACTTTGCATAGCATCACTGCAACTGACGATCAAATTATATGCAAAATGTTCAACTTTCTCTAATTATGTACAAAATAAACCTCAATTTATCCCTCAAAACTCTTGTGAAGTGGCCAAACATCAAAAAGATCAAAACAAAATTTCAAATAATTGGACAACCAACTGCAGTGGTGATAGAAAAAAAGCATATTTTATCAACATTCAGAGCATCAATCGGTTTCAGCTTAATTACTGTTTTCTCAAGCGTCAGATCGTATCGTGGTTCTCGAGACTTTGTTTCTTTGTTAAATTTCCTATAAAAGCCACATAGCGGTTTATTTTTAGGAAGCAATGGGCGATTCCTGGAGGAATTGTTTTGTGAATGTTTATTTTCCCATACAAAATCTCATGTAAACTTTAAACAGCGAGCGAAAAAATATAGTTTCAGAGATCGAGCTAAGAATGTGCACAGTTTGTTCTAGGACCCAAAAGGTACCTAAAAAGTTGCTCGGAGCTGGAATGTAATTGTTGTCCCACCCTACTGAGCATTCTTAGCGAATCCGAAGAAAAACCATTACCCTACACTACAGTATAACTATGGATACAGAACTGTAACGAGGATATGGAAACCTCTCAGATGACCAATTGAAATGTTATTTATTGTTACGGGACCATACGGCAATTTGACTTCAGAATGGCCACTCATGGCTCCACGGGAAGCTGCTCCGGAATGTCTGTTCCGGGGTCAAATCACCAAATGGTTCCAAAACCACGTGATAGAACCACGCTGATGCAATTTCATGAATTTTGGTAACCATATTGCCAGTATTCCATTGAAATTCACAAATAGTACCCCAGTACTGGAACATGCTTGCAGAAATCCAGATCCCCAGGAACCGAATGAATTCACCCGGTTAATTTTTACCAAGTCTTAAACTGGATGACTTCGTGAATCCAAAACACCCAAAAGTGTCGAAATCGGTTGGAAATTGTCTTAGTTATTGGTATTTCAGTTTTGTGAGTACCCTTGTCGGCCTGTTACGTAGACAAAAAATTCAGGAGTCCTTCCTAACTACCCTCTTGACTATATCAACAATATCATCAACCCAAAAGCTTGACTTAGTGAACTTCTAAGTTGTCACAAAGTTTAAATTTCCAGTTATGGATTAAACATTGGAACTTCATTAATTGAAAACTGAAAAGGTACCCGAGTACCTTGTCGGACACATAGCGGTTAAAGTTAAAACCTCTATAATCGAAATAAAAAACCTGCATTGCTCAGGTTGTAACGAGTACATATATGCCTATAGGTTGTCTGCTATGTGGTATACAAATATTGTCTGCAATGTTGTGTATTAATAGTATTGGTATATTAAGTTTAGTTCATTATTGTTTAGGTTATAAAATGCATGTTAAATGAATAATAAATATGGAATTATTTCAAAATAACTTCATAGATTTGGGCGAGTATTAATTCGACACAAATCTTCAATTGGGATTACCGCATACTACGCTCCCATATAGGATAGGACTTGGCATAATAATATAAGCAAATGAGTTGCTAGCATTCGTCTACCAATGAGACTGCTACCGACGCACCCGCTGATACGATGAAGATCGGCTACCGATTGAGGCCACTGACCCTTACGCAATGTGCCGGGAAAAAATTCTTTTTCGCTCTGTCATGTGGGAGGGAAGCGGCTTGGTATGATTAAGACTGTCCGTTAGAAAAAGATGACCCTTGCTGCAATTTGGGATTTCGTGAATTTGAACTCGAACTTCGCTAAGCAAGTTTCGGTACGAAGATTATCAAATGCCCGGTTAATCTGAGGATTCCCAATGCTAGATTTCTCACTTTGGTCTGACTAGTGGAAGAGGCAGGAGTTGTCCGTTTGTAAAATTCGCGTCGTGGTGTGTTTAAAACAGCCCTCTGTCCAGGACGACGTCTCTGTACAGCCAGCATTACTGCCATGAAAATCAAAACATAAATTTTGAATCGAATGTTTAAAAGCTGTAATTAGTTACTAAATGTTGATTTTCTGAATAAGATGGTATTATATCATCCCACAAGATGCAAAACGTCGTGTGGAATGCTTGAATATCGTGTATAGTGCCGAACATAATTCTTTGTTTGGGGCTTTATAGCTATAACGCCCCATATATGTTGGTCGCTGTCAAACTCCATATGATGGTATAGGGTTGCCAGGGGGCTGGTTTAAAAAGGTAGAAAAATGACATGAAGATTCTTTAACAGTCTGCTAAAACGTCACGTTTCCTTTCCCAAACAGCTAGATAGAATCCCATTCAGTGGCAGCCAGTGTAGGCAGTGTCGTGTGCGTATTTGTGAGACTAAATATTCGTAACGGTCAAACGCCCAACACACCACACAATACCGCTAGTGACAGCTTCTGACCCCACCGTCAGCTCTTAAGGTTTCCCGACGGTACACGTGGCCGAAAGAGGGTCGCTGACGTCATCAACGCGCCCTTGGCAGAGCAGACCAGCCGACACACTACGATCGGCAACCAACATCTACGATTTCGGTTGCGTCCGGAATTTACGGCGTCCGTACCACGTCGAGCGAATCTGGAGTGACGACTTCGGCACAGGTTCAAGGCGAAGGCAGACAGCAGAAAAACAGCTCCGTCGTCACCCGCAAAATGCAATAAGCAGCACGTAACGTCAAAAGGTCATGAGTAGATAAATGCACGTTTCCGTTTTGTGATTGTCCATGCGCATGTGACTTAAAACAGGGTCGCTAGCCTAAGTTCAAAGCGAGCCTTTTGTAATTGACCGCCCGCTTGCAAACGCGGGCCGAAACAAAGCACACGCAGAGAACACTCGAGGCACGAAAATAGACGCCACCCAGTGATCACAATAATATGTAGGAGATAGACAATGGGAAAGGAAAGGAAATTAGATTAGGCCTAGTTAATGAATGAACGAAGAGGTAGGGGAAGATGGGGTAAAACGCACCCCCTAAGGAAATATGCTCAAAACTAAGCTATAGAACATCAATTGAGAGAATTTAATTAATGATACCGTTTAGCCAACATTTTCCTCTGTAATAAAACTCATAACGCTTTGCAAAATATTCAAAATCATGAAAATAATTCAATTCTTCAAAATGAATATAAATCACCTTTTGAAAAATAAGCGGGGCAAAACGCTCCTGTGCGGGGGCAAAATGCACCACAACAACGGGGTAGAATGCACCGCAACAACGGGGCATAATGCTCGGCGAACAAGCAAGTAGTTTTGTTTTCTGACGAGATTTCACAAAAGTGTGCCATTAAATAGCCTTAGGTTATGCAATTGGTAGGCTTTCAGAACGATTTTTCTGCTTTCGATTAAAAATCAGAAAAATTAGAGAAGAGGGCATTTTGCCTCCGATAGAGCCGCGATATAAATTTTGCAAAATGTGAATTATTTTGTAGATTTTTCATATGTAGTGCGACAGAACAATGAACAGCGGTATAAATAGAACTGGAATGCTCAAATATAATAGTAAAACAGTATTTATAAGAGCGGAAAATCCTTGTTGCACGAGCCACAATAATTACATGAGAAGAGCACGTTATTGTTTTTTGTTTATTTCTCGAGCTGCTATTGATGTACGGTTATCAAACTTTGACAGTGTATGTTTACTATGGCTGACTTCCGACTGGTGTTACCGTTTTCTAGAAATTTTCAGCTGTTTTCGATATAAGCAAGGGGTGCATTTTGCCCCGGGGGTGCGTTTTACCCCATATTCCCCTATGTGTAAGGATGGAAAATAAAAATTGTAAAAGCTCAAATTAAACTTTGTTTAGAAGCAATACAAATGTGTCCCGGAATGAAGCTTTCTCCGTTTTAGATGCACCCAGAATGCATTAGATTTGCCTTGCGTGAAATAGTCCCGTCTTAGTTTATTGTGCTGTTTTTTTCATGTCGTCGGTTTTCGTTTAATTATTTTTTTTGTAGTTTGCTGTTTACTGGAAAGGTTGACTCCGAGAACAACCGGGACAAATCCCAATTCTGTCATTGGTTTAGTCTGTGGTGAGATTTGTACATTGCCAGTGATTAGAAAACCCGTGGCAACGGACATTGTATTTGAATGTACGGACATCCTGACTGCAGTTTAGGTCTTTAAGTCGAGTACATCGGACACGTTTTGAGTCAGCTAGCTCGCTTCCCTTCCCGTATTAGGGATAAATAGAACCTTCCCTTGAAAGGTCTCAGGCCGGGCAAACCTTCATCTGGTGGGTGGTCTCTCAATTAGAGAGTGGCGCTTAAATCACCCACTTAACAGCGAGGAGCGGTTCGGCTGGCTAGTTACAAGGTAAAAATTTGTGCCAATGAAAGTTCTACAAATCTCTACAAATACTCTACTTTTTTAAATTATTAATAAAGCATTACATATGGCCAGTTTATTCAGTAAAGTTGCTTCAATTCAATTGTTTTACAACATTGTCGAATATTTCGCAACCACAAGAACCACCCTAATTGCACTATTTTTGAAAAATCGCCAACACGATACTAACAAAGTTTTCCAAAAACATCATTTAACTAAAGGAAACTCCTTGGGCGCCAGCAGTTTTGTCTTCCTCAATACAGCTTTGTGACCATAGTGTAAAAGCTTTCGATATGTACTGGAAAATTATTGAAAATTTTCTGCAGAACTGCTTAGTTGCGCATTCCCCTGTACGGGACTCTTGAAGTGTACAGACTGTAGGTCTAGGCCTAGTCATATTTTACGTACATTATACATTCACATACTATACATACTTAGTATGAAAAATTTATAAGTATCACTGAAGTTTGAAAATAGAGTCAAATATGATATCAAGTATTATAACAAAATATGCACCATTTTTAAAAGATTTACTAGGCACAACAACTATGTTGCCAAAAGCTGAGCATGCCAAAAACGGAATCTTGCTATTCTATTAAAGTAGGTACAGTCCTCGCAAATATCATCCTGGTCGCATATTCCAGAAAATTGAACACGAAGGTACTTTTTTGCGAATTTGCTAAATAACGATTGTTATTTAAAAATATAAAAAAATGATATCCCAGACGAATTTCTTGGAGATTCCGATGACAATTCACGGCACAAAATAAAAGTGAAAAACTTAAGTTTATTCTAATTCATTGCGGTAATGTGTCTGATATTACCCAACGCACCCATCTTTTGGTCACAGGTATCAATCTACGCTTTTTCACTTGTCCATTTTTCGATCTATTTCCCCACTACCACTGCCTTAGTAAAACTTGTATTGACAGCTTAGTTTCACATATACAAAAATCATTGTTTTTGTACGCTGAACTTGAATGCGAACGAATTGAAAAGAAAATTTGACAGTTTTCGCTATACTTCCGAAGAAAATCCCAGAATTGTCACCATTGACGCGTATGGTGATAATACCCTTAAGATTATTTATAAGATTCTTTCAAAAAGAAATTTGGATACCAACCTCACTATTGTTGATTCTTTCACTAAAATCTATAAAACTCGAAAAAGTCATATTATTTTCGTTTAGCTTCGCTCATGCCAATCATAACGATACCTAATCCCCTTCTAGAAGCAGTTGTTCACTCTAGTTCAACCATAAACAGCAAACGAGCGGAAGATTTTCGGGCAACTGATTGCGCTCTCGAAAATAAACTTCCGTTTTATTATCGAATTATACTCTCACTATGGTAATAAATTTCCAAGCAAAATAACTCATTTCCCTTCGCCTGGACAGCGAGCGGTCTCTACCCTTCCGCTCTGCACTGATTGAAATCAATATCCCTGGTGGGTTTACCCAGCGCGATTAACCAATTTTCCAAGAGATTTAACTCATGAATTATACTTTTACTACCGTAATCCAGGGTCCGTCATGTTAAGCCGTGTGGTGTCCGGCGGGCTGAAATCTTTTTGCACTATTTCAACCAAGAATAGAACCTCTGGGAACTGCTCCCATGTCGTAAGAGGCGACTAACAACATGCTAGGAGTTCCTAGGCCGACGTTTTGCTCCGTACCGAAGACTTAATCTGGACGGACCTTAAGGTTTTCCATATTACCCTCTTTCCAGTCTGTATTTAGTGAATCACTGACATATACTCACCTTTTCTGATTCGCCTTTCTTGATTGTGTACCAACGTTTTAAGTTTCTTCTGGCGGTTGTATATTAGCCGTAAATGACGAAATCTAATTCTACACTAAGTAACAGAATATATTAATATACCGGCACTTCCACGCCAAGGTTTAACTTCCAAAGCTTTGGTTTAAAAACCGTTTTTAAAAAATGGAAACTTTCCTGTAGGAAATTTATTGAATTGGCCTAAGATGGAGCTGTCGAATTTCACAAAAAGCTTTTTATGTTGCAAGTGATCTGTAGTTGTGTTAAATTAGGTATTTTTCTATTATATTTGGAACCGTCTACCGACAAATCTACATTTACGAATACCTCCAAAAGTGACTCCTTGAGGTCTCATGAAGGCCTGACACTAGCTTTATGATACTTTTGCTTTTCTAAACAGTAATAAAAATCTCAACATTCAAGAACTTCACTTTGTCAGAAAATGTAGGGCCATCGGAAGCTAAAACTTCGTAAAATCGCACTCCTGGTCCTTTTTTCAGTGCAGTACTCTACGTCACTCGTTCAAATTTGCACCGCTCTTATGGTAGTCGGTATTTGCTAGTATTACTGTTCTCCCATCCATTCTGGTAGTCAAACGGTGGGATAGCAAAATTCTTACAAGTTTCCTATCTCATGCCTCCACGCGAGTCTAAGTCTATTGATGACATTTGGTCCTTAGACCGCAGAATGAGAGGGTGCGAACAGAATGAGAGGGTGCGAACAGATCTAGTCGAGAAAACATTGCCGTAAAAATGAATAGTTGATCGGAAATTAGCCCCAATACGACTAATCTGACTAGTATCTATGAACAAGGGTCAATACGTATTGAAAATTCGCCGCGTCTGTTTTTATGAACCTAATTTAAAGCTCCGTTATTGCTAACAAGCCCGTGCATCAGGTTAACAATCCTTTATATTTCCCTTCAGTGTTCGGTATTATCGCTCGTATACTTGTATTCCACAAACAATCCGATATGGAAAATAAGAAATACTTTCCTTGATTTATAACATCTCTCGCTATTTTTGCCTGTATAATGTGTTATCACTCGGTAGTTTTCAAGCCAATAAATATATCGTAGAGAAGAAGTAGCGAATTCTGTCCAAATACTGTTGCAATAAATAGTGATCCGGCCCATTACGCGGATAAGATTAGCTTTTCTAGGCAATACTCCCACGGTCGGCCGTGTGGAGTTCAAATTGCTTTTGTTTAGGGAACATAGTATACTCTCGGTAGCCGGCTGCCCAGAGTTTAAAAATAACCAAAAACTAAACAAGATCATCTCTTTTTCGAGTGATCGTGCACTCGAAGACTAACTAAACAACTACCTAATAAAACATGCTTTACAGGTCGCATCGTTTGCTTGGAGCGAATCCTAGACCTGATACCCTTCCAAACCACCAACTCCGCGACACCTATGGAAGAGTCTGATGAATCGTCGTCCTTCCGTTAAGTAGGTGGAGCATCAACACTTCCCGTCTACCTTATCCTTTATCCTTCCCCGTGAACGATGGAGATGGGGGCGGCCGGCAATGATGGCTATCATGCTGTTGAGGTTTTAATATGGGTCGGATTGGTATGAATTCCTACTTACCACTTCCTAAGCAACTCTTATTAGATAATCAGCAGTCAAACATGATGAAGTCAGTGTGCAATCCGCCAAAATCATCGTCACAACGCAACGCAACGCAACGCAACGTAATCCAGGGTCCGTCATGTTCAGACTTTTCCAGGGCGAGGGTTGGCTTGGCGGTGTGACTAGCAGCAACAGACCAACACTGTTTAAATAATTTCGCTTCGATGATGGTTGCCAGGACTCAAGAGGATTCGTTGCAAATCTCATAGCTGGTGATAAAATATCTCATGCAGGATAAATACAATCCGCCCTAGAGAAAGGACTCACACAATGCAGGGCATTGAGAGCTATTCACTCGTTGACAACAATACTGCAGTATATGTGAGGATGGAAATCAAAGGTTTAAGAAGAGCTTGTGAGCGAAACATACGGTTGTGATGACAAAAACAGAAAAAAATAATCGGATTTCCGATGATACATTGGCATCAATTTTCACCTTCCATACGTGAAAGGAATATAAATTATCATTACGTATTAGAAGCAGGTCATTACATTCCATTATAAACCGTAATAATGGCTTATGGTTTTATTATTACCTATTACGGTCGGGAACATCTTCGTCACAACCATCTTGTTTTTTTTTGAAACAGAAGGGGTACAGCGGGATAGACGGTATGAATTAAACCTAGAGGGCCGTGAACATTCCTGCTATTCTCGAAATACGCTGAAAATTTCAGGCGCGAAATTTGATTGCGATTACAGAGCAAAATATTGGAAGAAGAATGTCATTCAATAAATTCTTGTAAAGAACATCTAAGGTAATTATACATACTTTTTGGGGAGTGAATTTTACCCCAGTTTCCTACATATTGTATCATTTCAATTGATGAAGACTGCTCTTTTCACAAAAACGGATGAACATCAATTAGGCCTTTAACAAACCGCACTTTTGTGGTGTTCAGTGGCGAAAAAAATTAATGGCATCAAAAATACGGGGTAGTAAGATATAATCGAGAGATTGGTAAAGAACTACTTCACAATTCCATTTGACAATTTCAATCAGATTAAATGTGTGCCATATTTGAACGATACGAGGAAGTATTCCCCGTTACCTATAAAGTCATTTACCCATTTCCTGCTTCCGTTAGCGCGAGTGTTGACGAACGGGCAAGCAAACGAGGCACGTTTTCGCCGGGGAAATGACGGTGAGGCAAACTCTGTCGACACGGAGTGACGTTCAAATATTCAGTTGGAATGGAGCAATATGAGAGTGACGAAAAAATAAATAAATCTGAGTAGAGTGCGTAACGCGCTTTTCGGTGTGAAGGTACTTACAGGTACTATACGCTTATGAAAAATGTGAATTACTTAGTCATACGAGTATTGAGCTTATCTCTATGTGGAACACTTTTTAGTAGTATCTTTCGTGACCTATTTATTCTGTTTCAGATAGTCTACATTAAAACCAAATAAATAAATCAAACACCTTTTTTCGCTTTGAAACATTGCTTCCTCTTAATTTTCAATTTTTTTATTTGTCGTTTATTTTGTAAACTGTTTTGGACGATTCAGTCAAATAATGCAGCACAAACGACGCACAGAGGAGTAACTAGAACAAATTCTTGGCCAATAACCAAAATTTTTTTTTTCGATTTTTTTTCGTTATGTTTTTTTTACATACCTAAGAACCTACCGTATAACGTGGCAAAATTAGGAGTACATCAAAAAAAATTTGCATGGATGCCCAATAGTGATATTTTAAGGGATATTTTAATCATTTTCATTATATATTCAGCAAAATTGCTTTCTAGTTATGGTGACTGTATTAAATAAGACTATATTATTGCAAACGAAGTTCAACACAACTGTTTGTTTAACTTCAGCTTAAAACTAACTGAAAATAGTAGACTTGTGTATTGCACCAACTTTAAAAAATACCTTTTTTGAACATTTTATTCCGAATTTTAAAGATAAAAAAGTTACATTATACGGCTAGATCCGGCAAAGTTGCTGAAGCAGTTTTACAAAACAAGATTTCAACTATGCAAAAAATATTTACACTCTTCCGATCTTGTCCGATCCACCAATCCCAAGCGATTTAAGAATATTGAAATTTTTACTACTTTGTTGTACACCGAAATGCTGTAGGGCAAAATACTATGTTTGCCAAAATGTATATCTATGGAAATATGCACAGGCGTCCCTTTTCTTCTCCCTTTCCCACTGATCAACTGTTTATGCAACTGGAAAAACAAATAAAGTTCACCTAGAAATTACTAGTATTCGAAAGGATATAAAAAATTGGCCTCTGCACTGGTAGGTGGGTAGATGCCAAATTGTTCCAAAAACTAGTAATTGTCTATTTTTAGTTCATATCAAGGCATAATAACAACAATTGCAGCAGCAAATAGTTTTGGCCAGGATTCGACCCCAATTACTCCTCTGTGCGACGTATGCTTATGTTAACCTTTTCACAATTTATTTTGTCTTCTTCACAGGAATCTGGCTAAGTTTATTTGATTACACATAAGAAATAATATCCGTTAGTGCAATTAGAATAATTTGTTGGAAATACTTACAATACACACTTAAAATTATTTACATCTCGATAGATGCACATAAAAGGAGCGTCACAATTCACTTGAAATTACATTCAAGAACATGTAAAAATACGCTTTGTTCACAATTTTCCATCTCCATTCAACCGACTGGCGAGACAGAGTACGGTTGTCGAGCCACGTCTCGGTCAAGGCGATAACGTCGTAACAGCAACCCGCGAGCAAATAGCTGTCCGTTGATGAATTTAAGCCACCAACATTCTGGTAGTAAACCTCGATGTTGTTGGAGGCCGGATCAGGTACAGCAGAGAGCGAAGCCATGTTGCCGTGTAGGAAGATCCTTTCATCAATCCCGCGAACAGTATCGGAATGGTTCACAGTCGCTTGGTCGACTGCGGTGAGGGATTCGAGGCATCCCGAATCAACTACATCGCCACAAAATACGACTATCGTCGTCGTCGAGAGGAATGGTTGGCATCTGATAACAAGATGTCGGAGCTAAAAGCAAAAAAACTGGAAGCGAAGAATGCATCAGCGCTTGAAGTGTTCGGAACAGATGTATACTTGCCACACAGGACCGGGACGGAACAGATGTATACACACAGGACCGGGCGACTGATGATCGCTGGCTGCAAGTGCTCGGCTGTGGCTGGGGGATCGAGGGCTTCCATAGTGCCAACTGCGGTGCGTCCCAGTATGCGTTGAAACCCGATGGCGGAATGCGGAGAGTAGGAACGAGGTGGTAGCAGCTTACGGCGAGAGTCGTACGATGAGCTAGAAGCGTGAATCGGTTTAACCGTTGTATCGTTACAATTTGTATAATACTTGCCGAGAAAGGCAGCTTGGAAGACCTTTTCTCCACCCACACATACAGGACCGGGACGACTGCTGAACGCTGGCGGCAAGGGCTCGACTGTAGCGGGGGGATCGAGAGCTTCCATAGTACCAACTGCGTTGCATCCCAGTATGCGATCGGCATCGATACTCCTTCACAAGGGCGGTGTAGCTTGATATAGTGGCATGGCCAATCGTTGCGGAGTCCTCTGCAGGACCATTGATGGGCCGGGTTGCATTAGAGAAATACATGCTTCTTCTGGAGGCGGTGGAAAATCAGTCGGCGGGCTCCAAATGTTCTGGGTACGGCTGTTTTCAAATTCCCTGAACAGTATACGTTGCGGCCATGTGTCAGGGTTAAGAGCTGCTTCACGGTACTTTGGGTGAACTCCAACTTTTAAGGATATGAAGCTCAAAGTACTGGCGTCTATGCCTTTTTTAACAAGCGGAATTACCTTTATCTCCTCGTTACAATTTAGTCCTTCTTTAGACATTTTTTCGACAGTCTCTTTGCTAACGCTAGGATGAAAGCGGGAAAGATACATCCAGAGCAATGGCGCGGGAGGTGAAACCGTAACAATGTTGCTATTATCGACTATCTTTCGACCACCAACAAGAATATTGCTCGGATCAGGGCCATCCTCGCGACGACGTTTCTTAGGTGGTCGAGAGGTACCGGAGTTTGGCCGGACTGGAGTAGCTGTTGAAACCTTCCTAGCGAGGCGCGAAATTTTCTGGATATTTTTGGATAACTCTGCCTTTAGTTCAGCACAGACGTCATCCGTTTTCCCAGCGATAGCAGCGATAACACATCCAAGTGAAGAAACGGTGTCGCGAAAGCGAGCAAACTTCATCAGATTGAAACATTCATTGCACATCCAAAATAAATTTGGGTTTTCCGCAAGTTTTTTTCAAAAACGGCTTGTTAAGTTGTTTCCCACATTGCATATGTACCACATTTTTGCCAAAACCCATTCATTCGATAAAGTCGTCATCCGATTTGACGGTTTTCGCGCAGTGATCGCATGCACTTGCCATAATGCGTGCCGATCTGAGAATGCGAACAATGAAATATAGATGGCGCTGCGTTCAGTGGAAAGTTTTGGTGGTTAAGTCACAGAAGTTCACTCAATTGCGTTCTTCGCTGGTTTTTTCGCAACACAAAAGCAAACAGGAGACACTTTCACACTGCACAATAACAATGTTAAAAACAAAATTCTCAGTTGATTAACACGACAAACAACGATAAAAACTTCACAAATCTCGTCAATAAGTAAAAATAGTTGGAGCGGTTTATGTAAACAACTAATCGGCTGGAATACACTGAACCAAAAAAAAAGTTCTAAAAGTTGTAATAAATGTCTGATCACACGGCTAGGTGGATTAAAAGCATTTTTATTTTTATTTCGAGTTTTTTGTACAAACCACGAATATTTTTCACTAATTAAACGAATTGTTCGTGAAATATTCAAAAGTGTATTTGATATCATTCGTAATAAGAAGTATTTTTAACAAGAATCTACAAAATTCTTTTGCCCTAAAAATTCATATCGATGAACGAATTTATTTGTAAATCTGATACGAATAGGTTTATCGACGGATCCGAGCATTTTTGAGCATTGTAAATAGTTGGTTTCGTTTATTTCACGATCTAAAAATAGAACGAAAATTTTCGTCATTTGAAATATTTACTGTACATTGCACGAAGTGTATCGTCGAAAATGAAACTGAATTTTTCGTGATTGAAACGAAAGTTTTCGTTATTTTATTACATGTTTGTATAAAGTACGAATATTTCGTTAGTTCGCACTATTTTATTTTCGTTGATCGAGCAAAATTTTCGCATTTTTTTCATCCGATCTATAGGATCGATGTTTGGTAGTATCGATTTTATATATTACAGAAATCGATCTGGCATAATCGATTTTTTTTTCAAAATACTCATCACTATGAATCATATTCTTTCTATAATGCAACTTACAATGAACGAAAATGCTTCATTGCAGAAAACGACGAAAGGATTCGTGCATTGTATAATCATTTTCGTTCCATTAATGAATCTATTTTATCAGTGTAAGTGTTCATTATCGAGTTAATTTGCTTGTTGTCATGTGAACGACTGGATCTTCCAAAACAAATTGTCTTGGGAACTTTGTCCCGAAGTTCCTGGAACCAGTCATCATCTCGTGAGAAAATCGGGAGCTGATAAAATCGGGAGCTGATCAAATTGGGTCTTTACTGTATATGTTTTCTAGGATATTTGTGTTGGAATGATCGTGTGAATGTAAAGTATGCGATATGTTCCTTGTGTAGATAAATGAGAAAGGTATAATTATCCCATTAGGAGGATTATAATTTTTTTTTGTTTCTCGCGAATTCTTACATATATGAATCTTCTCTGGCCAATACAGATGCACACTTGTATGGAACATAGATTTTCGTGTGACTTCACTACTTACTGCATTACTACTAAGAACACCAACCAAAACATCACGATAATGCGGCTATTAAGGTTCGTACAACCCAAGTAAACAAGAATAAAATTATCGTTCAACCATCCCAGAGGTAATTATGCAAATCGAACGAGCTGAAGCACAACAACCAGCATGTATATTCGACAACGATGATAATACTCAGGCAATATTTTTACCAGTTAGCATTTTTTTTAATCAACCAAACCAGCAGAGTGGAAATACGTTTACTAGCAATTTCGAATGTCAATAAACGGCAAATATAAAATAAAAGAAACTCAGAGCAATGGGAAAAGCAATAAACAAAGATTAATTGAGGGATTCGATCCCGTACCAAAAGAGTAACCTTCCTCAAATCTGACGATTAACGGGTGAAACAAATCTAAAAACACTTTTCAAATTATCTTATAAATCCAGTTATTTTTTATTTCGCCGAATCCATTCCAACTTCATCCCAGTACCTCTAACCGCGTATGACTGAGTTATGGCGAAACGGCTGCTCCGATTTTTCACGCCACATTTTTCAAGCCCTCTCCCCTGCACCACCCAGTTGTAAGTTGTATTATCCTTCCCCTTAAACCGCCATTTCCACATTTATCCATTTCCGCCTTCCGAAAGGTTGATTTTATTTTTCATCCATTTCCTCGCACCTAAAATCCAATGATTGCTTTGCCCGCTGCCAAACTGAGTAAAATTCTCGCCTCCCAGCGTCCTAGTTCGCTCCATATGCTGCACAACATAGGTACCTACTATTTATTTGGCGTTACCATCAGGACACCGGTACTCGTTTCGCTCAGCTATTCGCTGGTGGTGAAAATTGAATTTTAATAATATTGTTATGGTTCCCTTCGATGTGCGTCGCTCGCGACCGGTATGCACTTGCTCGTGGGGCGGACCAAACAGGGTAGTAATTCACAATGCAAATTGTGACCGGCAAGGTGGAGTGCCCGTCGATGATATAGGAATAAATAAATTGCCCATGCCGACAGCTGGGAGAACGTCAATGTCGAGATCTAGAATCTAGTACTAGCTAGCTACTGCCGAGATGAATAACTTTCGTTCAATAAAGATGTTCGTGTTTTGCATAACAATTTGGATCAATTGGAGGAAATTGATTTTCCGAGCACACTGTACGTTTCTTCTACTACCGGAAAATATCGGTTCAAAACAATGCTCAAACTTGAATTTAGTACATTATTTATCTATTTTCCTCCAGTTCGCCGCGCTGAATTCTCAAATAGAGCA
Organism: Topomyia yanbarensis; assembly: GCF_030247195.1. NCBI lineage: Eukaryota > Metazoa > Arthropoda > Insecta > Diptera > Culicidae > Topomyia > Topomyia yanbarensis. The sequence goes on from NC_080671.1 coordinate 80,671,338, forward strand.
TGTATAATTTATTGCAATGGAATTCTTCAGACACCATCAGCTACAGCAGTTAGGGGGCCGGATTCGAGAATAACCGTTGTCTGTTCCAGTCTATTGGACATTTTCACACTCTTACACCCCGGGGTAAGGCGCTTTGAATTATACTGTTCTGCCATTGACCTCGAGTGTGTCCCGTTTATCTACTATGTGAACTGACCGGTCAAGATGTCAACCTTTTTCGTTCCATAGGGTGCATCCATAAATGACGTAGCTTTTTGAGTAACCTTCAACACCCCCTCCCTCACCATAACATTTCATCACGAATTTCCATACACCCATTGACAAATGACGGTGTCCGGCCATTAAGCCGACGGTCACTTTACCGAATTGACATTAGGTAGACATGGACAGTAGTTCGAATATACATTATGTCGAATGGGCATTAGCCCGAAGGCCAACAAACCGGATGTTTAACATTGAGAGGGAAAATAAGTCGTAGCGTTTCCTGCCGAGTTGTCAAAGATTCTCGGTTATTATTTGCTTAGCTTGCTTCTAAACCATTTGCTTATATCCTTCTTTTCATCATGAGCTGTTCTTTCGAGTTATATAAAATGTAAAACGTTTTGTCCAGCCAGCTCTATTAGAAACCCTATTACCGGCTTTATTATTAGCCAGTTGGAAACGACGGCCCCTCGCAAGCAAACTTGTTATTCACCCTTTTGCCCGGTTTACTCAAAGATAGGGTTTATAAATTAATTCTGGTCCGGCGGTTAGACTGCACAATGGTCCAGAATGCGAATTTAGCAGGAATTTTAACTTTTTGCTAAAATAAAATGACTTAGCCTTACAACATGTTTGGCAAAGTTGTTGTACTTTGCAAGGCCCTTCTTCTTGTTTAAACCGACGCTAGGGTGTTTCTAAATTTTGCAATATTTGAAATAGAACTTTTTAACGGTTTGAGATAGAGCTTTACCATCTTCGATGAAGTTATAGAGCAACACATTTTAGACAAATTTGCTGAAGACATGCAAGCTCTAGCTTTTATATTTTCCATTGCACGAGATATTCAAATGTAAGCTTTAGGGGTGATCCTTAAAAAAACGGTTTTATTTGTATAACATTTGAAGTTTGTATTTTACGCTAAAGTACCCTTTGGACAATTTGATGATTATTTTAGGGCGCATAATTTGCTTTAAAATACCAACTACTTAACTTTTTTCTTTTTAAAGTTATAAGAACTTTTATATACAAAATATAACTTTTTCAAATAGAATTATCTTCGATTCGGGCACTGAACATTAAATACTGTTGCTTTCATATGAAATAGCATGCTTTGTACTATAGATCACCAAAAAATGGAAAATACGATATTTTTGATATCTTGCAATATTTACTCAAAAAATAATTTATTTTTAGTAAAAAAGTATATATAACTTTCTAACGAGCGAAGCTAGAGGTTCAATATATTAAGACAAATTGTTCTCCTTCAAAATATCTGAAAGTATTTATAAAGTGATCTTAATGAAAAATCAAAACTGCAAAAGTTATACAAAGAAAACCATTTCTAAAGAAACACCCTAAATTTTTTTAGTGAATTTCTTGTAAAATGAAAAGTACACGACATAGAGTTTCGGTGTCTTCGACAAAGTTTTTTAAAATTTCATTTTCTTCAATTTTCTGGAAGACAGCGAAACTCTACCTCGAACCATTAAAAAGTTAATGTACTGGTTTAAAAAAAATTAGAACCACCCTACCCACTATTTAAAAAAATAGAAAAGTATTGTAAAGTGCAATATTTGTTCATGAAAACGAAACTACATTTTGTATATTGTTCACCGTGAAAGTAATTTAAACATATTACAAAGAGTCAACTCACGAAAAACCAAATTTTTAACATAACTTTTTCAGTTTTCATTTTTTTCCAACCTATCCTTCAGATGTTTTTCAGAGTTTTTGAAGACGAACATTTTCTTCTAATACATCAAAACTCTAGCTTTTATTGATCAGAAGATATAAGCTTTTAATATTTCAAAAAAAGATTTTTTTAAATCAATTTTATGAATTTTTAAAAAATATCATATTCGCCATTTTTTGCTCAATTATAACTCTAATCATGACCTTATTTATAGTTCAAAAAGAATTATCTTTTATTTACCCCAAGTGAGTAATATTGTTATTCCAAACAACCCCATTTTTGGCGAACAAGTGCTCATAACTTTTCAACGGAAATAGCTAGATATATGGTGCCATGAAACAAATTATTCGCCTTGAAACAATCTTAAAGTTATCTGAAGACTACGTCAGTTTTAAATGAATACAGCAAAAGTTATTGGAATAAAACTTCATTTCGAAGAAACACCCTAAACTCCGACTTTAAATTTGTTGTAAAATAAAGAGTATGACAGATAGACCTTACATGTCTTCAGCAAACTTTTCCAAAATTTGTCGTTCTACAACTTCGCTGAATGTTGTTTGACTCTAGCTAGAATGCTTAAAAAGTTAATTTTTTGATCTTGGTGAAATTAGAGCCACCCTAACTGTTGTTTTAACAAAAGAGGGGGCTCATAAACTACGAAAACTTCTCCAAAGACTTAATAAGGCTAAGTTATTTAGTTTTGGTAAAATCTAAAAAATCCTGCTAAATTTGCATTCTGGACCACTGTGCACTGGACGTACAAAACGCCTTCAACAGCGCTAGTTGGTATGCAAGCGTCGATTCGCTGCACAAACTGCGAGTTTCCTCTGAAGGATTCTGAGAAGCTCCTTTCAGGTTCGGCAATTGATCTACGAAACTGACGCTGGAAAAGAAGTTCTCTTAGTGATCGGCGAATCACTGGAGGAAGTAGAAGTCGTCACCACGGGTGCGATAGATGCTGTGGAAGACTGGATGTGCGAGAAGAAGCTGGCGTTAGTTCACCTTAATACCTAGATGGTTTTGATAAGCAACCGAAAGGCAGTGCAGCAGGCGGAAATTTCTGTCGGGGAGTGTACCATCGACTCAAAGTGGGAAGTTGGACAACTAGGAGTGACGATAATCGATCGGCTCCTTCAATAGCCACATAGACCACGCATGCGGGAGAGCCGAGTGATCTAGACACTATCTCGAATCATATCCAACAATTTGGCCATCAGTAGCAGTAAAAAACGACTACTGGCGAGCCTCTCCAGTCCTTAAACGAACCCGAGATGATGCCTTATATAAGTCGCAACATCAGCTGTAAATGGTAGATACACGGTGAAGGGAACTTCCACATGACGCAGATCTTGTCTGGTTATGCCTCTTTTAAAAAGTATCTGAACAGGTTCGGCCACGCGAGATCGCCATTCTACATCGCGTGCAGAGGAAACGGTCTTCGAATGCCCGCGATTCGAGCACAAGCGAAACCAAAAGAGAACCATTGTCGGTGAGGATGTAAACATGAGCAATAATGCCCAAAGAATGTGTGGGCACGAAGAAAAATTGGATGCTGTGAACAGAACAGTCGTTCTGATCATGTCACTGTTACCACGAAGATGGCGAAAGGAGAAAAGTCTAGCAACGTAGCAGTACAAGGCTTCGGGTTGTTGAGGTATCGATGAGCTGGAGGTCACACTTCAACCGGTACCATCGGACCGACCTTGCCATTCGACAAGTCAGTCTGCTTAAAAGAGATAAAGGAGACCAGTGAGGGTGATTGGAGTAGGCTAGACCCTCTGCCAGGGACTATATTGAGCGCATGTGTCGTCGACGATAGGTCGTCGGGGCATCTAAGAATCGGGTGATATCCACCACCCAGAATCGCAGGACTGACACCTAACCGACCAGCGTCGAGATAACAGTTTCAAGAGAACTTTCAACGTCGGGAAATTTCTCGGTCGGAGTACACTAGGCCCGCTGCCGGGGACTAGTTCGACTCCAATCGTCGTCGTCGGGACGCCTATGAATTGGAAGTCACCCTCCACCGAGAAGCCCAGGACCGACTTCGGCATCTGACCGGGTAGCATCGGTTTTGAAAGATCTTCCACTGCCTGGGGCATCGTCGTCGGAATAGGAAAGATCCATCGTCGGCGATCATTACGAGTAGTCCGTAGCGAATCATCGGATCACCAGTGAACCGGAAACAATCCACTACCCGGAATCACTGGATAGCACCGAACGCGACAAACTACCAGTATAGGGTCGTCGGAGCACCAGTGAACCGGAATCGCTGGATCGACCACGGCATCCAAGTGGTCAACGCAGTGAGGAGCGCATGTAAATTATCACGCCGTGCAGGACTGATATGGCGGTTATGATGCCAGCGAATAAGCACGACCAGCTAAACCTGAAATCAAGCGAAGTTCATGAGCACATCCGCCCGAGTCAATTCAAATAGAATCCGGGTGGATCAGGCAAATGTTGGACTCTTGGTGGATGTTAGAGGAGTATGGTTCAGGGTGATTCTTTGTTCAGAGTTCCTCACTCTAGCACACGATGGACGAAATCGGTAGTTTGGTCTAACTACTGAACGTATGCTAAGTCAGCGTAAAATCTTTACCACAAAGTAAAAACCTATTTTAATCCACCTAGCGGTGCAATTGTGCCTTTCTCAATCATGAACACGAGAATTTTTTAGTTTCTTATATTGATTAAAAGCTTTCAAATGTATACATTACAATTTTATTATACATGACTTGGCAACTATATACAAGAAAAGAAATCATTATTCGAGTTCTAAAATTTTGCAAAAGAAAAAACAGCCACGGTAATCCCACGGCACAGTGGTCGGAAACGCCAAAAACGTGAACTTAATTCACTAGAGGCCAAACCATCGAATATATTCACAGGGTGTCTTGGGAGGAATTGTTCGTATAAATATTCCCCACAATCTGATAATTGAAATTAGGCATGGCTTACTATGATCGAACTAAAAAAAATAACTTTTTATGCTGACGAGATAGAAAGTTGGTATCTTCGACAAAGTTTTAGGAATGCTCATAGTGAAGAATTTTGTTGAAGAACTTGAGCTTGTAGGAGTAAAGGTTATCGATTTATAAGGCGTTTTCTATGGCAACCCCCTTACTTTTCGTGCAAACTATGTTCTAGACAAATGTGTAGGTAATAAAACTACATAATATTTTCCAAGACTGTATGTAAAAATACACATTTGTTTCAAAGTTATTGAAGATTTTTACATTTTTTTCACCAACTTCAACTATGTATAAGAAAGAAAGGTGTAAACCAAAATTCACGAACAGGCACTTTTTTAACTTTCTAAACTATGCACAATAACGCTAAGAAGGTTTGGTGCATGGCACTCTAGAACCCTATGAATAGGGTAAGCTTACTTTATCATGTTTTTTACTTTTTCCATACAAAAATCAATAAAAAAAAATTTTCAATTAAAATTTAATAAATAAATTTTGTAAGCATTAAATTCATTATGACATGTCCATTTGAGAACACATTAGTTTGGAATCTCCAATGATATTAAAAACTTTACATTTTTCTCCCACGTTTATAAAATCTGAAATATTCAGGTATAAGTGATAATAATACTTGTAATTGTATATTGAACCAAGAATTTCAAAACTTGCGTCAAAAAATCAAAAAAATTTTTTTTTGCTGATTTCATTTGAGACTAAGTTTGGTTGAATCGGTCTAGCCTTCTCCGAGAAACCGATGTGACTGTTATTCTGAATTTGGATACTTCCGCCGGGGCTTCCGGAACCGATGATGGTGGCCAATGTGGCCAAAGAGACTTTAAATGGCTGTTAGTGACCTTATACTACAAATCGAAGTAGTTGTGGTTATATTTTGGAAAAATTTAATTGCAGCCTATGGGAACGTTGTACCTTTCATTTGAGACTAAGTTTGTCAAAATCGGTTCAGCCATCTCTGAAAAAATAAGTGAAATGTTTGGTCACATACACACACAGACGCACGTACACACACATACATACATACACACATATACATACATACACACATATACATACATACGCACAGACATTTACTGAACTCGACGAACTATTCCGGAATTAATCCGAATTCCCGTGAGGTATATCCGGCGTCCCAGTGGAGTGACAGACGAGTTTTTAAGAAACATATCATAAATTTAAGTAATTGTTTTTTGAAACACTGTACATATGACTGTTTTCCATTGATCCTTCACACTAGACATGAATTGGACCAATCTAGGCTACCTGAAAACTGTTGGGGAAGAACCTAACTCCGCATCCAACGACCTATTTATGATTGAAATCTGGTGAAAAATGGCGTTATAAATTTTTTTTCCAAATTAGAAACTTGCTCGCATGAACTTTCACGAAGACTGTCTCATATAAAATTTTCAAAAAATAGATTTCTTTTGCTCAATTATGTATGCATTTAAAAGTATGTGTGTCAACTATGAGCTTGACATTGGAAAAACGGAAAACATAATTGTAGCATCTTATAGTGCGAGACAATGCCTTATTAACCCCTTAAGAGTTTATGCGATCAGGTTTCTAATTTGGAAAAAAATTAATTAGTCTGTTGTTTTTCTACTAATTTTGATGATAAATGGGTCGTTGGATGCGAAATTGAATGTTGTCTGGGTTGGATGCGAAATTGAATGTTGTCTTTAAAATCAAACAACTATGTTATGGAAAAGCGCACTTTGTTTATATGTTGTGCAACATGTTCCTAATTGCAGCAAAATAATGAAAACAATTGCTGTGCCTTTTGCCGAGCACTGGGTAGTTGGACAGTTCTGTTTTAGGGTGAAATGGCAAACAAAGAGGCATTTGCAACTTGTTAGACTGTTTCTGCAAGTTAGCAAAGTTTCTGATTAGTTTCACAACTGTTATTGATGTTTGCATACTTAACACTATTGGCCAGCTCTATAGTTACATAGTTGCACAATCAGTTTAAAAACTCGTGGAAATTCTTTTCAAATATATCCAACAATAAAAAATATTGTGTAGCATTTGTGCAACATTTAAAACTTTCAACAAGTTGCAATTGCTACTTGGGTTGTCTTGTATTGCATTTGGCGAGATTGACAACCTTTACTAGGTCACTTAAAAAGTACAAAATCACTGTAGCACCGTGTAATCAATTTCGTTCTTCTACTGACCACCCTCTTTCAAACGATACCCATTTTGATAGTTTTGCCTGTTTTGTGGTAACCGGAAGTGCCCATCTTGATTTTGAAAATTGAGTCGAAAATCAATTTATGTCTCCTACTGACCACTCCCTTTCACATGATACCCATATTGATGATAGTTTTCACAGTTTTTTTTTGAACCGGAACCCGCCATCTTAAGTTTCAAAATAGCGTCAATATCCAGTTTCCGGATTTTGCTGTCCACCCGCTTTACAATGACATTATTATTGATGTGGGCGTTTACTGTTCTGTGGTATCCGGAATCTGCAATCTTTGTTTTCAAAATGGCGTCATAGATCAATTTCCGTCTTCTACTGACCAACCTCTTTCGAATGACACCCATACTGCCATTCTACGCATAATTGACCCATGTATATAGGGACTCCCATAGAACATGAGACCAATATGCTTATAACGACAGCATATTGATGGTGGTTTTCAATGTTTTGTCGTAACCAAAAGCCGCCTTATTGGTTATCAAAATAACATCAAATGTCTCCATTTGATTCCATCCAGAACCGGTGCCGGAAGGGCTACATGTTGAGTGAGCTGTAGGACCGTATGATTGAGAGAACTTTGCATTTCGTATACATTTATGAACTTATGATTGGTCCAATTTCTGTCTATTGTGAAGTATCAATGCAAAATAATCACATGTACACCATTTCAAAAATCAATTACTCAAATTTATGAGATGTTTCTTCAAAACTCGTCCGTTACCCCACTGGAATGCCTGATATAGCCAACGGGAATTCGGGTTAATTTCGGAACCGGTCAATGGATTTGAACGCTATTTAGTTCACATAAATTGGACTAAATTCCAGAGATCTCATAGCTGGTATCATCCAAATCAGTTAAAAATTGACGAATTGATGAAAATTAAAGGATTAAAATCATATTTTTCGAAAAAAAATATAACCTGGTACTGTATATGTTAGCGACCCGTTGTTTGTATTGTCGAGTATGGAAGTATGGAGTTGGCATATGGTGCACATTTATGCGGACGTTGGTCATTGAATGAGCTACGCAGCTTGATATGACCCACTACCTCACTGTCGTCACATATGAATGGCTGGCGTCCAAAGGGTGCGCGACGTTTGGCATCAATATGTTAGGCATAAGTACGTTTGGCATACATATGTTAGGCATAATGGACAATTGGCATAATGTACGTTAGGCATAATGGACGATAGGCATAATTCACAAAAGTAAAAAAATAATCGCAAGGTTCGCTATTATAGAGATTTTAACCTTACGTTTGTTTTTTTTCGGGTAAGAAAAAAGAGACTCCAAAATGAAAAAAAAACCTGTTTTAATCCACCTAGCGGTGCAATTGTGCCTTTCTCATTTCTCTATACTATAGTACGGAGGCTGTTTATATTCAACATAATTATGGAAATGTCCATTACATTCACTTTGCACTTATACACAATGGCTTGCCAGCCACGAACTTGATGAGCTACGTGTCGACGGTGAAACACTTGAAACAAAAAATATCATACTTCATTAGCCTAATCAGCATTAGATCAATGTTATCTGCTTGCGAACTCAGTTTGTCATGCGGGGGTGGGTGTGTAAGGAGGGCGAAAGTCCCATGAACGAACGACTCCCCAGCTTAATTTGGTATGCTTTGTGATATAGTGGTAGTTTAAAGATGATAGGGTTGAAAGGGAGGGGTATGAGGGCTGGGTGGGGTGTGGTCTGAGGGGTTATTTAAGGAGATTTTTAAGGGAGGGGAGTGAACAGTAGAGGGAGGGGGTGTAACCCCTCTCCGTAAACCATCAACTACGCCCCTGTTAAAATCCAGAAACCTTATGCGAGTATTTCTATTTTTGATGGTCTCGAGAATATAATCATTGACCTTCATAATATGTGAGATAATCAATATGGAAGCAGGAATATTCGTATATTCGTTGAATGAAGAATAAAATGCATCATTCTTTTCTTTCACCAGTTATTCTTCAAGGTTATATATATTCTTCTTGGACAATTACTCCATGCATGCATGTAGGATTTATTCTAAGTTAACTCTTTCATTCCCAAATTGTTTATAGCGTTCATGGGGTTTAAGAAAAAAAGGAAAAACACGTTTGGAAAATCCGTGCTGAAGGCTGCTCAATATTTACCTTCCGATGCTCAACACAATTCTCCTAGAAAATTTTGAGTTTTTTTTTGTGTACGAGTTACGAAATAGGATACGAAAAGATAGTCGAAGACGGTCCAAATTGATGCGTTTTAGCAGTTTTCAATAACAATAGAAATAGCGAAGATATATCAAAATTCCATTTATCAACGCTAACTGAAAATATCGCTGGTAGCACTGCTCTAGCGGAGTTCTATCAGGCTAATAGCAATAACTTCAGTTATATGAACTTTTAACGACGAAATGAAAGGTAATCGTCCCTGTTACTAGTCATACTTCTTTTTGTGAGTAAATTCTGCCTAAATCAAAAGTTATAGCTGTTTAAAAACGTTGTTGTTTATAAGCAACATGGGCATGAAAGGGTTAATGTGCGTAATTTATATCCTAATACGTATGAAACTGATTTTAAACAAGAGTGTTTAGCTTATTTTAGTCATGTGCAATTTATCGGATGTTGGCCAAGACATTAGCGCAAGCTGCGTTTCCGCATGCCAAGCATTCGTTATGCATCTTTTATATGAGTGAAGATTTCTTCAAGTATATACAATAGAATAAAATGTTGATCGAATTTGATCAGCTTCCAGAGTAATTCTACAACATCAAAAATTTCAAACATTTTTGCTAGTACGACCCGAGGCCGTCAAAGCCAAAAGTGATTTCTTTACAATTATACTTCAATATCATAATTTATGTCTAACGTCCTTTATGCCAATCGTCCATTATGCCTAACGTTTATTATGCCTAACGTCCATTATGCCTATCGTTTTTATGCCTAATATCCATAATGCCTACCGTACGTATGCCAAACGTTCGTATGCCTAACGTATTTATGCCTAATGGGGTACACCCGCGTCCGAAAGGGGCTAACCCATATTTTGCATTTTTACAGGAAATGGAATAAAATTCCTCATTTTCAAATTAAAATTGTTTTTATTGCAAAAATACACGTTTTTATTAGTAGTTCATTGACTCATGTTGCCTACAAAAAATAAGAATACTGCATGTACTACTTTTCAATTCACGAGCAGTTTCGTAACCCCGGAAGTACCTAGCGTCCAAAAGGGGCTAACTCACAATTCACACGTCTTTTCTTTATCTTTCGTATTATAGAGTTATGGTGTCTTTGGCAAAGTTATTGTGTGACATCTAGCGCTTTATTTGATCATTTCATATTTGTTCGAAATTCAGTCACTAGGGCGGTGCTGTTATAAACTTTTTAATGGAACGAGATAGAAAGATGGTTTCTACGACAAAGTTGTATGTCAGATAACTATAAATATATCTTTTGAAAGTACCAACTGTGTAGGTCCTACAAGTTTTGAAATATAGCGCATTTTTAAAACATAATCTGTAAGTTAATGTTTTAATTAAATCTTCTCTATCTCTAAACATAGAGGACTTACAAAATTTGTATCTTCAGAAGATATGTTTAAAATGATAGGACCTACAAATTTCTCGAAGATACCACATTTCTATCTAGCTTTATTAAAAATTAAATATAGTATGATTCAACCAAACAAAGCGCCAGAAGTGCCATGCATAAACTTTTCCGAAGACACCATATCTCTAAAACGAAAGATAATAATTAAATTCCACTATTTTTAGCTTTCCGACCACAATGTACCGTTTTTCTCTTAATCCCTTTTTGCTCGGTCAATTTTCAATGTAGAGACATGACACTTTCACTGGAATTTAAAAAAAAACGCTCAATAATATAGATTCGTGCAAGAAATATATAGTAGATAGAAAATAGCCATGCATAGCAAGTGTTTGAGTGGCCTTTACCTTCAGGAATGACTGTTTGGACCGAAACGTCAATGTAGAATACATTCCAGCTATAAACTGTATTATGTCGAGTTCACCGATATGTGAGCTACAACATAAAATTTACTGATTGCGAATCCATGTACTACTTTTTCTTATAACCTCGGAAAACGGACGAGAAAACTAGAATTTCCATAAGACTCAATGTCCCTTTTGGACGCCAGCTAGTACTGGGGCTACCTCCATGGTCAACTTTGGCTGCTAAATCTAAAAGTTATTTTCAAATTTCTTAAATGACGGTGGATTACTTAGAACTATCAAAAATGGAAAAATGTCGATTTCGGAAAAAAATGTGGGTTAGCCCCTTTTGGACACCAGCCATTCATATGTTATCGTCGCAAAATACAAAGAGCCCCCTCCTCTATAGAATGCTGCATCATTTTTGGATGAACCCATACACGAACTAGACAACAGTCAGCGACCTATCGCTGACTGGTATGCGTTTGTTTTATTTTATGCATTCAATGGCACGATACTCTCATGTTTTAATTGCTCGTATTGTGTTTTTTATGACGGAGTTATGGTTTTCGGAATGCAATGTTTCTTCAATCGCCTCCTGCCGCAGAAAGATTCCTTTACCCTCAGGCTACTGAGTCTACATCCCAATCGGGTTTAGGCGTTGTTTACCGATTAGGCATTGATTCAAAATCTAAGCTAAAACTCGCAAGTGCGGACGTCAAACCGCGATCTTTGAGCCCAAACGAATTAATTATAACGTAATTTATTCAACTTTTAACTACTTGCTTCTTATCGCAAAACTTTCCAACTACACTTGTGATCCTGCGGAGTAGGACGTTCGTTCGAAGTTTAAAAAGCTATCCTCTCATTCGCGGAAAAGGCTGAGGATGTCGGTCTATAGTTTTACGGTTGATTATTTTATACCATTTGCATAATTTACCCCCCCCCCCCCCACCCCCGCAGCTCGGATGTACCAATGCGGACTGGAGTTCGTATTTCACTCCATTTCCCGCTACGGTTTCCGCATTAGCACCAAACTGCAGAGTTGGTACGAGTTTACCCTGGCAAAAATAGTAAAACTTTGTGATAGTAATGCGAGCGCTTTTCCGATTCTGCCTGGCAACCGAGGCAGTGCTTCCCGACTGCTGGCCGACCAGCAACAGTCTGACTATAATGTGCACACAAACATACCGATACTCGACTGGGTTAATTTCGATGTAAATGAACGGAAACACAGTCGTTCGTTATGTGGTACGATGTTTGATTGCAAAGTTGGGGAGTAATTTATTGAACGAGTCAAGAAAAGCTGTTGCAAGAAGTGGAAAGAAGAAAACTCTGGTTGGTGGTTGAGTTCCTCGTGGCAACCAAGCAGAAGTACAACTGACTGTACAGTATTCAGTATCCCAACTTGTTCAACAAATGCGTCGTTGGCTACATGGATGCAGCAAAAAAGTTGAAGTTAAGTAAGTACCACCGGAGATAAAAACTATGATAATTTGAAATACGAGAAAACTTTTCTCGATTAGCTGTCCAGATCTCAATGGATCAAAACTGGGTGTGCACTAGAAAAAAACAACGTTCATCGTTTACGAGATAGAAAATAGAGTCAAGCGTCAATGAGTGCAACCAAGGAACTACGACAAAAAGTAATTCGTACTGTTTTCACGAATATGTAGCATACATTATTGAACTAAAATATTCCATTTGAATATCATGCCAACTTCGCGCATTCTGCCCAGAACGAAAATATTTCACTTCGATTTCCTAAATTGTTTATGTTGGAAATGTATACAGATGTATATAATTTAATCAAATTAGAGGATTTTGGGAATACTTTGATACCCAAAATTTTCATACCATAAAACTAATTTTGTTCGATTCTTGAGATGAAACTTAATTAGTGCATAGCAGTCAGGTATGATATTTAATAAAAAAACGGGGATTCAGAAACACGATAAATCAATAGCTAAACTTTTTGCATTTTGTCGAACGCAAATTTTCTTCCAAAAAGTTCTCAAAGGTTTCCCTAAAAATAGTTTTAGTTTAAATTTACCTGCGGTATTCATCCCACGATGCTATTTGTTTTTTTATTTTTTTATTTACGTACATCGTTACGACGTTGATCAGATTATTTGCAGTGTTAAAAAAATAAATTACTTTGATCAAACCTTCCATCATCGTGTATTTTCATCATTTCCCCGGGGAGCCATACATGCCCTCAAAACCAGTTTTCCCTGACTTGTTCCGAAAAAAATGCTATTCACCAGCCAACAATTCAAACACCCTCCACCACCCACCGTGAAATCGGAGCATAATCGGATGATATTAAATTTCTCTCAGGAAATTTAAACACCGTACTTAATTGCACCTATTCTTGCACATTCAATTCGAGCAGCGTCAAGTTATAATTGAACTCAATTGCAAGCCAAAGAGCGAACCATCAACTATGCAAAACCAAATTTAATTTGAACGCTTTTACTGTCTCGAAAATTAAATTCACAATTGAACCTCATCAACTATTCAGCAAACAAAAGTTGATGAATGCATCCTCTCGCGAGTTCGGACTGGCTGGCCGGCGTCCGCGATAATGATAATCCCGGAAGGGGACGAGCAGTGGATGTAGCTATTCCGCGGTACACGACAAACGACCAGTTATCAGCGCGAAATCCCTGTGGTCAATACGCTGTACACGAAATTGCGATATATCGTCTAAAAATAGTATTGACCAACGAACCGAGGCACGAAATTGCGGTGACATGATATATAATTGCGTTTTTTTTCTTTTCCGTTCCCGTGAAAAACTCTTAACTTGTCGGTTTACATCGTTAAAGCGGATGGACAGGAACATGAATCGTAAAACGTGGGAATAACTAATTCACCCGACAGCAAGCAAGATTTTGAATAGCTACTAGCACCTGCTCGCAGAGCCCTTTTACTTTGAAATATTTTACTCAGAAATCTTACATAAAAAGTTTTTGATAATAGGGTTTCAATTCAATTAATTTTTAAATAACCTCTTCTAAACATGAAACATGTTTTTACTCGTAATGTGAATGCTAATTCACAAAATGTCCACAGCGCTAAAACTAAAACAATAGTGTGATTAAACTAGAGATGGGTGGGTCCCGACCCGTACTGGGACATTAAAAAATCCGTACTCGCACCCGATTTTCAATAAATAAATTCAACAGTATATGACCAAAAAGAAAGAAAGTAAGTTGGGTATTTGCTTTGGAGTAAGTTGGGTGTTTGCAACTATGGGTTAAGTTGGCGGTCGCTAGCAAGTAAGCCATTAAATTTAAATTGAATAAAACTGTATATCAATCGACATTTGCTATTATTTTAAAAACTTCTTTAAAAAAACTTTAATGTTTGAACCTTCACAAATACATATTTTTTTGAGCCACCCTAACGTATAATGAAAAAATTGTTTACATGTGTTAATATCAAAAACGATTTATCACACGAAAATGAATATACACAAATTTTAAGAGCGATCTCGAAAAAAAATATTTTTGAGACACCCTAATGAATAGTAAACGCTTATTTTTGAATTGTTTTAATATCAAAAACGAATTCAGCGTACCAAAATTACATAAAATCGCCCTATTTGAACCGATTCGGCAAAGTTTGGACTTTAGTCCACCTTTTGTTTTCAAGTTTCAAGTTTCAAGTTTCTCTTTGTTGTAGTCGTTTTGCACATCGCAGTGTTTTTGTGCTGCTCTATTTTTCATCACTGTATTTCGCTCTTTGTGGCACATTGTGTGAGCAAATAATAAGCCTAGTCTGGACAGAAAACGAAAACTGTGTTGAGCACAACTAATCGTACTCATGATATATTTCACAGAATAAAACTGCTGATACCATGAACGTGGGCCTCCGTGTCAATTTCGAAAGCAAGCTCTACAATAAAATATCACAATAGAGTGAACAGAAATTACGAAAATCGCGACTAAAATCCTGAAATCATGAACATGAACCACACAACTCGTGAAAAAAATGTCTAAAATCGTGACTAAGATCCTAAAATCATAGACATGAATAACTCTACTCATGACTAAAGTGTGACGACGTGAATAGAAATTACGAAAATCATGACAAAGTTCCTGAAATCATGAACATAAATCACATTATGAGTTTTTAAATTGTCAAAAATCGCGACTAAGATCCTGAAATAATGAACATGTGTAACTCTACTCATGACTAAAATATGACGATAACGTGAATAGATAACACGAATTTTGCGACTAAGATCCTGAGATCATGATCATAAATCCGATAGTAAACTCATGAATAAAATAGTAAGGTAACGTAATGAGAAATAAAAAATCACGAATAAGCTCCTGAAATCATGAACATCGTGTGACTGGCGACTGTGCATTCTCAAATCATGAACAAGAATCATAATAAAAACTTAACATGTGCTGGGAACAACAACAGTAACCCAACCAAACATTCGAATGTAACACCATGTATATATTCGTGGTCAACTAGTTTTTTGGAAACACAAATAGTTTCATGAATACGAGGTTTATTATTCATAATTTCAAGAACTTGGTCACAATTTTCGTAAATCGTTCAGGTCACGAAATCGTGATGTTTTGTTCATGAATTTACGAAAGGTTTTTTTTCCGTGCGCGGTACGTGTCGAAGTCAAAATGTCGGGCGTATAGCTTGTAAAATAATAGCAAATGTCGATTGATATACAGTAAGTATTTTGTCTTTTATAATTATTTTTTTCAATAGTAATTTTGGAATTTATTTTCTATATTGAAACGAATTAATTGACATCTCATTATGGGGCTTCAGAAATGACTATTTTGTTTTTACGGATCAACTAAGATGTGTTCAACTAATTTTGAAATATTTAATTCATTAGTGGGTAACATTTTCTATCATTTTCAAAACAAACATTTTGAGCGTCTTTGTGGAATGTTTAATTAGATTCACTAATCAACAAGATGGCTAACGATTTTTTTTTCGTAGGTGTGTTTTAAGGTATGTAGATTGCTTATTTGATATCTTTAATGAAAATAAATCCAAAACCCTTTTTTCTTGTATATGGTTCATTTAACAATGGTGTTATTTTATTTGGATAATATCGCATACCCTTAAGCTATAGCAGTGCTATGCAAATTCGGATCAAAATAGTCTCATCAAATGACTAGAACTCAACTGTGTTCACTCTATTTGACAGTTATTGCGTAAGTTAGCAAGAAATAGTTCCAGAAACATTTTATAATCTATTTCTGATGGTTGAAAATATTTGCTGATTTCCAAACATTATCAATACCTCTGCCATCTAAAAAAACATACTTCCCACTCGGCTCGTTACTCTTGATCACTAGTAAAACCCTTGTAGATCATGCTCTCAATGCTATTTGAAAGCTGTGCATGTATTCGTGTCATTATTCTAGCTATAAAGTGATTATTTAAATTCTATATCAGTAATAACCATGCGTCTCCATTCACAGTTTTTTTAAATTTTGATTGCTTATCGCAAGTTTTCGCAAAACTAGCTTATACTCATTTTAAAGAGAAAATTAAAAGCTTTCGAAGGAGTATAGTGTGATCGCGGGCATTTACGGGCGTCGTTGTTGTTATCGCATTAGAAGTTCGAATTCCATAAAAAATCATGACAAACAGTTATCTAAACACTAACTAAACCGACTAGTGACTTATTTTTGGCGATTTTACGATGTAATTTTATCACACGGATAATTTTGGTGAAGTAATGCAATGCATAAAATCAACCATTTCTTTGAAAAACGAAAATAACCGGATGTAGTTCCTATGGTCTAATTGTGCAAAAAACCACTTGAATTATGCCATTAAAAAAGCTGCCAAAAATTCATTTTACGTTCAAATCACTTGAAATCTCGCAAAAATGTCTCCGAAGGCTCAGCTGATAGGACAAAAATACTAGCGAGATTATCGCATAACATTCATATATGGACTTAAGTCCGGGCTCGTCCCACTGTGCACCGTTCTCCTGCACACCGCCGAAGATCGTCCTTAGCACCCGTCGCTCGAAAACTCCTAGCGCTTGCAGGTCCTCCTCGAGCATGGTCCAAGTCTCGTGCGCGTAGAGAACCACCGGTCTTATAAGTGTTTTGTACATGGTGCATTTGGTGCGGGGATGAATCTTTCTTGACCGCAGTTTCTTCTGGAGCCCATAGTAGGCCCGACTTCCACTGATGATGCGTCTTCGGATTTCACGGCTCACGTTATTGTCAGCCGTTAGGTAGACAAAATCCTCCACTACCTCGAAGGTATCCCTGTCGATCGTAACGCTGTTTCCTAGCCGGGTCCTGTCGTTTTCAGTTCCGCCTACCAGCATAGACCAGCTTCGCGTTTCAGGCGGGTGTACAGATCTGTAACCGTTCCAAATGTACGGGCGATAATGTCCATGTTGTCCGCGAAGCATACAAATTGGTCGGATTTCGTGAAGATCGTGCGCCGGCTACTGAACCCGGCTCGTCGCATCGCACCTTCCAGAGCGATGTTGAAAAGTAGACACGAGAGTCCATCCCCTTGTCTCAGTCCCCGTCGAGATTCGAATAGACTGGAAAGTTCACCCGAAATCCTTACGCTGTTTTGTACACCGTCCATCGTTGCTTTGATCAGTCGAGTCAGCTTCCCGCGAAAGCTGTTTTCGTTCATGATTTTCCATAGCTCTACGCGGTCGATGCTGTCGTATGCCGCTTTGAAATCGATGAACAGGTGATGCGTTGGGACGTGGTATTCACGGCATTTCTGGAAGATTTGCCGTACGGTGAAGATCTGGTCCGTTGTCGACCGACCATCGATGAAGCCGGCATGATAACTTCCCACGAACTCATTTACTTTAGGTGATAGACAACGGAAGATTTGGGATACCACTTTGTAGGCGGGATTCAAAATGGTGATCGCTCGGAGGTTCTCACACTCCAAATAGTCGCCTTTCTTGTGAATGGGGTAGATCAGCCCTTCTTTCCACTCCTCCGGTAGTTGTTCGGTTTCCCAGATCCTGACTACTAACCGGTGCAGACAAGTGGCCAACTTTTCCGGGCTCAATTTGATGAGTTCTGCTGATATACCATCTTTGCCAGCTGCTTTATTGTCCTTGAGCTGTTGGATGGCATCCTTAACTTCCCTTAACGTGGGAGTTGGTTCATTCCCGTCCTCAACTGCACTGACGTAGTCAAATCCTCCGATGCCTTGGTCATCTGTACCTACATTCTCCTCGCTGTTCAGGTGCTCGTCGAAGTGCTGCTTCCACCTTTCGATCACCTCACGGTTGTCCATCAGCAGGCTCCCGTCCTTATCCCTACATATTTCGGCTTGCGGCACGAAGCCTTTGCGGGATGCGTTGAGCTTCCGTGTATCTTGAGAACGGCACAGCAGTTCCATTTCCTCGCACTCCGCTTCTTGCAGGCGGCGTTTTTTTTTCTCCCGGAAGAGGCGTGTCTACTGCCTCCGCTTCTGTTTGTATCGTTCCACATTCTGTCGGGTTCCATGCTGCAGCATGATCGCTCGCGCTGCACTCTTCTCCTCCGAAACCGCTCTGCACTCCTCGTCGAACCAATCGTTCCGTCGTCTCCGTTCCTCGTACCCGACAATATCCTCAGCTACGTTGTTGATGACTGCTTTTACTCTTCTCCAGCAGTCCTCTAGAGGGGCCACGTCGAGCTCTCCCTCGTCCGGTAACGCTGCCTCGAGGTGCTGCGCGTAGGCAGTGGCGACATCTGGTTGCTTCAGTCGCTCCAGATCGTACCGAGATGGATTGTGACCAATATATTATGAATCATGAATTAGTTCACGAGGGTTGAATGTATTTTTGCCTTTCTCATATAGAAAGGTTATGCAATCACTCTGAAAAACGTCAACCTAATCCCGGCCCGGAGGGCCGAGTGTCATATCCCATTCGACTCAGTTCGTCGAGATCGGAAAAAGTCTGTATGTGTGTGTATGTATGTATGTGTGTGTGTATGTGTGTGTGTGTATGTATGTGCGTATGTGTCAAATAATGTCACTCATTTTTCTCAGAGATGGCTGGACCGATTTGCCCAAACTTAGTCTCAAATGAAAGGTGCAACCTTCCCATCGGCTGCTATTGAATTTTGGATCGATCGGAATTCTGGTTCCGGAATTACGGGTTTCAGAGTGCGGCCACACAGAAATTTCTCATATAAACTATAGGAAAAATTAAAAATAGAATTTTTATTTTTGATGCTAAATGTGTTCAAGGTGCAAACGTCGAGATTTGATGCAAACTCGAAAAAAAATTGACGACGATTCACTTTTTTGGATTTTGGCACATTTTTGCCTTTCTTATATAGAAAGGTTATGCAATCACTCTGAAAAACGTCAACCTAATCCCGGCCAAATTTTTTTTCGACTCGCATAAGGTTTCCGGATTTTAACAGGGGCGTAGTTGATGGTTTACGGAGAGGGGTTACACCCCCCCCCCTCTACTGCTCACTCCCCTCCTTTAAAAATCTCCTTAAATCAGCCCTCAGACCACCACCCCATCCAGCCCTCATACCCCTCCCTTTCAACCCCATCATCTTTAAACCACCACTATATCACAAAGCATACCAATTTAAGCTGGGGAGTTGTTCGTTCATGGGACTTTCGTCCTCCTCACATACCCACCCCCGCATGACAAAATGAGTTAGCAAGCAGATAATATTGATCTAATGCTGATTAGGCTAATGGAGTATGATATTTTTTTGTTTTAAGTGTTTCACCGCCGACACGTAGCTCATCAAGTTCGTGGCTGGCATGCCATTGTGTATAAGTGCAAAGTGTACTAAGAATGTAATGCACATTTCCAAAAGTATGTTGAACATAAAAAGCCTCCGTGCCATAGTTTAGAGAAATGAGAAAGGCACAATTGCACCGCTAGGTGGATTAAAACAGGTTTTTAATAATATTCCGAGTTTTCTGAAATATTTCACGAGATCCAGAATGATTTGATTTTGTGAACTAATGTTCCTAAATATATGAATAACATCATGAGTCAACCTTTGGTTTTATGAATACTGTTCATAAAGTTGTGAACTAGTTCACGTATAGAAAATCGATTTGATAGTGACAGAGCGGAAACCGTGACTGAAGTTCACAAAACAAAAATCTATATTTCCACTAATAAAAACGTTATGCAGGTGTTACTGAAGAGAAATTGAACATAATTATAAATGTTTTTTTTGTTTATGGTCTTGTTTTCGTACCGAAAAACGTGATTGTTCCAGAATTCATGGCACTTTATTCACACTTAGTTGCGTTTCAGCTTCGCCTCATCAGAAACCGACACTAACTTATTGTCGGAATAGATTAGCCGGCGCTTGACGCAAATCCCTTAAAACTAAAACACACTTTGTGTTTCAATCGAACGACTGATCAAACGTGATGTCCCATTCGAGCAGAAGTTCTGTTTTTTGCCGATGAGACACAGTGAAGCCGAAACTTGTCTTGGCTTAGCAGGCCTATGCGAAAGCACTACGCTATATTTCACCCTAAGGAGGAAAATTTGGCAAAAACCAAAATTTCTCACTAGGGTGAAATATAGCGTAGTACTTTATTCACGATTTTTGGAATAATTTTTTTCCATCTAGGTATATGAATATATATGTAATGTACGTATAACAGAACTAGACCTAGAGTCTGTTCACTTCAAGAGTCCCGTAATGCACAACTCTGTATAAAATGATACACAAAGTTTTTAAAAAGACCATAGTCTCTCTTTGTTAACGGTATATCGATATTGAGCATAAACATCGGTATGAATACCAAGTGATCAGTATATCTGGCAACGCTGACATCTGGACCGGATTACCAATAAACGTAAGTAGAAAATATGGTAACGTCATCGCTGGTCAGTGGTCACGGAGAAGAAACCAGACAAATAAAAAATGTGAACTACTAGTACAGAAACGTTATCGAGCTTAGTGAAAGTCCATTTATATGAATTAATATTTCTTTTGCCCGTGGACCCAATTGCTAAATTTGATAGAATACGAAAGACTCGAACTATCACCGTGGTACAAGTTTCAGCAATAAGAACTCGGTTATCGCAGCAAAGAGAAGTTGTGCGAGGGAACGAACTGAATTTCCTGTTAGCCATAAAGAATGATCCATACTGAAAACGTTTAGATCGAAGCTAAACCCATCAATTGCTTACCTTATGTTCACGTGTATCGCATACTCACCTGTTGAATTTACTCAAAAAAGTTACCTTAAACCTCAATTGGTTTATCTACCTTTGATAGAAGAAGATCTACTGTAAGTAAATGTCAAATCTGTATCCTAACTCAAGCTATTGACGAAATAAAATGATTTCAGCTTTGTTGAACTGTTACACTTAAAGTGAGGCTGCTTCGATAAACTTCCACATGCCCGAACAATCTGCCAAACGAATATGAATTTTTTTCGATAATTGATTTACTGTAGTCAAATCTCCTCACATCATGAAGACAAAACCAAGGCCTGGGGAGTGAATTTTTCATTTAATGAATGTCTTTAGGTGCTTGTAAATATACGAAAGAGATGGTTTGTACTAAATTGTAGGAAATTAGATTATTTGAATATAACCTCTTAACGATAAAAATGTTCCAATAATTCCATTCCATTCTCGAAACTTCTTTTTCAAAAGATTCTATCTAACAAAAGATTGTCTTTTATACCTTTAGGTACTCTTTGGAGGGTGTTTCCAAAAAACGCAATATTGGTTTCCTTCAAAAATCTTCAAGTCTCCTCGGCATTAGTTCATATATTCAATGTCATGCAAATTTTATTAATACATTCAAAACTCAAACCGCATGATTTACATGCAAAAAAGTATAATTCTGATGCAAAATATGCATTATAACTGGTATAATGCATATATACTAATATTACACCGTTAAAACCTACACAATCCCACAATTAGAAACGTGTTGATCAATTCAACGGTATCAGAGTAATAGTATTCAAATAACCCTGCACTAATACACATGCAAATAACACTTTCACTCGAATACATGTGCGTATGGATAAATGACTCGTGCTCAGAAAATATACACACATGCTCAAGTAACTTATTTCAATTTCGCCGATAACATTGCCTGCTTCATATTACAGAGTGCAACTAATGCCAATCGTCGAATCATTTGGGTGGTATTATAAATCCGACGTCCCTCAAACCCAAACAGCGATTCGTGTGTTGTAAATAGGCTTAAAATTTAAACGGTAGGTTAAATTGTTGATCAAATTTAAGATTCAGCTGCAGATCAGATTGGGTTTTGCATGAATAGTAAATCTGTGCAAAATTGCAACATTCAGGATCTCGACTGGGCAGGGGGTGAAGCGCATTTTACTGCCCTTTTATGCAATTGTGACGTTAGCGCCAACAGGAATTTTTGTCAGGAAACCAATTTTTGTGTTTCGTGATGTTTTCAAAAGCACAATTAATATTTCAACTATCTGTTCAGTACAAAATGTGTACAATCCATCGTAGATAAGAGCCAATTACTTTATTTTAATTTTTTTTTGCGAAAACCTTCTAAAATTTTTACTAACGTCACTTTTGCAAAAAACTGTTTCCACTGTTTTACGCAATTCTAACGTACGTATACAAAAGAGATTATAACTACTAGAGGTCGCATGTCGCTGCTAACACTGAAAATTTATCATCTCGCTCTCACATATGCTAGGCCCATTAGTTTGACACCTATTGCCCCGGGTACACACATGTCAAAGTAATGGGATACAACATGCTAGAGCGAGACCCCATATTTCAGTCCGTGAATACATGGAGACAGCAGCGCTTTGCTCTCTCTAATAGTTATAATCTCTTTTACGTATACAAATCAATAGTGTCGGGTAAAGCGTATTGTGTAATTTCATCCGTTTCAACTGAATTGAATCACCTGCAAATGATAATTAATTCATTCAAGTTTCCTTGGCTGTATGTGGCTGTCTGGCCAGATGTTCGATTTTGGATTTATGCGGATTTTCCGTGGATTATGTACGAGGGCCATTTAGTGCATTTTCATTAATTTAATTAATTTCAACATTAATTTTTCTTAATTAATTTTTAATTTAGCTGCAAGTCTGGCATTATTAGAAAATTTATTGAATATATTATCGTGCGTATGAACACTATGAATTCGATTTGGTATCATGCAGACCTTTTCACGCAACGTGGAAGCGGTTCTGGGCTGGAGGATCTAGTGAATATATCTGTGATACAATTGTACTTGAAAATACTTGCCATGCGGCACTTGAACGATGATCTATGAACAATGCAAACATGTAAAGTCATACGGACACACGGGGAAACTTTACGGGTCATTCCGGGGATTCCTGCTCATCGCACGAAATTTTAAGTGAATATAAAATATTCCTGTCACGCGGCACATCAAAGTACACCAGCTTGATTTTATACGAACAATACTATTTAAAGTCATCCGGGAGCACAGGAACATATTCTAATCGATTCCGAAATCCGGTTATTCGGATGAAACATTTTTGTTAAATATTTCTGTCATGCGACATATTAAATAACATCAACCCTACATCAACATAAATTATGGGCAATACAAATTCAAAGTCAAATCGGGACACTTTATTAAAGATTCCGGAATACGGAAGTTCGGACCAAACAATTCCAGTAAATCCTGTCATGCGGCACACCAAATTCTGTGATCTGTGAAGAATGCAATCATATTTGAAGACATTGGGATACAATGTCCCACTTAACGACCGGTCCCGGTAATTCCGGATTCCGCTTATTTGGTGAATTTTTTAGTGAATGCACGTTCTGTTACACGGCACATAAAAACACATCATTTCGGTTGTCTATAAACTATTCAAGAACATTTGAAGTCTTCTGAGCATACGGTTATTCAGGAGTTGGTCGTAATCTGTCCCGTGTGATCTGATGAATTTACATCTGTTTGCATTTTGTTAGTAGATCAAGTGTGTCGAATAACAGGTGTATTCAGGTACAAGCATTTCACAGGTATGGGTTACTCATTATGGGTCTACTACGTCTCTCAGATGGTTTCAACATTAATTTAGATCCTTTACATATACAATTTATTAATGTTCATTTTATATTAATACCAATCTTCAAACTATACTTTGAAAAATTAAAGAAACTGGTTTTAATTTGCCTCGAAAATTTCTTATAAATTCGGAACCGGATATCTGAACAGTTTAATTCATACGGTTTATGAAACTTGAATCAATTCCGGAGCTGGTTTGGTTGGAATTAGAATAGAAATCTGCACCAAAATAATGAGAAATAGAACAACAGCGTCAAAATTTTTAACAAACGTTTCCACCAAGAGACGTTCGTACATTATTGTTGTGTCAAAAATCCATGCTAAAAAGACTAAGCTCGCTGCTTCACAGAAACATTCTAACTTCTTTATAAAATATAAATTGTTGAAAAATAAGATTCTATCGACAAATTGCTGAAATTTGATCGACCTAAAAAGCTAATTTGAATACCACCCTAGCCTAATTATAATACCACCCTAGCCATTTACATCACAAAATAGTGCTTATCTAGCTCCTCAATATTACTTAAGCTCCTCAATATAGCTTAAGAATAAACTGTTTTGCCTAGTTAAATACACGTCCCGTGCTATATGGCACCAGTACGTCACTTATGGTAAAAATGGCGTTTACGACACTTTGTTTTTCGCGTTTCAAAAGGCCATTTTGCAGAATTTTTGATAGACAATTACACTGAAAGACGTGGATTTTTGTAGAGAACAGAAATATGAAATAACGAAATTTGATCAAAGTGGCGCTAACGTCGCTTTTGCATACAAGGGCAGATTAGCTATGCTCTTTCAAGCAGAAGTGTCATTTGAACATGTTGTTTGCACTTTTCTACGAAAATGCAATTCATTTATTTAATTTCAGTGAACTCATTTCGCAACTTCATAAGGAATAACATGACATAAAAGCACTATAAGTAAGTTGGCGGCAGTTACTGATGAGTAGAACACGAAACATTCAAATCCAAATTCTTTAGGTTAGGTTTTGTGCCCTTAAGTGCAAATTGGTATATGCATTTTTGTTCCTTTAAGGAAAAATATAGTTTGCATACTATAAAATATTCACTCGAAAAAATATGTTCCTACACTGTTTGATAAAAGATACAGCATTAAACGCAAATTCATCAATTGCGATTTTTTGTATGAGTAAGGGATTTTTCATTCCAAACTTTTAAAATTACTCAAAGGGATCGTGTTTCGATAACAATAATAAAAAAAATTAAGACCAAATAAAACACGTTAGCACGATAATTAGAATCTCGAGGTTAGTCAAGTCACCAACGGTTTCCCTAATTAACCCATTCATTTGACAAAATTTTGTGTTTCATTGCTAAAAAAAATATCTCATGATCTTAATCTATTTGCAAGCATGCGATCGTTCAAGCAAATCTGCTTAATGTGGAATCAAATTTCAGACGCTTATTTGAGACCTATATACCTGTTATTTGATAAATATAAAAATAGATCAAAACAAACGCGAACTTGTGCTACGGTTTTGCTTCGATAATCACCTTCGAAAAAGTATTGTAATCTGTTTCCACTAATAATTCTAAATAAAAGGGGAAGATTTTCTCCCCACAGGTGGATCGGGAATATCATCCGAACCGCAATGATCGCAATATAACGACGCGGGCGTCGTTTTCAGCGGCTGTAGACCGAAAGATGCTTTCGGTCCGCATTTTGTCGGTCAAATGCTTGTATCGGGTGCTCCGACGAGCGAGCCAAAAATAGCTCAGTCGTTGCGATCACTCGAACACGAAAAGATTTAATTTACCGCGTTTTCCTCATTGTTTGCGTTTCAGTTCCATCTCGTTTGGTCCTTTTCCCAATTATTAATCATTTTCCGAGTGACTACTATAACTGAACACTAAACTGTGCAATGGTTCAATAATAATTGTTTTTGGCGAACGTCTGGCGACGAAGAACGAATAAACATTACTCATTTGCAGCGATAAAATTTCCGCGAAAGCAGAAACGAAAAACGAAAGGAAAAAATGGGAAGTGTGCTGTCGACCCACGGTCGAGCAAATCGGAACGGGCTGGTGGTGCAAGTGGAAGATGACGAGACACAGCGGGAAATACATGACGCTGATGTTGGTATCAGCTCGGCTACCACTTCTACCGGGGACAAAAGTTGTGCAATAGTAGGCGATAAATCAAAAACTGATACGATAAACAACAAAACTGTGGGAAGTAGCCCCCATGATGGTCCCTGTGACGGTGGGGAAAAGTGTATTGAACTGGCAGAGTTTCGCGAAGAGCTAGGCATAAAACGAGAACAGCGAAAATCAAAAATGGCGGATATCAAGCATGAAATGGATCAGCTGAGGAAGAATCTTGCGGATGAAAAAGGTAAAAATCGAGCTCTCATACGGTATATCCAGAGTCAACAGCAGACAAAGGAAACGACGGAACTAGTTAGCAGAACAGCTGTAGACGAGTTTATTTTGCCGGCTAACAGCGACGCAACATTAGCGAAAAGCGTGGAGCTGTCTCACGACGACAGCGAAAGCGACGAGCAAAAACAGTTAGAACAAAGCGATGCTGATTCAAGAATCCCCGCCCTCGCAAGCACGGCGGATGATTTACGCCTCGGGCTGAAGAAAGATCTTGCTGAGTCACAGCTTCAGCTTCAGATGGCCAACGGGGAGATTCTAACGCTGCAGAACGTGGTCGATCAGTTACGATCGCAAATTCAAACCCTCCGGACGCCGTCCGCAGAAGAGGAAGCCGCCCAAACTGAACGGAACAAAGAATTCCGGAAGCTGAAAGCGGAACTGGCCGAGTCCCAGTTTGAGTTGCAAATTTCAAACGCCGAAGTGCTCGCTCTTCAAAGCAATATCACTCAGTTGAATAATCAGGTCAAGGGACTGAAGGACGTGATCAAGGCCGGTAAGGAAATCATCATCATTCGGGAAGATCAGGTCGAGCAGGTAAGTGTATGGTGAACAAAAAAATGGGTTTGCGCAGTGTCTATGGCAAGTTTTGTGGGAAATTTTGCGCCGTCTGGTAGACAGGTGTAAAATTTATAGATCATGATCATGTTTACCGAAACGTTGCCAAAATGTTGGCTTGTTGTCACGAGGGTGAACTTGAACTTTGGTGGAGAAACATGTGATCGGAATTTTAATTGATGGTGGCGAAGCATGTTGAAGTATTGGACAGATTATTGGGGATTAGTGAATTCCTGCTTTCTTCGCTATGTGCACTGTTGCTCATGGTTTGCCATACTATGTCAAGTTTTACTAAATTCGAGTGCGGTGTGGTTTCGTCTTAACTTGTTTGACTGTGAGTACAGATGATAATCTCCATTCTAGCAAGAATGGAGAAAGTTTTATGATAGCATGATAGTTTTATTGCTAGACTTGAAGCAGTTCACAATACGCAGTGCGCAAAACGCAGAAAAGTAATCGTAAAATAGTTGAGTTAACAACGTTCAGTCACAGTCCAACAATGCAGAGTGTGGAGGGTGACAAAAATTGAATGTGGCTGAATCGTTTAGTTTCGCGTTGTTGAACGAAGGAACTCATTAGTATACTTTGTAGACTCGTGAGAAGTTGCAAAAATTTTAATCAGATGATTGAAAATATATCTTATTAAGACATTTTTACCAGTGGCGGATCCAGAGGGGGGTCTTGGGGGTCCGGACCCCCCCGAAAATTTTTAACTTCATGAGAAATTTTAAAGCAGTTTCTATTTTCAATTCATTCTAAATTCTATCATATTACGTATTGTACAATGAACATTTCAAAATCGAAATTTCGGACCCCCTCCGAATTTTTTTTCTGGATCCGCTCCTGATTTTTACATAGGAGTTTCTTCTTAGTAGCAGTTTACGCTATTACAATTGACAATTCAGATTTCCACAATCTCCAAATTCATTGTTCCAAATCATTGTATTAATGTAGCTTTAGGATTGTTTTAATATTTTTTTTTTGTCATTAAATTATATTGCCCTGTTTATAATTGTATGGAAAACAATACTGACTTTCGTTTGGAAGTATTATCACAGACTAACAGACATAACACTCAAAAACAAAGCTTCGCCCGCTTTAACGATCATTTTAAATGTATTTGTAGTTGGGACTGTGGCCACATTTGAAATTATGGCGCCACTGACATATGAACATGCATATGGGGGATAGACCACTAGTGAAAAATTGTTCCCAAACCTGAGGGGTAACCCACCAGTAAATAAGTGTTTGGGACTGTGAATAAAAGGTGGAGCTAGTGTTCTGGGAAAATTGTCGGATCGATGTTTTTTGAGGGAATTCCCTCATAGTGTTTTGTCTGTTAGTCTGTGGTATTATTTAAATATTGCCACAATGTTAACCAGGGCAAGGGTTACCAGCGTATCTGCATCTATTATTAAATCACCAACGAGATCATATTAGTTCAGATTATTATTGAATATTCATCAATGTTATGATATTATAAATTTGGTATAGTATTTTCAGTTTGGGAATCTTCTTAATTTTGGTTCTTAACTCCAAACAACTTGTTATTTAACTGCTCATTTCAGAAATTATTGAATAAAAGTATCCACCAGTCCACTTCAATCACAAGAGCTTTCTGGATACTTTGATGCCAGGCACTTTCTACATCCGAGTTAATTTAGACCCATCGTCGATAAAGGCATAGATCCTAACCTCTTTCGTCGACCCGTATAGTACTACTGGTGCAATACAAAACAGTACTGCCGACTGTCCTTGATGTATGTTACAGCTTCGCTTCCTGCGATTTTATTCAGAAGAAGAAGAGGCTTCGATGTTGATGGCTTAACGTATTGGGCGTTTACACGGAAAAAAATCTGTTCATAAATTCATGAATTCACATTTGCTTGAACTGCACAATTTACGAAAATTGTAACCAAGTTCCTGAAATTAAAAATAATAAACAATAAACGTTACATTCGAATGTTGTTCCCTGGACAAGTTTAGTTTTTGTTGTGATTCTTGTTCATGATTTGGGAATACACAGTCGACAGTCAAACGAGGTTCTTGATTTCAGAAGCTTATTCGCGATTTTTGTGATTTCTCATCATGTTACCGTGCTATTTTATACATGAGTTTACTATCTGGTGATCTTAGTCGCGATTTTCGTCATTTTTATTTACGCTAGTCATTTTAGTCATGAGTAGAGTAATTCATGGTCATGGTTTCACGACTTTTGATAATTTTGTCGCGAGAGGTGTGAGCTTTCTTGTGATTTCTTTTGATACGTGGAGTAAAGTGACTCATGTTCATGATATCAGCAGTTGTACCATGGTATTCGTAATTTCGCGATTAGTTATTTTGTGTTACTATAGGTTTTTCACTCGGAGTACCGAGACAACATGAAATGAAATATAAAAGTGTGATTGGTTCGCGGTATCTTGTTCTGTGAACTATATCACGAATAGGATATGTGGTGCTCAACTCAGTTTTCTTTTTCTGACCGGACGTCACACTGAACCTTTTCAAATTCAAATTACCGTAACAATCTCGTTTCATGATTTTGTGAAATATTTCACGAACACGGATATTGAATTGTATCTAATATATTAGGAATCACTTAATGCAGTGATTTTCAACCGGGGGTAAATTCACCCCCAGGGGTAAATTGGATGATTGTTGGGGGTGAATTATGCGGGACAAATTTTAACTTGTTATCCAAACATTCCCGTCGGGTATTTGTCTTTACATATTGTGTCAGTATGTCAAGAATTGAGATGCTTACTGAGAGTGCCCTGGAACAGGTTTCTTATTGTAAAATTGTGGCATTCATCCAATTGAAAATCTTTTCGCCTTTCTCATATAGAAAGGTTATGCAATCACTCTGAAAAACGTCAAACTAATCCCGGCCCGGAGGGCCGAGTGTCATATCCCATTCGACTCAGTTCGTCGAGATCGGAAAAAGTCTGTATGTGTGTGTGTATGTGTGTATGTATGTGTGTGTATGTGTGTGTGTATGTGTGTGTGTATGTGTGTGTGTATGTATGTGCGTATGTGTCAAATAATGTCACTCATTTTTCTCAGAGATGGCTGGACCGATTTGCCCAAACTTAGTCTCAAATGAAAGGTGCAACCTTCCCATCGGCTGCTATTGAATTTTGGATCGATCGGAATTCTGGTTCCGGAATTACGGGTTTCAGAGTGCGGCCACACAGAAATTTCTCATATAAACTATAGAAAAAATTAAAAATAGAATTTTTATTTTTGATGCTAAATGTGTTCAAGGTGCATGAAACGTCGAGATTTGATGCAAACTCGAAAAAAAATTTGACGACGATTCACTTTTTTGGATTTTGGCACATTTTTGCCTTTCTCATATAGAAAGGTTATGCAATCACTCTGAAAAACATCAACCTAATCCCGGCGGAGAGTCAAAATTTTTTTTCGACTCGCATAAGGTTTCTGGATTTTAACAGGGGCGTAGTTGATGGTTTACGGAGAGGGGTTACACCCCCCCTCTACTGTTCACTCCCCTCCTTTAAAAATCTCTTTAAATCACCCCTCAGACCACCACCCCATCCAGCCCTCATACCCCTCCCTTTCAACCCCATCATCTTTAAACCACCACTGTATCACAAAGCATACCAATTTAAACTGGGGAGTCGTTCGTTCATGGGACTTTCGTCCTCCTCACATACCCACTAGGGTGGGGCAAAATGATCGTTTTTTCAGCACAGCACTTTTTTGGTTCCTTTTGGGGTCCCAAACAACTGTGCAAAATTTGGGGTCGATTGGTGTTGACTCGGCGTAGCGCATTGCGTTTGAAATTTGTATGGAGATTAGTATGGGAAAACCTACATTTTTGCATTTTTAATTCTACAGACTACAATTCTTCCTGTAGTAAGCCAACAAATAGATAGAAATATAGTCCAGGATATGCTGAACAACTTTGCCAAAGGATGTATGGTGCTAGAATGTCTCTAAGCCAAGTTATAGCTGTTCAAAGTTCAATACATCGAATTAAATGCCAAAAATCAGTTTTATTGCCAACACTGCGGGTGTAGCAATGCAATTTCATATAGAATTCCAAAATAACATTATATATTTTATATTTACCACATTGGTATGTTTGGATGAATTATTCAAAAGCCTTAGCTCAATTTCATGAGCGTAGGTAGTTTAGCAATAGGGTGTACTGTGTAGTGAGGGGGGGAGGTCCTTTAATATATAGAAATTCGAACTGAAATGTTGTCGAGTTGGAATGTTCAGATGAATTATTTCAAAACATTTACACATTGTCCTACGCATAATAGTAACGATGAAATAAAACATACTGTATCCATTTGCCTTGACTTTTATCAATAGAAGTTATGTTACAGACTGAATCAACTGATGTTGAGTTGATGTGTCAGAGGATTATATTTCGGTATAATATGCATGATTTGATAGCATGCTCATTTCTATGCTGTTCGATCACGAGGCGTGAAGCTAATTTCTGGATTTCAACATGAAATCCACCAGATCCCTACATCAATTTTTGCTTCAGGTGATCGAACAGCATCGAAATGAGAATCCCATCAAATCATAGTGCGTATTAAACTGAAATCTATTCAATGCAATCCTCTGACATATCAACTGGACATCAGTTGATTCAGTCTGTAACGTAACTTCTATTGATAAAAGTCAAGGCAAAAGGATGCAGTATGTTTTATTTCCTCGTTAGTATTATGCGTAGGACATTGTGTAAATGTTTTGAAATAATTCGTCTGAACATTCCAACTCGACAACATTCCAGTTCGAATTTCTGCATATCAAAGCCCCCCCCCCACTCACCCCTCACTACGCCCTATTGCTCAACTACCTGCGCTCATGAAATTGAGCTGAGGCTTTTGAATAATTCATCCAAACATTCCAATGTGGTAAATATAAAATATATAATGTTATTTTGGAATGCTATATGAAATACCATTGGTACACCCGCAGTGTTGGCAATAAAACTGATTTTTGGCATTTAATTCGATCTATCGAACTTTGAACAGCTATAACTTGGCTTAGAGACATTCTAGCACCATAAAACCACCTTCGGCAAAGTTGTTCAGCATATCCTGGACTATACTTCTATCTTTTTGTTGGCATACTACAGGAAGAATTGTAGTATATAGAATTAAAAATGCAAAAATGTAGGTTTTCCCATACTAATCTCCATACAAATTTCAAACGCAATGCGCCACGCCGGGTCAACACCAATCGACCCCAAATTTTGCACAGTTGTTTGGGATCCCAAAAGGTACCAAAAAAGTTCTGTGCTCGGTTGATGTGGCTATGATTACGTTTTTCCATATAACAACGCCCCACCCTAATACCCACCCCCGCATGACAAAATGAGTTAGCAAGCAGATAACATTGATCTAATGCTGATTAGGCTAATGGAGTATGATATTTTTTTGTTTCAAGTGTTTCACCGTCGACACGTAGCTCATCAAGTTCGTGGCTGGCATGCCATTGTGTATAAGTGCAAAGTGTACTAAGAATGTATTGGACATTTCCACAATTATGTTGAACATAAAAAGCCTCCGTGCCATAGTTTAGAGAAATGAGAAAGGCACAATTGCACCGCTAGGTGGATTAAAACAGGTTTTTTACAGGGGTTACCACCTTTGGTAAGGTTTTCACCCGGAAATTTTTACTGACCTGGAGTAGGTTTTTATAGAATCACTTTGAACCTATCTGACCTATCTGCTGAGTTTAAATTAGACAAGTATAAACTCTTTCATTCTTTTTGTAACTCGTCGAAGTATCAATCACCAATATTGACTCACATTAACCGTTTGTTGTTTTTTTTTTTTGGCAAAGCATGATGCACACCACTACTTTGAGCTTTTCTTATTATCTGTAAATTTATCGCGTTTGTAAACCGTATTGTCCATTTAGATACGTGTTAAATTTCACTTCCCTGGCTATCGAAAAAAATCCAAAAGCACTCACGCTGTGGAAGAGCAGCCGAACAACCATTGCTTTCTGCCACAGCTAAGTACCGTGAAGCAGGCATGAAAGCGGTAGCATCTGTGAAGCACACTGCGGTGTCTTCCGAAATTTTTGCCGGGCACAAAATATTCGGTTATTCGTCAACACAGTAGCTAGGAAGGTTCCAACAAAGTAGCAAAAATTTTCTACCTGTCCAACAGTTAAGGTCTGCTTCTGAAGCAACATAAACACCGGAGAAACTTATTTTAACAAATTATTTATCGTATCACTATATTTGGAGAAATAGATGCAAAACCCCGAGGCCATGAGATCCTCTCCAAAAACTGGAGTCTCTGGGTCAAACCCCGAGGGATAGCAACCAAACAGGGTAATGATGGTAAACAATTTTCAGAAAGGGGTACATCATGGGGATAAATATTCGGAAAGGGGTACATGGAACGAAAAAGGTGGAAAACCACTGATATAATGCATGAATATTATTTCATGATTTTGTGAATTGTTTTACGGGCGCGCAGGTCAGCCGTGACTAATATACTAAGAATAATGAACCAGTTCACGGATAAATGAATAATATTTTATGATTTTGTGAACTATTTCACGAGCACGGATATTGGATTGTATTTAATATATTAGAAATCATGAATTAGCTCACGAGTTCATGTTGATCTTTTCAACCCAAGCAACCAGAAGTTCGGATAATACTTAAAAAGCACACTTTAAAGTTCACATAAAGTTCTTAGCGAACTTTCCAGCTGCTTAAGCTTTAATGGAACTTGAAAGCAGTTTAAGCCGTTATTAGAACACAAAACGTATTGCAAAATTACTTAAAACGAGAAGCTTGTGCATCTCTCTTATACGAACTTTTGGTTGCCTGGGAAAAGACCATGAAATCTTGATTTATAGCAAAAAATCAATTTTATGGGACTTTCTACACTTAACAATTAGCTGTACTATTATTTTTCAGCAGATTTTTTAGCAGTTCTAGAAAGACCTCTCCAATGGTATGCCACACGATGCTGTTTTGTAAAATAAATGCGCTATATCTGGACAACCATACGATAATTGCCATTTTTAGAGATTTTCCACGATAAACATGCAATTGGTTCAACTTTTTTTTCAAAAGCACGTTCTCGTAGTAATGATGAATCGAAAAAACATTTATTTCCGCATCAAACGACATTTCTATCATAAAAATTGGTTCAAAATTGGCGAAGTTTTCTCGAATATTTTTTATGTCTTTTCTTCTAACGGCAGGAACAAGACTTGTTCTATTGATATGATTTCCTTTATCCGAAAAACGTTTGGAGGTATGTACAGTGCTGTTCGAAATAATAGCAGCGTAAGCTTTTTTTTCGAGTATGGTGATTTGGCTTTGAATATGTTTCTCATGTTCGCATCGTGTATAGTGATAAAAATTCAGTTCCTGGTGGTCGTCTAACCTACTGACGCCTACCTTTCGATTTTAATAATACCACTTTACTATAATCAGCTCACTAAATGTTACGCCACTTTTCGACGGTCCACTTGGCGTGAAATTCGACAAAGTTCGGACGATTGTGTAGGTGCTGTATTGTGAGTAGTGGTACTTTTCTCGGACTTCCTGCGTGCAAATTTGTCTTAATAAATCGTTTTCTACTCGTTGACGTCGCAATAGAATGTTCCAGGTCTTTCTATAATTCTCTCAAAGACATAGCCCAATATTATTTTGCCATCCGACCCATCAGTTTGTTAAGTTTGAGCGGATGTTGTTCGCTTATCGCTAGTTTCACATTTGTTTGTCCAGTGCAATGCATTGTGTATCTTTGTGGCAGAACACTGTAAAAGTTCCTGAACCTCACGGTATGTGTTGCCACTAGCATTCAACCGTTTGATGAGATGTCGCTCCTCCATACTACAATATGCAAACGTATAATTTCGGGTTAATTGTAAGCGTAGGAATACTATTCCGAACAACATAGATTGACTAAACTGAAAATCTTGGAAACTTTAGCGATTTGAAAACTTTGTGGTAGCGCTGCTATTTTAACCGTTGTGTGTCCGACGCGGTACCCGGCTACCTTTTTAAGTTTCAATCAATTAAATTCCTATGTTTTATCCATAGCTGGAAATTGAAATTTTGTGACATCTTAGAACTTCACTAAGTCAAGCTTTTGGGTTAATAATATTGTTGATATAGTAAGGGTGGGAGTGAGGAGGGGCTCCTGAATTTTTTTACTACGTAACAGGCCGACGTGGGTACCCGGGTACCCACAAAACTAAAATGCCCATAACTAAGGTAGTATCCAAACGATTTCGATACTTTTGGTCGTTTTGGATTCAGGAACTCATCCACTTTTGGACTTGGTAAAAATGAATCTGGTTACTTCATTCGGTTCCCGGGAATCCGGGTTTCCGGAAGCAGGTTCCAGTGCTGGGGTACCATTTGCGAACTTCAGTGGAATACTAGCAATATGGGTATCAAAATTCTTGGAATTGCATCAGTAGGCTGTATCTCGTGGTTCTGGAACCATTTGGTGGTTAGACCCCGGAACGGACATTCCGGAGCAGGTTCCCGTGGGGCCGTGAGTGGCCATTCAATTCCAATTCCATTTTTCAAATTTCCATAGGGTCCCGTAACAATAAAAAACAGACTTCCGAGACAATTTGAAGTGTTTTGATACTCATATTGCTAGGACATTATTAAAATTTGCAAATCATATCTTAGTACTGGAACATTACTCCGGAAAATCCAGATTACCAAAAACCAGATCCATTATTTCGGTTCTATTGTACAGAATCAAAAAGTAGACGAGTTCCTGAATCCAAAACATCCAAAAGTGTCCAAATCGGTTAAAGGAAGCCATAGTTATGAGCATTTCAATTTGTGGGTACCCGGGTACCCTCGTTGGCCTGTTAAAGGTGTTTTTTTTGTTGGACACATAACTGTTAACGAACAGCTTTATATCTTCCGAAATGACAGCTGTGTTTGGTAAACAATAAGCCAATGATTCCAAATGGTGGCGTGTTTTACTCTTCGTACCATAGGTCATTTACAAAAAAACATATAATGTTATTGGAGAATAGAACATGTGGGAGTATCTTACATTATACTCGAAGAATATTTGCGCTACTATTTTTTCGAACAGTATATGTAGCTAACATTGGCATGATAAATTATTTATTTTTAATTTTTTAACGAGAATACAGCAAAAATTGACAAATTTCACTTTTTACTTTTCTTACAATAGAAATGAATGTGGGCTAAACTAAACCGATTTTGAATATCTGGGTAGGAAACACAGCTTCATTTCACGTGATTCAAGGAATTCGAATATGAAAACATTTTGTGAAAATAAATGCTCTTTGAACTTGAACTAAAAGCACGGGAACAACGCTTAACTTCCGAATAACTTTGACTTTGTTTTGCGTATCTGCATGTAGGGGAAGATGGGGTAAAACGCACCCCCTAAGGAAATATGATCATAACTAGGCTATAGAACATCAATTGGGAGAATTTAATTAATGATATCGTTTAGCCAACATTTTTCTCTGTTATCAAAATCATAACGCTTTGAAAAATATTCAAAAACGTGAAAATAATTCAATTCTTCAAAATCATTAAAAATCACCTTTTGAAAAATAAGCGGGGCAAAACGCACCTGTGCGGGGGCAAAATGCACCACAACAATGGGGCATAATGCACTACAACAACGGGGTAGAATGCATCACAACAACGGGGCATAATGCTCAGCGAACAAGCAAGTAGTTTTGTTTTCTGACGAGATTTCACAAAAGTGTGCCATTAAATAGCCTTAGGTTATGCAATTGGTAGGTTTTCCGACCGATTTTTCTGCTTTCGATTAAAAATCAGCAAAATCAGAGAAGAGGGCACTTTGCCCCCGATGGAGCAGAGACATAAATTTAGCAAAAAGTGAATTATTTAGTAGATTTTTCATATGTAGTTCGACAGAATAATGCACAACGGTATAAAGAGAACTGAAATGCTCAAATATAATAGTAAAACAGTCTTTATAAGAGCGAAAAATCCTTGTTGCACGAGCCACAATAATTACATGAGAAGAGCACGTTATTGTGTTTTATT
This sequence comes from Topomyia yanbarensis, assembly GCF_030247195.1. Lineage (NCBI taxonomy): Eukaryota > Metazoa > Arthropoda > Insecta > Diptera > Culicidae > Topomyia > Topomyia yanbarensis. The sequence continues at coordinate 80,708,384 of NC_080671.1, forward strand.
TATTTCTCGAGCTGCTCTTGATGTACTATTATCAAATTTTGACAGTGTAAGTTTACTATGGCGGACTTCCGACTGGTCTTACCGTTTTCTAGAAATTTCCAGCTGTTTTCGATATAAGCAAGAGGTGCATTTTGCCTCGGGGGTGCGTTTTACCCCATCTTCCCCTACCTATAGGCAGGCGCGATACAAGACATTGTTTTTATAAGGCTGCAATGGATGACAAAATACGCTTGCTACAATCTACTTGTGCCTCCATATACAACACCTTCCCTTTTTCATAATGTAGGTGCCAGTATTTTGTTGTCATTTCCAAAACAATTATTGTTATAAAGCAACCGCCATTAACCCCAATACAGCGGTGCTCTTGATAAAAATATTTTCGATTGATCCGGATTAATTACGAACTGGTTCATTAAAAGGCAATGTAAAAAGCAAACTAATTGGACGCCAGTGGTCTTAAACAAATGACGTAGTTCCCCCTCACAAAAACGTAATTATAAAGTTAATGCGGAATTATTCCACTGTAAACATCCATATCTTTGTACTGTGTCAACGCTGTGTAAGACCGTAATTAATCATTCCCTTTTTATGCCGTCCACAGTTGAAAGCGAAACTGCGCCAGATCGAGGACTCGCTGCATGAGCGTGAGCTGAAGATAATGTCCACCGATTTGCGCCGAGAGTACGAACGACAAATGAGCAATATCCGCAATCTGCGCGAACTGTACGAGGAACGAGAACGAGTCTCACGGATGGAACGAGACAATCTACTGCGACAGCTCGAGCTGCGCAAAAACGATCTCGAAGCGGAACAGGAGAAGTAAGTAAACGAAGCGAATCAACTGTGAAATTATGCGCGATTTGTTTTCCCGGGTTTTCCCCGTTGCCAGGGCGGAGTCCCCTGGTTGGGTAATGCTGTACCATACACAGGAAGAAGCGAAGCGTTGGCGCGCATAATGCTGCGTGTTTTTAATTTAAATAATGCAATTAAAACATAGTGCAATCTTTTGCATCTTAGAGATATGTGCTAAATTTTAAGATAATTTATAACTTTTAAAATTCAAAACAGACATAACTGAAAAATTTACAATACTTTAAAATATTTTAAAAGTTCAAAAAATCAAAACTTGAAAAAATGTCATATTGAAAAGTGATACAGGTCGATTATTTTACGTAAGAGAGTGTCCGAAGAACTTTGCAGAGAAATTAAAAATTGGGTTGAAAATCTGACTCGGTAAAATAACATTCCCTTTTCCAAAAAATATTAAAGAGAAAGAAAATAACTGTTAGGCGTTATCGTTTGCATTGTGTCAGAATCTCTATAAATAGAACGCGATTGCTTCGTTTGACCTTTGACGATATCCTAATTGAATATTGAAACCACACAGAGCCGAATTAGTAGGGCTTTCATTCAATGATTACGTATGTTTGTAGCACTAACTAGAGCCTATAATATTCTACTTTCTTCTTTTCATGTTTTCCACCCGCGCCGAACACATTCACACGCAGAAACAAGAATCTTGAATCGCACGTCGCCAGCATGCAGACGGAGCTGGATACCACGATGAGCGAGCTGAATCAAACGAAGGAAAAGCTAACCCAATCGGTTGCCGAGACGAAACAGCTGCAGGCCGAAATGACCGTCGTAAATCAGTTTATTTCAAAGTTCCTGCTCGGCATGAACCGCCAGCAGACGACCAGCGGTGTGAAGTTGGACAAGCTGACCGAAGTGTTGGAGGAGAATCGCGGGTTGCTAATCGAAATGACCAAGCAGGAAGCGGAAACCATCGATCTGGGGGCATTTTTGCCGCGTGCCCTGTACGATCTGGTTGCCGAGGTGGACGAGGAGCAGAATGGACCGACTAGTGTGGGATCCGAGGGGGATGAAAGGGCGGAAACGGGAGCGGTTGGAGGCTGGTTCACCGACGGACAGAAAGCTTCACCGGAGCAAATTGCTGACAAATTGCCAAAAGTGTGGCGAGTGTTGATTGAGCTGGTGAATCATCAGGAACGCGCTGAACAGGTTCCCTTCGTGGTGAGTAGTTTGTTGTGCGGTTTAATCATTTGGATAATTCTGATAAATGATGTCACGATGAATTATTTTTTTGTTTACGTTTCGGGCTGACGTCGTGCAGGAAAACGGTGAAAGCGAAGATTGTCTGAAGTCGGAGCAAACCGCGCATGGACCGAGGACGGTTGTTAGTGTGAGCAAAACGTATCTCAAGTTAAAGGTAATTTATGCTAGTAATTAGCAAATGTTTACTTACTATGGAATATGTCTGATTCGTGAATGCGTGAGAAGGGACTGTGCAGATCTCTGATAGTATTAACCAACCATATCGGTAATTACAATGCTTAATTTATTGGTAATTTACCCAACCCTCAAGCTCAATACTAATCAATTCAATAGAAAGGCTTTCATTAAATTGAAGAGAATGCTCTATTTGCGATGGAAACGAGTGAAATTGCGTTTCTATCAGAATCTCCCATTTACTGAGAGACGCAGGGCATGGTGTGTATATAAAATGACCTAATTACAAAAAAAATAAGCATCGCTGAATCTTTCGCTATTCGATAGCAGATCTTTTTACCTTTAATTTAAGACTTGTTTTAAAATAATCCACCGAGGGTCGACGAACATTTTTATTTTTTCAATTAAATTTGGCGAACTATCGCAAAAAGAAGAAGGGGCCAAAATAATCAAGCATGCCATATGTATTCGATAACATATGAAATGGTTTCAATTTGAGTATATATTCCTTGTTTTGACGTGAGTCTTTGTTTTTTCCTTTTTCAGGAGTTTTTAGGAACGTGTCCACTGGAACACAGAAAGAGAAAGAATGACCGGAACGCACAGTGGTCCCAAAGAGCAAAAAAGGGGTGTTTATAGATTGCGTCAAAACAGTTGACTTTAGCATAAGGGTGTCTTCAAGAAAGTTTCTTGGAATAGAATTCCCCTTCTTTCTACCTTATCGGATTGATGATTAATCCCCCTAATAGTGAGTTACCAATTTTTTTTTCGTCAATGATTCAGATACACAAATACTTATTTCAGAAAAATTGTAGAGAAACTCGTTACAAACATTTTACTTGAAGACTTCAACTCTCTATCTTATAAGTTTTTAGAGACATGGGACATTATTGGTTAAAGGCCCCTTAAGATCAGTTTTTTCCTCATAAGTTTTCTTTTAGAATTTTTCCAGTATATAAATGTTTTAGAACATTATTTGGACTAATAAACTGCATTACTTTGCCGAAGACGGAAACTTGCTATCGCTAGTATGAGTGGAGATATTCACGTTTTTTGAATGAAAATAGGTCTTTTTCCAATGGCGATAACTTTTAAACGGGCCAAAATGGGCAAACCACTTTAATTAATTAAAGTTCAAGAAAAGAACAACAAATGCTGGAAAAATCAGATCTCCCCAAGGCGACCCTCTATGGAAATACTAGAGCTGAAGTTTCTTCATTCTCACCGTTCCGGTCATTCTTTCTCTGTCTGTTTTCCAGTGGACACGTTCCTAAAATTATATTTAAGTGTTTTATTACAAGACTTATCATACATTTACATTAATAAATAAATCTAATGAATCGTGAATGTTATACTGGTTATAGCATCATTAAAGTTATCACTTCTTATTCGAAAAAGTTGTTGATCATGCACAATTCCACAAATATCTCAATAATTACCTTAGAATAAGATGGTAAATTCCACATACGGAAAATTTTTGTAAGAGAGAGAGAAATCCTTTTTATTTGACACCCAAAATGCCTACACTGGTCAAGTTAAGGTTGAGATATTGATAAATTTAAAAAAAATGTGACAAAGTTTCATGGTTTGAAAGCATTTACTAAAAATGCTATATCTCAGCCTCCCGACCGAATTTTCACAAAATTTATTCACGAAAACTTTTGTAATGAATAGTACTTTCTAATACATGCCTTTGGTTTAATGAAAAAAATATTGATTTGTGAGGATTTTCTTCATAATTTACTAAAAAATATTGTTTTCGCTTTGTTTAATCATTGATCATTGATCGTTTTGTTCTATCATTGAAAAAAGCACTTTTTGTGAAAAACTGTTAAATGGAATTTATTCTCCAAGGTCTACAGAAAAATAAAAAAAAATATTTAAAAAATAATCGAACCTCCAAAAACTGCTTATATACGACAATTTTACTCAAAAATTGCCCTTTTTCATAAATCGCATTTGTGGCACCTCTAGATGATTTTTTTTAGAATGTTGATTTGTTCTACAAAAATGCTTAAAATATGCTTATTTTTCATTATAGGGTTGAGCACCATAACTTTTCGCACATCGATTTTTTTTTGGGACAGCCTAATATAGTATGTTTCATAAATCATGATATCAAGATTTGAACTAAAAAAAAATTGTTCTGGATCCCTCGGTGGATTATTTCCGAATTAGTTTTAAATTAAAGGTAAAAGTTTCTTTCGTCCAATAATTAACAATTCAGCGATGCTTATTTTTTTGTCATAATATTATTCTTATACACACCGTGCAGGGTTCTTAAATGATCGCACGCGTATTTGGTGTTGCTTATTGATTTTTGGTTACCATTACCGATGTATCTCGTACGTTTCTCAATTCTCAAACATGTACACAAACAACATTCTGCAATGTAAAACTGTATAGTTGCATATTTGTATATTTATTTTGATTCAAAATTTCTGCTGATTTTATACTCTACGAAGCATTAATTTCTAATATGTATTTAAACAAAATAGGATGCAACAAAATACCGTTACTGAAAACAATTGAATGATCGTGATTTGTTGCAACCAAAAGTGATCTGATACGTTTAGGTAGCATTTTTTTCTTCGTTTGATAAGATATTTTTTTTCTAAATATGTGAATGTACTTTGATCGTCCAAATTAATCGGATAACAGCGACATGCTTAACGCTCAAACAACAATATGTACCTATGAAGGTGAGATTAATACATGTCCGTTTGAGTGCCAAGAAAAAAAACAACTTCCATCGGGCCATCTGAGTCAAATTTGAACCAAATCGGACCAGTTTAGATGCCGGACCAATATGCTCGACGTTTGTATGGAATTTTTCGACATTTTGCATGGATAAAGCCCGCTAACTTAAATTATCATCGCTAGATGGCATTGTATGCATCCAGTTTATCACTGCAAGTGAAAATAAGAAAGATAATTTTATTGTCTACAACTTTGTCGAAGACCGCAAATCAACTCAAGTTTCTTAGAAGAAGTTATTAAACGTTTAATGAAGTGAGTCAGTTTTGCATGGGATCTAATAGCACATGCTGGTGCATCAGTTGACGATTGATGCAGAGCGATACACTTTCTAATTTGTTGTTCAATATAACTCGAAGGTGTACGCAATTTGATATTGAGAGTGGAGACCTTTTTGGGCGGCGGACAAACATTTGTCTGCTTGCCTACTGTATATTAGGTGTCATTTAATTATTACGTTCACGGTAAAGAACAGTGGTTTTTCTCGCCAAAAATGTGCGAAAAATTATTCACGCGTAAATGGTAAAGCGTACAGCAATGATGTCTTCTAGGATGTTTTATGATGATCCAAGACCTTCGTTTTTTTATTTATTTATTTCCATTTTTTTCATCTGACCCATGTTGGTCTACATGAAATTTAATGTTGTTGTATGGGAAAAGCCCATTTCAAGGTTCACTTCAGAAGCAGACCTCGAATGCGCGTAAAAACCCATAATCTTTTCGCACGTTTTTTCTACAATTACAATGAACTGACATTACAAATTAATAAAATTACATACAAGGTATACAGCATTTCAATAACATTACAGAAATATTTTCACATAATCTTATAAGCTAAGTCAATCTCCTAAGCCTATTCTTGAAAACATCACTAGAAACATAAAAATCGAAATGGTCATACACACTATTGAAAACATTACACATCGCCCTTATGGGTTCGTTCTGACCGTACTCGGTGCGCTGAAAGTCTAGTCTTAAAAAGTTACGTGATCTAAGGTTTCTGGGGGGGGGTACGTTAATGTTGATTTGTGAGACAATATCTGGGGCATCCATTTGGCCAGTCAATATTTTCCCAACGAATATCGCTCTGGATGTATTTCGCCTTTTTGCCAGAGTTTCCATATTGAGCAGACGACAGCGATCAATGTATGGTGGTAGCTCTGTTGGGTTACGCCACGGCAAAGTTCTAAGAGCAAAGCGGAGGAATCTTGCTTGTACTGCTTCAATTCTGTTAGTCCAAATGCTCGTATAAGGACACCAAATGGCTGCGGAAGCTTCCAGGACAGACCGAACAAGTGAAAAATACAAAACCCGCAGACAATATGGATCAGTAAACTCGTTGGCGATTCTTATTATGAAGCCAAGGTTTCTTTTTCCCTTGCTATAACGTGATAGTAATGGTTTCTGAATGTCAGTTGCGAGTCCAGGAGTACACCAAGGTCTCTGATACCTGACACTCTCTCTAGCAATTGGCCGGCGATGTTGTAGCTCCAGAGAATTGGATTTTTTCTGCCCGTGAAAGATATTATAGATCATTTGGACACACTGAGAGCCAACAAGTTGCGATTACACCAGTTACAGAAAGCATCTAGATGTCGCTGAAGTTCGATGCAGTTCTCTATTGACCGCACAATGAGATAGAGTTTGAGATCATCAGCATATATGAGTTTGCACCCTGGGGGTATAACATAGCAAACGTCGTTGAAGAAAAAAAAGAAAAAAGCAACGGTCCGAGATTGCTCCCTTGAGGTACACCCGACAAGTTGATGAAGCTATATGACACGTTACTTCCTAATTTCACAGACAGAGAACGATCTACGAGATATGATTTAAGCCATCCTGTAAAATTTGATGGAGCACCCAGTCGCTCGATCTTTGCCAGAAGAAGAGAGTGGTCTACACGATCGAAGGCAGCTTTAAGATCAGTGAATATAGTGTCTACTTGTGATCCATCTTCGATGTTTTTAATACAGTACGATGTAAATTGGGCTAGATTGGTGGTTGTTGACCTGCCTGCAAAAAAACCATGTTGGTCCTTCGATATGTATGCTTTGGTCTCACGAAAGAGCATGTTTACTACTAGGATCTCAAACAACTTTGATCCAGCGCAGAGCGAGGTTATACCACGATAGTTCGCAACATTTTGCTTATCACCTTTTTTAAAAACGGGAAACATTACCGATTTTTTCCAACACACGGGAAACACTGATTGCGACAGTGATTGGTTGAAGATTAGTCATAAAGGTGTACACAATGCGCTTGCGCATTTTTTCAGTATAATGGAAGGAATCCCATCTGGCCCCACCGATGTCGATGTTCTTCAGTAAATTGAATGTTTCCAAAATTGATTACATCGCGAGGGACATCTTGAAGGCCACAGTCCACCTGAGTTGAGCTAGCCGATTCATTTTTAAACACATTCGAGAAATGTTTTGCGAACAAATTACAGATACGTTTCACCTGCGAGGAACATACTGGAAGGAAGCCCATTTTCTTTACGTTTCCCATTTACAAAGGACCAAAACTGGTTATATGTTTTGTATCTGTTACTGGCTATAGTGAACTCTCTTTTTGTGATTGGATTTCTTAGAATAGTGTAATGTCGAAGCGCAGCAGCTCGCAATCTTTTCAGTTTACGTAGCCGGTTGTTGGACCATGGTGGTTTTGTTCGGGGACGAGGTGCAGACACACGTATACTGAAAAGCTGTTTTAACGCCAGTGAGAGTTTTTCTACGGCAGCATCTACATCGATCGCGAAATTCAAGAAAGTCTCCCAGTCGATTGTTTCTATTGAGTTATGAAGCCCAGAGAAGTCAGTCTTCGAAAAGTTGAACTCCCTGACATCCTCCATCTCGTCATAGAGAACCAGCTGCGGACAAATCTGCGTTACCAGAAGTGGAGGATGATGTGCGTCTACAGCAACTAAAGGCTCAAGTGCCTCTGATACGGTACAGTTCATTGAAGCTTCTTCATTTATAAACAGGAGGTCCAGGATTCGATTTCGCCTATTATTCACTGTAGACATTTGTCGCATGTTGAGTACAGACATTCCGTCCAGTAAGATAGTACTCGCCCTCGAAAAGGTTGATTCAGAAGGGTCTGGGAAAGCATACCAGGAGGGAGTGCTCTTCCAAAGAAGTCCAGGCTGGTTGTAATCACCAAATAGTAGATGTGCCGTGTTGGGTTCAGTGGAAGTTGCAATGTCAAGTGCGGAGTCTATGTGCTTCTGAATAATTTCTACATCAATTGCGGAATCGGGGGGAATATATACAACACCACACAGAGATTAGTGTAGGGGCCACGGATATTTACCCAGAGTTGTTCGAGATTGTGAGTGTCATTTTTGTGTTTGGATGAGAGTCGGTTGGAAACTGCAATGAGCACATTACCACCACGTTTCATCCCTGCACTATTAGGATCGCGATCGTTACGATATACAGAGTACCTTGAGCCAAATAATTGGAGCGAGTTGATTTGATCATTCAGCCACGTTTCGGTCAGAACAATAACATCATGATCAACATCCGAAGCAGCGACGAACAGCTCATCATTTTTTGTGCGTTGCCCTCTCACGTTCTGATAGTAGATTTTAAGATGTCCCTGCAAGTTTTCTCCTGACGGTTGAACGGTGGTAGATCGAGTGATTGTGGAAGCAAATGCCTGTAAATGTGGTGGGCTTTCAACCAACGGGGGCAGCATCTGTATGTTCTACTTCGGAAGGACATATACATTCATTGTATTTACCTGAGGAAACGGATACAGGAATTCCATGTCCTTCGAGTTGGTCTGACTTGTTTAGAGCGTTGTTATCTGACCGGAAAAGGTTGATGTCGTGTCCTTCAAGTTCTGTGGTAGACGGGTGGGTGTCGGTGACGGAGTTGACCTGATTACGTATGTTGGCAGGCTGCAATGGTGGATCAAACTCAGGGTGCGCAGTATCTCGAGTAGCTTCGGGAGGACATATACCCTCCTTAGCTTTACCTGATCGGGAAAGGTCGCTGCTATAACATCTATGTTCCGTGCCAATCAGGGTTGTTAATCGATAATTAATCGTCATTGTCGATAACGTTAACCACCCATCAACGTCATCGAAAACTCCGTTAACGATAATGTATCGTCAGATTCATCGTCATCGTCGATAATTCATCGGTGGTTATCGCGATACATTTTGCGTTACTTTCCCGTTTATTGGAGTTGAAGTTGATGCGGTTAACTTTCAATTGTTTAGAAATAAATAACTATTAAAGGACATGTTGTTGGCAGTTGAATATCAATAGTATTGGATATTTTCTATGCACAAGGGGATTCGACGATGTGTCAAAATGGATTTTTTTCAACTTTTAGGGAAAGTTTATTATATTGAAGAAGTTATTAATAAGTGAAAATCAATAGTTTTGGGCATGTACCGTCGGTGCGTCAAAATAGAATTTTTTCAACTTTTCGCAAACTTTTTATATTGAAGGGCAGGTTGTTGGCAGTTGAAAATCGATAGTTTTGGACATTTTCAATTCACAGGAGAATCCACCAGTGCAGTGTTTTCAAAATGGCAAAAAGGTGAAAGAAATTCTTTGAACCACGAAAAACATTTTTTAACTATAGTGTCTTCAGCAAAGTTTATTTATATTTTTTTTGCATTTAAAAAGTATTAGTTGGGTGTTTAATCCCTCTAAAGCTGAGAAGCAAATTTTTGTTTAGTCATTCATGAAAATAAAAAAAAAACTTTTTTTGACGAAGTTGTTGAGAATATCTTTAGTATTAACTTCGCTGAAGAGACTATGTGTCTATCTGTCGATTTAATTATACGTTTGTGAATATTTCTTTGATATATCCCACAAAATTGCTTATTTCAAAATACTTTTCCTGGTAATTTTGTAGAGTTTCAAAATGTTCCAAGATTTCGTTCAGCATAAGAAAATGCAGAATTTTTTGTAATGTTAGTTTATTTGTATCTCTTACAACTTAGAAGTTATCGAATGATTTAGTGTCCAAAAAGCAATGTTTTGGTATGGAAGCCTCAAATTTCCGCAAGAATAGCTTCACCAAGACGAATCTGTAAAACAAACACTATCAAAACCGTTTGGTGGTCTCTAGTCTACGTTCAAGTCAAATTCGAGTAAATTCCTTCTTTAGCATATCTTTCTTATCTGAGAGATGCAAAATATACAAAAATAATACTACTGTACTGTAAGACCTCCTAAGGGAAATTTTTACTAAATAATCAGAACGGGTTATGAGGCTTTGTCGAGGGACTAAGGAAGATTTTTTTTATTTACTGCGGTTTATTAAAAAGAAAAGAAAAAATATATTAGTCTTGGTGTTTGCGTTTCGACATCGTCTCTTCAGAACCAGAAAAAATATGTGCCGATTTTGTCAATGTCAATTCACCAAGGGGCTGATAAAAACGGGTCTTCACTTTATTCAAAAACGACTGAAACTCTATTATGAGGCCGTTTATAAATTACACTACATATTTGAGGGTAAAAGAAGGAAGCATGAAGCATCTTGTTACATAGTGGAGAGAAGAAACGGAGGAGGGGCTAAAAGCTTCCCAACTAGAAAAAAATATACATTGGAAATATGTATATTCTCCTTTTTAAAATTCAAAATCTTCTAGTTTAAATTAAAATTATAATAAAATATGTTAATCACCTAATGGCCTAATAATAGTGGTTTAGCAGTTTTTTTCATTATATGTCTTTGCGTGATAAAAATTACTAATTACACAATAGCTCAAAATTTTTCTTCATGGTCAAAACAATTTTGATCACCTTTTTGCCGCACTGTGCACCTGGGACTCTTCTGTGCACCAACTTACTCAAAAAGTTAAAAAAAATCCATTTTGACACATCGTCGGACCCTTCTGCGTATTGAAAATGTCCAAAATTATTGATTTTCAACTGCCAACAACTTTTCCTTCAGTATGATACACTTTCCCGAAAAGTTGAAAAAAAAATCTCCGCTGTGCATAGAAAATGTCCAAAACTATTGATATTCAACTGCCAACAACATGTCCTTCAACAGGTATTTATTTCTAAACAACTGAAAGTTAATCGCATCAACTTCAACTCCAATAAACGGGAAAGTAACGCAAAATGTATCGCGATAACCGATGAACCGACGATAACGATGAATACGACGATACAATTATCGACGATGACGATGAATGCGACGATACATTATCGTTAACGGAGTTTTCGATGACGATACATTATCGTTAACGAGTAACGCCGATAAATTATCGCGAAAAATGTATCGTATTAACAACCCTAGTGCCAATCATATGGGCGTCGGTGGCAGATTCTTGCTGATTACATCGGTCGGAAAACTGGGCAGCTTCGCCGTGTTGCACTAGTTGCTATGTACTGTAGTCAATAATACGGCGTGACTGCCTAAGTCGAGTTTGATACAGGGGGCACTCAGAACTCCAGGAAGCATGATCAGTTGGCGTTTGATCTTCAGGTTTTCTTGTCACATTTGCATTGTGACAATTAATGCATTTTGGATGTCTGAGACACCCTCTTTGTGCTCATGCCCTTCGGCGCAAATCGGACAGCATGGGGACTTCTTGCAAGTGGCAGCTCTATGGTCGTACTCCGAGCAGCGATAACAGCGGAGCACGTTTACACATTCAGAGATCTTGCAGCGCATCCAACCCAAGTTGACATGTTGTAGTTGCATCAGCTTTTCGAATGTTTTGGCATCAGTTCCAGTAATGGCAGACATCGGATTATCTGTGTGTTTTTCGTTTCGCACAATTCGTATCACCGTCAGGTTGGCAGGCTGAGGAAAATTATTTTGCTGAATTAGTTTTTCCACGAAGTATTCCGCAGTGATGTCGTCAGTAAAACCAGCAACTTTTACTCTGGGTTTTAGAGCTTTCTGGACGTCGGCGTTATACTTCTCAGACAGATTCGCTTTCACTGTACTGAGCAATTTAAGCGCTGATTCACGGGAGTTACATCTAACAGTTGCTTCTCCATTGGGTCGGTAATATACTTCTTTGACACCCAATGAAACTGGGTCAAGCTTGCCTTGAATTTCCTGCTTTGTAACAGTCGCAACTTGCTGCTCGATTGGTTTAATGATGACTTCGCTCTCGCTTCACAATTGCATTGGACTTAGCTGGATGTGTTTCTGCAAAGTTACACAGGGGTGCGCTTTTTGGCGTATTCTCATTGCCAAGGTTATCACTGCTAGGTGGAACAGTCAAAAATCGACGTTTGCCCGACCGAAGTTGACCTACTTCCATGGAGTCGCAATTAGAGTTTGACTGTTTGTGCACCGGAAGATCACCTGCAGTCATGACGGCAGCTTTCCTCTTTCTAATTGATGCGGGGTGGCCCACACTGGCTTGAACGACGTCAGCAGATGAACGAACATTTAAGTTTTCGCCGGAGTTAACATTCACGGACGCTTGTTTGCTAGACTGGAAAAGGTCCGCAAGTTGCTCACGCATTCATTCAACAACCTGTTGGTCAGCTCATGTTGTGCCTTCTGCAGTTCAGCAACCGCGCTCTGTAGTTCCCTGCATTTTTTCAGTACATCATTCAGGCAAGACTGTTTTTTTAAGACAGTCAAAACACACATATCGTAGCGCATTATTGCTTTTAAGGGCACTTGCACTAGCGGTATTGAGATCCGCACATTTCTCATGTAGGATGTGATCGCAGCCGCCGAAACAATACACACGATCACTTGCTGACGAAATTTTCAAGGCACACGCACTGCACAGCACAGTAGTCATATCTGACTATCGGTGTTTCACGCTCTTCTTTGCTTCTTTGCCACTGATCACTGGTTGGCTTTTGTAGTGTCTGACCGGTGGCAATAGCAAAGCGTTTTATCGCTTTAGTTAAGTAGATTGCACTTTAAACGTTAAACAAACCGTATCACCTTACAGAAATCTTTTTTGCGCATCCGCTGTTGTCAATTTTGCGGCGGTAATTGATCTTTTTCCCGATCGAAAATTGATTTTATTAGACCACAACAATTAACATCACCCGAACGAATTCAATCACGGACAATAATTTGATAATATAGTTATAGCGATTAATCCTCATGGTTTTTCAAAAAATGTTCAATATCTTCGTAAATACTCGAGTTAAAAATAATTGTGTTTATGAAAATTATGTATTTTGACCATTGAAATAATTTCGTAGAATATATGAAACCCGTAGGAATGATATCTGAAAAGATTATTAAAAATAATATGTTTGAGGGTTATCCAAATATAACGAGCTATAACTTCTTAAGCATTTAAAGAGATTTCAAGTATTCAACAAAGATACTCACGAAAGATATCTCAACAACTTTTCCAAAGAAGTTAGTTCATTGCTTCCCCCAAAAAAATAGTTGGAAAATCTCACTTATAGGAGGATTAGTCACGAAAATTATAGAAGTAAATCAATAACCGTGCTATTTTTGATGAGTAGTGCAAAAATACCATTGACGTAAAATCAGTCGTTTCCACGTCAACAACCAATTATTATTCGAAACACTTTATTCTTTATTGTAATATAGAAATTTATCCATTTTGATAATTCAAACCTTTTTACGGAGCATGCCGAACTTGTCTGAATGATATTTAAAAGTTATATTAATAAGTTGGTCTTAAAGGCATTCACAAACAACCAGTAATAATGAAGCTATTAAAGATAAAGACTTTGTGTCTTCAGCAAAGTTGTTGGCAAAAGCTTGCTCTACAACTTTACCGAAGATTTAATTTTTACTTTTAATATATACAATTGCAACAAAGTTGGTAAATATATCTCGTGTTTGGGTAAAATAATCTTTAAAATAACAACACCATATGAAAGGGTTTGTAATGTCCACAAATACCTCCAAAGACGTCATTGACCCAAATTCAACGATTTAGGCGTAATTAATAAACCGCACGATTTTTGCAAAAAACCACTGTGCTATGTCATCCTGGGTAATGTTGTCTTGGTGCTCACGATAAGAGGTTCTTCCATTCCTTTTGTACCTACGGGTCATCGGCGTAAAGCCGCCATTATTAGTTTCTCACTGATGGCGCTGGCTGTTGATTAGGGAGGTGTTGAACGCTTATTTTGCACTTGTCATTAGGAGCTGAACAGCAACCACAAAGTTGACAACCGTTTGTGGTTCCAGTGATGGCGTTGTAGACTGTGTTTAGGGTTAGTGTGCATATTTGAGTGGGCCATCGGTTGTGATGCATTCTTGTCCGGATCTTCAATACAAGGTATCTCTGTATTATAGATGTTTCGTGATTACGATGTTACCAGAGGTTCTAAGGTATTGAGACAAAATGCTAAAACTGGATTGTACGAAAAGGGTTAAATTCGATCGTACTCAAATTGACCAAGATGGGATGATTAAAACCAGCAACCAATACACACGAATTTGTATCAAAAATAAAAATAAATATATATATTTTTTTTTTTCATTTCAATTTTCCCCATAGGAAGAGCCAACTTTGAAAAATAATTTTGCCTATTCATTTCTTTACCGTCCTGCAGGACCTCATCATGGAAAAGAAATCCCTGAAAAAGGAAACCAACCGGCTGAAGACACTCAACACCCATCTGGAGCGTCGACTGGAAACGCAGGAGAAACGCCTCAGCGCCGTAAGTTTGGAGTTAACCAAAACATGGCACATGGTTGGCAAAATGCAAGTAAGTCCGAGAGCATCTTTTTCAAAGTTGAACGATCTTTTTGTAACTCAAGTTCACCCATCCACAGCGCCAACATCGGCAACTGCACACACAAGAGCAAATTCTGCGCTATCATCTGCAGCAAAAGCGACGTCTGCTGAGCGAACTGAAGGAAGAGTTAGAATACTGCCGTCTGAAGTGGTCCGCAGCTCGACAAAAGAATATCGAGTCCGAAGATCAGTGGAGAATTTTGAAGGCGGATTTCGCGGCCCGCAAGAAGCAGGATTCGTTGAATAACTCCGGTGAAAGTGGATACAGCGACGAGCAGCCAACGGATGATGAGGATGAGGATTACTCTATTGGGGAGGAGATGACGAAACGATCAAAGGAGTTTAGAAGCCACGTTGATCGATGTAGGAGCACGTCGTTAACGAACGTTATTCAGGTGGCACTAGGGATGAGAAAATGCCGCAGTGAAACCGATATGAAGTCACTGATCAACGTTGAGAGAGCCAATCAGTTTTGCAACGAAAAAATAGAAGATCTGCCCTTGCTTCCAGAGGAAGAAATTAAGTGTTCAGTTAAAAAGAAACCCAAGTCTAAGCTGAAGAAAAAGAATGAAAAGAAAACCGGCCCCGAAACAGCTGAAGAGATGTTTCTAAGACTTGCTGGTTTGGTGCCGGAGAACAATGAAGAGATAGATGATGAATCAGAAGATGACATCAGTGAGGATTCTGAATGCTCAGAAATCGAAAAGATCGAACAAAGAGATTCGATTGCTACCGAAGAGGTTGCCAAAGAACCGGAGCTAAGTAGTGAAGAGATGTTCAACATGAAACGGGAAGCTAGGTTGAAACGGATGGCTGAGCTGAACTCAAGATTGGATAGTTATTCTACACCGGGATGTTTGAAAGAAACGGAAACCGCTGGGGACAGAACAGATTCGGTTGAGCCTGGTCCATCTACGGCATTATCCGCAACCGAAGAAGAGTATCTTCAAAGGAGAGCCGCTCGGTTGGAACGATTGGAACGAGAAGCCAAAGAATTTCACGACAAACTTTCTCGAACCGTTAACCGCGGAAGTGAAATTTCTGCCCAAATCGATGAAATCCACAGCGGGTTCATAGCTAGACAGTCCGAATCGCCATTGCCAGGAGGTTCATCCGACACCAGGTCGGTCACTCCGAAAACAACAGTAGGAACGCTCGCAGATTTAGAAGTTCTAACCAACCGAGAAAAAGAATACACTCAAACCAGGTCCGACAGACTCCAGCAGTTGGAGGATCAAAGCCAATCTCTCATCAATCAAATGAATCGAACCTTGAAGAAAGGATCCAGACTGACAACTCAGCTGGATTTGCTTCACTCTCGTTACGGTTCTAGTGATGATGCTCAGTCGAAAGATTCAAAAGCCAAAGAAGCAATTGAAAATCGAGGGGAATGTTCCGCTCAGCCTGTCGAGCACAGGATAGTTCCACTGACAGCTTCGAATGAGACCGTCATGTTGGAAAATACGACCATTATACCCTCAGACGGACCGATCGAATTGATTCTCGTGTCCGATGAGGAAATTCTCGAAGAGGTTGAAGACCTTCTTCCAACTCCTAGCAATGCTACCTCAAGTCACGAAGCTGGCGATGATACGAATGATGAACCATCGCATTCTAGTGGATGAAGCTGAGTAACAAGATGTGAATGAACAAAAGACATGCCCACCACAATGTCCTCAGAACTCATGTGTATGTAATCATAACACGTACTAATATCGAAACTGTTTCTGTGTTAATATATTTTCCTTTGAATATTGAAACAAATATATATACTTTCACCGTGACCTAACGAGTTTTTTTTTCTGATACCCAGTGAATTTATTTGCACGAACCCTGATGTCATAGGTAATTTAAATAGACGAATATGAGATTTGAGTAAGTGTGAGAAGCGAACACGGGATTAACAGAAAAACTGAACGTTTTATCACTATATAAAATGTCTTGTTCATTGCTGTTGTTATCTTCACGTGTTGTACAACTTATTATTTTTCGGAGATGGCGCGCAGATTCGAGTCTTCAAAAATTATGCCGACACAAAAGATTGATTGTCAAACAGAAATCTACCAAATCTTGGATTTTTTGTGCAGCGAGCGAGTTGTAGTTACACTTGACCCTTTAGGCGCAGTTGGTTCGCCCCTCCTTCGATTAGTTCAGAAACAAAAACGAATACAGCTGCTACCAGAACACAGAAGACCTGGAAATGTTCGAATAGATTTAGAAGTTATAAACTTATAAGAATTAAAAGATTGGAACATTGATATACACTTAGTTCTTCTATTTCTTTCTTTCCTCGAAACATTAGTATAATTTGTAAACTCGAAATATATTTTCTTATCTAAGGATTGATCGTGTTTGTCATAAAATTTCGCAATGCTTCAGGTCAATGTATTTCCTTCTCCTGGAACTCATAAAATCTATCTAAACCAACTCAGATTTTTCAACTCTCGTAAACGTGGATTGGTAGCGATAGTAAGCACATAATAAACAAGTACAACAATTTAAAATAATTCATAACAGGATCCGAATTGCTTTCCTAAGCTCAAATGTACAAATGCAAGCGTTAGTAGCTGTTCTGATTACATGATGTCTTGATCGTCAACCTATCAGACAGATGGACTCTGGTACCGTTTCTACTCTTTTCTACTTGATTGACTATTTCATGCGAAACGATAAACTAAATTTTTTTACACACCCACAGGAAGCTCCGCAATTGTTTTGAGACTAAGAACTAATAACGCAGCAGAACAAAACAAAATAGAAAACGAATCTAAAATAAGCTCATTTTAATCATTAAATCTAGTTCAGGAGGGTGGGAAACGAAGAAAAAAAACCTCATCTAGGTGTGGCACTTTGAGAATATATTTCCGATTTATGTCGACACGGTTTGATCTTTGCTATGCTTTCCGATTTGGGTAAATGGCTAATAATTAACATGAATTACTTGCTAAAAAGTCAGGATTCAGAGGCGACGCTCCTCTTAACGTAGATAATGTAACAACTATACGTAAGACACATATGCACAGACGGGCACTGTTTTCCTTTTCAGTTGTGGAAAGATTTGAGCTACACTTATTTACATGTACAAATAGACCAGTTAAAACTGAATAAAATCGAGAAAATAGTTTGCAATCAGTTCCTAAAAGTGCATTTCGTGTAAACATGCATTTGCAATAAGTTCTAAGTGGAACTGCAGCAGCGGTGCGTAAAACTAGTAAAAAATGTGTAGTACGTACTCCAAAAAGAAATGCAATCTTTTTTCATCTTGTTTGTTTAAAATTTAACTATTCATCCTAGCCTATAATCAGAGTGCAGTGGTGCTTGGCAAAACTACGCTATATACGAAACCGTTTAAATTGTATCATCACGAAGATTATTATGCGGTATTGTAACCGTATAACTTCTAATTAAGCGGTTGAATGGATTCGCCATATTGGTTGATCAGTTCTTCGATTTTTTCCAGCAACTGCATGAACGTAGGCCTCTGTTGGGTGTCTAGATTGAAGCTGGGTACCATCAGCCGATCGTACACGTCCCGATCTTGACCGCGTAACTCCAATCTGAAAGATGTAGAAAATAAAACAAATAATGAGTGGGCTGAGGGCAAGGAAAGCTGTTACAAGCAGAAGTAAACTAGCATCCAAAGGAGTACTACAAGTGTTGTAGTTGGAAGATCTTCTAGCTACAAAAACCCACAACCTTCTGCCTGACATACTAACAGCCAGGTATCGTGCAGTTCTCAAAATAAAATGTCAGAGAAGAGACGAAAAACCCTGAAAAACTAATTCGGTAGTGTGCACCATATTTCCCTGTCGAGGTATGACCACACGTTTTCTATTCAAATCGGATACAACATTGCATGCAAGCTTTCATGAATGCAACCACATTTCGTCGTTGATGTGCTATCTTATGACAAGCGCCATTCAACCCGTTTCGAGTAAGACGATTTTAATGTTCGGGATTGAATATCTTGAAATGTATAGATGTTAGAAGCTTTTCGGAAAAGACAATCGATGCTTCTCGGTTGACTATATTGAGTTTCTACTAATCATACCGGCTTGAGCTTTCGTTCGAACCGGTCACAAATCTTGATAGCTCCTGGTTTACCCAGAGTTTTTGTCTTTCTCAAGACTACTTATATTTTCGCTCGATCAATCTTTTTCAAGACTACCTATATTTTTTCGACAATTAGTCTTTCTCAAGACTACCTACTTTTTCTACTCAATCAGTCTTTTTCAAGACTAAAACATTTTTCAAGAACAATTCAGCCTAAAGAAATATTTAATTCTTCCAACATGCCTGGGTCCTCCCAGAAAGGCCGTGTGCCAAAAATTAAAGCTAAACGGAAAAGGGTATCTTCTCCACCCGAAAATTCAATTGACTGCAGCAACTCATTCGATGTTTTATCCGAATGTGAATCCGAAATGAGAAGAAAACGCAATCACCTCCACCTATAACAGTGATGATCTCCGACTTCAAAACCTTTCGAACTGAGCTTTCGACGTTCCTTCCGGACATAAAAGTCTGTTTTCAGATTGGCCGAAGAGGAGAATGTCGAGTTACAGCGGAGGAATTGATTGGCCACAAACGACTACTCCAGTATCTTACGGAGAAGTTATATAAATTTTATTCATATGATTTCAAGACAGATAGACCATTCAAGGCTGTCTTGAAAGGGCTACCTCAAGGTCAAAGTTTGGATAAAATATCCAACGAATTGAAAAATGTACTTGGCTTTACTCCTTCACAAGTTATTCTTACGAAGAGAAAGGCTAGCGGCGATAACACGCCAGTACGCTCTGGAATTATCCAGGAACTTAATTTAATTCATTTTAACCGTAATGAGGTTGATTTGTTTACTGTGTGTGATGGTGATGTGATCCGTTGCGTTGAAATTAAACCCTCATTTATTCGTGATAAATAGTAATTTTCGCCGCGAAACTTTACCAGCGGATGTGTGAAAAAGTGTTCTCTCTGGTGAAATAGTTTGCCTGAAGAATCGACGGTTATCTACGCAATCTGAAGTGAAAAACACATTTGCATTATCTGTTGGTCCGGTAAAACAATAGCCAACCAGTGATTAGTTGTTTGGTTTGCTTCGTTAGCCCGTCTCGGGGCGGAGCAGAGAAGAGTGTGAAGCACCGATAGCGATATCATGACCACTGTTCTATGCAGTGCGTGTGCGAATAAAATTTCATCAGTGAATGATCGTGTTTACTGTTTCGGCGGCTGCGATCATATCCTGCATGAAAAATGTGCCGATCTGAATACCGCCAGTGCAAGTGCCCTGAAAAGCAATAATGCATTACGATATGTTTGCTTTGACTGTCGTAAAAAACAGTCTTGCTTGAATGATGTGCTGAAAAAGTGTGGGGAACTGCAGAACGCGGTTTCTGAATTGCAGAAGGCACAACATGAGCTGACACACAAGTTAGTGAATGAGTGTGTGGGCAAAATCGAGAACAACATCAAGCAACAACTTTCGGACTTTCTCCAGCTTATGAAGCAATCGCTCGTGAATTTGAATACCAGTGAAAATACAAATACCTTGTCATACGCAAATGTCGTTCAAGCTTGTGTGAGCGACCCAGCATCAAACAGAAAAAGGAAAAGTCCCATGATATCTGCTGGCGATTGTCCGGTGCATAAACAGTCCAATCCTAATGGCAGCGATATTTTGGAAATAGGCCAACTGCGGTCGGGTAAACGTCGATGTCTAACTGTTCCCCCTAGAAGTGATAAAGTTTCCAACGAGAACACCCCCAAGAGTGTACCCGTCCAGAACATTGCAGAAACACTCTCAGTGAAGTCTAATGCAATAGTAAAGCGAGAGCGAACAGTAGTCATTAGACCTACTGAGCACCAAGACGCGACTGTAACAAAGAAAGACATCCAAAGCAAGCTCGACCCTGTTATGTTGGGTGTTAAAGAAACCTTTTTCCGATCCAACGGTGAAGCAACGGTTAGATGCGATTCCCAAGAATCAGCGCTTAAACTGCTTAGTTCAGTAAAAGCAAATCTGTCTGGAAAGTACGATGCTGACGTTAAAAAAGCTCTGAAACCCAGAGTAAAAATTGCTGGTTTCACTTACGATATCACTGCGGAGAATTTCGTGGAAAAATTGGTAAAGCAAAACAATCTTTCGGAGTCTGCTAACCTAACGGTGATACGAGTTGTGCGAAACGAAAAACACACAGACAATCCTATGTCTGCTGTTCTTGAAACCGATGCCAAAACCTTCGAAGAACTGATAAAGCTGCAACGTGTCAACTTAGGTTGGATGCGCTGCAAAATTACTGAATGTGTCAACGTGTTTCGCTGCTTTCGGTGTTCTGAGTACGGCCATAAAGCTGAAGCATGCACGAAGCCCCTATGCTGTCCAATTTGTGTCGAAGGACACAATTCTGAAGAATGTGTTTCAAACTTCCGAAAATGCATAAACTGCCACAATGCCAATACTGCGAGAGCTGATGCTGACCAAATACAAGTAGATCATGCCTCCTGGAGCTCTGAGTGTCCACTGTACCAAACTCGTCTTCGGCAGTCACGTCGAATCATTGACTACAACACCTAGCAACTAACACAACACCGTGAAACCGGTTTCGTTGTTCGTGAAATAATTCCTCCGGTCAAACGACAAAACAACCACAGCAACCATGTTTCTTCTGTGGCAGCGACGCCATCGGAGAATGAATCTTGGTTAGAACAACGAAGCAGCAACGATGGCGACCTCATCTGTCCAGATCCACAATTGCATCTTACCGACGGGTGCAATCAGCCCGATTCCTTCAACTACGTTCACCTGCTCTCCACGGAACTTGTGTGTTATGGCAGCGACATTTCCCGGTCAGGTAAAGCTAAGGAGGGTATATGTCCTCCCGAAGCTACTCAAGATACTGCGCACCTTAAATTAGATCCACAATTGCAGCTTGTCGACGGATGCAATCAGGCCGATTCCATCAACGACGTTCATCTGTTTTCTAAGGAACTTGTATGCTATGGCAGCGACCTTTCCCGGCCAGACCCACAATTGCAGCTTGCCGATAGGCACAATCAGCTAGAACCCATCACCGACGCCCATCTGCTTGCCACGGAACTTGGCAGCGACCCTTCCCGGTCAGATCAATTGCAGCTTACCACTGGACGTGATCAGCTTAACTCCGACGCCTGTATGTTGACAACAAAATCTGAAAGCAGAGACTACGATATGTTCCGGTCAGATAACAGCAGTCTAAAACAATTAGAGCAATTTGAAGTTCCTGCTTTTGTTTACACAGGTAAATGCAATGAATGTATATGTTCTTCCGAAGTAGGACATACAGATGCTGCTCCCGCTGAAAATCCACCCCTATTACAGCCAGACGCCACCATCATCGCTGCTCGTGTTTCTACCGCTCAACCATCAGGACACTATCTGGAGGAACAACTTAGTATCTACTACCAGAACGTGAGAGGACTACGCACAAAAATTGACGAGTTGTTCGTCGCTGTTTCAGAGGCCGAATATGATGTCATTGTTCTAACCGAAACGTGGCTGAATGATCAAATCCATTCGATCCAGTTATTCGGCCCAAGGTACACGGTTTACCGTAAAGATCGCGATCCAGACAGTACAGGGAAAAAACGTGGAGGTGGTGTGCTTATTGCAGTGTCCAACCGGCTCTCGTCCAAACATAAAACGGATAGTAACGATCTCGAACAACTATGGGTAGATATTCGCGGGCGCGATACTAATATTTGTGTAGGCGTAGTATACATTCCCCCTGATTCCGCAAGTGATATAGATATTATTCAGAAGCACATAGACTCAGCACTTGACATCGCAACTTCCATTCAACCCAACATGGCTCATCTACTGTTTGGTGACTATAATCAGCCAGGACTTCTTTGGAAGAGTACACCCTCCGGTTATGCCTTTCCAGATCCTTCTGAATCTATCTTTTCGAGAGCGAGTATTGCCTTATTGGACGGAATGTCTATATTGAACATGCTGCAAATGTGTACCATAAATAACAGACGAAATCGAACCCTGGATCTCCTGTTCGTAAATGAAGAAGCTTCTATTAACTGCGCCGTTTCAGAAGCTCTTGAGCCATTAGTTGCCTGTGACGCATATCATCCTCCTCTTCTAGTAACGCAGATTTGTCCCCAGTTGGTTATTTTTGACGAAATTCTGGATGTCAGGGACTCAACTTTTCGAAGACTGATTTCTCTAGGCTTCAAAGTTCGCTACAGGCAATTGATTGGGAGACTTTGTTAAATTCCGCGATCGATGTAGATGTTGCCGTAGAAAAACTTTCACTGGTCCTGAAACAGCTATTCAGAATAACAGTTCCCGCACCACGTCCCCGACCAAAACCGGCATGGTCCAATCGTCAGCTACGTAAGCTGAAAAGATTGCGAGCAGCTGCGCTTCGGCATTACACCAGCCGACGAAACCCCATTACAAAACGAGAGTTTATTCAAGCTAGCAACAGTTACAAGACATATAATCGGTTCCTCTATTCAAGACACGTGGCACAAACCCAATCAAACCTGAAACAAAATCCAAAGCAGTTTTGGTCTTTCGTTAACGGAAAACGCAAAGAAAATGGGCTTCCTTCCAGTATGTTCCTTGCAAGTGAAACATCAAGCACTCCAAGCGGCATCTGTGACCTATTCGCTCAACATTTCTCGAGTGTGTTTAAAAAGGACTCGGCTAACTCCACTCAGGTGGAATATGGCCTTCAGAATGTCCCTCATGATGTAATTAATGTAGGTAATATCCAATTTACTGACGAAGACATTTTAACTGCCATGAGAAAGCTAAAGTCTTCAACATCAGCAGGACCAGATGGTATTCCTTCCATTATACTGAAAAGATGCGCAAGCGCATTGTGTACGCCTTTAAGGCTAATTTTCAATCAATCACTATTGCAATCGGCGTTTCCCGTGTGTTGGAAAAAATCAGTTATGTTTCCCGTTTTTAAAAAAGGTGATAAGCAAAATATTGCGAACTATCGTGGCATAACCTCACTCTGCGCTGGATCAAAGTTATTTGAGATTTTAGTAGGAAACGTGCTGTTTCGTGAGACCAAAGCATACATATCGAAGGATCAACATGGCTTTTTTTCAGGCAGATCGACAACTACTAATCTAGCCCAATTCACTTCGCTCTGTATTAAAAATATTGAAGTTGGATCTCAGGTTGATACTGTATACACGGATCTCAAGGCTGCATTCGATCGTGTAGATCACTCTCTTCTACTGGCAAAGATAAAGCGGCTGGGCGCTTCGTCAAATTTCACAGGGTGGCTTAAATCATATCTCGTAAATCGTTCTCTATCTGTAAAATTAGGAAATAGCGAGTCATACAGCTTCATTAACTTGTCGGGAGTGCCTCAAGGGAGCAATCTAGGACCGTTGCTTTTTTCGTTGTTCTTCAATGACGTTTGCTATGTTATACCTCCAGGGTGTAAACTTATATACGCTGATGATCTCAAACTATTTCTCATTGTGCGGTCAATAGAAGATTGCGTGGCACTGCAGCGACACTTAGATGCTTTTTGTAACTGGTGTAGTCGCAACTTGCTGGCTCTCAATACTCTCAATACTCTGGAGCTACACCATCTCAGGGGAATCGCTAGAGAGAATGACAGTTATCAGAGACCTCGGAGTACTCCTGGACTCACAACTGACATTCAGAAATCATTACTCTCATGTTATAGCACAGGCAAATAGAAACCTCGGCTTCATTATAAGAATCGCCAAAGAATTCACCGATCCATATTGTTTACGGGCACTCTATTTCTCACTAGTTCGATCTGTCCTGGAAGCTTCAGCACCCATTTGGTGTCCTTATACGAACATTTGGATCAACCGAATAGAAGCAGTGCAGGCAAGATTCCTCCGTTTTGCTCTTAGAACTCTCCCATGGCGTAACCCAGCAGAGCTACCACCGTACATCGATCGCTGTCGTCTGCTCGATATGGAAACCCTAGCGAAAAGGCGGAACATTTAGAGCAGTATTTGTTGGGAAGATATTAACTGGTCAAATAGATGCTCCAGATATTCTCTCACAAATAAATATCTATGTGCCCCCTAGAAATCTCAGATCGCATAACTTCTTAAGACTGGAATTTCAGCGCACAGAGTATGGTCAGAACGAACCCATTAGGGCGATGTGTAATGTTTTTAATAGTGTTTATGACCATTTTGACTTTTCTGTATCTTGTGATGTTTTCAAAAATAGACTAAGAAGGTTGACTTAGATTTTAAGATTCCATTTTTGTAATATTTGTAATTTTTGTTCTTGCAATACTGTGTACTATGTGATTAAGTTTAATTGTAGTGTAAAATCGTTGTAATCAACTGTGAAAAATTTGAAAAGATGATGGGTTTTTACGCCCATTTGAGGATTGCTTCTGAAGCATATCCTGAAATGGGCTTTTCCCATTCTAGAAACATTTCATGTAGACCAACACAGGTCAGATGAAAAATAAGAATAAATAAATAAATAATTTGAAAGTATTTGAAAAAGCACGTTTTATGTTCTACGTGCGAGTAAAGTGGGAACATTATAGACGACAATGGGGCAGAATTCAAAATCTGACCCAGTATCGTAGATGCCAAGGCTTTGGGCACGGCACAAAAATTGTCATTTGGATTCCAAATGTATGATCTGTGGTGATAAATCGCACACGAAAGATACTTGTCCAGTGAAAAAAAAACCACAAAAAGTTTCAAATGCGCTAATTGTAGCGAACATCATAAATCGAATTTCTGGGGTTGTCCAGTCCGAGAAAAAATTATAAATTCTCGTTCTAGACAACAAAAACAACAAATAAAAAATGTACCTACTTCTTCAGGTACACTTCAAAGAAACACGCCCAAACGTGTTAATCCGATTCAAAATAGATTAACAACTTCTTCTACCTCCGTCACACCATTTTACAATGGTGTGTCATCTTATGCTTCAGTGGCAGGTAACAAGGCCAAAATAACGGCTACCACTACCACGCCTACAAACTCGTTTACACCCAACGCTTCCTTTAGTCCAATGGATCTAGGTAGCGTAACGGAAGAAAAATTAAAATACTTGCAAGACTCTATGTTACCTATGAAATTCTACCTCCATGTGTGAAGCTTTTCAAGCGGGGTGGGAATTTGCTAACAAAATTGTAATTAAATTAAAGTTTAACAATGACTTTAATCATTTAAATTTATTAAATTGGAATGCTCGTTCATTAAAAAACGTGCGAAGATGAATTTTCCAACTTCTTGAGGATACATAATGTGCATATAGCCGTTGTGACCGAAACTTTTTTAAAACCAAATATTAACTTGAAGAGTAACTCTAACTTTGTTATTCATCGATTTGATCGAATAGTTGGATTCGGCGGAGGAATCGCAATAGCGGTTAATTGCAGGATCAATCATTCCGTTACGCCGTCTCTTGACATCAAGGTCATCGAGAGTTTGGGTATCGAAGTTGAAACTGATCTTGGTATCATTTTTATTGCTGCAGCCTATTTGCCTTTTCAGGGCACTGGCGAGCAAATGAATTTTTTGAAAGGAGACTTACAAAAACTTACAAGAAATCGGTCGAAATTCTTCATAATCGGTGATTTTAATGCCAAACACCAAGCCTGGAATAATAAAATAAAATAAGCAATTCCAACGGTAAACTACTTTTTAATGATTGCTCTGCTGGTTATTATTCAATTTTGTTCCCGAATGGTCCTACGTGCTATTCGTCTGTAAGGAATCCATCAACAATTGATTTGGTTTTGACAGATCAAAGTCACCTTTGTAGCGAATTGATTACACATGCTGACTTTGATTCTGATCATCTTCCAGTAACTTTTTCACTTACTCAAAAAGCTGTTTCCAATCCCATTAGCTCATTGTTCAATTATCACAAAGCGAATAGGGAAAGGTACAAAACTTATATTGAAAATAATTTTAATCATAACCTTGATTTACAAAATAAAGCGGATATTGATGCGGCATTACAAAATTTAAGTAATTCTATAGTTGGTGTTAGAAATTTATCAGTACCAACAACACAGAAAAAATTTAATACTCCTATTATTGACGACGATCTTCAACTTCTGATTCGCTTGAAGAATGTTCGAAGACGTCAATATCAACGTTCCCGTGATCCTGCTATAAAATGTATCTATCAGGATCTACAAAAAGAAATTAAGCATAGATTCACACTCTTAAGAAATGAAAATTTCGCGAAAGAGGTTGAACAAATCAAGCCAAATTCTAAACCTTTCTGGAAACTTTCTAAGGTTCCTAAGAATCCTCAGAAACCAATTCCAGCTTTGAAGGAAGGTGACCACATACTTCTTATAAACGAATAAAAAGCTCAAAAACTTGCAGTTTGAAAGCGTCCATAATTTTAATCTCAACATTGTGAGTCCTTTTGAAATCGAGTATCACAAGAATATGAAAACGTTTCAAATCAAGTATTGTCTCTAGACGATATTGTTGAAACAAACTAGGATGAGATCAAATCCGTCATAAAAAATATGAAAGCTGCAGGTTATGATGGAATTTTCAACATTCTTCTTAAAAACCTTCCCGAAATCACCATGAGATACTTGGTCAAAATATTCAACAAATGTTTTGAATTAGCATACTTCCCTGGAAGATGGAAAAATGCCAAGATTATTCCTATTTTGAAGCCAGATAAAAACCCAGCAGAAGCATCTAGCTATCGACCAATTAGTTTACTCTCTTCTATTAGTAAATTATTTGAAAAAATCATCCTTACTAGAATGATGTCACATATCAATGAGAATTCTATTTTTCTTCCTGAGCAGTTTGGATTTCGTATTGGACATTCAACTACTCATCAACTTGTGAGAGTAACTAACATGATAAAGGCAAATATCTCAGAGGGCTATTCCACTGGAGTTGCTCTTCTAGACATCGAAAAAGCTTTCGACAGTGTTTGGCACAAAGGTTTACTTGCCAAAATGTGGGATTTCAATTTTCCAATTTACATAATAAAGATAATTAAAAATTATCTTACTAACCGTACCCTGCAGGTTTCTTATCAGAATTGTAAATCTAATAAGCTACCAGTTAGAGCAGGCGTCTCTAAAGGATCAAGCGTCGCACCAATCCTATACAATATTTTTACCTCTGATCTTCCAAATCTACCTACAGGCAGTAAAAAGTCACTTTTCTATGATGATACTAGCATCAGCCACTGGTAGGAGTCTTCGTATTACCTGCAGTCGACTGCAACGAAGCAACTGCCGCCTTTCAATGTGTAAAGGAAAATTGGTGAAGTCGTAATAATCGAAAGAGAAAGTAAACAAAGAGATTTAAGTCCTGTTGAAATGTATGGTAATAGGGTATAATACGCCCCACTGGGAGAAAAAGCCTCACTTCTACTCCTAGGACCCCAGAATTATTTGAAACATGAAAATGACTGATAACAGTACAATTTCATGAAATTAACGTACCAAATTAGTTTGACATTTTTAAAATTCCGCAAAACAACGTAAAAGTTCAAAAGAGCCATTTCGATGTAAGTTCTCACTATTTTTCTATCAGCATTTCAACCAATAAGAAGAGGCGAATGACCGTAAGGTTAAAGCAGTTTTAAATAATCAATATATCGGTTGAAATATGGCAGATTGCGTGAAATGCGTGGAATCGGCATTTTTTAGTTTGGTTGGCAGTTGTGAACGATTGTATACTATTGCCCCGAAAATCATTCCCCAGAAAGCCATTCCCCAGAATTCCACTCCCCAGAATATCATCCCCCAGAATATAATATTCCCCAGAAAGTCATTTCCCAGACTGTACCATTCTCCAGAATTCCATACCCCAGAATGCAGCATTTCCCAGAAAGTCATTCCCTAGAAAAATTATTTATTTCCTTCCGATCTTCTATCAAACGACATTCTTCGCTTTCGATAGGTCACATTTTAAATGATTTGTATTGTGTTGAAACCGAAAATTAGGACACTATTTATTCCGAATTAAAATAAAGAATTTGCTGATTTTCCCCAAAAACCATTCCTCAGAAACTAAAATTCCGAAGTGTTTCCCCAGAATGAACTATTCTCCAGAAATCCACATCCAGAATGAACCAATGCTTAGAAGTTACACCGATATAACCATTTTCCAGACGATATTTTTGAAGTGGGAAAAAATCTTGATGAAAATCATAAATCTTTCAGAATGTTGGCCATATTGCTCCCTCGAAGAGTGCACTGCTACCAGCATTAGACAAAAGCAATATTTTTACATACCTTTTAATAATATAAATATACATATAGGACAAATCGCAATATTCAGTACAGGTGTGTTTTTGAGAGCCATTTGGTAACAACTATAGAAAGCGGTAGTCGCCTTCCTAGGATCCCAAAGAATGTAAGTAAGCTTATGTGGCGAAACCAAAACTTTGTACTTTACCTAAGTCAATGAACTGATACAGTGTTAAGCTGCTGGGGATAAGCCGTCGAAAGCGGCGGCTCCTCGCAAACAAGGCAGTTATCCATTTGCATATCCGATTTACTCGAACATAGGAATTGTTTCCTTCTTTCAAACATGTTCTTTATATCTTTATGCCAAATAAATCTTGCACGCAAACTTTTGATCTTTTTGTCTACCCGGTTTATTCAAACATAGGTGTTGGTTCTTTCTTTCCAGCTTTCCCTGAATCTATATAAAAATCGAAATGAATGCACATTTTGAGAAACGGTTTGGAGTGTTTTTAGAGTATTTATCCTTCTTTTGCATTGGAATGTTTCGTACGTAAAACTACGATCCACCCGATTACTCGATTTACTCAAACATGTGGCACTAAATCCACTCGAAAGTAAATGGTACTTTTACCATATAATGTCTCATGTCAAACGATATTATGCCAAATGGCTTTGTGTCAAGCAGCTAGGACAATGTTTAAAGTGTTATGTTGCACTGTTAGTGCTGATTATTTTTCTTTTGAATACATTTTCTGAAAGAGCTTCCCTTCTCTTCCTTTGAGTTTCATTTTTTGGAATATTTCTTTTGATACACCTTTGAAGTTACGCAATGTTTATTTAGAGTTTTTCGAGATAGTGACTACGACCGAAGTTTCTTATTTGATGCGTTTCATTGGTCGTATTCATATGACGGCTATATCAAGGAGACGTTTTTCTGGTTGACAGTCCCGGTTACAAGGAAAATTCCGCCAGATAATTCATACGCTACATAATTTAGAACTCCGCGACATTCCCAGTAGGAGCGGTTGGTGTTCCGCTTGAAACCAT
Source organism: Topomyia yanbarensis (assembly GCF_030247195.1). Classification (NCBI taxonomy): domain Eukaryota; kingdom Metazoa; phylum Arthropoda; class Insecta; order Diptera; family Culicidae; genus Topomyia; species Topomyia yanbarensis. The sequence continues at coordinate 80,738,330 of NC_080671.1, forward strand.
TGGCCACCCTTTTTGTCATCGTTTCGGCTTCTCCCCAATCCAGACGTTTTGCCTATAACCAACATTTCTGAAACACTCAGACCCAAGAACAGTTTTTTACTAGTCTATCCTCCGTATGCTTGCGCATATATCAGTGGCGCTATAATCGCAAATGCGATAACAGTACCAATTAAAAATTTATTCAATTCAATATGACCGCTAACGTTGGTGAGGAATTGATGTCGAGTATTATGTCTGTTACTCTATGGTATAAGTACCAGTTGGCATAAGCTATAGAAAAACTTTCGAATGTATTAGTGTTGAGTAAACCGAGCTAATCGTAAATTTGCATTTCCAATGCAAAAGAAAGATAAATGCTCTAAAAACACACCCATTTGGTGGGATGTGCATTCATTTCGCTTTTGATATAGATTTAAGGAAAGCTCGAAAGAAGGAATCAACACCTATGTTTGAATAAACCGGGCAGACGAAAATATCACTAGTTTGCGCGCAAGAGTTAATTGGCATTTCAAAGAACTGCTCATGTTTGAAAGAAGGAATCAATTCCTATGTTCGAGTAAACTGGTTTTACAAGTGGATAACAGGTTTGCTTGTGAGAGGCTCCGCAGCTTTACACCGCATCAGTTCCTTGACTTAGGTAATGCGCAAACCTTTGGCATCATCACAAAAAATGAACAAAACATTAGCTTTTCTGGGGAATGACTTTCTGGGGAATGGGGTATTCTGGATAGTGGCTTTCTAGGGAATGGTACAGTCTGGGAAATGTTTTTCTGGGGTATGGTACATTCTGGGATATGGAATTCTGAGGAATGGCTTTCTGGGAAATGGCTTTCGGGGGAATGGTATACAACCGCTGTGAACCATCACAAAAAGTAGGAGAAATGGAATATTGTTGTGATTTATATTTATTAGGCCTATAGACGATAAATTTTGGGAAATTTAAAAAATATAGATGAGGTGGAAAAGAGATCTGATTCGCAATGAATAAGTGACAATTAATTCACGCCAAACCACCTGAATTCGCGGTTGCGGAACGGAGCGATCAAAATTCAGGTAGAATCCTGTTCGTCGGATAAAATTGCTAATGAGAAAGTGACGTCATGGGGTGTTCTAGATAATATAGCAAATAATTAGACTAGTTGCTACGGAGATAATGGTGCTCAATGTTGAAATATAGCTATTTTTGCTTATGACATAATTTACAAATCATACCCCAGTACAGGAATATTACTCCGGAAAATCCGGATAATTGAGAACCAGATTCATTGATCCGGTTCAATTTTGCTAAATCTAAAAGTGGACGTGTTCCTGAATCCAAAACATCTGAAAGTGTTCAAATCGGTTAAAGAAAGCCATAGTTATGAGCATTTCAATTTGTGGGTACCCAGGTACCCTCGTCGACCTGTTAAAGGTGTTTTTTTTTGTTGTTGGACACATGACGGTTAATGTTATTTTTATGTGATCATATTTTGAAATGCTGTTGGGGATCATCCATAAATGACATAGCATTTTTTGAGTGATTTTTAACACCCCCCTTCCCCATCCTAGCATATCGTCACAAACCCCTAAATGCTCCTTGGTAATTATGTAGCTTGACGGTAACCCCCCCCCCCCTTGACCCCGTAAAAAAATAAAAAAAATACACGCCGCGTAAATGAAAACCGCGTAAAATTCAAAATACGCGTAAATTTCAAATCCGCGTAAATGAAGACCGTGTAAATTTTAGATTCCGCGTTAATGGGAACCTTGTTAATGGATACTGCATAAATTAAAAAATCCGCGTAAATGAAAACCGCGTCAATTTCAAAAACCGCGTAAATTTCAAAATCCGCGTTCTAGATCATTGATTGGCAATCAGTGATCTAGAAGTGCGTATCGAAGTAATTTGGTGGCCATTTCAAAAGTTTTTAGCCTGTAAAGTATTACGATTGTAACGGTTTATATGGGAAATCCCAGTGTAACCTTACTAAACAACCTGTAACTCCGTGACTAAGAGTCAGAACCGAATGAAATTCAGCAGCAGTCAATGGAATTACTGTATCTTTCATTTGAAATCAAGTTTGTAAAAATCGGTCAAGAATTCGCTGGGGAATAGGTGTGATATTAGCTTAGGAATTTGGCGAGTTCCCCGGGGGCATCATGAACCGGCATAGGTGGCCAATGTGCTCAAAGCTACTTCGATTGATCATTAGTGATCTAAACCCTCAAACTCCAGTAATGTTGCATCAATTTGAATATCTAGTACATCATTTGGACATCGTGGTGGTAGAAGATTATATGGGAATTTAATATGGGACCGCACACTTCAACCCGTAACTCCGGAACCGGAAGTCGGATCAATTAGAAATTCTATAGCAGATTATAAGAGCGTTGTACCTTTCATTTGAAACTAAATGAGTAAATCGTTTCAGCCATCTCTGAGAAAATTGTGTGAGTTTAAATGACACACACACATACACACTCTCCTGGAAAGGATCATTCTTAACAGGTTGACGAAATTCACGGATGGTGGTCGCGGACTGTTCAAGATGCAGTTCGGATTCCGCAAAGGAGCATCGACTGTGGATGCAATTCGGACAGTGCTCGAGAGTGCAGAGAAGTCATCTAAACAGAAGCGTAAAGGAGATCGGTACTGCGCTGTGATCACGAGGAATGAGGGTTCCCGACTATCTAAGCAAGATCCAAAAAGAGCTACTTTCAGAGCAGAGTGCTGCTGTACGAGCAGAGCGAAGGGCAGAAGTCAATGCGAGTCACAGCGAGCGTTCCTCAGGGTTCCATTCTCGGTCCAACTCTTCGGAACGGGATGTACGATGGGGTCTTAACGCTGCAGCTGCCCAGGAAAGTGAAAATCGTGGGTTTCGCGGACGACGTGTCACTAACCGTGATGGGTGAGACTCTTGAAAAAGCAAAGCTGTCAGTGACGGAGACAACAGACGCGATCGAGAGCTGGATGAACGGGGTCAAGCTCACCACAAGACATAGGTGTTGTTGGTCAGCAACTGCAAAGCGGTTCAGCGGATGCAGATCGACGTCGGAGGGTACGTGATTGCATCGAAGCGTGCTTCACAATTGGGAGTGATGATCGACGACCGGTTGAGCTTCAACAATCACGTTGACTACGCCTGTGAAAAGTCGGCGAAGGCAACGAACGCAATAGCGAGAATCATGCCAAACATCGGCGGCCCGAGAAGCAGCACCAAACGTCTGGTATCTACTGTTTCGTCATCGATACTCCGATATGGGGTTCCTGCATGGGTTGCTGCGCTGAAAAACAAGCGGAACCGTGACAAGCTGAACAAGACATTCCGGCTGATGGCCGTACGAGTCTCGAGTTCTTACAGAACAATATCGTCGTTATCGCCGGGATGATCCCCATCTGCATCACTCTGACTGAATGCTATCAGCAGAGAAATGCACGTAATGCAAGGAAAAAGAGAGAAAGAAAGGTGGACCCACCGACTCATCCCAAATGTGTCGACTTGGGTGCATAGGAAGCATGGAGAGGTGAACTTCCATTTGACGCTGTTTTTGTCCGGGCACGGATGCTTCCGGAAGTACCTGCATCGGTTTGGACATGCTTCGTCACCCCTTTGCCTGGAATGTGTGGACATGCAAGAGACACCGGAACAGGTGGTATTTGAATGCCCTAGGTTCGAAGAAGTTCGAAGGGGTATTCCTGGTGCGACAGTGAAAAGATGTGCCACGACGAGTATACCTGTGACGCTGTCAACAGAGTAGTCACGAGTATACTCTCCGAGCTGCAGAGGAAGTGACGAAGGCACCAACAAAGTAGCGCCATTGGTTAGAAAGCCGCCGTGAAACCACAAATGGGGATTCGAGAAAAATTCTGCCGCCGGGAACTCTCCGACAGTGTAGACTAGGCCCTCCGCCGAGGACCAGCTGAGTAGTACGCGACGTAGCACCGGGTTTGGGTCGTCGGTGAACCGGACGTCAGGCTTCATCGGAATCGCCGGACCTCGACACCTTACTGGGTAGCTCGTTAGTAGGTTAGATCAACCGCCGGGGATTAGACCGAGTAGACCGCGTCGAATAGCTAGCAGCGGGTCGCAGTGTTTTTAAAACCGCCCGACATTTCGACCATGTTTGGCGGCCTTTTTCCCTTGAAAAAGGCCGCCAAACACGGTCGAAACGTCGGGCAGTTTTAAAAATACTTCGTTTGCTCAAGCTACATTGACTGAGAAAGCCGTAAACATTCACAGTAATTTCTTTAAAATAAGCAATATGCTGTCATTTCAGACTTTTTCAGCGCTTGTATTAAGGAGTACACCATTTACCGAAAAATCAAAATATAGAAAAAAAATCATTCACGCTGTCCCAATAATTGGAAAAATTTAGTTGGTTTATCTTGATACAATAAAGAGAATCAAGATCTTTCAAAATGGAATTTTAATACTACATATTTGCGAATCGCGAAAACATTTTTTCAAGCAGTTTTATCTGTGCAGCATTTTACCGTCAATTTGTTTTTTAGGATCGGTTTTACGACCCTCCCGTAATTTTTGAGGTAGAACCAAACAAAATCAAAAATTAATGATTAAAAATCTATTTAAAAAATTATAAAATCCTACGTAGACCGCTTAAGAATTTCTTAGGGTTTCTTCTAAGTTTACAGTGGTGTGAATCTTTTAGGCACACTAAGTTTGTTTACAGAAGACCCCACGGCGTATGAAACAGTGTGCTAAGAAGCATATTGCAGTGTTTTCAGTCGAATTAAAGCCGACATTTTCTCGAAAGGAGTTCAATCAATCCACCAAACGGTTAAACACATGGTTAAGAAGACTCACCTCATATTTTTGTGAATTATCAGGTCATACAGCTCATCCCCATTGTTAATCTCCACATTGGGATACGGTGTCTCACCGAAAGTGAACATTTCAAACAGCGTCACACCATAGGACCAGACATCCGATTGGAAGGAATATTTCTGCGTAAGTAGCGTCTCTGGAGCGTACCATTTAATAGGAAGTTCGCGATTACTCTGCGCCACATAGTAGTTACCGCCGTCGGTCACCTGTGCCAGCCCGAAGTCGGAGATTTTAACGCAATCTACACTTTGCACCAGAATGTTACGGGCTGCCAAGTCCCTGTGGATTATTTTCTTTTCAAACAGATGATGCATACCCTAAAATGTATAAATCATGTTAATAGTATTCTTTTAATTCATGTACCTCATTTTACTAACATTGGCAATATCCTTGGCAAAGCGAAGCAGGTTCAACTTAGTCAAATCGTACCGCTTGTAGCTTAGAAAATCCAACAAGGAGCCATTCTCAACGTACTCCATTACCACAACCAACTTGTCTGGCTCGTCGATGAAATCAATAAACCTAACAATATTTCTATGGTTCAACCTTTTCATAATCGACACCTCCCGTTTAAAGTCTTTGACCGCCTTGTCTATATCCATCGAATTGCCAAAGTTGTTGATCGTTTTCAGCGCCACCTCAATGGAGTACTTTCCATCGTCTATACAGCCCCGATAAACTTTACCGTAGTAACCCTGACCCAGCTCTCCCTGGAATATCACTTTGGCTCCGCGGGGCAGCTCAATGAAGTCTGGGCAATCATACAGGAACCGTTCGGCTTGGGATTGACCCCAGCCACTGTACGAGCCGACACTGTACTGACTAGAACCGCCATTTGAGATTAGAGGATGCGAGCTGCACTCGCTCGATGCACTACTACCGGCTTCGCTGCCATGACTTACGTAGGATGAACTGGAAACATCTGTGTGGGAGTTTAATAAGGTGGAATCTGGAAGGAAAATAACGAATCAGTTGAAGTAGCTCGAATTTTTTCGGGGAATGTACCTGTTTCTATAGAGAGAACGCTTTGCTTAGAGTAAGAACCATTCGTTGACTTCGTTGTTCCGTTTACATTGCTATGGCCTATCACACAGTAGCTACTTTTTTGTTCTGAAAAAATAGCGTTTAGCAAAAAATTAAGTGATGTATTAAATTTAACTTACTAGCTTGCACCAGCTTGGATATAATCATCTGCGGAGCAAACCGCTTGTCAGGATCTGCTAGCCAACCGTTATACATACACTGGTAGATTTCTTTGATATCCTCGCACTCGGGGGGCACCCGTAACCGGTGCCCAGTGGCCAAAAACTTTTTGGCATCCTTCACTATCAGCCGTTTGCCTCGGCTGAAAATTTCCCACAGAGTCGTCGAACAGGCCCAGACATCTGCCTTTAGGTCCTGTTTCAACAATTGCACTTCCCTCGGCCCAAGCTCGTGGTACTCCAACGGTACCCAAAACAAATCTTGCTCGGTATACTGGCGTTGCTGCTGCAAGCCAGGATCACCGAGCTTCGCAATCAAGCGATTCTCGTCACGATTGTACGATGTTACAAGCATCGTCGAACAACGTATCCGGCCATGAATGAGTCCGTTTTCCTGCAGATAATAGAGAGCTAGTGCCAACGAGTGGGCGACGTCGATCAACGACGAAAGCGACACGTGCCGGTGCCGTCGTAGGAACTCATCCAACGGACCGTCCCGATAGCTTTCCAGCACCATTGAGATCGGTTTGTACAGTGTTACGCCGTACAGTTTGATGATGTCCTTGCAGTCTATGTTCGCCCAGAAGTCGGTTAGTTGCAGAAAATCCTGCAGAGTAGATCAAGAACAGAATTGAAAATTTAGCGATTCGATATTGCGTCGAATAACTCGTGCGTGCAGATGTATTTTTATTTTATGATATTTATGCAAAATACCACGTCACCTAAAAAACTTACACTTAAAAAATCGTCCTTCTTATCGTTTTTGAGTAACCGCAGCGTAACCTCCATTTTAGTATTATTTGGTAGAAGTAATTCAGCCCTGGTTCTTTCAAAAAAGCCATCGTTTTCATTCTTGAGTGCATCTGAAATTAAAAATTAGAGCGAACCTTTAACAAGAACTGTGGAACCATTTGGAAGATTGCCGCTTACTTCTGTTGATAACCAGCTCCTTTGCCGCAGACACAATCTGTGGCCGAACCTGGCGCATTTCCTGCACATCGAGCAATCGCTTTGATATCATGTCACTCTGGGGTATACACAACAGCAGATTCGAAGACTTGTCGTGCTCAGTAGGTGACAGCCGGTACAGGTTTTTGATGTTGGGGTTAAGATTCCGCAGCACGTCCAGTAGCTCGTCGTAGGTAGTTACTTCCCCGGCGTCTCGATGCACATGCCAACGGCACTGGCCGTAAGTAAGCTTATAAGTCTTCATTTGATTCCTGCGGAATAACGTAATAAAATGACGCGGTGACGGTAAAACCGATAAGCTCGTAAACTAGGGTGATGACGATTTCATTCATTGACTACCGAGAGGCAACTTAGAAATCTACTTACTCGCGTTCCAGAATATCGACATAGTATGTGTCATAATGGGATTCGCATTGACGTACGATATTAGCACCGATGCTGCTATTCTTTTCTGCTATTTTACGATAGGAGAACTTTCCTCTGAAACGACGATAAATAGTTTGGAATGGTTCATAAATCAAAAAATGATTGCACTGAGCTAGTGAATGGATCAGCTACGACGTCACTGCCAGTTGTGCTAAAACTGAATGGGGTACACTTACCCAATAGGACCATGACACTTGAGCTCCGTTAGTCTATTCAACGATGGTGAGTACAGATAAGGTTTACAAAGATACACTGTCCACTTACACATTAACCTGGGAAATAAGAGTGACATATGTTAGGATTAAATTATTAGAACAGATTCATCCAATTCTTACCTATAATAACCAGCTAAACATGTTACGAATGAATCTAATTCAGTCTGACTGCTAAAGTCTATCGAGTAAAGATTCGATTGATCCTTGAGTGAAATATTCACCGTTAGGTTTTCTACTAGTATAGTAAAAATTTCATCGATATTCGCGACGTGTCTCCACTCTCGCGAATAGAACACCTTTAGCCCTGGCAGCGATTCGCTGTCATTCTTTTGCACATTCTTGCCCGACTTTGCACTGGGGGTTCCCCTATGGGCATAAGGTACGAATCTGACCTTAACCCGGCACTTGCCCGGTTTACGCATACCATCCTCCGGAGGGTACGGGATGCTTACATTATACTCTTCGTATAGATAACCGGGCGCAATGTTGTCGATGTCGTCGATATATACACTTTTTACATAACTAGAAGAGAAAAACCATTTAGTGGGGTAAGGAGACATGGGTATTTCGTGCTGTCCACTTACTCTGCATCATGTTCCTTGTAGGAGATCTTATGCAACGAGTTGAACACCTTGGAACGAGCCCAGTTGAAGAAGAGCAACGAGTGCTCCTTGTTGATCTTACGCGGAATGTACTCATCGTAGGTACGCTTCAGATCGGTCACGGTCACGCCATCCTCGACCATCTTCCGGTACATATCGTTGACGACATAGCCCAGGATTTTGTTCTTGTACTCGTCGTACTCGATTTCGGTGATTTTGCTCTGGAGCAGATCGTGCCGCAGCTGGTAGTAGTAGTAGTTGAACAGGGCGCGATCCAGTGATTTCATGTTCGAGAGTTTCGGTACCTGTGAGGGATGAACGAAAGCGGGCAAGAATTAGTATTGGTTAATTCAACCATCAACATAGCACAGAGCATAGCACACAAGTACAGGATTTATCTTGTGTGATAGTCCCACTTGCATTAAATTTTACAGTGTATTGTATTGTTATGCGTTTAACGGTTTTCATTTAAAATTATTTTTTAAATTCCTTTAAATGCGCCATTTATTAATTACTTAAATTATCAATCCACAGATTTTTATGGCCTCAAGACCAAAATAGAGATTGAGTCTGACACACGTATTTTTGGAATCACAAAAATTTAGTAAATTAACTTATATGTCATCATGAACACTATATTTCATAATATGGGTTGGAATATATTTTTGTATATAATTTTGGTGATTTCACCAATTATAAAACCAGTATTTATCCATTTTTTGGTGCAATTGTCTTTCTCATCCGTGAACTGGCGAACTCTAGGATAATCTTTAAAAATGATATTACAATTGTTTTGTTTATACTTTGTCTAGAGTTGTACTGGAGTTGTCGAGCTAGGTTCTCGGAAGGGCTCCCCATCAGAATCACACACTACAATTGCAGACGAGACAGGCAACGTCGCCTAAAGCCAATTGCAGCGGGCCGTGATTCTGAATGTGATATTCATTGTACGGTTCAGATAACTGCGGGCGTAGAGACTTAGCGATCGCGTGTATCAATGCGAAGGGCTCAAGCATTTGTACGTTAACGTGTTCGATCGCGTATGCGTTTGTATGTCGCGTGTGCTAACGTGTATGTAACTTCACGTGTAAAAAATTCTATATTAAAACCGTTTGCCTTTTGCATATTCGCGTGTGTTCTAGAATGATCGCGCGCGGACTGTGAATCTGATACTTAATTTTTCGTGTGCGGCTCAGATGCTAGAAGCAAGTGAAATCTTCCATAGTGTTCCCGGACATGTGGTCATGGAACGTGTTGTCTAGTTGATATGAGCTTTATTTTTTATTGGTCCTACTGAATGTATGGACCTAAGTTTTTAGGACAGAGGGCAATGGTTTCCGGACATGATCGCGCGAAAACGGACGTTTGTAGGTTCGCGTTTGAAACTTCGTAAGTGCTGAAACGTTCACCTTATTACCGGGGTGTTGTCAAGTTTACGCGATCGCGGGCGTAGGTGTGCGTTGTTAATCGCGAAGGGCTTAAGCGTTCGTATATTAACGTGTTTGTCACGTGTGCTCGCGCGCATGTGACTTCGCATGTACAAAACTGGATTTTGTAACCGTGTGGCCATTCCTATATACGCGTGCGTTCTTGGATGGTCACGCGGACCTTCATTCTGATAGTTTTCGGTGTACAATTCACATTCTGACAGGGAGTAAGTTATCCCATATCACTAGAGTCCCCGGTCATATAACGTGGTGTCCAGTTGATATGAGAGCTTTCTTTTTTAATTGGACCAATTGAAGGCATGGACCTAGTCTGCTGATATCAAGGATAGAAACATCCGGAAGTGAGTTTTTAGGTTCACGCTTGAGACTGCGTTTGAATATTTCTAGGAGCTGAGACATTTTTTTAACACCGGGATGTTATCATGTCTACGAGGTCGCGGGTGATGGTGCCGTGAATGGTCGCGAAGGGCTGAAGCATTTGCATATTAACGTGTTTGTCACGTGTATGTGACTTCGCGTGTATAATTTCGATTTTATAATGATGTAGCGTGTATTCTTGTTCAATCGCGCGCGAACCGTGAATCTGATGCTTAATTTTTAGTGTATGGTACAGATGGTAGAAGAGAGTCCGTTTCCCATATCACTAGAGTTCCAGGTCATGTCACCATGTGTTGTTTAGTGAATATGAGCGTCACTTTTTTGATTGGTTCAACTGAAGACATTAGTCCAGACTGCTAGGACCGGTAAGACTTCCGGATGTGACCGTTTCATGGTCGAACGAGTGGTGGGATAATGTTTGAGACCGCGTTTGGAAGTTTAAAGATGCTACGTTTACTTAACTACCGGGGATTTTCATGTAGGCGAAATCGCGGACGTAAGTATGTGTGGACTAGTGCAATTGCATAGTCGCGTTTGTGGCCAGGTTTGTGTTATCGCGAAGGCCACGAGCTTTTGAACCTATATGAGTATGGATAGCGCATAGCAGATATACCAATAAAAGGAATCATAACATGCCGAATAAAAAAAAGATGCAAATAGCTTGATTAGAAGTGTATAAATTGATCGATACTATTTTGGTATACATCAGTAATGGAAAAGCAAACTTATAGATGTGCAAAAGTACAGACTAATGAAGTAGAATAGAAAAACATATGTAACACGCAAATAAACTCGTATAAATGCAGCAAATGTTGTATATTTATCATTAACGACAATTGCATGCTGTTAGAGTTTCATCATGCTATGCTGGTCGGGAATGGATGACTCACGTGCGTCGGTAAATTCATTATACCCTAATTTATCCAATCCTTCTCAAATGAATAGAACCAAATGCATAAATTGAGCACCAGAAGTATTAGCCACTATTCTATCATATACGCCAGTTCTGCATCCATTCCCTGACCCACCTGTCACAAATACTCAGACGAACACATACATAGATAGACATACGACTAGCATATGACAATCGTACACTAGTACGAAAAACTACGATTATTACAAAGCGACAACTAATAGATTTCTACTTATCTATTTATTAAATTAATTTAATTAGTATATGCACACTGACGAATTCGACCGATAAATGGACACACAATGACTCCCACTGTGATCCCCGTCCACGAATACCGCTATCAAATTGTGGAACAATATTTGCAAACATGGCACACAGCAAAAGTCAATGCACGACGACCCGCTAGTCGGCCACATCACCGCACACAGACCAGTGGCTGAGCGTTTGTAAGCACAGGTGCCGAGTATGTAGAAACATAGAACATAAAAGAAGCGCATAAGCGCTCTCTGTCTCCTCGATGCACCATTATCGAGGCGTAATGCAATAACCATCTTAAAGCAGTTGTTCTATAGCGCTCAGGCACGCAATATGCCTCATGATGTTTGCAATACCGTCAAACCCCTCAACCTTGGGGAGGGACAAAAGATTCATTGCTGCCTTGCCTTCAAAAGCGTAAAACAAAATAACTTTCGGTTTGAGCACTTTACATCCGATACCCTCCCTAATATGCTACTTTTACATTTCTTTAATTAGCCCGTGCACGATGACGAAGTCGACCGATAAATTGACACACGGTGACCTCCATTGTGAGCGGTATCCACCAACACCGGCATTAAGCTGTGGAACAATGTTTGCAAACACGACCCACAGCAAAAGTCAATCCACGTCGACCCGCCCCGCATGTCGACCAGACAAGCGCACACAGGCTAGTGGTTGATCGTTAGTTTGGGCTAGCGCAGAGCATGAAAAAACACAAAACACAAAAAAGGCCCATAAGCCCTCTAGGCCTACTCGATGCATCACTTTCTAGGCGCAATGCAATAACCATTTTTTAAGTGATTGTCTGTCAGAGGTTCTTTGGCACTGATGCACGAAATATGCTTGATGATGTTTGCAATACCGTCGAACACATGATCCTAGGGTAGGGGATTCCTATTGAACATTCCTAATTGTTCATATAAATATTGGTTTTAAACTATGAAACTTCGTTCCATTTGATTTTCAAAAATTTCTTCGCCGCGTGTTTTTTTTAGGGATCCCAAACTTTGGGTTCTTTTTGTTTCTTCCCCCCAATTTTTTTGTGGATCGCAGTATAATTACTTTTTCTTTTGAATTTAAAACTAAATAATATTTTAAACTTGTTTTGCCTTTCAAATGTAGAAAGAATATGCAATCACTATAAAAATCGCCAACCTATCCCGGCCGGCGGAAGTGCCATATACCATACCAACCAACCATGGAATCGTAGACTACCTTTTGGTCTTATTTTCCCTAGAAAGCTAAATTTGGGTTAACCTCTGAATAAAGCCGTTTGGTGTACATACCAACTTATAGTTAATTGCAGGCTTTCATCAGGGTGTCGACTCATTTTTGAAAATGAAATTCCCTGATTTTCCAGGTTTTTCCAGATCTTTTTAAAAAAATTCCAGAGTGCTCAAACAAATCAAATTAAATTCACATTTTTCAATGTCTATCGTTTGAGCTTACACAGAGGCGACGCGTCGGTACGTTCAACCTGTTCATTGAACAGGAAAGCCAAATCAGACAAACCGAAACCCATTTCAAGTTTAAATTAACTGTAGAACCCTGCAAAATATTTTCAATGAAGGGAAAAGTAAAACACTAAAGTTATTCAGATTTGAACGAAAAACCAACCGGTCTCCAGTAAAATTTCAGAAAATGGTTTTACCAGTTCATCCTCAAACATGCACGCATCTCGTACTCTCACCGCACGCTTTGGATGGAGCAGCAGCAGCAGAATGGGTGATGGCTGCAACAGCAGCCTGAGAGCCATGGGCGACGGTTTTTTTCTATTCTCTTTTGAACCGGTTCAAATCAAATATTGAACCAGCGTGCATTGTAGCGATGTCCATTTGCTCGTTAGAGGTCTGTGTGCGAAACGAGCGCGCTTTTTAATTTTCCAACACGCTTCGCAGTTGTGCCATATGTTCACAGCTGTCGGTCGAACGCTTATTTTCTTGGGTAGTCCAACCAGATGTTTCTGCCCTTGGGGCATATTAGTTATAAGCACGTATGGATTTGGTTGGTTCAACGAAAGTAATGAACCATCTTTCTGCTTCGTAGAAATTGTTTGTTCTTCGCATTTACACATTGATAACATGTCTACTGAAAATGTAAATGAGCATAATGGATTCCATTCGAATCGTTTCGCGTTCTATTGCAAAAATGTTAAAAGTCTCTTTCTTACGACACTTTGCGAGGAAAATGATTTTTTTGGAATTGCATATGGAACATTTAAATTTCTCTCCTGTTTGGTAGAATTAATAGATGATTTCAAACAGGTTAATAAATGTTTCAACCTATCTTATACAGAAGAAGGAATAATTCTCGGTGTAGAAAATAAGATTCTACATTGGAGGTTAATTCGAATCGTAACATGACTTATGAGTATTCAATAATACCATGTGTTGAAATTAAAGTGAGAAATCATTTTCAATACGAAGTAAGTGGTTGCCTATACGGATGTAATATATCTTTTTTGCTTTTTTCTGTGGGACTCTTGTTTGTTTGTTTTATAACTCACCGATGGGTTTTGACAACAAATTTGTTTTACTCAACTCCTGCGATCAGAAAAACCCGTCCGCCGAACATCTTTCGTTGGTACTATGCGTTCGATGTTAGAATCGTCGAATTTGAGGGATTTTGTGGTATTGAACAGGTTGACGGCGGAACCACGCGTCGCCTCCGAGCTTACACCATTTTTGCATTTTTAGTTAGTTTTAATCCTTTTGTATCTTCCATTTCAATTAAACCACTTTTGGTCTTTTAACTGCCATGTAATTTAAATATTTCCAAATCTAAACAAGTTTCATCCTCCATAATTTTAAATAAAAATATGTTTTCTAGAGCCCTGATTGTGACGAATCTTGGATCAATGCATTGCATCGTGGTGCTTATGGAAATCAAAGACCAACAGACATAACACTCGAAAACAATGCTTCGCCTAATATAACGGTTATTTTAAATATAGTTTTGCTTGGAGCTGTGGTCGTATTTGCGATAAGGCCGCCTCTGGCATATGCACAAGTAAGCTGAGGATAGACCACTAGTGAAAAATTGTTACCAGGCCCGAGGGATGACCGACAAGCAAATGAGTGTATGGGACCGTGTATAAAAGGAGGAGCTAGTGTTCTGGAAAAAATAGCGGATTGGCTTTTTAGGGATGAATTTCCTCATAGCGTTATGTCTTTTAGTCTGTGCGGAAATTGTGATGAGTCTGGGATCTTCCGTTAACCTTCTGGCAGTCGCGCTGGTGCACTGAGTGCACGCTGCTTTGAAAAGCTAGCAAATTGTCTTTGGACAACTGCGGCTGCTCATTCAGTGGGCCATATGCGCGACTTCCGGAGGGTTAAGTAGGCACCGTTTTAACAAACTCTATCATATTACAAATACCCTTGAAGGTGGTCGTAACCCACTCTTACGTCAATTTTCAATGTAAAGTTTGTCCGTGACAAAATATGGAAACCTAAAAACACATAGATCTCTTGATGTATTCAACCAAAAAAGAAATATTTTTTTAGAAATGCGTATTAGAAATAATATGTGCGGTCCAAACGGAAATCAAAAGATATCTCATTGGAATAGTTCTAAAAAGCTTGGCTAATCGGCAAGCTCTGTTCACACTGTTTCCAAAACATCTAATACTCGATTGCCATCAGCTACATATAAAAGAAATGCAAAATACAATCTTAAGAAACGACTAAATGGATTCGATAGTGAGACAAACATTCTGTTCGTACACCAATAAAATAATAATAAAATAAAAACGTCAAATGTGTTTGTGCATAATTCGAAGCATCATCAAGGAACGAAGTCATTGAAGGTATTGATTATTTCGAATTATAGTGATAGGCAAAATATGAGGGCTAAACACTTCTTCGAAAATTGTAACGTGGATATTCTACCAATTTTTCCTGTGTGGCAATGGCTTACAAAACTTGGACGTAGAAGACTTCAACCAAGCTTCATGGCATGTAACGAAAAGAAGTATTAAAGTAATACTGAACGATAGAGAAGTCCAAGTTTCTCAAGAAATAATTGGTTATGCAGGTCTTCTGCAACAGTGGGAAGGTATCCCAGAATATGTACTAAGAAGATTGTTTACAGAAACGGTTTAACCACTTCTGTGCAGTAATAATCCGCTTTTTATGTTCTGGTTAGATTTGGATTCTTCTTTTTAACCTTCCGGAAGTCATGCTAGTGCACTGAGTGCACGCTGCTCTGAAAATCTAGCGAAATCGTCTGAGCGCACCAACGGCTGCTCGTTCAGTGGGCCATTTGCGCGACTTCCGGAGGGTTAATAATGATTGCGTTGTTGATACAAAATCATCCAGCACTTTTTCAAAACTTTAAAATAGGGTATAATTCAAGAAAATGTCGAATAATCACAAGAAAAAACAGACAGGTCTGCGAACAAATTATAGAAACCAGTTTTTGATAAGTTTACTTGTGATTTAATACAAACAGTTTTTTAGTGTCTCATTTGCCTGCCATTTCCCACCAATTCGTCCTTTCAGAAATTAAGTACCCTCTAAACTGCCGTTGAGATCGTATTCATCCCATGTTCTATGAGATTCCCTCTATACACAAGACAATTATGCGTTGAACGGCAGTGAAAAAGTCAGTTGGAAATTCCATCTTGGAATATAATAAATAAAAACAAATAAATAAATAAAGCGATTTTTATCTGGCAATAGCAGCACGTTGTGAGATGAGTGAAGCTTCGCAGAAAAAAGGGAGGCAAACTTCGGTTAAATACACTATTTGTTGATTTTAAATATTGTCGTATCCGCCCGTCTGGACTGGAGCTTGCGAAAGTCATCTTCATACAGTTCTATTATATACGGAAACCCATATCGAAAACGTTGAATTTTTAAGCGGAGTTGAGTGTTTAACCGTTAGGTAATGATATAGTACGCCAGTACCTTTCCAGATTTCAATTAAAATTACAATTTGCTTTCCATAACTAGAACCTGAAACTTGGTGACATCATAGTAAATCACTGGGCATAAATTTTAGTGAGATAAAATTGAAGATGTAGTAAATGGGCCTGAGGTGAACGTTTTGGTCATTTCTTTCACATAGCAGACTGACAGGGTAATGGTCATTACTATTACAATTTTAAACTTATTCAAATATTTGTAGATGGAATGGCTTTTTTAAACCTGCTATAAGGAATCGTATGAGATCTTGTTTCCGGACACCCGGTCCTGGAGGTGTGTCCCAGCTTTGAAATACTATTTGTAAATTTCAAAGAATCCTAGCAATATGAATGTTAAAATTCTTTGGTTTGCCACAGAGATTGTTAACAATCGTCATGGGACTATCTGATAATTTGACCCCGGAGCGGTCTTCACAACTTTATTTAGTTGCTTAATAATTCTGTCTATCAGATATGAAAGCTGTGCGTTACCTAATGCCGCTATGGACTAGCACTTAACACGAGTGGAATTGAGTTGCGCTTAGAATTAACTCGATGGCTAGTACACGAAAGAACTTGAATAAAACAAGTTTACGCTGTTGAGAATTAGTTGATTACAAACCCCAAAATATAAGTTATATAAGCAAAAAATAAGCTGCCGCAAAACAAGAGATCAGCTACAATGCGATATACTGTTATACGGTCATGAAGACATATTTCAAGAATCGGCATTTTTTTAAAGAATTTATTGCTTATTATTTTGGAAATGCAACTAGATTATCAACAATATGGCCGATTTAATAGGCATAATTACTCTACCACTCTGTATCTCTAACATTATTGACCCATCTTTTTCGTCTACAATTTGTAAACATAAAAAATACCCACGGTTCGGCCAAGCTAATGCATTAAGCCGTGTCAAAGTAAACGGCCTGTGCACACCAAGTGTACTTATATGTATTCACCTTACAGAGTCAGATGAATCACAACAAGGCCGTCGATAAATCAATGTGGCATCCATATTAAATATTATATATGAGTCATTCCACGTCAGAGTTACAACCTATTTTTTTTGCGATCTTTAGCTGAAAATTGTTCGCGAGTTTGTAAAATTTTGAATTTTATTAAATTGTACATTTTTCAATCACTGATAATTCAGAAACTATTCAATTTGTATGCATGTATGTTGGTAGCCACCATCCTAGCTCGAGCCTTGCTCTGCACCGGCTCCACTTAACAGTACGCTCAAAATTCGTTACAATTCTGTATTCAGTATACCACTGTATACCACTGTAGCGGACCCGTAGGCAATTACACCTACTCAGTATCCACTGGAATCAAAGAATCTTCTACTCAGAAACTATTCAATTTGTATAAAAAATATAAAATAATAAAAGTTGCCTTTTCGCATGAGCTCAACGAAATTGTTTTTGCAATGCATATTTGTTTTTGCTATGTAACTTATGTATTCTGCAAATACTAGAAGCAGTTTTTAAGTTGAACCAAAAGCATTTTATTATTTTTTGAAATCATTCAGATTAGATAAAAAATTCGGAATGGATCTCCAAGTACTTCACGAGATAATACAATTATAATAGGTCATTGGTCGTTTAGTGTAAAATTGGATTGTCTTCAGTTTATAACTGTAATATCTCGCATAGTATTTTGATATCCACTCCAGATTTTTTCACAAAAAAAAGATTAAACATAATTCTTGATATTTAATCAATTTGTTTACAATAATTATAATAATTGCAGATTTCATAAGTTATATAACAAAGATATTTTTTTATGTTTTGTTTCGGTAAGCTCATGCAAAAACAACTTTTTGTAAATAATATTTTTTTCCAAGCATCAAATACTTTTCGAGTTATCAGTGATTGAAAAGTATTCGGTTTTATAAACTTCAAAAGTTAAAAATCTAACAACTTAAAAAAGTATCATATTCAGTCAAAACAAAAAATACGTGTCAATTATTTTTAGCTAAAGAATGCAAGAAAAAAAATTTGGAACGAAGTCAAATTTTGGTTGTAAATCTGACGGGGGATGACCCATATAACCATTGTTGTGAGAAGTTGTAATTATGAGATGGATCGAATATTGTTATTCTCCCTAGTATAAAATGTGTTGAGGGGAGTAAGTGTGTTCAACCAAATATTTGAGCCAATATTTTCCAGTCGCATTTATAAAAAAAAAACCTGTTTTAATCCACCTAGAGGTGCAATTGTGCCTTTCTCATTTCTCCAAACTATGATTTAATAGCTGGTTCGTACAATATAACTTTATGGAAATGTCTTTCATTCTTATTACACTTGGTAAGTATATATAAGAGCACTTTTTTGCATTCATCGCGGTATCGGTTTGAATCGGAGTTTTCTATGTGATCGACCTCCACAACCCGTAACTCCGGTGCTGGAAGTCGGATGGAGATGGAATTTAATATCAGTTTCTGGGGACGCAACACCTTTCATTTGAGACTAAGTTGAGCAAATCTAGCCATTTTCGAGAAACCAATATAACCGTTATTCTGACTTTGGATGCTTCCGGATCCGTCGATGGTGGCCAGTGTGGCCAAAGAGACATCTACAAATCTACAGTTGTGTTTACATTTTGGAAAAAAATCACCTTTTTACATTCATCGCAGAATTCGTTAGAATCGGGATTTGCTGCGTGATCGTACGTATCACCCTGTAATTCAGGAACCAGAACTCGGATCCACACAAAATTCAACAGCAGCTGATGGACCTTTCATTTAAAATTAAGTTTGTCAAAATCGGTTCAGAAAATTCCGAGAAACTGATTTGGAAAAATCAACAAATTTTGTTTTGTAACCATACTCTTCAACTCGTAATTCGGAACAAGATGTCGGTTGAAAATGAAATTCAATAGCAACCTATGGGAATATTATACCTTTCATTTGAATCTTAGTTTGTAAAAATCGGTTCAGCCATCTCCGAGAAACCGATGTGGACATTTTGTTAACAAATCCGCACATACACACACATACATACACACATACACACATACATACATACACACATACATACACACAGATATTTTGCGATCTCGGCGAACTGAGTCGAATGTTATATGAGACTCGGCTCTCCGGGGCTCGGTTAGAAAGTCGGTTTTTGGAGCAATTGCATAACCTTTCTATATAAGAAAGGCAAAAGAATAATATTTAATTAGCTTAATAAGCATGAGTTCAATGTTATCTTCATGTGATTATAATTTGCAAAGGTTGGTGGAATGCGTTTGAACGTGTAGGGAATGGGGGTTTAGTAGAGTGGGTGTGGAGGATGCGTCAGAAATCCTTCATCTTATTTCGGTATACGGGGTTGATGAAGGAAATCTGGGCGTGAGGGTGATCCAAGAAGAGGGGAGTGATGAAGGAGGGAGGTGTAAGGGCAAGGTGAGGAGGGGGGGGGGAAGGGGCGGCTACGCAATACTCAACTGCATATTTTGCCTTCCATTTGAGACTTGGTTTGAGAAAATCGGTTCAGTCATCACCGATGAACCGATGTGATTTTAATTGTGGAATATGCCCGGAATTCCGGACTTCCGGAATCGTCGATAGTGGACAATATATTCAAAGAATGTTTGATTGGCAATCAGAGATCTAGATCTACGATTAGAAGTAATTTGGTGACCATTTCAATAGTTTTTAGCCTCTGAGGTATTACGATTGTACCGATTTATATGGGATGTATCCTTACTAACACCCCTGTAACTCCGGAAGCAAGAGTCAGAACCGAAAGAAATTCAGCAGCAGTCAATGGCATTACTGTATCTTTCATTTGAAATTAAGTTCGTAAAAATCGGTAGAGAATTCGTTGTGGAATGGGTGTGATATTAGCTTAGGAACTTGGCGGGTTCCCCGAGGGCGTCATGAACCGTCATAGGTGGCCAATGTGGTCAAAGCTGCTTTGATTGATCATTAGTGATCCAGACCCGCAAACTAGAGTAATGTTACATCAATTTCAATATGTTTTACATCATTTGAACATTATGGTGGTACCAGTTTATATGGGAATTTGCTGTGTGACCGCACTCTTCAACCCGTAACTCCGGAACCGGAAGTCGGATCAACTAAAAATTCAATAGCAGCTTATGGGAGCGTTATACCTTTCAGATGAAACTAAGTTTGCGAAAATCGGTTTAGCCATCTCTGAGAAAATTGTGTGAGTTTAAATGACACACACACACATACACACACACATACACACACATACATACACACACACAGACATTTGCCGATCTCGACGAACTGAATCGAATGGTGTATGATACTCGGCCCTCCGGGCCTCGGTTAAAAAGTCGATTTTTACAGTGATTTGCATAGCCTTTCCTTATATGAGAAAGGCAAAACCTTAGCACCAGGTCGAAATTTTTCCCTGATTTGAATACAAATTCCCTGAAAAATCCAGGTTTTTCCAGGTCAAATAGAATTCCCTGAAATTCCCTGATTTTCCAGGTTTTTTTTTCAGGAATCGCCACCCTGTTTCATGCTATAGAGTCTTTTCGTCAGTAACTAACAGTTAACTGGGACGCATGTCAGCTGAGAATCAGAAACACGAAAACCCTAACTTAACGGCTTAGTAAATTTTTTCTCATCTCATCTTTTTAGTTTGTGATCTTGCATCATTTTGGTTTGCGTAATGAAGCTTTTGACATTTTATGATATATACCGTACGGTACACTAACGTCATCGGAGATTGTAATTGCGAATAGTTTACGATGATGACGGTGTTGGGTCATAAAATTAAATAGTAGTAAGCCTACGTAAATAGTAGTAAACCTATCGTTTAGTACCTTGTCGATAAACAACAACAGTAAAATATATCCGGTAATGAATGAAAAAGAATACTATGAATGAATAAAAATCTAAGTAGGAGTGTTTTAACGACTAATATAAAAATGGGTCTAGTTCAGATAGTCCAGGTAATCACCAATTACGGAAAAAAGTCACGAGTTCCACGAGAAGTTATCGTTAAAACTTGTAGCTGAAAACCGTATATACCATCGAAGTAACTTTGTCCACGAATTTGTGTTGTTAATGATAACAACATTATTGGATTAAGCTCTTGAATTGACATAAGCATTTGATTCGTAATTACTGTTCTGGGACTGACCAGGACAATCAAAATCGTTAATCGAAATCCAAGTGAAGAGAATGTTGGCTTGACAACCTTGCAAGGTCACCACGATTATAACAGAATGAAGTTTTTGTTAGTGCGGCCGGTTATAGACACACAATTCTGTATTCATTTTGCAAAGTGATATTATGAAATTCTCAGTATTAGTGTCATATTAACTTTGTTCATCGTGTTGTCCCAAATGATATCGAGGCAACCAATTAGAACTAATACTGCACTCAACCACGACTATTCCGCCATTTTGAAGCCTAATTTGTTATTAAAATGATTTTTAGAAACGAATAAAGTAAATTGGTACCAATTTATATGCATTCCATCGATTGTAGGTCGAACAATTAACGAACTTCGTCCCACCCTAATGGAATTAAAATAGGTTTATTACCCTAGTTAGTTTCGAACATATCACGAATCGGGGATGGAGAGTTCATGCTCGCGTTATAACGAGCGATTATATGTTCGGACTTGAAACCGCGTTTAAAAATTAGAAAGGATTAACCGGGGAATATTTATTCGAGATCGCGGGCCTAGGTGAGCATGGATGATCGCAACTGTTAGTCTTAGTATCAGGTTAGTATTCTTTTATTTTCGAGAATTGTCCACCTGGAGCTGCAGAACTAGGTTCTCGGAAGGGCTCCCCGTCAGAATCACATACTACAATTTGCAGACGAGACAGGCAATGTCGCCCAACACTGCTTTAGGCCAATTGTAACGGGCCGTGATTCTGAATGTGATATTCATTGTACGGTTCAGGTATGGGTAGGTGTAGGGACTCGCGATCGCGTGTATCATCGCGAAGGGCTCGAACATTTGTACGTTAACGTGTTCGATCGCGTGTGCGTTTGTATGTCGCGTGTGCTGACGTGTATGTAACTTCGCGTGTATAAATTATATTTCATAACCGCGTGCCTTTCGCATGTTCGCGTGTGTTCTAGAATGATTGCGGGCGGACCGTAAATATGATACTTAATTTTTTGTGTGCGGTTCAGATTCCAAAAGAAAGTGGGTTCTTCCATATCATTAGAGTTCCCAGTCATATCGCCGCAGAACGTGTGGTCTAGTGGATATGAGCTTTATTTTTTTGATTGATCCAACTGAATGTCATGTCACCTAAATTGCTAGAATGAAGGGTAACGATTTCCGGGCGTGACCGATTCATGATAGCGCGTTGTTTGCGGGTTCGCGTTTGAGACCGCGTTTGTAACTTCGTAAGTACCGGAGTGTTATCAAGTCTACGCGATCGCGGGCACAGGTGTGCGTAGATGATCGCGAAGGGCTTAAGCGTTCGTATGTTGACGTGTTTGTCGCGTGTATAAATTCGATTTTAAAACGCTGCGGCTATTCATTTATTCGCGGACCGTCATTCTGATATTTAGTCTTCGATGTACGGATCACATTCTGACAGGGAGTGAGATACCCCATATCACTAGAGTTCCCGGTCATGTCGCCATGGAACGTTTTGTCTAGTGGATATGGAAGTTATTTTTTTCTTAGTTTTTTCAATTTTATTTTATTTTTTTATTCTTTAACATGGACCTAGACTGTTGGTACCGGTCCAGCTGAAGGCATGGACCTAGGCTTCTAGAATCAAGGATAGACTTCCGGACGTGACCGATTCGTAATCGCATGCGCGAGGGCATTTTCGTAGGTTTCTCGCTTGAGACCGCGTTTGAGAATGTGTGAGTGTTAAGACGTTCACTATCACCATCTTTGCTGACCCAGCTGAAGGCGGGTGTAGAATGGCAGTATAGGACTCGAAAAGAAGAAATAAAAGACAATATATGAGAGACGTAATAGATTAGATAGGTACAAGATACAGCTGAAGTTATGATCATCACATGAAAGACATACATTAGTACTTCAAACTATACCAATATTTGAATAGCCAACCACCACACATAGCACATCCTTTCTCAATTATCTATTTGTTACTGGTGCATTGTTGGTGTTGAGCGGGTAAATAGAGGAAAGGTATAGAACAAAAAAGGCTCATATCAGCCCTCCCGACCTCCTCGATAATCCACTACCGAGGCCTATTGTAATCAATATCTTGGAGCGGACTTCCTATATAAATAAAATCCTGAGTAATCATAATGATTGGTGGATTATTAACATGAGTACTAATTAACCTCTAGTAGTAGAACTTGGTACAATTAGAAACTAAAAAGAGCGAAGGTCCTTATATTTAGATAACTCTATTGAATCTATTGTGGCTTGATGATGTTTACAATACCGTCAATCCCATCAACCTGCGAGAGCGATATAGAAATAGATATTACATGCATCTAAACTACTTTTAGGTGTTTGGTGATGTGGTTCACGTGGATTGGATATCTTCAAAAACTACATGTTAATCTAGTTAAGCATTAACTAGTGGCTGAACAGTATGGTTAAGAGATGGTTCCATCCATAAGAGATTGTCAGCTCTGTTTCTGAAAACAGCGAATCCGATTCGTTATAGTGTTACTCGCCATCTTCACGAGCCAGAGCGACAGAGCGATTTAAGAGATAAAAACACCCACCTTCAGTCTAATGTCTAATCATCTCTTATAGATGACAGTCCATTGATCCGAATCGAATGACTCGATCACTATGCTAAAGATCAAATAAGTCCCCGAACAACCGAAACAGTATGTTCCCCCATTTGAAAGTAGAAACATCTATATCAGTCATCCGCCAAAACACTCGATCGAATGATTATTAGTCATGAGATTCATGAGATCAATGAACCAGCACTCGTTTGGATCTCCTACTCTTATCGACCAAGCAAGAGTACGCGCCCATCAGGCTCACCACCCAAGCTCAGGGAAAATGCGAGTTAGTGGGTTTTCTCCATGTAAATTGTCGAACAATCCTACACAAACTTCAGGCACGTTGGTCCGATAGCTAGACTTGTCCGATTTGCTTCAAATTTAGTGCAAGTAGTTCTGGTGGGACTAGGAATCGAAACAGGGGTGGGCCGATTGCGTTTTCAAAAATTCATTATTTTCCTGGGCAGTCTAATGTTCACATGTCACGAAATCAGTCCTACTATTGCTAACTTTGTTTACTAATACTAAAATATAAAGACTTATGTTTGAGATGGGATTTTTGTTATGGCGTGATTAACATTAACAGTAGATACTAAAGCATAATAAATATCAGGAACTTTGTATCTTTCTTCAGCTAATTGCCATTTGGTCAAGTCTCCCCAACATTAGTTATTGCGTTCAATGTCATTCAAACTCTAGTAATAACTATTCCAATGTTCCAATTTATGTAAAATCATTTCACTGCTTCACAAAGATTAAGATGGTATATTAGTACATTAATAGTAATTAATAGTCGAGTAGATATGTCCATACAAAGTATGATAAAAAATTACATCATTTAATGCTAATTCATTAATCACGTAATATTTTCTGTAAAGGATTTTTCATTCCAAATTTTTAAAATTACCTTAAGGAATCGAAATAAATATAAAAATATTTTTGAAAAAAATTAAGAATCGAATAGAATACACCATAGCCAAAAATAGAATTTTGCGCTTGGTCAAGTCTCCCCATGTTCCCTTATCGCATCTCCAAGATAAGAAAAAAAAAATGCTTATTATTTACTCGAATATGAATAGGTTCGTCTGACAGAAGCCCATCAAACGGATTGACAAAATCTGGGGTTAATAAAATCGGGCATTCACTGTACCACTGTCAAGGCGTATTGAAATCAACATATTAAAGCAGCTTTCTGTAAGAGGTCAATGTGCAGAGTTACATTAATGTTCTATAGAATATTAATGACTATTTTGATAGCTGAAACACTAAATGGAGATTAACGATTAAATTAGTATTAGTTGTTAAAAATTGATGCAATACGTTTATTCAAACTGGTATAAAATACTGCTTGGTGCTGTTTGCAATATCGTCAATCCAATAAACCTAAGAGAGGTAATTTGCTGATCAATAATTGACCACAAATGATCGTTTATAATCTTGAATCATTCCTGCTAGCGTAATGCAGATTTTGCATTTTATGTCACATACCGTACGGTTCACTGGCGTCATCGAAAGTTCTGATTGCGTTGACGAATCAGTTTACAATAATGACGACATTGTGTCGTAAAATTAAAAAGTAATGAACTTACGTTTAGTACCTTGCAGATAAATAACAGCTGTACTATATCTATCCGGTAATGAATGAAACAGTATACTACGAATAAATAAAAAGCTAAGTAGCGGTGCTTTTATGACTACAGTGAAAACCCGTTTTCATCAACCCCTTGGTGAATTTTACACACTTAGTTGAGCTCGGCAGCGAAAAATTTCTCGATTCTCAGCAAACAATTGGAATTTTTACTGAGATCTCAGCGAAATCTCGGTAAAAATTACAAAATTCAAATCTCGGCAAAAGTTGCAACAAACGCTGAGATTCGACAGAGAAAATTAAGTGCGTAGGTTGACAAAACTGGTACATTGACAAAATCCGGCCACATAAAATTTTTAAGACTTTTCTGATACCAGGAGAGATGTGGGACAATGTCTGTGTATGTATGTATGTATGTGGTAAAATATCATTCGTGCTTCTCGGCTGAACCGATCTTATCCAAACCAATTTAAAATGAAAGCTCTAATACTCAACCAAAACGCTATTATTTTAGTTTATTGTGATGTTTAAGTTTCAAGATATGGATAATTGTGTTACTATAGAAGATACTTTTTACAGTTTTTCTAGATTAACTGTCAAAGTTGACAACGGAATTTCCGCATATTACCAGAAAGTTTATATGAATATTTTTCCATCCAGCAACAGATTCTTAAAAGCGGACTATTGTCGAAAGAACATATTTAACTTTGAACTCGGACGAAAGATTTCAATCATCTTTTCATTCCTAGTAATAAGACCAAATACGATTACACGATTCTACAAAATATAAAAAAAAATTAAATGTACTTTCCAAGTGATCTAGTGAATGTTGTAGGTCTGGTCAAATACAACACAAAACAACGTTAGATCAAGAGCATATTAGCTCTCAAAATTTTGATTTATAGCAAACAACACTATTTTTCGAAACATTCGGTACAAAAAAATAGTTACGCGGTCGTTTTTCAACCTATTTGTAAAATTTGATTTTCAACCGATTTGTAATTTGTAATAATGTAATTAATTAAACATTAACATTCCACTAAGTCGCTCAAAACACAGTGCTTTTATTAAAATATTGTAATGTTTTTCGACCGATTGTAATGTAATATGAGTGTTCTGGAAAGAAGAAGAAATGACCTTTCCAAGGGTATGCCATGTTATGTTATTTGTTTAAAAATACTGTGCGGTTTTGGAACAACAATATGAAGGTAACCATTGTTATACGATTTTTCATGAAAAAATGAAAATTTCTCATCACTTTTGAATTAGAATACTTTCAACGTTTCATGGTCCTTCCAATTCAAAAATACTTGATATATTCCCAGGTTTTAAATGCGAATAGCTTCCGTTGTACTGAACGAAATCGCAATATTTTTGAACTATCTGATCGGAAATGTGTGCACGCGTTTTGAATTAAATTTCGCCAAATGTTGAGGTACCACGTGTACGTTTCAATCATTCGTCGCTCGAATACCAAATGAGCAACATCATGACTGTATCGTCTGGATGGTAGAATCGTTCGTGTACATGTAGGGTTTGGGGTCGCACGGAGGGGGGGGGGCGCAAGATAGACTTCGCACACAGCCGAGAAACGGGTCCAAGTTTCACACGGTTCAATTGTGTACGAGGTGTCTACCATGTAGTTTTGGTAGTGTTGGCATTGACACAGTTGTACAGTTATCATGTAACTAAAACGATAGTCAGGTCAGGAAACCACCTAAGGACATGTTCTGGCATGCTTCAGTTTTAGATTCAATTGTACGTAGTTTTGAAAAAATCATGTTTTGAGATAAACGCATTTGTAGTTTTGAGAAAACTTTCGATGCATTATTTTTGATAGAATGTCAACATTTTGTATCGATTATATTTAATTATGGGTTTTGAACATCGCTGAATACGAATCTAAAGTCAGTTTTGCGAAATTCAAAATGGCTGATCTAATGTGGCGGACACCCATAAAAAATGAGTGGTATTTCAGCCAAAATCGGAAAAAAAAGGTTTTGTGATTTATAAACACGAATTTGAGTGAAGTGTAAAAATCAAAAAAATCAAAATGGTGACTCCAATATGGCGTAATAAAGTATAACTAACAATTTTGACCAAAATTTTTCGTTTTGCGCTGTGTTCTATGAGTTATCAAACAACACTCACGACTAGTTTGCGATATCAGGCCCGTAAAACAGTCCTTCCTCGACCTCGAATTGTGCCTGAAGAGAAATGGCTTCTCCAGATAAGCCGTCTTTGCGCAGCCGGACACACTGCGCTCGGCAGCTTGGTTGATTATCAAAGATCCGGACGAAATGGGTTGCTTTAAACCCAACAGCAACTTCCAGCGCGTTTAAAGTCTTCGGCAATGACGAGCTTCCTTCATTGAACAAGTTTGCAGCTATACAAGTAGCACCTTCCATAGTTTGAGAAGCAAAATGCAACTGTTTCAGAGCCAGTCTCCATGCACGCCCGTTGAAACATTTATTGGAAAGCACTGGAATTCTAACCATTTAGATACGCTACAAGCAACCGCAGTTCAGCCGCCGCAGTAGCAGTGGTTCCGTCTACAGATCAAGTTGTGAAATACGTTCTCGAGACCTGTACACATGTACAGTGCAAGGCCAAACAATTTGGGGACGTACATAATGCCATGAAAAGGTTTCCACCTGAGGCGCACATCTCGAGCCGAAAGCGTTCCATGGCGGTCAGGACGCCTCTTCGAGCAACGACCGATAGAAAATTTTTGGATGCGCGGATCGAAAAATCCGTTTAACACAATTAAGTAGACACTTATACATTAAAAAAATTAAAAAAAAGTATTCAAATTTTTAATATAAATAATAAATAAATAATGACGAGAATAACACTTTCCGATAGAAGAACATTTTGGAAAAATGGCGTTACCGTTTGGCTCTGGCAGATCATGATCGATTTCTATGAGCATTTGATTTTTGTTGTGTTTATGAATAATAATATCAATGGATGGGATAAATGTTCAAAAATAGTTCTTTAATGCCAAGATCACATCTTTTCGATACTGGCAACTTCAGAGGTTTAGTATCATCGACGAATTGTACAACGTAAAACAGCACATCTCCTGATAAATAAAATAATTTTCGCATAAACCCTCCTAGAAATAATCATGGAGAATTTACCCTTCAAACAAAATTAGCTCGAGACTTGATGTCTTCAATATAGTTTTCAAGGGTGCTATTACAAATCACTTGACTTGAATGCTATTTGTGAAATATATATTTTGGCTATTTGTGAAAGAAAACCTTTAAAATAACTTCTTTTTTTTCGAGAGTTGTCCTACTACAGCTCCAAAGTTGGGTTCTCGGAAGTGCTTCTCGTCAGAATCAGTCACTACAATTGCAGATGATACGGAAAATGTCACCCACCAAAACGCTGCTTAAGGCAGATTGCAGCGGGCCATGATTCTAAATGTGAAATTGAGTGTACGGTTCAGGCGTAAGGACTTTACGACCGCGTGGGAATGAGCGTTCATTTGTGCGCTATTGAGACCGTGTTATTCAGATATAAGTGCTATAGCGTTCGCTAAATCATCGAGTCATTTTTGTGTTTGCGAAATCTCAGACGTAGTTGTGCACCATCGCGAAGGGATCGGGCGCTTGTATGTTAACGTGTTCGATCGCATGTACGTTTGTATGTCGCGTGGTCGTTTGTATGTCGCATGTGCTAGCGTGAATGTAACTTCGCGCGTATAAATTAGATTTTATAACCATTTCTCTATTCGCATAATCGCATCTGTTCCTGGATAATCACGCGGGTCATAAATCTGATACTAAATTTTCAGCGTTCAGTTCAGATGCTAGAAGAGAATGAGCTCTCCCATATTACTAGAGTTCCAGGTCACGGCGTCATGGAACCTGGTGTCTAGTGAATATGAGTCGTCGTTTTCTGATTAGTCCAATTGAAGGCATGGACCTGGGCCGCTAGGGTCGAGAGTAGTGACTTCTGGACGTAACCGACTCATGATCGCGCGAACACGGGCGTTTTTAAGTTTGCTCCTGAGACCGTTTTGTAAATTTAGAAGTGTTAAAACGTTCACTTAATTATCGGGGTTTTTTAATATTGACAAAATCGCGGGCGTAGGTATGTTTGAATGATTGCAATTGCATGTTCGCGTTTGTGGTCAGATTTGTGTTAACGTGAAGGGAACGAGCGTTTAGAATAAGCGAGATTGTGAAGGTTAATGAGAGAATATGCAATTGATTGTTTTGGGAAGTGTTAATATGAACCTAATTTAAGATATAGCATAAATAACGTGCCGAATTAAGTTAAAAAATGCAAAGAGTTTAAGTAGAAGGGTATAAGATGACCAATATTGGTTTTTGGAATACATGAGTAGTGGAAAATCAAACTAATAGAAGCGTAACAAAAGTAAACTAGTGACCTAGAAGAACTAGTCTTAATGCCAGTAAAAGTCATTTTTTATCATTAACGACAGTTGTATTCTATTAGTAAATTAATTGTATCTTAATTTATCCAAACCGATCTTCCCGAATGAATCGGATCGAATGCTCGAAGTCACGTTACCAACGAATCCTACGAAGGGAAGAATTGCGCACGGGACTATAAATTACCCACCATTCTATCATATACGCCAATTCGGCATCCTTTCCTGACCTAGCTGTCACAAATACTCAGATGAACACATACACAGATAGACATACGACTAGCACATAACAAGTATACACTAGTACTAAAAACTACAATTATTACTGCACGAACATAAATAAGTTTCTACTGGTATCGTTATCCAATATTTGATAGTTTGAGCTGATGTAAAGTATGAAAAATCACGAAACATAAAAAGGGCATAACCGTTACAGTATCCTCGATGTACCACTATCGAGGCGTAATGCAATAACCATATTAAAGCAATTGTCTATCAGGGGTTCTTTAAAACTGATGCACGAAATATGCTTGATGATCAGGCATTGCATTTATCGCTCATATGAGTAAATGCGCCCGGATTTGCTACTGCGACAATAAAAACTCACATTTTCACACGAAAAGTTATTGGCACTCACACAACTTCTCCGGATAAATACAACGTGTTATTTCTCCGGATAAATAAAACAGCCGGAGAATGAGTGAATGAGTTTATCACGGTATCCTCTTTGCGTTCGCTGCTTTGCTGTCGTTATTCCAAAATACGAAAAAAACAAGTCTATCATACTTCTTTGCCGCTTTTGTTTGTAATTAAGTGTATTTTTTGAAGTTTTAATTGATTTCGCGAAATTAAAATTTTATCACCTTCTCCGGTGAGAAGGAAAAAGTCAAATAAATTTTATCCGGAAAATCATTCTCACGCTATTTGTGGAGACGGAGAATTTTGCGACTCATCTTATCTCGGGAAAGTTGGACATCGGATAAGCTTCTTCTCGCGTGATTGAGAGGGAATTACAATGCCTGTTGATGATGTTTGCAATACCATCAAACACATCAACCTAGGGAAAGGTAGGGAATTTTACTAATTTAACACCAAAATTTAGTTGTAGGAAGCGAAAAAGAGAGTCCGGTTTTTTTGTCGCTTCTTACGACACGGGAGCAGGATCAATTCTTGGCTTCTACCATTATTAGAATTCAGAATTTCTCGATTGGGGATAAACGGAATCGCAGGCAGAATCTTAAATTTATTCTCAAACGTACAAGTTTGAGAAGACTTGAGTTACGTGGTCGATTCATTATTAGATTATTGATCATTGATGCCCGAATTCAAACATGTCCGAGGACTTCCTGATTTTCTCGTTTCCTACAGGTGTTCGAGTCTGAAGGCGTGTGTTGCTATTTTATGCTTGCTTAGTTTCTGCACCGTATTATCCCACATTTTGTCCGAATTACTTGGTTTTAATTCGACAATTTTATCAGATATTTGCTTGCTTAGATAAGTTCAGGGGAGCTTATTTAGGGCTCGGGCATGATTCGTAAGCAAAAACTTGTTTATAATTAAGGAGGACTAGATTAACTACCAGATATTGCAATCGGATACAATACCGAGAAGATAGTGATGGAATAGCGAGATCTTTCTGCATAATAAGCAGTACATCATGAGTGGGAGGAGTAACCACACCATTTCACTAGAACTTGCACAACAATTAGTCAACAGCTGTAGCTTCTTTTTGAGACATAAGCTATCAAGTGTTACCCACCTTGAACCTGACTCGAAACTCGTACTTTTTGCCGGCCTGAGGCCGGGCACTCGGCGCCAGGAACCATTGTTCGTCGTGTATCCGTAAGCCCACCAGTAGCTGTACCAGAGGACCAATTCCGAACCGCTTGCACAGTTGCGAGCAGAGATCCTCACAAGTATCTTCTTCACTGACCGGGATATCGATGAAACTTTCGCTCAAATAGATGTACACCTGACATTTACTCTCATCGGACATCGTCTTTGGACTTGGGGAGTACGCGGATTGGTGCTGAGGTCACGCTAAACCGACATTCGAAAGTGCATTAGACTGCACTGCAACTTTTCACTGACAACCATTATCGTCCATTTTTGCAAAAAATTTGTTTTAACTTTCTTCTGCACTACCCAACTGCAATGGGTTTGTTATCACAGTTAAACGCTCATTGTTATGGTGCAAATTTATGCGCACTCTGGTAAACAGCACGACGGGAAACTCCAATTACATCCACTGAAAAAATAACATCACATTTGTTTACCACTTGGAGCCGCCCAACGTAATCGATCCGCACGGTCGGCCAGCGACGGTTGAATGGAGCTTCGAACTGTTTTACTTTGCATTCGGTTTGCTTTTGCTGTGCCCTAGGGTAGAATCGCTGACTATTGCCTGTTCCCTAGCTAATTATCATTAGAGATAACACACGTGCTAGTAGCTGAATTTGAATGCTATTCGAACTGATTTTTGCGCTAGCAATGGACAGCGCATTTACCCTAATAGCACTCCAACTGCGAGGCACAAAATCACGCCGCGCAAGTCACGGACCATCACTGGAACATTATCGATATCAAGATTCGACGGATATTGGAGCGCAAGGCAGAAACCGTGGCAACTGGCATGTTCACGCGTCCCTAACTAAACACTCAATCAAAATTAGTGTCGACCCGATGCGATGTCAACATTACGATCTATCGGGCTCAACTAATCAGATGTATATCGCTACAAGGAGAGTGATTTTCGTTGTCGCTTCTCCACGATATCCAGCGCACAAGGGAATCTTGGCCAGTCGATTGCCGCAGCTCCAATTATCTGAAAAAAAGAAGAAAAACGGAAAAATGAAACATTTGTTGATAAGTGCAAATTTGCCGTCTGAAGTAGAAAATTTAAACGAAAGCTCACCGGAGCAAGTAGTTCACTGTTTACCGACGCATTAGAGAGGCGCGTAATTGTGATACGATAGCTTGAGAATGCAAAACGTAAATAAAATAAATAAACAAGGGACGGGGAGAATAGCTGACTTTAGACAGCGCGATTTACATCGCGCTATCGCCAATCTGTCTGACAAGAACGCACAGTTGAATCGATTGAAGCGTGCTGATTTCGTTCCACTGGAAATTACTGTATCGTGTTATGGGATTATTAGAAGTTTGATTTCAAATGGAATACACGACATGCGTGATAGTATTTCTAATGCGCAGTAAAAAAACGCACAGAATCGCGTGCATTTTCAAGTGTAAACAAAATAAGCGTTGCAGTTTCAGCTCGAAGCAGAACAAATTGTTTTGTTGGTTGTAATTTCATTATCATTATTCTAAATATTTCTCGATTATGTAAATTGGAATCTAGTATAGTGTAATCAAATTGGGTTATTATTGTAAGACTTATGTCAACATTTTTTTAGATATTATTTCCTGTTAACCTTCCGGTAGACTCAAGCGAAAACGACACCGCCAGCGAATACTTATTTTGAATTTAGAGAATTTGGCAAGGCCAACGGGAATCACGATTCAGAATATGTTGGCTCAATTGGCAAGTTCCCATAAAAAAATAACACACTAAATCGAAAGGCTTCCAGGCTTAGGTTAACTTTCATGCCGTGCTCCATTGTATCAGGGATAAATAGTAATTATTAACTAATCACAAAACCCACGAACATCACGGTGACCGAACAATCGGGATGGTTCGAATCATGTATTTCAAATTTCCATGTTACACCATCTTAGGCCGGTAGTCTCCCATCTCTTTGTACGCCCGCCGCACGGCCTTCTTAATCAATCGCACTCAGACCACGAGAATAGAATCGGCCTATACGTCGACGACTAGGTTATCTACTGAATATAACTTTAGCTAGTCTGTATTCGGGTATTTGTGCTACATGTCCAGCATATTATAGTCTGCCCTGCTACATCCATCTTCGGATGTTTAGAAACTTGGTACAGCTCGTAATGCATGCGTCATATAGAGTAAATTTTATGTACGTGTTTCGACGACGGAAGTTTCACCGATCACTCAAACAGAAACAAGTTCTATTCGCAGATGTAACACGCCTTTTTAAATTGTGGCGTTATCACATGTTGCTAGTGTCCCAAGGTATCTTAGTTCGTTGACAAGCTCGTACCGTACCACATCCGTATCTACCTCGGAACCAACAAGATTAGGATCCCATCATTCTCTTCCAGCAGCCATGTACCTTGCCTTGTCAGAATCTGTAGTCAGTTCAATTCTTCCAGTCGTCCGCGACGCCAGTAAGTATGTGAGATCCGTTCCTTTGCACATCAAATTTTCATATAGCACCTCCGAGCGTTATGTTGAACACTAGATTAGAGAATGCCATTCTTGAAGTCATTTAATGTCACAAACGACCCGGATGTCACTTCAGATATGTTGACGGTTGTTTTTAACCCATCCAGCGTCATACGAAGCAGTTTAATCAGTTTTGTCGGAAAGCCATGTTCAAGTATTATCTGCAACAGTTTGTTCCATTTCACTGAATCGTACGAAGCATTGAAATCTACAAACGGATAACGGAGTAGAAAGTTGTATTCCAGAAATTTACCCAGAATTTGTCGCAGGGTAAAAATCTGGTCCGTTTTTAAGGTGAAACGATGCCAAAATCATAACAAAAGTTCGGTTATGTTCGGGGATGTTCGGGTTACGTTCAGCATCTGTGTGCGTCTAGAACGTACTATACCGATAGGAGATGGCACGCACACAAGCGTATCATTCAGCAGTCAGCTGAATGATTTTTGTAGCACGTGTTTCATTTGTTTTGAAAAATAGAAAGGTACAAATTTCCCAAACGAAACAAAATTCCGTGAAGAGAACCTATTCATCTGCATGTGCTAACCTGCTTACATACAGTGATACAATTTCTAAGCAATCTGAGATAAGACATTTGAGTTACAAACGATTTTGTCTTGCGCGCCATAGCAATGTTTGGATTTTGACGATGATATAAAAAGAAGAAGCAGAAACGACGGCAGCCATTTTAGCTGCCACCTTGTGACTCTATTCAGCATGTCCTTAATCGTTTTTCTCGAAATCCATTATGGTACTCGCTGACACAGGATTCAGCCAATGGGCGCAGTCTGCTAAACAGAATACAGGAGGGCACCCTCTTGCAGATAGGCCATATGATGCCATCTAACCTATCTGAAGACAATTATTTTTCCAATCAGATCATGCTACCGATATTCAACTCTTGAATAACCCTTTGTGCTTCTCATGGCATAGGCTGTCCATTATTTCCAATACTCATTCTGTTTGTGCCCTTACTATTCGTTTGTCCGTTCATTAGCGACCCAAAGCGTTGGTTCCATCTGTTATCCATGTTTGTACGATCTGTAAGCAGACTCCCGTTCCAGTTGCTAATATTGATCGGTATACTGGTGCTTGTCCTTTTCATGTTGATTGTTTTCTAAAGCATTCGCCGTGGAAATTCCCTCTGCTTCAACGTGCACCTTTTTGTCGTACCCACGATTCATACATCGACGTCGTTTTTCTCGGCAGCTCTCAGCTCACTTCACGTTCTCTTTTCTGACGTGTAGCCACTACAGGCATTCAGTATCTGTTCTGGTTTGCTTGGCCCGTCGCTCTTTGGCACTCAGAATCGAACCTGCCATTTCACTGGTTTTCACGTGTGATACTCACCACATCTGTGTCTGTTATACTGACTGCACCATGGACCTGCTGCCACGCTGCGATCAGGTTATCTCTTGTTGGCCGATCATCGATTCGTTCGTCGAGCTTTTGGGCACATATTACTCCATCACACCCTCAGCTCGAAATCGTTGTATGCTCAGTCACATGGTTCAACGCCAGATAAGAGCTAGAATCACAAATTTTTGCCTAATTACTTGGGGTCCCAATTAAAAAATATCAAGCGAAACGTTTGAATGTTCAATGAAGATGTGTTTATTATAAGATAACGGTGGTAAGTTAGCTCGCCTGTTCGATAAACTCTTGTGTAATATTGTAGGAACAGAGAGTCATATCTAACACCTTTTCCTTCCAAATAGTGCATATATTGGGCGATTTCCTTCATTAATGTGATAAAAATTTGAACCGCCTTTCCAATTTTTAAAACTGCTGTTTTGTTAAAACCGAAATTTCCTCCAATAGTCCGCTGTGAACCGTCGTTTCTCACATCACATCTCGAATCACTAATTTTCGGACATACAAAGGAATTGATTTCGCACAGGGAAAAAAACTTTTTTTTCAAGGTCGTGAATAAAGTGCCATAAATTTTGAAACAATTATGTTTTTACGTTACGAAAACAGGACCTTGATAAAAATCGTGCGTTTTATAGTTATAAAATTTATCAAGCTCCCTTCAGAAACGCCTGCATAACGCTTTTATTAGTGAAGATATTTGTTTTCGATCTGGGAACTTGAGTCACCGTTTGCGCCATTTTCTGTACGCAAACTAGTTCACAATTTTATGAACATTATTCATAAAACCAAAGATTTACTCGTAATTTCATTCATTGATTTAGGAACATTATTCAGAGACAGACAATACCACGTGAACTGATTCCTGGTTTATTACAACTTGAATATGATCTGGTTTTCGTTAGTTCACAAAATCAAAACATATTTTCTCGTGAATTTTCTTAATCCATGATTGAAAGGATTTAATCTAGTGAATTGTAGCTAGGATCCTAAAAGCATAGACATAAATCACAAAATACTCTGTTAGAAAAATCCGATACAACCCTCTTTTTTCAAAGAGTTGTCCTACTAGAGCTAGATTCTCGGAAGGGCTCCCCGTCAAATTCACATACTACAATTGCAGAAGAGACAGGCAACGTCGTCTATTAAAACACCGCTTAAGGTCAATTGCAGCGGGCTGTGATTCTGAATGTGATATTCATTGTATGGTTCAGATATGTGCGGGCGTAGAGACTTCGAGATCGCGTGTATCATCGCGAAGGGCCCGAGCGTTTGTACGTTGATGTGTTCGGTCGCGTGTGCGTTTGTATGTCGCGTCTGCAAGTGTGCATGTAACTACGCGTGTTAAATTCTATTTTATAACCGTGTGCCTTTCGCATATTCGCGTGTGTTCTTGATTCTGTCTGGCCCAGGAGCTTTATTGTTACATGATAATAATCGCGCACGGACCGTGAATCTGAAACTTAATTTTCGGTGTACGGTTTGGATGCTAGAAGAAAGTGAGATCTTCCATATCACTAGAGTTCCCGGTCATGTCACCATGGAAGGTGTTTCTAGTGGATATGAGCATTATTTTTTTTATTGGTCCAACTGAATGTATGGACCTAAGTTGCTTAGGCGGAGGGTAACGATTTCCGGACATGACCGATTCATGATCGCGAAACCCTTTCCAATGTAGGATTTTAGAGAAAACAACCGATCCCTACCCGCTAATTGAATCACAATAACCGCGCTTGCGGCCCTTCTCCCGCTTTCGGAGTCGTATGCAGTCAAGGGCGGGAGACCCTCCGAAGTCCTCAACGCCAAAGCAGTCACCTACAGAAGCAACGAGCAGTACAACGCATATTCTGCCAATAGCCACCAGCAGCAGGTCGGCCAACCACGCGCAGACAAGTGCATCCCGATACACACACGCACACACACCCATTGTGAGAAATATATGCAATTATAAGTGAGGCCTTTCAGTTACTACTATCCGAACACTTGATCCCAAAGTAGACCCCAGAGCCGACCCTGAAAGCCTTCGTGCTTTCACGATCGGGCTAGCCAGTGAAGAGACCGCGAAAGTCCACCCCAGGCGGTCGTCATGGCTTGACCAGGGACTAAGTTGGCCATCTGCCAGCTAGTAACACTTCTACAGAATTAACCTTCCCTCGATAACAGGTATTGAAGTTGCCAAATTGAAACACCGCGGTTGGTTACCGACGGTTACAAGACACCTTAGAATCCGTACCTGCACCGCGACTAGTTTTAGGTGACTTTAACTCTCACGGTACGGCATGGGTTTGCGTGTATGATGATAACCGATCTTTCTTAATTCACGATCTTCGCAATAACTTCAATTTGACAATTTTAAACACTGGTGAAATGACGTGGATTCCTACTCTCCTGGCGCGTCGGAGCTCATTAGACTTGTCCCTCTGCTCAACATCGCTGCGGTTAAATTGCACGTGGAAGGTAATCCTTGATCCCCACGGTAGCGACCATCTTCCGATCGCTGTCTCAAACAATAACGGCTCAAGGCCATTGAAATCAATCAATATTTCGTATGACCTCACACGAAATATCGATTGGAAGAGCTATGCTGCCGCGATATCTGACAACATCGAATCTACTGAAGAACTTTCTCCGGAGGAAGAGTACAGCTTTTTGGCTGGTTTGATTCTCGAGAGCGCGAATCAAGCTCAAACTAAGCCAGTGCCCGGCGCGAACATACAAAAACATCCTCCCAATCCGTGATGGGACGAAGGCTGCCGCGTATAAGACCGGTTACCCGAGCAAACGAAAAGCCCATAATACCCCCATTATTATGGGGTTTGAAATGGGCTCATCCCATGAAAACACCATCCCTATGGTCCGGTGGATCCCATATAAAATACCATATGTTGATGTATTTATGGGTTATTGAGACCATTTTATGACGCCTTTATGGTTATGAATTTTGGCATGCTTAAGGTCTTTTCAAGGGGCTATGTGGTGTTTGAACCCATGAGTATTTGCTCGGGTATCCGCTAGCTATTGACAATACGCTACGTTAGAAACGCGAATGAAGAGTTCGATGAAAGCCAAGAAACGTAGTCACTGACATCGGTTCGTTGACGGACTAACGAGAGAAATAGCGATGAGCACTCTTTGGGGCACGGGCCGGCGAATGCGAAACCGAAACACTACTGACGAGATCACGGAATATTCAAACCGTTGCATATTCGATTTCGTCAAGAAGGTTTGTCCTGATTTCGCCCCGGCAAAGAAGATCAACCACGCCGCATCCTCTCACGATAACGCGAACTGAACACCTTTTTCGATGGTGGAGTTCTCATTTGCTCTCTCATCATGTAACAATAAAGCTCCAGGGCCAGACAGAATCAAGTTTCTTGGAGGTAACCCAGCCCAGTTTCTTGAAGGAAACCAGCCTCCGACCACAATTCATATCGACCGATCACAATGTTGTCCTGTATCCGGAAGTTCGAAAAATGAAATGACAATTGGGTCGAAGCAAATGGCTTACTGTCAGATACACAATTTGGCTTTCGCAAAGGCAAAGGGACGAACGATTGTCTTGCCTTGCTCTCAACCGAAATTCAAATTGCCAATGCTAATAAAGAGCAGATGGCATAAGTGTTCTTCGATATTAAGGGGGCTTTTGATTCAGTTCCTATCAACATTCTTTCAGAGAGAGAAGCTGCACCCGCATGATCTTGCAGCGACTTTAAACAACTTCTTACTAAACTTGTTGTCGGAAAAGCATATGCATTTTTCGCATGATGGCTTATCGATGTCACGATTTAGTTACATGGGCCTTCCACAGGGCTCATGTCTAAGCCCCCTGTTATGCAATTTCCATGTCAACACCATTGATGATTGGACACCGGTAAAAAGTGCCCAACGAATCCCAGGAAACGTCAGTTCTGCATCCGTTCACTGACCCATCTGTTACAAATACTCAGACGAACACATACACAGATAGACATACTACTAGCGCACAGAAAAAGTCAATCAACGGTGAACAGCAAATCGGCCACACCAGTGTGCACAGACTATTGGCTGACCGTTAGTTTTGGACTGGTGCAGAGTGTGGCCATGCAATAAACATCTTAAAGCAGTTGTCTGCTAGAGGTTCTTTAAAACATGCACAAATATGCTTCATGATGTTTGCAATACCGTCGAGCCTGCCAACCTAGAGAAGAGACTTCGACATAACATTAAAAATTATTTCAAAATTGTAATATCTTAGTATTAGGGTGTTTAAAAAGTAAAAAATTGACACTGCAAAGCTAACACAAATGTGCCTATCACATAAACGAAATGATCAAAAATGTATCCGCCCTCTCGATCATACAGGTTTGAAGGGGATATTCGCAACGCCTTAGAATTGTCGAGCGCCCAGAACTTATTACCTTACTCTTATCGACGTTGATCTGGGCGCCATTCAGCGAGCACCACTTCTATTATCAACCTATCCATTTGAAGCCGTTGGTTAGGGCAGTGTCTGCCATCTTTGTTCAACGCATCGAGTCAAATGGTAGCGCAACAATAGGGGCACTCGATTCGAGTTTTCGTTGCGCTCAAACACGAGAATTTTGTTATTTTCAGCGCATTTGTGTTATTATATTGGTTCTTAGCAACGAAACAAAGCTGTTGATGCCATTTTCGACGCATTCCATTGTTTGTAGGGCGAGAAATTAACGAATAAGTGAGGCACCTTGCTTAGTATGGTGAAAATAGGCACTTTACCCTATCATGTTGAGAGACAGCAGAATCGAGTTCTGAGGCAATTGAACGAAAGATTTTCAGATCATCAGTGTATAGTATTCATGCAGACTTGATGGCTTGACGTTGATGAACAAGAGAAAGATAGGGTGCCCTAGGTGACTTCCTTGGCCGGTGGACGTTTCAAATAGGCTTGAGTGTGTGGTGCCAATTGTAACAAAAGTCTATCGTTCTGAGAGGTTCAAATGCAGTTACTCATGTAGAAAAGCCTAGTCGGTACCGTTCAACTACAGCAATGTTGTGAGGCATCCGTGTTGACCTTCATTAATTATGTTGAAAGATGCAGTGTACAGACATTTTTCCAGAACTTTAGCCAGACAGTTCAGTAGTGAGATTCCTTATTAAGGTTGAACAGAGAATGGGCAAAATCGAAAACGAAAAAAGCAGTTTTTCCACACTTTGTGTTAGATATTCATAAATTAAATTAATTTTCCGGGATTGAATACTTTAAAATAAAGAGAGCGCTCCGCGCAAAATATTTTGTGAACGCAGATCGTTCCTAGAAACCGGAGAAAAATGCCTAACAGTTTTGTCAAAAAGAAAGAGATAATATGTCATGATTCTGCCAGTGTCCAATTATTGTCATCCTAGAATACACCATGGGGCTCCCGAGCAAAACAAAAAGCCCATAAAGCCCCATAATCATGGTCCAAGTACACTCCCACTGCATGGTGTTTCGATCGTGATTGAAATGGCTTCAACTCATGAAAACACCATCGTCATGGTCCGGAAGATCCCATTTAAAACCATATTCTGATGTATTTATGGGTTTTCAAGGCAATTTCATGGTGTTTTGACTCGTCTCCAAACAAAAAAATGGTGCTTTGATGGTCGTAAAATTTAGCGCGGATTATGTTGATGGTAGTTTTATGGGGTTGTATAGTGTTTGAACCTATGAGGATTTGCTCGGGTTGGCAAACCCAAGGCGCCACAAACACGATGATCCATACTATAACGGCACTCTTATTGGCCATTCTAGTTAGAATTGCTATATCTCGAATCTTCTGTAGACGCAATTCCCAAGCTAATTTTCACGTCAAAACACTTAAAATATGTAGCCAAGCGAAATGGGAAATCGAATAAACAAACGCAACGGAAACGTGCAGATTAATTACACATCAAACGAACACGCTCGTCTGTTCTGTAGAGCAGGGATATGATGTGCGGGGGGATGGCGTTCAGGTCACAGGGTGAGTACAGGTGTTGTTTGAAGATTGCACACACAGACAAAACCAGCCCGCGTGTTTCGTGCATGGCAGTAGGTAATTTCGTTACGAATCCTACTTGAGATAGGTATCTTTAGGTGGTGGCTATGCAATTGTGCAAATGCAGTGCATATGCATGGTCAGCACCTTGACACTGTGACTTCAAAAGGTACCTTTGCCTCCCGGCTGCCGGTAGGCGTGGGGTGTGAGCAGTTGAAGGTGTTGGCAATTCACTATGTTTTTAGGAAAATTTGTTTACTTTTCTGTGCCTGCAAGAATGTGCCAACGATAAAGGATTATTTTTGTCAATTGTGAGTTTAGTTTTTACGGAAATAATTGGCGCGACTCAGTAAATTCAATCAGCTGTTGTTGCTGCGCAAAAAAATTAATAGGTATCTTTAACACACCAACATTTATGTATAAAGTCAGAATAGATATCAGAATGAATGAAATGCAATCATATTTAGCAAAAACATCGTTCGATAATCATACTCGATACGTAGCGTGCGCTATAAGATTTTAAATATACATAAATAGATGGAGTATCTGACATGCATATACTCGTTAAACACGAAAACTTATTACCAGACTGAGGTAAACTTTTACGGAGAACTGGGCTAGCAGATTAGAGCTGATCAAGCATGCAACCATACCTCAGAGCCAATCAGAGGAACTGCATTGCAAATATTTTGCAATGAATCGACCTTCATAAACCGCCCGACTCTGATACCGATGGATTCAGTAATAAGTTTGGACGAAATTTATCATTTATTCACATGTCAAAATGCATTGTAAGTAGCATAATTGGTGGTGTAAGTATACTGTGTTCGACTGATCGATACATGATTGTGATTTTTAAGCATCAAGTTATTATTTTCCCGACGGGCTTTCACAACCAGAAAAAAAACCAAATCGATTCACAAAACACTTTTAAAGTGAATGTATGACCTAAAATATTGCAAATTCTGGTTTTATTCCTGGCTCTAAATCCGCAGCAAACCTGCTATCAGCGCAAGAAAGTTGCATTCGTTAACGGTTCCACACGACCCCGTCAGCATATTTGCGCAGTGCATCATTTGCCTGTCAATC
Organism: Topomyia yanbarensis; assembly: GCF_030247195.1. Taxonomy (NCBI): domain Eukaryota; kingdom Metazoa; phylum Arthropoda; class Insecta; order Diptera; family Culicidae; genus Topomyia; species Topomyia yanbarensis. Next base: position 80,780,900 of record NC_080671.1, read on the forward strand.
AAATGGCGAAACCAACAATTAGCGCATTAAATGTTCACTCCGAGCTGGGGAAAAACAACCTGGCCTGGTACCAGGTCCTGGGCGGGCAGGCAGGGTTGCGTGACCACACAGCCAAGATGTCGTGGTCGATTGGGTTACAGTGATAAACCGGCACCGGCGGGTAAGGCGTTCATTGTTTGCACAGAGATTGTTTTTGAGATTATTTCAGCCGAGCCTGGGACCGGAGGAACGGGTTCGAGACTGTGCGAATGAAAAATTCATTGAATCACTGAACGATAGATTTACAATTGCTGTGCTGAGCTTTTCGAATCTATGATTGTATCCGTATGATAATGCAGGTAGCGTTGGTTCTATTTTTGACGATGGAAGCGGTTTATTACTGTCTACCTATACTGTAGTGATGGGTTTTGAATAATTCCATTCAGTAGATCTATCCTGTCATTATACAATTCCACGTGCATTATGGTCCCGCAGGTACTTTTAGGAACATTAGTTGTGCCGACAGCCGAAATGGTTCACAAATGGCGTTATATGTAAATACCGTTAATCTGGGTCAACTTGAGTTCGCAGACCATCGTAATTGAGAAATCATCCGACTACTGCAGTCAGCGACATGGTTTTCATTGAAAGCATGTTCAGTGGATAGGTAAGACAGCCCGCCTACCAGCACGCTTGCTATCTATGTAGATTCCGTGTGCTCACAGCGCTGCGGAATTATTATCATCGCATCTGTGACTCCGCTTTTACCTAGCAAATAGGATACGGTTTAACATATTTACTTTCCATTGTCGTTGCACCCAGTGTAAACACAGACGCTAGCTTAGTGGTGATTAAACCAACATCCTCAGTAGAACAAAAAACTGAATCTTTATGAAGTTTAGTCGTTTTGCTGTACAAACGCACCGCAAATCAATATTACTGACCATTCAAAGGTTAAATGATGTAAATTATATCACAGACGTTAATCACATAATAGCGTTAAATCAGGTACATCACCCTGAATATCGTACCAAGCAGTTATTGATATCTATTAATCCAATTTATCGCATATATGTAGCATAAGCATCTGCAAAAATTATTCATCAATTATCAATTGGTAAATAAAATGCCAAAAAACAAACTTACATCCTACTGTGGATCTTCTAGTTCGATATACTTATCGGACCACTTCAATATAAACTGTGGCAATAGGGCACCTATACTATTTGATGACTTCCTCTGTTGTTGACCAGCTATATTTCGTCCAATTCGCCTTGATGCCTAAATAACATAATTGGAACATGTTAAAAAGCTCATCAAATATAAATATACATCCGTTGAGAAGACTTCATGTCAATAAAATTTGAAACTCAGTGCAGTTCAATCCACTGTGGCACTCTCTGACACTGCAGCTTTCTTGACAAGTTATTCGTTTATTTGTTGTATCCAGCCTCCTGTCAAGGACGACGTCTCTGTACAGCCAGCATCACTGTCATGAAAATCAAAACATTATTTTGAATCGAATGATTAAAAGCTGTAATTAGTTACTAAATGTCGATTTTCTGAATAATATGGTATTAAATCATCCCACAAGATGCAACACATCGTGTGGAATGCTTGAATATCGTGTATAGAGCCGAACATAATTCTTTGTTTGGGGCTTTATAGCTATAACGCCCCATATATGTTGGTCGCTGTCAAACTCCATATGATGGTATAGGGTTGCCAGGAGGCTGGTTGTATCTACACCAACAGACCCATTGGCCCCAATGGTAGTAACATAAACTACATTTAAGGATAGACAAAAACTTATTTTTCATCTTGTGGCAAATGTATTTAAAATTCACTGAAATCCGGTAACAGCGTTGTAACGACGTCAGTTGATTCTCGTGAAAGGTACTCGCCGCAGGAGACAGTTATTACGTAGTGTTCGAATGCAGGCTTGAACGGTTTTCGTATCTTGGCAGTTGAACCCCGTTCTGGTAGTATGGATTCAGAACAATATTCTAGCGCTGAGCGGACCAACTCGCAATAAAGCAATTTAAGACAGTATAAGTTCCTAAAGTTTTTTGCAAATAGGAAGAAGGACCGAAGCTGTCTTCACGCCTTGTCTGCAATGTATGAAGTATGTGGTTTGAACGTTAATGCTGAATCCAAAATGGATCCAAGATCCTTTACGTGAGAGTGTCTTGGAATGCTCGACTCGAACAAACGGTAGTTGAACTGGATCGGACGACGTTTTTGTGCACACGTGTCGGTTGAACATTTACTCGGATAGAACGCTCTGTTCAAATCACACCACACATTGAAGCTAGTTCACTTTGATGAAAGTTTGCATCGGTTGAATCCCGTACCTGTCAAAAGAAATCCATTTCGTCGGCGAAGGAGAGGCGGGGTTCTTGTAGTTTGATATTGACGTCATTAAAATACATTTTTTAACAATCGAGATTTTTAAATAGAGCGGTTAAACTGGAGAGACATTTTCAAATTGCTTTGTTTGCAACTGGGTTTATTTTTAATTTGATAGTAGCAGTAATTGTAACAGAAGCAGGGGAGAGGAGACGGCAACGACGACAGGGATGTGAAGACTTGTGGATTTGTTACAGATGGAAGATCGGCTACATCAATTACCGTTTTGGACTGCCAAAACATATTGAACCGTGTGAGCAGGTTGTCCCCCTCACATCCGTGGGTCAGGTCGCTCTCGTTTCTAACGCAGTTGATGTTGACACTGTGGTGAGGATGAATACGGCACGCAATGACACTCTGGTATGGGTCAGGACCGGAAAGCAATTTACGATGAGAACGAGAAATATAAATAGGGGAGCTAAATTCGTATGTTTATTGCTTTTAGAAAACGGCAAATGAGAGACATATAATACCAGTATATTTACCAGTATATCCCGGATTGGAATATCGAGTGGTCTCCCTCGGACCAAAAACAAATCCTTCAACTGAGATCTGGCGTCACAATGCTAAGCACATGACCAAATAACGTGCTCGATGTCGTGGTAACCCTCGCAACAAGCGCACAGACTACTCTCCACAAGCTCAATACGCCGCAGATGCGCAACTAGCCTGTAATTGTTGAATATAATCCGAGACATCACACGAATGAAATCACGATCCACATCTATGCCCCTAAACCAAGGCCTCGTCGATACATTCGGGATAATAGAATGTAGCCATCGTCCACGCTCCACATTTATCCATGAGGATTGGCAGCTGTCGAGCGTCCTGTGACGACAGATACTGAAAAATTCATTGAAGCAAATTGGTCTTTCGTAAATATCACCTTCTATTGCGCCCACCTTAGCTAAAGCGTCCGCCTCTTCGTTACCCGGGATCGAACAACGAGAGGGAACACAAACTAAGGCAACCTGATAAGACTTTTCAGATAAAGCCCTCGTACTTTCCCCAGGGAATACGGAGAGTGCTTTCTAGGCTGTATCGAACGGAGAGCTTCAATAGAGCTAAGGCTGTCCCAAATGGTAAAGTAGTGATCTGGTGGCAAAGTGTCGATGATCCCAAGAGTATACTGAATAGCAGTTAAATCAGCGACGTAAACTGAAGCTGGATCATTGAGCTTGAAGGAAACGGTGATATTCTCATTGAAGATACCGAAGCCAGTAGACCCATCGAGATTTGATCCGTCAGTGTAGAACATTTTGTCACAGTAGACTTCTCGAAATTTATTAAAAAATATTTTCGGGATCACTTGCGGGCGGATGTGATCCGGGATTCCACAAATTTCTTCTTTCGTCGATGTATCGAAGAATGCAGTTGAATCAGAAGTATAAAGAAGGTGGACCCGGTTGGGATTATACGAAGCAGGATAAACGTTCTGTGCCATGTAGCCTTTCGAAATTTTCAATTACTAACGGGTTCCAAATATCACATCAATCAAGCAATCGATAGTAGAGATCCCAGAATCGATTTTTTAGGGAAAGGACGCCGGCCAGCACTTCTAAATTCATGGTATGGGTCGAGTGCATGCAACGCAATACAATGCAATACGCAAATAACATTACTATATTCTCTCCAGTTTGATGAAATGTATGTTCGCAGCGGAGCGGAAACAGCAACATCCGTATTCCGTCACTGACAGTATAGTTGTTTGGTATAGCCTAACCTGGGCTCCTGGGTGGACACCCCACCATGTTCCAGTTATTGCCCGGAGAAAATCGATCTATTGTTGGCATTTCTGTTTTAGATACCGAATGTGACAAAAGGTATCTTTAGAGTCGATTCAGACCCCGAGATATTTGAATGTGAAGCCCTGATTGATCCATTAATAGAAGCTGAACTTGCCCCGGCTCACGCTTCCTAGAAAAAAGTGGAAAACTCGATACCCAGCTGAAGAGCCCAAGCAGACAAATTGTCCAAAGTATCTTGTAATGGTCCTTGCAAATCGGCAGCTTTGGTCCCTGTAACGGAGACCACTCCGTCGTCTGCAAGTTACCTTGGCGTGCATTAATTGGCTAGACAATCGTCAATGTCATTCGCGTAAAAATTGTAGAGTAGGGGACTTAGACTGAGTCCTGGGGAAGACCCATGTAGCTAAATCGCAATGTTGTTAAATCGCCATGCGAAAAGTGCATGTGCTTTTCAGACGACAGGATTAGCAAAAAGTTTTTTTAAAATCAGTGAAAGACCATGCTTGTGCAGCTTCTCAGAGAGAATATTGATAGAAACTGAATCAAAAGCCCCCTTTATATCCAAGAAAACTGATGCCATCTGCTCTTTATTAGCATAGGCCATTTGAGTTTCTGTCGATAGCAACGCAAGACAATCGTTCGTCCCTTTGCCTTTGCGGAAGCCAAGTTGTGTATCTGACAGTAAGCCATTTTGTTCGACCCGATTGTTGTGATGAAACAAGATCATTTTCTCAAACAACTTCCGGATACAGGATAGTATTGCGATCGGCCGATACGAGTTGTGATCAGAGCGCTCGTTTTACTGGTATTTGGATGGCGAAAACGATGTTTCGTTCGCGTTATCGTGAGGGGGCGCGGCGTGGTAGATCTTCTCGTTTCGTCTGTACTTGAGTAGCGGTATCGAGAATTAAGCCAGCCAAAAACTTGTACTCTTCCTTCGAAGAAAACTCTCGTGTTGATTCAATAGTGTCGAATATCGTGGTCACATAGCTCCTCCAATCAATGTTTCATGTGAGATCATACGAGGTATTGATTGTTTCAGGTGGTCTTGAACCGTTAGTGATTGAAATAACGATAGGCAAATGGTCACAACCGTCATTTCACCCGTGTTTAGAACGGTCATATGTAAGTTGTCGCAAAGATCTTGGATTCATGTTGATCTGTTTTCATCGTGAAGACAACCTCATACCGTACCGTACGAGTTGAAGTATCCTAGAACTAGTCGCGGTGCTGGTAGGAGTTCCGCGATATTACTAAGCGCTCGGTGCCCAACCGGGGTCGTCTTCGATGTAGTGCTCATAGTGAAAGAAAATAGGGTCTGAAACAACAGGCTCGAATAGTTTGGATACCGCACTTAAACACGAAATTTCTCGATAGTTAACGTTGTTCGATTTGTTTCCCTTTTGATGAACCGGAAATATGTGGGCTGCTTCCCAATTGGCAGTAAATATTCCAGTAGCAAGAAATAGCTCGAATACACGTCAAAGGATTACAAGAAGTCCACTGATGTACTTGTTGACAACAATCGTGGGTACACCATCTAGACCTTCAGCTTGGAGTTTGCTGCAAAAATAACAGCATTATCGACACATTATTGGTTGATGGAGCGTCCTTAAGAAGGAGTGAGATTCGACATGTGGCGTAAGACGTTCACATGTGGCGTAAGACGTTCACGGGAAAAAACTTAAAAATTTATCGGAGAACAGCTGGCAAATTTCCTTAGTGTCGGATTCTTTTCGATGTTCATTCACATGCTTTCAGAACTTTACCTGTGATTTCAGTGGAGGATCGACGTTAATTAGGTTCTGAAGAAGGCACGTCTACTTAGCTGTTTGTATTCGTAGTTGAGTTGAAAGTAGTGTTTTCAAAATGTTAGTGTCTTATGCTTCGAGAATTTTTAAAATGCAGCTCGTTTGACAGTTTGGAATGATTGCATGGTGTCAAAATAGTGGCTCTAGTTCTTCGAAACCAACCGTTCCAGAATTTTACTCAGTGTGCTCCGCAGATTTATTGGACGATAGTTCACATGTCATAACTTGATGCAAACATTGAAGATGTTTGTAATGTAAACCAAACCATTTTGAGGAATGCGTTTTAGACAAAAGTTCTTTGGACCATCCATGCTTGGTGACTTCTTTGCTTTAAGTCCTAAGTGATACCTTTCACTCTCTGTAGTTTGGTATACATTAAAAAATCGGTGTTGTCATTTGGAAGTCCCGATGCGGTAGCTATTGCTTCCTCTACGCGTTTGAGAATTGTCCAGTTAACGGGTTGTCGTATGCTTTCGAAAAATTGTCCATTAGAGTGCAAGCAGGAGATTACCGGCTTCCCATTATTTTTTCTTGTTTCGGTTAGCTTGTGACATCAAAGTTTTTGTAGCGGATTTCAACACATTCTTCCTGGATACTGTCGTTTAACGATTTGGCCAACATTCCCACTGCGGAACCCCTAGAACGGTGGTACTAGCGTCTTCTGGAATTCCGGAATCAAATAAGCAGTTTGACGCTATCTGGTAGGATGATTTTGTCTGGGTTTTATAATGCTATCAGCGGTTTCGAGCAGTCCTCCGCTTCAAGTAACACTGATGTTAGTTTGCTGATTGTAGCGTCAACGGTGTTCGTATCTAAATAGATTCCAGTTTGCTTTACCATAGCAATGGGTTTCCTTATTTCGCAAAACGATTTACCATAGCAATAGGTTTTCTTATTCTGCAAAACGATATTCTCCCCGAAATCAAGTTTAAACGTGATTAGAAAATGATCCGATGAGAGCTCATGATGAGCTGCTGAAAACGGTATGTTCACTTCATTATTTGACAGCTTTATACTGCCTATAATTGCCTATATTTGTTCCATGATCTATGGGAATCCCTATCTATGTGGGGCTGACTTTCGATTATAGGCAGTATATCCAAAACTTAAAGGCGGCCGCTTGGATGTACGTTGGACTGCAAACTCTAGGGATTTGTCCCAAACGGACCTACCATTCGAATTCATTACTTTCACTACCTGCAGGTTAGCGAATATACACATATTTCGCCATCAGCTCCTGTAGAAGCCAACAATATTTTCTTGTTAGTGCTTCCTTTGAAGCGATTGAACATGTTTCTTCCTAGGCTGTGAAACCCGGAAAGAAAGAAGCGATTTTCTTTGCTACAGCTGAATGTTAGTTGTGAATATTTTCTGATCTCACTCCCGCCGAGGAAGGGCCCGAGGTGATTCCAGTGAACAAACGATTGCGGGTCACTATGTTTGAGGTAGATTTGCAAGAGAAATTAGCGCGGCTGATGAACCATTCAAAACTGGACGAGGAATACGTTTTTCTAGTCGTTTGACGAAATCCAACCGAAAGGGACATTCCTTGAAGCTGGCAGCAAGACTTTTCCTTACCACACATCGTATCTTCATATTACAGTGACGGTTTCCTTGACTAAAGCGTTGACAACGGAAATATTAGATATCAGAGATTCTACGAGTCCAGTGCCGCCATCAGACAGCGACGTTGATCATATACTTTACCTTAGTTTGTTGAGTTTTACGCTATCCTTTGCGGAGAGAAATGTTCAAAATTGAAAATTCTGTCTTAACCAATATGAAAAAAGGGAAAACCCGATGGAACTATCTTCATCAATATCTCTTCGCGAGCGGCGTTGGTATAGAAATTTGTATTCAATTCTAGGAACGTTTCCCGAACACGGATCAATAGTATGCAGCATTTCATCGTTTCCATTCGATTCATGCAGCAACCTGTTTATCTCATTGTTTAATTCTTGTTAGATTCGTCGTATTTTCGGCATCCGCAGAGGAATCGATAAAAGTTGTACGATATCGTCCTCCTCGAGATCAGAAATAGGAAAATCAGCCGTGGGCGCTCTTCGAGAGCAGTTCAGTTGTGGGTTATCCACCAAAGCCACTATTTGGTGGGCTGTTTCAGCTTGCAACTTTGAGTTTAGTTGCCGCTTTTGTTTTACTTTTATCGTAGCTGCGATGCTTCAAGGTAGACGAGCCCTTATTCATCTCATTAGTCAGGAAGTCACACTCTTTCGTTGATAATACAATTTAGAGTAATCAAGTGGATTGCGCTTAAATAGGAATCATCATCTTGGCTTCGTTCCTAAGAAGCAGTACAGTTAAAATTTTTCCTGACAAATGTAAAATGCTCGCGTTTGAGCGAAGCGATTGGATGCTTACTGTCCAACACGATCTGTATCGGTACGTTTTTAGGCCAACTGCAGTCTACCGCTGCTCAGCTCTTCCAACGTTTCGACACCGTCGGTTGATCACCTCATAGGTTCGGAAACGCTGTCATTAAGGTTGCACAGAGAATGCGTAAAATTCGCAAACGAAAAAAGCAGTTTTTTTCCACACCGTTTGTCAGATCTTCATAAAAATCAATCAGCGTATGTAGAATGTTGTTACTGTACTGCTGATTGATTTTTATGAAGATCTGACATACGGTGTGGAAAAAAACTGCTTTTTTCGTTTGCGAATTTTACGCATTCTCTGTGCAACCTTAAACTCAGCATTCCCTTCGGAGCTGGTGTTTGAGACGTCGATGTAGTTCTACAAGCCGAATCTACCAATAATCTGAAGAGAAAGACAATGAATCGTGGCGATATGCCGATTTTAATGAACAAATGATGATTATGTGACCATCACGAATACAACAGAAAACCTTAATTGACCCCCTTCGACACCAGTTAATACAACTTCTGAGATTGCTACAAATGTATTGACCATGCACGCGCTATGGATGTGGATGAGAGATTATCTAAATTTATCGTGAGGTTATGTTTTAGTACAAAACATACACCAAAAATAAGCAGTTACTAATGCCAATGTCGCCTACAGTCACCTAACCAGACTACAACCCCAGACAGCCGTCAGATCATATATTTGATCTCAGAAGCCCGATTCAGTATAGCGCTAAACAGAATCCTCATGAAATAGTATGAAATAACAGGATAATGATTTCTTGTTCCAGACTTATCCCTTTAACTTTCTCTACCTTATCAGTTTACCAATACCCGGGAAGAACTTGGTCTTATACCCACTGCTCTTCCACTATCTTCCTCGTATTCTCCACCTATCACTGGCATTAGATGTGATATTTGACTTTAAAATTTTACGATTTCTAGGGCAGACAATCAATAAGAAATAAGATTCCCTGGTTTCATATTGCATTCGTCAATGCACATTTCAAGTGTATCTTCAATGCGATATGTTGGTCGGAAGTAGTATAGATAAGCAATCCACACTTCCCTCGACTAACATGAGAATATTTTTTACGAGAAAATTCAACAGGTTTTTCTTCTTCTCACGATAATCTTTAGTTTTAGAAGAAATAAACAAAAGTGTCAAAATATGTAGGTACTCCATTATCAAGAAAGCCGGCAACAAAGTAGGATTGTTTTGCCGTATTCTCGAAAAGCACAAAAAGATACCGTGTTAAACTCATTAGCTCATTCTCATAGTTGGGGCACTTCGCCCTTTTCAGGTCATTTTTATTATTTTGAATTTAACGAAGAATGCAATTATGTTGGGGTCAATTTATAGGCATTGCATCGATTGCAGTTCGAGTAATACAACCATATAAGAGCAGATCTATTCTCATTTGTAATATTCAGGTTATCAACTATGGAATTGGCCTAAGGCACAACTTGGCGAAACAAGACTTTCCAACCGAAATCCAGCTTTAACTTTCGTCTATACAAACCCAGCTAGTCCAACTAAATTTTTCAACATTTAGCTAATTGGTAACGCGGTCGTATGTTCTCGAGCTCCAGCCTGGTAGCATTCCTAGTCGCTAGTAGGATCGCAACACTAGCCTTGCAATTGTCCTTTACTTAGAATATGGGTTGCGGTCGAAAGAGATTGTCAATGTCCACTACGGAATGTAGTACCAAGGCTTTGATTTTTTAGTTGATTCCTCTGAATTTGCAAAAATTTCAACACAAGTTTTTGCGACGACCCAACCGATCCCTAAAATTTCCATGACCTGAGATTTGTTCTTGAATTTTTGCTCTGCAGTGAAATTAAAAAACAAACTTAGTTGTATACGAAAGTCTCAAACCCTTTGGAAAATTTTAATGTTTATACAACCCATAAACGCAAGACAGTCCCGTGTGAATAGAGAAGAATGTACAGTATGGGACAAAAATACGGTCAAAGGCAGTATAGAGCTATTGCGCTGGTCCTATAGACAATAAAACCTCCTTCAGGTAGAACAATCGATGGGTTTTTTTCAATCAAAGCTCTACCTGATGCACTTTTCCAAAACGGGTGTTGTATTTATGCGACATGGAAGATACGTAAATTTAATCTATAAAATAAATCTATATTTTTCCCTGTAATGGCATTTCTGTTCCTAACATTGCACTGCACCGGTGCTGCCCGTGCTACACTCATTCAAACTTGTGTGTAATCAATCTCAAGAGTACTTATTCAAAAGGTCCTAAGTGACATTGAGCTCGAACTGAGAAAAACGAGGCTGAAGTTTCATGGACCTAAAACAAATCCCTATTAAAGAACAAATATGCGTTTTGATGGAACAATTATGCCAATATAGTCTAAGGACTATGCTCTTTAAGTAAATAATGCTAAAAATATGAAATGTTTAGTGCTAATGTAGTTTTTAAGCGCTTTAGAATGATGCGTCCTTTTGAAAATTATAGGACCTTTCATATAGGTCTTCTTTTCGGGCCCAAGAATCATACGACGCTGCACATACGGCTTTTTTCAGCAAAGGTAGCTCTTACGACGAATATTGAATTTCTTCAAAGTTTTCGACAAAATGAGCACCGGAATACGAATGTTCTTCATTACTATGGTAAATAGTTGCACTGGATTTAACAGAAGTCTTGCAGAAAAAAAATGCGGGAAACTTTAGTTTATATTAACAAATCATTGGCTGGAAGTGGTTAAAACCAACGAATGGCATGTTACTTTAGAATAACTAAGCTTTCCAATTATCATTTAATTATTATATTTATTAAATTTAACTTCGAAAATAAGTCGCATGAACAGAAGAAAATAATTTCTTTTATTTTGATGCTTAGGACGTTTTTACTAGGTACCTATGTGCAGTGGGGAAAACATGGAATGAAATGAATCTTGCGTCGTTTTTGCATGGCGCCTATGAACAGTTGCAGAGGTTTTGAAATATTTCGCGCATAGGTCCTTTCATTTTAAAAGGTCTCAAGTGCAAAATTTCAAAATATGATCATGAAAACTTTGCGACTTTTTATATAATGCTTGTTATTTTGATAAATACTGTGTATAATGAATCCTGGTTTTCGGTATTCGTTAGCTATGTTGTAATCACATGCTGTGCTGCAAATAACTCAGTTTGTTTACATTTGTAACTAAGGTCCATTTGAATCAGCACTCTTGCTATCTTTTTTTACCCTACATCGGTGTAGTATCAGGCAAAAACGAAAATGCTATTATTGTCTTGAATGTTTTTAGTTCCACTAGGGTTCACCGAATTACATTGATAAGAAACCCGTAATCTTGCAACTTTTATTGTACTCACATGCCACACACATTTCCAACAATGAACAACGGTTACGTTTGTTGACTGCTCTTAGTAAAGAGCTGTTCCAAGAATTTAAATCGTACCTTTTTTAATCCGCGTATCAGAATGAAACCTGTTATTAATGAAATCCAGATGCAGACCAGACAGGCACAAATCAGGTAAACAGTGTTCTGTTCTTCACTAATCAATGCTTCGGGGCACGGCTAGCTCCCATGACGATAGCCATCTTTGTGTTTTCTTCCCTGGTTAGGCTTTTGCGACCAATTTTATATTCACGATTTTTAGCACAACCGATTACGGATTAGCCGTATCATTACCACTAGTAACACAACAGCACAATTTCACTTTCTTCGTCGTTGACGTCGACAACCAAAGTCGGTCTTTGACTTCGATAATATTGCACCCGAATCCTAAAAACAGACTTTTTCCCGTGAAATTCAAACACCGTCGCACATCGTCACTATTTTTTTATTACTGCCTACATGTCACAAGCTGTCACTATTTTACCATGTAGAATGCACTAACACTATCGTATCAGGGCAGAGAACCCAACAAAAGCATAAAAACAACTCGCTGTCCCGTTCAATTCGCTGTAATCGGTGCTTTCCTCAGTGCCTTTCGATGCTTTTTGTGTATACATGCGAAGCAGAGTGTATGTAAGGAGAGTGAAGACAACTGTCATGATTATCCGTCAGTGATATTCCAAACGAACAAACGACCTGTCAAAATACATGAATTTGACTCGTTTGGAATGACACTGACAAATAATAATTGTTTCCAATTTCCTTATATGCACTCAGATGCGAAGGTACCGGGAAACAAGGTTCTAGAATGGAGGTACGATGAATTTTTGCTACAACAATTTGACTGTATTATTCGTATTACTGCATATACGATATCGTTATGTTCGGAATAGATTTTATAACCAGAGCGGGAAACTGCTTCTAGGTACTATGCCATATTTCACCCTAAGGAGGAAAATTGTATAAGCACCAAAATTTCTCACTAGGGCGAAACTGCTTCTAGGTATTTAGAATTTTATTTTGCCAGCACCCACAGATGATTGTCTTGTACCTATTCAAAACAGACACGAACACATATACTACGATATCAATTTCGCTTATGCTGCTTGCTATTCTGCCTGCTTTTGCTTCAACACAAGTTGCCTGTTTATATGCGTGTTGGTGCATTCCTGATTCGAAGTTTTCACCCACACTTTGCCCGACAGCATAAAGTGTCAAATTGTTGTTTAAACAAGGGGTCCACCGAATGGAACATGCATTGAAAAGTAGCGCAAATGTTCAGGGATCGAACACCAGAGGGATCGTGCGACTGGGGCCGTGAGGCAGTTTGATTTTGTCGTTAGATTGGTTGTTTTCGATGTTGTTTGGTTTAATGATTACGTTTTCGTTTTTCATTGTCACACCGATAAAGTGTAAAAAAGGTAACAGTTATATTTGGATTATGCGATCATGCAATAAAATTACTGTATAGATCTTTGCTGTCAAGTTAAACTAGAGTGGCCACATTTTGGCACACTCCGCCTCGCAGTAAAATGGCTCACGCATTGATTTAAAACTGTAAAAATAGAATCAGACACAAATTTTGTGAGTAACTAACATCCCATCTCGACCCAGCACATTGAACTCCTTTTTTGTCTTACTAGTATATTTTCTGATTATTTCACTTCTAAAAAATGTGGGTTAAGCGGTTTCGCCTATCGCGTATATGTGCCATGGCAGGTAGTGCATGATCCATTAATTATTAGTCTATAAACATCTGACGGCTAAGACCACTCGGGCCCTTATAATTGAAATGGTGTATAGTAAGAGGACCCAAAAAATATCCATGGCACCAGCCACTTATTCCTCATGACCTTCTGAGACACTTGAAATTTGTGTAAAGTTGACTAATCATCAAAATATATGAACAAAATTGGCAACTCTCCATATAGGGTAGCCGAGCCCTTTTTCATCTCATTAATTAGGATGTCACGCTATTTGGTAGGGTAACAGAGGTATTTTGGCCACCTCACATATTTTGGCCCACCCAATCACTTTTTTATGTTTATTAAACGAATTTACATAAAATTTTGAAAATCTAGTCGCAGTTTTCTTGAAAAACTCTTATTACAGTTATTTTATACCAAGATTATTGTTGCAGATACATATTACCATTATAAATCGCAAAATTGTGGAAACTCATCAACCTCTATACAGGAATGATGGAAAAACTGGAGGAAGTAGCAATGTTGCGAACTACTTTCAAAACATATTGTTATTAAAATACGTCATTTTTTGTTGAACAAATCATGTTACTGTAATCATAACTAATTGACGAAAGTAAAATTGCGTAAATTATACGAAAAATTACATCGCAGATCATACAATAAGCTATGACCACAATATACAGGGTGTTTGGTTCATGAGTAAGAATCTCTCGAGAGGTGATTTACTGTCATATTTGGAGCAAAAAATCGTTCAACACATACCATCAAATCTCAACCGTTACAGAGTTATTGAACTTTTTGTGTAAAAAACTTGTTTATCTTAAAACACCTCTAACTCAAAAAGTATACTTCGTATTCTAAATTTTTTAGTGCCATTGGAAAGGTGAGAAAATTTTCTATTGAATAATGTTCGCATATCTTTCAGATAACTAGTTTTAATTACCTTTTAGTTGTAAAGTAGTTAACAGTTAGTGTTTTTGATGAGGTTTTTGTTAATTTTATCAAAATAATGAATTATGACTATAGCAATACCTATTATCCAAACGTTGGGTTTGAGGACGATTCATAATTTGTTCTTCAACATAATATTCCTATCTCTTCTCGTTTCCTTGTAATTTGACTTCTAAACTTTTCTTGTAATTGACTTGAAAGTTCTTAAAAGACTCTAATTTAAAAAATATGCTTTATATCGCTATTATCAGGGCTTCATTGGAAAGCTGAGAAAATTTTCATTCGATGTATGTACAGATATCTTTTAGTTAAGTGTACTACATGACTTTTTACTAGTAAAATAACTCAAAATTTGCGTTTTTTGGTGATTTTTGTAATTATTCTAATTATTAGTCAACTAAATTTATCGTCACTATTGTTCATTTAGTGCCCCTTAATATTCTCTACAACTTGTTATTTGACACTTTATCCCTATCGCTTTTCATTTCGCTGCAATTTAATAGTTAACACAGCTTGGCCTTATCACAAATGCAGTGGGTTCGAAATCGTTGTTTTTGCATATGAAACGAGAAGATAAAAATGAAACTAAAAGAGATAATTGAATGGAGTCAAAGGAAGAATTGTAGAACTTGCTGAGATGCATTAATTCCATGATAATAATGGTGAAGTTTATTATTTACTATTTTAAGAAAATAACGAAAATGCTAATAATAACACCAACTTTAAACTAATTAACTTCTAAAAGAATACTAAATTCACTTCACTGAAAGGTAATAATACATTTTTCTCTGCAAAATTTTCCTGACTTTCGAACAAAAATAAGAAATGGTACAATAAGTGCCATACTTTTTCAATAAGGGCTAGTATTAGTGAATATGAGATAAAAATATCCAAGTTCAATAACCCAAACACATGAAAACAAGACAAGATAAGTGTATCATGTCAAAGAACGAATTATACAACTTGTCAAGACAAGACAAGATAAGTGTATCATGTCAAAGAACGAATTATGCAACTTGTCAAAACTAACGATTTGAATTATTAAAATAGTGATGTTAACTATTAAGATTTTCGCGAAGTGAACGAAAAATCGATCAAAATTGTTAAATTTTAAATAAATTACTGTGAAAAGATTACTTAACCTAATTAGCTGAAACAATTGAGGACATTTTTAGGTGAAAAATTTTCTCACCTATCCAATGTATCTAAAATATTTGAAATACAAAGTATATTTTTTGAGTTAGAGCTATTTTAAGACAACTAAGTTTTTAACACAAAAAGTTCAATAACTTAGTAACGGTTGAGATTTGATGGTATGTGTAGAACGATTTTTTGCTCCAAATATGACAGTAAATCACCTCTCGAGAGATTCTTACTCATGAACCAAACACCCTGTATTGTACGATTTAGGGTAAAACACATTTCTGCCATATCTTCTGCAATTTACCTTTTCATCCGTTTCTTGACGTTATTGCTACTCAATGAAGAATGTAGGCGGCAAAGCTTGTTGTTTCGCATATTTTTCCTTCTTGTTTATTTGACACGGCTCGATGTGTAAGCATAAATGAGCCGTGGGACTTTTTCGATTTTTATACCATGTAAAAATTAAAATTAACTTTCTAAATGCCTGCCTATCGGGTCTTGCCACAGCTCGACGCTGCGTGTTGAGATTCTCTTCCTTGGCTGTGAAACATTCTGTGTTGTCGCCCGGACTATGGAGATCATTCGTTCCGTCTTGTCACGCGTTTTTGCTCACGTCCATGTCGTCTTCGGTACTGCATTCATGATGCTAACAGTCGCATGTTTTTATTTGCTTCTTGAACTTATAACTCGCTTTTGTAAATCCGTTTCCATCGGCATTTGATTCTTTATTGATGGTGTTTTTTTAATTCGTTTATTTGGCACGGGTCAAGGCGTTAGTTTCACGGAGCCGTGGGTCTTTTATATATTTACATGATGTAAACAATAAAAATAACAAACAATTAATGCTAAGATCGATGCCGTACGCGCGACTTGCCATTGCGCGCGGAGATCCGTTTTCGTGTCGGGGAAATCCTTGCATTCACGTCAACTATATCAAGGGGGGCATTTGTATCTTTGTCGTCTTCGTACTTGTCCGGGTCATCATCGGGGTTACTGCCTTGATGTTCGGTATCAGGTGTTGTTCCTAACTTCTTTCCCTTTCGGGTCACGACCGTGAACCCTCCGTCATTGCTAGTAGCTTCCTCGTTGCTGGAATTAACTGTTGAGTTTGTGGTACTTGAAGCGGCTTTCGCAGTTGTCATTATTGCTTGAACAGCAGCCACAAATTTGGCAACCGTTTGTGGCTCATGGAATGATATTGGAGACTGAGTGTTGGTATTTCTTTCTGTAGATGAGCTTTTCTTAGCGGTTTCTGGGCAGGGTTGTCCGTAATGTACCGTTTGTTCACAGAATTGGCACGTGTTAGTTTGTCCTTGATATGTACATAGAGTTTGCTGTATAATGGTATCACACCTTCTGTTGTGTACTGCAGGGTAAGGTAAGAGGGAATGGGTTGGTCTACCCGCATTCTCACCACAAAAACACCATTTGAAATACCTGGAAAGTAGTTCCTCCACGTATCCTCCGTGATTGATTCCACTTCTCCGAAATACGACATGAATCTTTTAATGGCCACTTTGCAAGTACGTGGTGCCAAATCATGTAATTTAACTTCCACGTTTCCGTTATCCATATACACAGGGATCTTGATTTTTGCGGAGTCACAATCCAGAACGTGTTTCAAGTTGTTTTGCGAAATGATTTTTTTTTGCCTGGGCGAATTTGTTGAACGTTATCAGCACCGCGTGTCTGATGTGCTCCAACTGAATGAAACTGACGTCTGAAAACCGAAGCTGAATTTTCTCCTTCAGCAAATGTTCCACATCACCAATACTCGGTCTTATGCGGAAAGACCGGAAGTCAATGGCCACCGTGTTGGCCCGAAGAATCACATTTTGTTGTCGAGACTCAGTCATCTTGATAGAATAATAGTAACGGTTCCCTTTGTTCTTCAGACAAAGCACACAAGAAAAAAGCATCTGCTTGCGCTGGCTTGGGTAGCAGCAGAGAGCACACTGGTATTGTGACTGATGCCTTTGGTGGTTGAGAATAGACTGTAGCTTATTGATGGTGTTGGTTGTTAGTTTGGAGGCATTTGGTGTTATCATTGTTGCTTCACTCTTGATAATGGCTGTTTGTTTAGTGGTACTGGGCCCGATTGTTGTTGATCTCGTGTTTGTTGCTGCTCGCGGCATTATTCAGCTCATTTGAATAAATACTGTTGTTGCATATAATAGACTTCCATATTCGAGAAAATATGTATAAAATACTTTCGTAAACAATTGAATGAAATTCCGTTGAAACACTTTCGCTGCCGTACCAGTATATTCCAAACTAGCGGTATAAGCTGTCAATACAGTCAAAAGGCAGTACTTTTGAATAATCCATTCGATTTTACTCAAATCAATAGCTCGAGATGGATGTTCACCCTGACATTTTCTATAGTAGACCAGTAGTTGAAACTGACGTAAGATTTAGAAATCAACTAAATTTGTGCAAATAGCCTTCTACGAGAAAAACAACCATATGTACATATTAGACACGAGTATTTTTATTCAGTTGACGTCATCTTGCAATGGTCCATAGAAATAAAGACTTTGAATCTCTAGTATGACGACTTGGTGGCGGAAATAGAAAAAAAAGTATTTTATGAAAAATACAACTTTTATTGATTTCTTAGTAAATTATACGTTTTTAAGGGATCTGTATTGATGGTCAGATGTAAGCCGATGTTGTGTATGAGTATATTTACCAACTTTTGCAGTCTTTATGTCTTATTCGCAAATTTTTAAAAACTATGTCCTAAAGTGGGCCAAAATAACTTTTTTACTCTAAATGGCTTTTTCGAAAAATGGGTTAATTTATTTGGAAATGGTTCTAAATGGCCTATTTTATAACAATCAATGAAAAAATCGGGGGAAGTTTTAAAGTAGTTTAAACAGAAAAAAATTGTTCCTATCACCATAACTAACAGTAGTATTGCGCATTAGAAATTGATGTATAGGGTGAAGGCAATGTGATGCGGCTTGGCCGCATAATATTCATAATGTCACAGCAAAAAATTTTTTTTTGAATTTCAAAGGCCAACGTCAAAGTAAGTTCAGTTAGGGTTGCCACCTCTGGAGAGGCTTTGACCCGGAGATTTTCACTGACCTGGGGGAATCAAAGCAATTGCTCGGCATTTTAGAGCACTTTATTCGCTTTTTATTACTGTGTTACAGTAAAGCTGTAAATTTTTCACGTTTGCGAACGGTTTTGTCGGTTTAATTTGGTTTATTTTCCCGACTAAGTGCCAAGAATACAAAAGCACCAGCTACTCTCGCTGTGGAGGATAAGTCAAACGAGGATTCGTCTCCTCCATAACTAACAGGAAAAGAAGAGCAAAGTAGGCAGGGCTGCGGCATCACATGGGAAGCACTACATGGTGTCAGTTATTCATCACCAGAGGCCGCAACAAAGGAGCAAAACTCACCTTACCTGTCAACAGTTAAGGGTTGCTGCAGAAGTAGCAACAACACGGGAAGAACTTGTTTGATGTTGACCTAGTCAGTTAGATTAGAACAAATATGCCATACCTTGGTGCAGCTGGTGATAAGTACCACTAGTAGTGAAGTGATTTGGTAAAATTGCATCAAAATAAATTTTTTACACCATTTTGAGCGACTTAGTGGGATGCTACATTTCATTTGTAGCATACAGCGAAATATTATTTTCCTTAATTTGTAGTAAATTTGATTTGTTTCTCATCTTCATTTCTTTGTTTAAGAAATCAGCAATATTTGATGAACTTATCTTCGCCACCTTGAAACAAAGGGTTAGTCGGGGGCAAAATAAATCTGAACCAGGGTAATAGTTAACTTAGACTTTTTAAATATTTTGTAAAGAATCAATTAATTCCAAAAAAAAAAGAAAATATGCTTCTTCCCACCAAACACGGAGAAATTGATGCAAAACACGGAGGCCCGGAGATCGCTCCCAAAAACCGGAGTCTCCGGGTCAAACCCGGAGCGGTGACAACCCTAGCTCAGATGCTAAATCTCACATCATTTGGACAATTCTAGACTCTAGAGCTCACTTCGCTTGAAATGTTTGAAATTTGTGCTATGGAAAAATATGGAGGAACAATATATTAAATGCTATAACTTTTGAAGTAGCACTTAGATAATTACAATTTATACCTCTTGTTAAAGTAAATAGTACCTTAGTATTTGAATGGAGACATTTCTGTTTCACGAAAAATACGGGAATGTGGGGTACTGGGTCTTTTTGTCCCCAAAATTCTCTATTTTTAATAATTTTTCTGCACCGTGATGCAAACAAATATTTTGCAGTTTTTCCAATGTGAAAAAATCTTAGAAATCGAACGGAACCTTTTTGACCTTTGTCCGAATACAAAAAGTTGGGGTTATAGGGCCTTTTGTTATACATATCAAATTTTATCATTTTCTCGTGCATATAATATTTCCTTGTGAAATCCAAATTAATCTCTGCAATTGACGAGCAATTGTCACAATCAAACAGTCACTGCCGCATACATCTTTAAAGAAGGGATCTACACAGTGTTACCAGATCTATCGATTTATTAGCAGTCCTACCAATTTTGGGCTTCCCTACCAATTCATAGACGATTAAGGAAAACTATCGATATTTTCTTATTTCGTACAAGTACAATCGAAAAACGGAAGATAGCTTGAGTAGATCCAAAATTGTACGAGAGTTAGGCGTAATTTTAGACTCAAAGCTCACATTTGTGGAACATTACGATACAATAATAAATTAAGCAAATAGTATGTTGGGCTTAATTAAACGTTGCACCCACAATTTTGAAGACTCTTACACAATCAAATCATTATACAATACATATGTCAGGCCAGCTTTGGAATATTTTAGCGTAGTATGGAACCCACATACTGTTCTGTACGAAGAACGTATCGAATCAGTCTAAAAACAATTTCTTTTGTACGCACTTCGTAAACTAAACTGGACGACATTTCCTCTTCCATCGTATAAAGTACGCTGCATGCTCATTAATATACAAACACTCAAAGAATGCCGCGAATTTCCCATGCTTTGCTTGCTTTATCAACGACATTATTTCTCAACGTGTACAATCATTACCTTCGCAAATAAAATTTTAGCCGCCAACTAAGAACTTGTAATTTATTCTAAGAACAATCTTTTAGGCCAACTATGCTGAAAAGAGCCCCGTCAATAGAATGATGTGTCATTATAATAAAAATTGTGTAATAATTGACCTTTCTATATCTAGAAAACAAATTAAATCTGAACTTAACCGTAGAAATAATGTATAAGATGTTAGTAAATATTGTAATACCATTCTATGTAGTCCACATGTGCTTGACGAAAATAAATTAACAAATAAACAGTTATTAGCACTTCTGACCGATAATGGCAAAGAGCCTATATGCGGATCGAACACAGGTGAGCTGCGTACAATGTAATGGACTTACCAACTACGCTTTACCATCCCAAGATGGTAGATTCTAATCTTCGTAATTGTAAGACGTTGTTTGAGGTTTAAGAGTGTCTCTGTCAAGAAGTAGGAATGATGGAGTAGGGCGGGTTAAACGTCCATTATTTGAATGTTGTTATCCAGACTAGTGAAAATGTTTTCGTACAAACTCCATAGCGCGTAACCTCAAACGAATCGAACTGCTTCTAATATGTATTTTAAGAAACACTTCATGTAGTTTCCACATGTTAAATCTGATTTTCGCAACACTGAGGTCATTTAATGTCAGCAATTATCAAACTTTAACAGAAGGACAAACAGTGCTATTTTCGAAGACTATCACGATAACATCAAACTTTTTAATGGTCAAATTTTGGAAACAATAATTTTTCGTTTGTATTTTCAATATATTTTTTGAGTACTCTTCTCTAGGGTTTTAGACTCTAATAAATGTTTTGAAATATACACGATTTAAACCACAACAACCACTATAATTGTCTTGACAATAGACTATGACAATTTACTAAAATTATGTAGCAAAAAGCCAATAAAATTCAAATTGTAAATATATTTTTATTTACGATCCAAACATGATAATGCCAAGAAACGTATGTATTTCAGATTTTCAACTATGAAACTTACAAGAGTTACATTGTGAAAATGTTTCCATATCTAAACATCGAAATCACTCGATCCTTTTAATATAAGCGGTACAATTCATTCCATTGCTAGTCATGTAAAACAGTCGAAATAGAAAACACATTGTGCCCATCTCCCCAACTTACATACGGGGAACGTTCTTTTTGAGCTTTTATATTCTGATTCCTGATTCTGATTCTTGCACGTCACTGTGATGCATAATATGAATGTGATTTTATCATTTAAGCGTAAATTGAGATACTGAATACTGAATCAAAACTGAATTTAAAATTTAAAATTATTTCATTTCTGCAGTACAAGAATTTTCGTGGAAAAAATATTGGGTTGAATCGAAAAAAAAATAACATAAGTGACCAAATACACGAAGTTCTTCAAATATCTTGAAAGGTACCAACATTTGCTTTCACTCCTATGATCAGATTTAGGCTAAAGGTAGGGTCGATTGGTGTAGACTATTTCAGTCACACTTTCACAAAGGCATTTTTGAGCTTTTTTGGGGTTTTACACCTTCATGACGACTTAAAGTTTTTTTGGTAGTGGAAAAGCAACATTTTTTTTCTGTACCAGTCTAACACGACCAGGGCCGGCGGAAAGCGTGGGTAGTATGGGTAGTACGACCCACTCGAAAATAACCGAGTAAGTAATTACCCACTCGAAATTTTGAACCATTTCAAAAAATTCAGATGTGCAACGCATGTATCTCGCACTACACACATTTGAAAACATCAATGTACCATAATTCCATTTGCATAAACGAACGTGATTTAATGTGAATGTAATGTAAGCGTGTGCATTGCGAAAAGGGAAAAATCCTTACTAATGGACCCCTCACCCTATGCTTTCTACCCACTCGGGCGTAAAGTGTTTCACCGCCCCTGAACACGACATAGTGAAAGCTGCCAAAACCGACCGAGAGAATATCGAGTCGATGTGAGACTTCCGGAAGTCCACAAGTCACTTTTGGAGGCTTCTCTATGACAATTTGTCCTTTCGCGGTCCCAGATGTGACGATAAAATGAAAATTTGCAACACCCGCGTATCGCTTACCAATCAGGAATCAGAATATATTGGCTTAAATGGTACGTTCCCCGTATGTTGTCGGGGATTTGTGCCTTGCCGTGTATTTTCATCATTACCTGAACGGAAAGAAAGGAAAAGGAGGAGGGAGGAAATAGAATTGGAAGGGTGGGAAAAATGACAGCACAAACACAAAAACAAACAGCAGGTAAGTTAAACTCACAAGTAATTCAACTCGCCTGCGAGTAAGCCTAAAGCTCTTTACCACATTGGATAAGAAGTATGTCTCTGAGTTTCAGTCGTCCAAACATGGTGTCGTCTATGTAAGGACGGCCGAAAACTCGAAATCACCATTGCGCTACTGCTGAACAGTTGCATATCAAATGACGTAGTCGGATTCACAAAGATCACATGAAAAAGACTCAGCGTGCTGAATAGTTGCCGTGTGGTAATTGAGTTTGCAGTGGCCTGTTAAAGCCCTGGTCAGCATGCCGCAGTGGAGCTTCGAAAAATGTAGGAGATTTTTCGAAGTCACTGGGCACGGTTGTTCTAGAAACGCCTTTGCTTGGCGACACGTTTGTAGATTTCTCCAAAAATTGCGGTGCTCGGACGAAACCAAGGACCATATTGTTTCTCTTATCCAACTTGTCGAAATTAGCAGGGCGGGTTCAGGACCAACGAAGTCAATCGCTGAACCTGCCCTGGCCAATTCATCAGCCCATTCATTTCCAGTAATACCGGAGTGTCCGGGCACCCAAAGAACGGAGTGTCGGGTTCAAAGAACTGCAAGGGACGAACCCCGGTTGAAATGTTTAACTGACGTTTAAGTTTGTTTGAATACCACCCTGATTATGCAGTAGACTGCCCAGATAAATAATGAACTTTTGAAAACTCAATCGGTCCACCTCTGAGTCGATTCCTAGTCCCACCAGGAGTACTTGCACCGAATTTGAATCAATTCGGACAAGTCTAGCTTCCGGACCAGGGCGCCCGAAGTTTGGATGGGATTTTTCGAAAATTTACATGGAGAAAACCCACTATTGACCGCTTGGTGGCAGTTTTGTTGAAGACTGCTTGTCAAACTGGTTTTGACAAAAGAAGTTATTAAACTTTTAACGAAGTGATGTCTGAGTCAGCTTTGCATGGGGCCTATCAGTACATGGTTGGGTATCAATATTTGAGTCCCGTGAACTATACATTTTTGTGAAATAATGGTTCGATTTAACTGAATAGAATGTTTAGAAGATTTGTAGTATATAATACGAGTTATGTTTTAGTTAGAAAATTTTAGCTCCACCCGCGACCCCATAGAGGGCCCCAACACTAACTTTTCATAGAAGAGAGATAGGATATCGAGATGTTCGGAAGAAATACTGCAAAATATCTATTCTACAACTTTGTAGAAGACACCTAATTTCTATCTGTCTCCGTTGAAAAGTTAGTGTTGACGCCCTCTATGCGGTAACATGTGGAACTAAAATGTTCTAACCAAAATATGGCTCGTATTATTCACTATAATTCTTTTGAACATGCTATTGAGCTAAAGCTAACCATTATTTCACAAAAATATTTAGTTCGTGGGAACAGAGTAAGGGATTGTCGTATAGGTTGGGACGCTGTATAAGTTGGGACAGCTCGATATTTTCGTTCCTATGCAGTGTTACCATCTGGTTTTAGCACATACTAGACTCGATCGTAGCTCACTTTTTATACCAAGTTGAAATTATAGTTCATTATTGTCACAGCTGCACTAAGCAGTGTCAAAAAACGAGCGAAAAATCTTTTGTTGTGCTGATTTTAGCGCCATCTTAACTTGAATCTTTTTCATTGAAATTGCAACGTAAATAATTTCAAAGTGTGAAGAAGTAACTAGAATGTTATTACCGATCAGGGTTTTGCGTTTGCTTCACTGGATTTTTTTTCTTCGAAAGATTGGTTTGGGATAAGCGTGTCGTATAGGTTGGGACACCATACAATTACGCATGCGTAAAAGATTGCGTACAAGTTTTACATGTAAAAACTGGTAGTCTGATTAACTTTGTCAAATGGAAGTAAATAAGTCTTTCAGTTACTTATTCTTATTCCAAAATACCAATTAACAAAAAAATATTAACCAAAAAATAAATATAAGGCATTAAAATAAATATAAGGCATTAAAGTTAAAGTCTTATTTAAAATTGCAAGTAAACATCTTCCATTCGCAGACATTAAGCCACATAATATATCTACAAAATAGTGTACTACAAGCTAAAAAATATTGTCATGGAAACAAGATATCAGCCTCTAAACAAACCCGTCCCTAGACTACATTC
This sequence comes from Topomyia yanbarensis, assembly GCF_030247195.1. Lineage (NCBI taxonomy): Eukaryota > Metazoa > Arthropoda > Insecta > Diptera > Culicidae > Topomyia > Topomyia yanbarensis. The sequence continues at coordinate 80,805,797 of NC_080671.1, forward strand.
CCTTTCTGACGCACACACAACCATGCACTGCTAGGCCCCATGCAAAACTGACTCAGACATGACTTCGTTGAAAGTTTAATAACTTCTTTTAACCCTCAAAAAGGCAACCGGGTCTCAGAGGCCCGGCACGTTACAATTTTTTAGTTACAAAAAAATGTGTATGCAGTATAAGCTTGGGCATGGACATTTTGATAAGTAGCTTTGAAATCTATAACAAAAATAAAGAATTGTGAAATTTTCATCTATGGAAGATGCGCAGCTATGTTTGAATTTTTTACATGCACAAAAAGGCAAGCCGGGCCTGGCAGGCCCGGTGTGCATGCAATATTTACTAGGAATACCACGGGTTTTATACATTAATATTTATCTGAAAAAAACATTTTTATTAGTTCATCTTCATATTAGCAGGAATTTTTTTCATGTTTCGATTGATTTTATCTTTTTACTTTTTTTATAAGAAAAAAATCTTGAAAGTTTGAGCGAATTTTATACATTTCTTTTATAAGAAATGTAAAAATAGCATACGATAATGACGTGTGTCATATTTTTTTGGGTAAATACTTTTATTTCACCCACTGTGGTCTACTTGACAATTATTTGGATACAACATAACCTATCTCTGTCGTTATTGTCTATTTTTATTGTCTATTCTTTGTGTTATAGTTGTCGTAATTATTCAAATTGTAGGATCTAAAAGCAACAAAAATTGAAATGGCTATGAGACGATATGCCCATGTTTTCAATCGTTTCAAAGAATCTGAAATAATGGAAGAAATTCGAGAAAATTCAACAGCAGACGATTCCGAAACTGATTTGCAAAGCGAGGAAGAAGATGCTTTCGACGATGAATCTGATGCAGAAAAATATGAATATGTACTCCGGTTATGCATCAGAAGAAATTAATAGCAACCAAGAAACATTTATTGGTCGTGTTCAAACGAAAAGGATCTCAGAACCAATCGACAGTCGACGTGATCTTCCGAGTACTCACCTTTTGGAAAAAAGTTGACCTTTTTACATCCATCGCCTTATACGCTGAAATCGGGATTTGCTGCGTGTTCGTACTCATCATCCTGTAATTCCGGAATCGGAAGTTGGATCAATTAGAAATTCAACAGCAGCCAATGGGAATGCTGTACCTTTCATTTGAAACCAAGTTTGTAAAAATCGGTAAAGAATTCGCTGAGAAATATGTATGACATTATCTTAGGAGCTTAGTAAGTTCCCCCGGGGCATCAAGAACCTCCATAGCTGGCCAATGTGGTCGAAGTGCCTTCGGTGGGTCATTAATGATCTAGACATGCAAAGCCAAGTAATGTTGCACATATTTTAATATATATTGCATCATTTGGACATCATGGTGATATCAATTTCTATGGAAATTTACTGTGTGATTGTACTCTTCAACACGTAACTCCAGAACCGAAAGTTGGATCAATAAAAAAAATCAATAGCGACTGATGGGAAGGCTGCACCTTTCATTTGAGACTAAATTTGTACAAATCGGTCCAGCCATCTCAGAGAAAAATCGGTGAGATTGTTTGCCACATACATACATCCATACATACACACACACACATACAGACATTTTACGATCTCGACGAACTGAGTCGAATGGTATAAGAGATTTGGCCCTGTGGGTCTCGTTTAGAAAGTCGAAATTTCGACCGATTGCATAACCTTTCTATATGAGAACGGCAAAAAGGAGCTTGAATTTAGACGGGCCTGAGAGGCCCGGCTTGCCCTTTAATGTTAGGATTTTAGCTTGCCTTCACAAGGGTTAACAAAGCCGGATTGACTAGCAATCTTCGACAAAGTTGTACACAATTAAATTATTTGTCTTATTTTCACTTACAGTGATAATATGATGCATACAGGGCCACCTAGCGACGAAAATTCGATCTACAGTATTTTCTTCATGTAAATTGTCGAAAAATCCCATACAAATTTCAGGCGCGTTGGTCCGGTAGCTAGACTCGTCCGATTTGCTTCGAATTTGGAGCAAGAAGTCTTGATGGGACTAGGAATCGACTCAGAGGTGGGCCGATAGGGGTCATTTTTTTTCTTCTCACTCTATTATGCACCGCTACCGCAATTCCGCTTGACTACCTCTTTATTCACATGGGATAATGTGCAATGTATGGTTCCTAGCTGCTTCTAATCAATTATTACCCACAACCCAAAATCGCGTTGACTCTGGCCCAGTATGCCCACGAGTAAAGACGGTACTGAGCAAGGTTATAGATAATATAGCTCCATTTAAAAGTTGTTCAAAAAATTGTGCGGTTCCCTTCCTAATTGTATCAAAAGTCATTCAGTGTTTCTGATGCAGCCGATTTTAAAAAATACGTATTCGAGCTTCTTTTGCGTAAAATGATGTAATTTTTCGAAATTCACAGGTCAAGTAATTCAACTTTTGTCAAGTAAGACCAATTGTGTCAAACAACAACATCTTTAGATTTTCGTAGAAAATCAATAAGAATGTTTTTGAAGTTTTAAAGGTTTTATGTATCGTTACATTAGAAGCTTGAGCTCTGTCCATTGATATAATAAAAGACGAATTTTATTTTTCATTTCATGATCCAAATCCTGGAACAGTTTGATTGATTACTTTATATCAATCAGCCAATTTTGTCAACTTCCTTAACCCTTCCATGCCCAACTTTTTTCTAGTGCATGTAGGGTTTCAAAACTATTTTTCCTTGAAAATGGTTGGGTCAAGATACACGAAAAGCCTATTTTCATAAAGATAGATGCTTCCATGGCAGTGCTAGAAGCTGGTCAATTTTTACCTTCTTATGCTCAATACAATTCTCCTATAATAATTACAATACACAGTGTTTTAAAACGTCGTTTTCGTGCTCAAAATTAATAGCGTCTAAACCGTTGACTTTAGAGGTATAGTTTGTTTGGAGAAGTTGTTGTTCTTATGATTGCGTAACCACAGAAGTATACCGTTCAGTGATTAATTCACCTATAAGAGATATACGAAATTTATTTTCCGTACTAATTAAGATAGAGACTTTGTGTCTTCGGCGAAGTTGTAGCAAATGTTACTACAAAATAAATTGCCGAAGACACTATATATCTAGCTTTAGTAGTTTACGAGTTATGGGACATATTATATCGAAGACCCCTTAAAATTAGTTTTTACATGATAACTTTTTTAGACGTTCTCGTATCTTCTTGGAATCTTCCACAAAGTTATTTGCAGTATCGAAGCACATATTTTTGCCGAACATAGTTACTTCCTATCTGTTGAATTTAAAAGGATATTCCAAACTTTACGATATTTTGGAGTAACTTCCACCTTAAATAATTCGTTAAGGAGCAAAAAGGAGCAAACAACATCATAACATACTGAAAGTACTAGCTTTTTACTTTCATATAGTGGCACGATTGTTAGTTGACGCGATACTCCCCGAGTATTATGTTCAATACAATATGCCATCCCAGTGGTATAAAATGAAATATTCAAGCGCACTGCGACAAACAGCTTCATGTTTTTATGGTAAATTGCATAGAACACGTTCGCCTAAAACATGCAATGCATATGGTTTGCCTTTCAAAAATCAAAGTGTAGTTTTGGATGTGTTTAATAATGTCGATATTTTCATTATAAAGTAGAAAAATAAATTTATTTTTAATTATCGTTTTCTCCGTCATCTTCAAAGCTTTCTTCTTCCACTAGAAGAGCTTTGGCGTCTTCTGAAAATCGTTTTATGATTTTTTTTAGCCATCCCCGAGCTTCAGTCACGACAGGATCCACATTGCGAACAGGTGACGTTAATCAAGCTCCCTTATAAATGTCACGAAAGACATTAATAAACCTTCTGGTGGATGGAAATCCTCCATCGTTTTTTTCAAGCTTACCACTGATTGTTTAAATTTCTCGAACGCACGATATGCTTCGTTTCGTACTTTGATCTTGATTGTGGTCAAAGTTTCCTTTTCCTTTTTTGGACATCTATAAATATGTTTTATGCATTTTATACCACTGCGATGGCATATTGTATTGAACATAACACTCGGGGAGAATCGCGTCGACTAACAATCGGGCCACTATATGAAAGTAAAAAGCTAGTGCTTTCAGTATGTTATGATGTTGTTTGCTCCTTTACCTAGTTACCCAAAAAAAAATCGTAAGATTTGGAATATCTTTTTAAATTCAACAGATAACTTTGTGGAAGATTCCGAGAAGATACGAGAATGTCTAAAAAAGTTATCATGAAAAACTAATTTTAAGGGGTCTTCGATATAATATGTCCCATAACTCGTAAACTACTAAAGCTAGATATATGGTTTCTTCAGCAATTTCTTTTGTAACATTTGCTACAACTTCGCCGAAGACACAAAGTCTCTATCTTAATTAGCACGGAAAATATATTTCGTATATCACTTAAAGGTGAATTAATCACTGAACGGTATACTTCTGTGGATGCGCAATCATAAGAACAACTTATCCGAACAAACTATACCTCTAAAGTCAACGGTTTAGACGCTATTAATTTTGAGCACGAAAACGACGTTTTAAAACACTGTGCAATAGTCCAATTACGTGGAGAACGTAGCCAACGGCAGTCTAAATTGATAAGTTTTATCAGTTTCCAATAATATTGCACCATAACGAAGATATATGAAAAAATCATTTTCCGTCGTCAACGTGAACTGTCCCTGGCAGCACTGCTCCATCGGAATCCAATCAGACTAATTACAATAACTTCAGTTCTAGAGCTGATCTGTGTAACTGTTAATACCCAAATTAAAGGCAATAGTCACATTAATGAATCTTACTTGTTTTTGTGAGCAAATCTCACCTCAATCAAAAGTTATAGCTGTTTAAAAACGTTGTTGTCCACAAACAACATGGGCATGAATGGATTAAATACATACAATTTTGATTCCGTTAAATGTCCTAGGAACTAGGTAGAATTCTGCCACATTTACACTTCATTTACTCAACTTGTATACGATTTTGCATAATGTTGGGCTCTTTTGCTGTAAACCTTGAGTTGAATTCGTTCCGATAAAATATAAATAACCGCTTAAAAAATTGTGTAGCGCAATTCACGAAAATAGGTCACCAAAAACTGCAAACTAAGTAGCGTAATATTTTAATTCCTCGCTCAAACCAATTCCCCTGCGGACACGACTAGATCTTCTGGCATAGATGGAAAAGAAAAGCCCCTTTCTCAAAACAAAAACCACCCGAAAAAGTATCACAGATCCCTTATTGCCACTTCTGCAACCCAATCCGCCCCGCCCCCCAGTGGAAGCCTCCGGTAGCGATAGAAACGTGGGGGAAAGCAAAGGCAGGAAAAGAAATCGAATGACCACTTCATTTCCCTCATTTCAGTTACATTTAAAATGTTTTATTTGCACTCGGCCGGCGGCAGGGATGGGAAAAGATTTTTACATTTTTTTCTTCCTTTTCGTGATAGGCGGCACTCCCAGCCTATATGTAGCTCCCAGAAAGAATAGGAAAGCTTCATCGAATGTTTCCTTCTGTCCTGTCCTGTTGTATATTTTCGGGGCAAGCAAGTCGCCGAAGGGCGCCAGCAACAGAGATAAGACATTTAAATAAATTCAAACAACACCAAACGAAACCTCGAATGTACCCCTTTTTTGCGTGTTGGAATGTATCGTCCCAGTTTATTTGGCTTATTTAGGCGATTCGTTTCTGCATGGGAAAAGGTTATTTAGTGATCTGGATATCCTACGCGTTGGCGGGTTGTTTTTGATCTTAAATCCGCAATTTAGGTTTTAGCTTCTTTTATTGATTTATTAAAATAATTTAATTTTTTTTATCGATTATTTTATGCCAAGACTAGTCATTAGACCGACACAAAAATTTACTTTCTTCGGAAGACCGCCCAAGGAACAATTTCTGCTGAAAAAACGTATGTGCAAGATATTTAATCAGCTTATGCTGATTAGCTGCGTTTTGAAATATTCAAGCTACTGCTCTTCAATGCTTGACCAGTTGACATTCAGCATTTGCTGATTAGTTTCTTCAGTCGCAGTTCTGTGTGGCTCATAACATTCGTTCAACTGTTTCTGACAAAGTAAGCTGAAAACAAGCTTTTTCCACACGCAAACAAAACTTGTTCAGTACCTTGTTCAGCTTTTTCAAGGAGTTGCTGATTAAGTTTAAGCTGCAATTATTTAGCAATCGTTCAGCTTGTTGTAAAGCGCTTGAAAAGCTAATGGTAAAAACATTTTTTTCACCAACAATTTTCGGCATTTTTTTCAATAAATTTAATCTTCTTTCCATTCGTAATTTAACGTAATGGTTAACGGAGCTTGGGCCCCCCAAAATCAATCAGCACCACAAAACCTTACCTTCCACGATGAAATTTTGCGAATCCATTTCCTTTTTCCAGCATTTGTATTCGAACCCAGGTACATTGTGTTACTACATTCGTCGCTCTTCCAGCTAAGCCATATCGCCTTTCTACTAGCACATGAAAAATTGGTCATCATACCAATCAAGGAAGTATTCATATAGTCATATATTAATAGCTGAATTGATATTTTTAATCAGCGTTGTGTTAATGACAGTTCAAAAACAGCGCTGATCAACTGCTTTATAACAGCCTCAAATATGTATATTCAAACAGTGGGTGTAACCTTAGAACAGGAGGTGCAACCTTACACCTCGGATGGTAACGTCATTTTTGTCGATAATTTTTTTCATTACATCGGAGCATTTTTTTCAAAACCTCGAATCATTTGGCATTAAAAGTCGTGATTTCATTCATCTACTGTGCTGCTGAAAGTTAATAAAATGAGCCAGTGTCATATCCACGATACAGGTAAGTGGATTGTTCTCAAAAATTTATGAACTTGCAGCCCAAATCGCATATAACAAAACGCAGTGCATGTTGGTTACAGGTGCTGCAAACTATGTTTGTTCAGCGACGGTGGTCTGTGGAAATAATGTTTTATTTAACGTTAAAAATATGCTCGTTTTGCAACAATGTAGACTTGATAATCCCAAACTGAATGCTAATTATTCAATTGGAAATTGTTGCATTGTGATTATTTGGTACTGAATCAATAACTATTACTATAAATCGCACGATTAGCACTGTATTTTTAACGCTAGTTACTATAATGTTATCGGTATGTTATCTGCATTTTAGACACCGGTCACTTCTTCTGCATTGTGCAAACCATCGAAGCGAGTCGACCGGTCCTTTCAATAGTTCCACATCAATGGATCGATGGAAAATATCTATTATGGCCACCAAAGCGGTTGGAATTACTTATAAGAGATCCATCATCGAAACCATCTCCAAATTGGAACAGATTAAAATGCGAAGAAAAACGAAAATATATCCCCACCTTTGACGAAGCTGAAACTGAGGCAGCATATCTTTCGGGTCACACTACCGATACATCAGATGTACAGTTGATCCCACCTACAAAGAAGGTGAAGACCAAAGCGGGCCGCAAACTAGCGAGCATTGATTTAAACCACCTACTCAGTAAGTTCAAGTTAGAATTCTGGTTCCGGTAATAAACGATTCTAATTAGAATCATCGGTTGTGTCACAGGAGTCGGAATACTAACTAGAATCAGCTAGAATTCTGGCTCATTGTCCGGTTGAACTATACTGGGTAGATTTCCTTTTACAAAAACATCAAGCGATTTTTCGATTTTAATACGAGCCAGAGTATCGCTGGCAATGTTTACAAAATGCATATGACTCGGGTTTAAAATATCAAGCATTATAAAAAACTAATATTTGTTATCTTCTTTTAGGCCCTTCAAATAGTATTATGCCAGGTACGTTTGAGCTTACGCTAAATCAGTCCGGAATGGACAACATTGGAATCTTAACACCACTTGTGAAAATTCACGAGACTCCAAGCATATCGCTCACTCAGTCTACAACTCTCAGTGATGTCATTGGTGGCCATGGGTCACCATTAGTTGAATCCGAAACATTTCCAATTATGCAGCAAGTTTTTGTCAATGAAGAAAATACGACGTGTGAGTGTATCTCACAGGTAAGTAGCACATATTGATTCTCCAATCAAACCAAGAATCAAACATTTTGTCATTAAACGTTATCCACGTTTATAGGAGAAAACGAAACAGGAAATCCTAGATAAGATTGATCAAGCCAAAGAGGAAGTAGTGTCGACTGTTCTGCATGCGATGGAGAACATTATAACAAAAACTATTTCAGTCGTAAAAAGTGATTTTGATGCGAAGTTGGCTCTTTTGCAAGACGTTAAGCCACAATTATCAGGAATGGCAAACTTCCAGTTCCTGCCTATATCGACTGTTAGCCGGTTCGAAGAAGAGAACAGTAAATTAGAGAATGCAGACTACGCTAAAAACGTGGTAAGTCAACAAAACCTAGCATTAAATTCAATTGGTTGTGGTTATAAAAAAAAGGCTGGCTATGTTATTAAATTCATGTGGTGTAGTTTTCCAACATTGTTTCCAATATCGTACTACAGAAATCGAGGTAAAAATGTTTTTATTGCTTCTCAGGTGTCCTTCATGAAGAATATAATCGGAAACAGGAGCGATAATGTCAACAACACATGTTATGAGTTGGTGGATAATTTTTTTGATAGGAAGTTTATGACTGTTTGTTCCTGCACTGGAACAAGTCGAGGAGAAGAACAAAAATGTGCTTTACAAAAGTTTAGCCACGTTCTTAATGTGTTTTTTTAATAATAAAAAGTACAAACGACAACTTCTCAGTAAATATAATGGAGGAGTTTTTTAAGTCCATCATAAGGAACGCAAAGAAACGGAGCGAAAGCAGAGGATTACGAAACTCAAGTATCCACCGAAGAGTAAACAAAATCTATCGGAAAATTCATTATGCTTAACCCAGGTTATAGATCTAAAAATATTTCGCTGCTGTGCCAATAACGAAATTCTCATTTCAGAGGCCGATTTGGAAATCTACTGCCGAACCACCTATTTCTACTAGTTCTTCAGATGACGACGAAAAGGATGAAAACAGTCGACCGTGATTCCTATTCATGATTTTTTTTTCATCTGCCTAAATGAATTTTTCGAACACAACCTAAACACATGAATTAGCTGATATTTGTTGAAAAATAATATAAAACGGAGAGTGTTGTTTTTTCACGAATTTATTTTTAATTTATTCGACATCTCGTGATGTACTTCAAATACCTTGTTTTGGAAAAGTATGGTGAAGTGGTATAAATACAGTTTTAGTTTCGTTGTACTTTACAGCTACTAATTTGCAGAATATATCTTCTATAGTATAAGATTTTTCTTGCTTCATGCATGATGTTTGTGCAGCGTATATGTGTAAGTAAGATGAACGAATAGGTTTCAAGAAGAACATTTCATTTTGTTGTACCTGCCGACCGTGTATGATTATTTCGCTCTATTGATTGATTGGTCCGGAGTTCATCTGAACAATTTCATCTTGTTTCGTCAAAAACCATGAGTTTTTGTAAACGTTGCTTAAACAAAAATCGTTTCTAATATGACATTGAACGATGTTATCTCTTATTTTCAATTCCGGTTGAAAATGATAATTTATTTTCGAGGTTGACATAATAGCACTTCTTTCAAATATTCTGTTGGCAACTTGTTCAAGATTATTATGTCCATGACGTAATAGTCTTTTTATTTGCAATAGCGCATTTTCAAAAGGATATGCAGAAATGGTTTCCAATGTGCCAAACCTGTTTACATCATCGACCACGTTTTCCAAATTATGGATGTTGCTGGTGATGTATTGTCCACCATATATAGATTTGAAGTCTTGTATGTAGCATTCAAAAATATGTTGAGCCGCAGAACGATATTTTGCATAAACCTCGCACGATCCATATTGTAACAGCAACAAAAAGAAGTAAAAAGTGTGAGTAAATGTTTTCACATAATATATCTTTCAACACAACAATGCCAATATAGTTCAAGAAAATTCTCCATTCCACACCTTTCCAGAAAACTAGGCAATCCATGCCCCGCATCGTCCGAAGAATTTCCGAAAGAAGTTTTGTTCTAATAATTAATTTTAATTTTAATAGTGTTTGTTCATCTCTAGCCGAAAGTTTCCCTTCAAATCCTAAAGTCCCATCTAACCAACCGGTAAGGCACCTTTTCATTACACCTAATTCCAACAAGTGTAAGGAATCGGCAACAACGAAGTCCTTCACCATGTCTAGTCCGGGTATCTTTAAGGTTGCACAGAGAATGCGCAAAATTCACAAACGAAAAAAGCAGTTTTTTTCCACACCGTATGTCAGATCTTCATAAAAATCAATCAGCGTATGTAGAATTTTGTTACAGTACTGCTGATTGATTTTTATGAAGATCTGACATACGATGTGGAAAAAAAACTGTTTTTTTCGTTTGCGAATTTTGCGCATTCTCTGTGCAACCTTAACAGCGGTGAGTTTCCTTTGTGGTATCTACCATACGCTTGAAGACGAAATTTTTCATCGATTCTCAATTCACAACGGACCTCTGGAAACACAACGGTTCTAGATACATGCGAATACTCTCCCTCAATTGTACATTTTAAACAGTCATGAATGCCATTGAAGTTTGTTACTCAATATGTAACCTTCAACAAAGCCGTTTGCACTGAAATAAATAACGCGTCCTTAATTAAAATTTAAACTAAAATAAGTTTCAAATGTTCCACTCATCAGTAACTGATAATAGCTTGCTGCCAGTTAACTGGTGCCAATTTGGTGTTAGTTTGGATATATCGTCCAGTTGGCAGTAAGTTGATGTCAGTTACAGACGAGTGGAACACGAAAAATTCAAATCCAACTTCGCTAAGTTAGATGTTGTGCGCAAATTGGTACACATAAAGGATACATGTTTCAAATACTTAAAATGTACAAAAAATGGAAGGGTGTTAAGCAGCATCTAAAATTCACCCAGATCGCGAAACCCAAGTGCAGAAAACAACCATCTTAAAACAAACATTTTTATTTCGATTGATTTCGTGTTTTACCAGATTTCCCGTTGATGTTTATAAACTTCGGCACATAAATATGTAAAGCTACCGACGAGCACGAGCAGCAAGGTCGGAGTAAAAACGGAAATGAAACATTCCACCCATGACCCGTAACATACCGCTTTTAGGGGCTGGCGCTTCCTCCCAACAACACATTTTCCGCCTCCGGCACTGTTTTGCATATCATAAGCGTATACTGTCAAAATTAAATCAAAATCGGGCTTCCGGCGGACTTTATGATGCATTCATTCGCATGTTTATTTTCTGCAGGAACATTTCCCCCTCCGGGATGGCCCACTTCGAAGGGATATCTCAAGTGATCCTCTCGAAATTGAAAGGATCCTTCCGCATGTGTTTTTTTGCTTCGCTACTACTCGAGACCAAATGGACGCGCTGGCAACCAGCTAGGCTTTATGAGTCATATAATCATTTTTACGATTTTAAACTGAAGAGACGGCAAACTTTACGAGGCAATCATATTGCTCCCGACCCTTGTTCGACAGGAATATGAAGTTTTGATGAACTTCTTGCTGAGTGCAACACAGTGAATAGACATGACCATCATTTTGCGGGTTCCATTTTTTTTGCATCAACAAAGTTACATTGTCCTGCGGGAACCCCTTTACCCAACATGTTCCCCTACAACAAGAACCACATCGGACGTATTTAGGGGAGCAGCATACAATATTACTTATCGTTTATTTATTCTGCATCCATTTTTCATCATATTTTATTACTCCGCACTCGTGTCACTGTCGTAAATCTTCTCGGTACTGGGTCTCCACACTTTGCATACACATGTGCTACTCTGGTCGTGTGATAATAGCGTAGGCACAATGTAAAAAGAAGGATGTCATGACAGTTGGTGCATGTCCAATCTGATGGTGTCCCCGCTTTCTGTTGCTGAAACAAAGGAAATTATCAATAAAAATCTGGGGCTCTGTCACGGTTGGTCACCGGGACGAATACGAACACACACACACTCTCCGCGCGCTTCAGGAAAATTTGATTGACGAATGTTCGGAACACAGTGTCAGTAGAATTGTATGCGCAATCTCTACAAAAGTGTGCTGTTTGTTATTGGTCTTTTTCAACACAGATTTTTTTTATTCAATTTGCCTTATCAAGCCAGTTTGCGTTAGCTATAAGGCGTCAAAAGGGATACAATTAAAACTAGAAAATGACAGACACGGTAAATATGCTTCGAAAAGATATTCAGGGGTGAGGAGGGGTGGGGGTTTAATTCCTACATCTGGTTACCAGAGACAGGGTGGACAATGATAATAGGGGAGAGAAAAATATTAACTTCCAGTTTCGGGAGATCAGTGGCATCGATTTCGGACGATCTTCATCTGGATTCTGGAAGTATAATTAACTCGGACGCCGGGCGGTTCCCCGCAACCTTCAGTTGATTTTGTAGTACGGCTCGGATGCGGATCGGCAACACCGAGTTACGCGTATGATGTTTGTGCTGTAGGTTCCGTGTTTGTTTACTTATACGACGGAGATGTTTCGTTTCACCATCTAACCATCTGAGAAGTATAAGAAAAGGGACAGATGTGATTGATGGTTTTCAAGAAGGTGTACGGCTTGCGAGTACATCCCGAACCGGTACATTGCGTCATATTCCTCGGGTCTGAAGGGAATCCATTACTTGAGATCTGGCAGAACAATATGCCCAGACAATATGTTCGATATCATGATAACCATAGCGTTATTATCATTCGCGAGCTAGAAACGTCAGAAATGAGCGTCTAACGTGTAGTGACCAGGGATGCCAAAGGTACTGGTAAACTACATTTTTGACATTAAAAATGTCTTACTCCACTATCTGGGGCTAGGTGTCATTCTAAAATCTAAACTATCTCCCATGTAACGAAACTATGTAAGGTTTGCACGCTTATAACTCCGATATTACTAGATGGATTTTAATCATTCATACACCAACCGATTCAGAAACACCTAACTTAAATATTGGTAATAATTTAATATCTCCCCAATAAAAGTAGACTTTTGGAAAATGGTAAAATTAAAAAGTTCACGAAAAACGAGAAAATCACCATTCGTGAGGCAGATTTCTCAGACACAGCCGTCAAGAGAGGGCAGCTTAGTTGCTCAATGAAACACGAAAAGTCATAAATAGAAGCAACGCATGTCCGTTTAAATCAGTTGTTCTTATCCCGTATGAGCAACATCGTCTCCGGGCGATGCAATAAGCGCTATCGATTTTCGGTAACGTTGGCATTTGCACACACTCGCATCTAAGTGACTAAACCATATACGGTTAGTTTATAAATAGAGGTGACGCGTACCCGTTTGAATCAGTTTTTGTTCTTCTTATGTCGAACGGGTAAGATCGTGGCTGCAGCGTCTGGGCACTACAATAAGCGGTAGACGCTATGCATTTTCGACAGCGGTGGCCGTGTGCGGATTTTTCGGCTACCAGCGCGGTGTCACAGAATGATTTGCAAAGTGGGTGGGCGGGGTGGTTTGGATTTAATTCAATACGGTGTGTGCTGCTTAAGAGTGTTGCGTTTGAAAAAAATATATTTATTTTTATGAATGCGTGTGCGTTGTAACTTGTTAATCCATGTTTACGGCGCTTTGTAGCTGCGTAGGGTAAAGAGCCTATTGGTTTTCATGTTTCATATTTCGGTTATATGTTCTTTATCAGTAAGGCATCTGACAACGTGCTTCTGTAGTTATTGCACTGTTCAGCAGCGTAGTATTTTATATAGGAGAGTACACTCAGGTTTTTTACGCTGATTTTGAAATTTACGCGGTTTTCATTAACGCGTTTTTTTTTAATTTACGCGGTTTTCATTTACACGGTCTGTATCCCCTGCATGAAAAATCTGAGTGTAATTGCATCGGAAACAATCACATTCCCAGCAGAACTTTTTGTTTTCTAATTTCAAACACTTTTGTTTCGTACTGCACACAACGGAAAATTTTAAAACAGAACTTACCGTCTCAGCAGCAGTTTAAGCGGGTGTTCTTTTTCGATTCAAATTCAAGCCATGTCTTAAGCGTTACTGGACTTAAAATTGTTTTCCCAGTTTATCCAGTCAGAATATCTGTCCTACCCTATGTATTTAAAACACAAATCTAATTGCGTTTAAAAGTATACAACAAATAGAACGGTTGGATATACTAATTTAAATTTAAAAATAAATCTGTTTTAAATTATGAAACAAACTGCTGTACTGAAGATATAATTATGTCAGTCCTATTACCACATAAAACACCTATATAACATAAAAAGAATTGGTTTAATAATACAATGTTTACACTACAGAGTTATAACACGTGTTAATAATTAGCAACAAGAAAAATGTCACCAAGATAGCATAAAAACCCGTTTTAACTGGTAGTGCGAACGTTGCATAACAATGTAATTTATCAAATAATTTAATTTTTTCCACCACTAATCGTCAAGAAATACTTAAACTTAAGATTGTTTACTTAAGTTTATTAGTACATTATTGAAAATTTAAATGGAAAATGGAATTTCATATTTCATGGAGAATCTGTATATTTCCGTTGGCGGGCGTGGGCTTCCTCATCCCAACTCTCAATATGGAACTTTTCTTTTGAATATATTTTCTGGACAGACCAGCCTATTTTTACTAGATGGATCAGCCAAATAATGCCAATCACCTAGTGAGATACTTGATTAATTAATAGATTACCGTTAAAAGACCTTCAATAAATTATGTTTTGATGGGGAGGGTATATAGCAAATTGTAACATATGAAAACAGGCGAGTGAACAAGAACGTGAGTCGATACGTGTGATAGATAAAATTCATTTTCACGCTCTTGAAAAAAGCTATATTTTTAATGTCACCGTGGTCGTGTCCTGTACACAACCCTTAAATTTTTTCAGTATATTTACATTTGCACAAGCCGTACAGCCCGCTACAGCGACGCATCACTACAGCTCTTGCCAGAACGGTAGCCAAACCGAGTACATTTTCCCGTAGAGCAATAGAATACATTTTTGTTTTGCTGCTGTACTCCGACTGCTCGGTGAGAGTGTGGCGTAGTAAAGTTTGTTCTCTCGCTTTGTACACTTTTCTCTGCATAGTCAAAGGGAGAGGACGGCACACGAAAGCGATGATGCCGGTCGTGGCGCAAACGAACCGCATTTATTGTCGTCGTTTGTAATTGAAAATATTGAATAGATTAAAAATATTAAAAAAGTGTAAAATAAGGAAAGAGAAGCTGTATCGCTCGCGTCTGGTGGCTGTACTGGGGGCAGTATTTCTTTGTCATATTACTGCTTTGCTTACAGACTGCCGTACAGCGCTGAGCGTCCTGCAATAGCGAACGACAGCAGCGTTAAAAGAGAAATGAGAATGTAGGCAGAAAAAATTACAGCCGCAGAAAAGGTAGGCATGTTGCATCCTTGGACACGAGTCGCGAGATCACACAAATAAAAGCTTCAATTGAGCTGAGGCTGTTATGATTACGCGGAAAGTATTCATAATCCCAAGGGTATTTATTTATTTATTTAATTATTTATTTATTTATTTATTTATTTATTTATTTATTTATTTATTTATTTATTTATTTATTTATTTATTTATTTATTTATTTATTTATTTATTTATTTATTTATTTATTTGTTTATTTATTTATTTATTTATTTATTTATTTATTTATTTATTTATTTATTGATTTATTTATCATCGGACATTATAGTCTAAATGATTCGGGTGGAAAAAAGTCCGTTTGAGTAGGCCTCCTCCTACCAGGCACCACCCTCAAATGGACGTAAACACCACTATCTTTTCGTAAGGTTGAAAGTATAAAGTCAAGTAAAATTACATGTCAGGTTTCTTATTACTAATACACATAATAATCACAGTAAACGCAAGCTTCTTAAATTGCTTGCAAATATTTTCGAGGAGTCACCAAACTCAAAGGCAGCGTCAGCACGAGAAAAGGTTCGAATCATTGATGACAGTGGCTCATGAAATCCTAAAGATGTCCGATGGAACCAATAATAATGATGTATTTCGTGTTCTCCTCGCTACTCGGAAATCTAAGCGGGACAGCAGTTCAGGCGCATCACCTTCACATTTATGATTTTCACCAAGGTAGTAGCTTGCTGGATACTACGACGACATTCTAAAGTCTCCAAATTGAGCAGCTGGCAACGGTCACGATACGGTGGTAAAATTTGCGGGTCCCGCCAAGGCAAGTTCCTAAGAGCTAAGCGTATAAACCTTTTCTGTACTCTTTCCAATTTTAAACACCAAGTTAGGTGATGCGGATTCCAAACCGGTCTGATTGGTCCAACCAATGCGCAGTATAGGGATTTTAGACAGTAAGGATCCGTAAATCCCGTGAAATCTTCGAAATAAATCCCTGCCGATTTGCTTTCGCAATAATGTTGGTCATATGAGAATTGAAGGACAGTTTGTGGTCAAGAATTACACACAGGTTACAGACTTCATTGACTCTTTGTAGCGCAACCGCGTCGATACTGTACTCGAAGATTAACGGATCGTTCTTCCTATGGAACGTCATCACGGAGCATTTGGCAATATTTACGGTAAGATAATTCATTCGACTCCACTTCACTAAGCGATCCAAAAGTGCTTGCAGCTGGCGGCAATCCTCGACTGACTGGATGACTAAGTACAGCTTAAGGTCGTCAGCAAATATGAGCTTGCACCCGGAACCTAACACTACTGCTACATCATTAAAAAACAGTGAGAAAAGTAGTGGGCCCACATTGCTGCCTTGCGGTACACCTGATCTATTGGTAAACGGAGCCGATATACAAGAGTCCAATTTCACACAAAGCGTTCTGTGCGTAAGATAGGAGCGTACCCACGATGTAAGCTTGTCGGACGCTCCTAACGTGTACAACTTCTTGAGAAGAATTTCATGTTCGATTCGGTCAAAAGCTGCTTTCAAATCTGTGTATACAGTGTCCACTTGTGTTTTCTTCTCCATGCAATTGATGCAAGTTGACGTAAATTCGAGCAGGTTTGTTAAAACGGATCGCCCGGGCGTGAAGCCATGTTGGTCTGGGGAGATGAAACTGCTGAGGATGAATTGATTGACAACAATTTCAAACAACTTAGATCCAGCTGAAAGATTCGTTATTCCGCGGTACTGGTTGATATTTCGCTTATCTCCGGCTTTGAACACCGGGAACCTGTAGGATTGCTTCCAAACGTCGGGGAACTTTGCGATTGGTTGAAGATGCGAGGCAAAGGTTCAGCCAAAGCGATGGCACAACGGCAGTAAACAGCAGCTGGAATCCCATCCGGTTCAGGGGAAAAAGAGCTTTCTTGCAGCTGTTATTACCATGTCGGGTGAAACCAAAAAGGTACTTAAATCAGCGATATCTTGCGGAACAGGTCCTAATGCGATTTCGGTTTCCTGATCAGACGATGAACAGGGAGCAAAGACGGAGGCGAAATGATTGGCAAACAATTCACAGGCTGTTGCAGTGGACGACGCTGCCTTTTCATCGAGGTACACATTGGAAGGAACGCTGGAATTTTTACGTTTAGAATTCACAAACTTCCAAAATCCTTTAGGATTACTTCGTAAGCCTACTTGAACTCGTTGTACATACGATCTATACAGAACAGCGTTGAGATTCCGGTATGCTTCACTAGCAATGTGAAAGTCGTGACTTCGAAGGGGTGAAATTCGGGCAAACGCGGCAGCGAAATGGAATATCCAACGGTTGGTATATTCCACGCTTTCATTAGTACTGTTTGCATACCTCGGGCAGTGCTCCAAAGATTGTTTATCGACGTTTCCTTCATTAATCCGTCAACAAATCGGCGCCAGTAACTTCGTTTCTTGGCTTTCATCAAATTATTCATTCACGTTTCTAACGTCGCGTACAGTCGATAGCTAGCAGGTAACCCATCTTCCCAAAAAGTCTTCTCCGCGTATACGTCTGAGCACTTTTTGACCCACCATTGAGCCCGGGCGCACTGTGGTACCAGGAACCCGAATCATTTCACCCGTGTTCAGAATGATCATATTCTAGTTTCGGTGTGAGAAAAAGTTCTGCAATATCACAAAACCGTCGGTGGCTAATTGAGGCTCTAGGAGGAAGGTTGATGGAGCCAAGGCAAAGGTCTTTGCTTTTTTTTCTAGTTTGACAAGTAACAGCTTCAAAACCTTGTGTCGAGGGGAGGTCGAGTCGCTTGAAAGAATAGTACTTTTGGATCCCCAAAAGAACTCCGTCGCAAGAGTCTTCTCGATCCAGGGGAATGATATTAAAATCGTTAAAGTTGAGGTCTATTTCTTAAGTAAGCCATGGTTCACATAATGTAAATGCATCACATTTTCAATAATTTATTAAAATTTGAAAAGAATTGATTTTCGGGAGAACGCTTCTGCAGTTCCAGTATAGAACAGTGATCAAATCCGTGACCTTGTTTGATGGATTAGCCATCGAAGGATAAAATCGCTGAAAGGAGGAGCCATTTTGCAATCAACTTCATCAAGAATGGTGTTACTGGGGGGAGAAAGCTTATCAAGATGCTTTTAAGAAGGTTAGAAATATTGAAAGCAGTGAAAATCCGGTCTACGATGTCAGAGGATTTTATTAATCCAGTACTGGCTTCCTTCTCCGGCTGTGATATGGGAACACTTGGGGTTTTTGATGATCCAGGAAGTACTGACAACCTCTTTTCTGACTCAGATTTCTGAGACCAGGAGCTACTTGCTTTGGTTTTGCACCAATACTTTCTCGAGCAGTTATTTTTGGAGGACATTGAAGAGACACCTTCTTGCCTTTACAACGAAGCTTGGGAGCTGAGTTGTTCCTCCTTTTTCTGTTGCTTCTAGGCACAGCAGAAGGTGTTCCTTCCTGGGGTTCATCACAGTCGTCTTCGTCAGTAGACAAGTTGGTATAGATGTTAGTAGGATCCGATGGCGTAGCTATCTTTAGAATTTCTGCGAAAGATCTCTTAGAGCGCCCCCGAAGAGAGTGCATCAGTTTCAGTTCGCGCTGTTTGTACGCGAGACTTGTCAGTAAATCATGTGGATTTTCCCCATAGTAGAGACACTTTTCGACATAACTTTCACAGGAATCATGCACATGATTCCCACCGCATGTCCCACAACGAACCTTATTGTTACAATGGGGAACTGTGTGTCCCAACAATTAGTACACCTCATGACCCGCGGCACAAAAAGGCGAACAGGTAAACTTTGTCAAAGAGGAGGTAGTCAGGTTGAGCTAACCCGGCGAAGGTTACCCTATAAGAGTCTGAGATGTCTTATATCCTCTTTCCATCAGCTGCGACTGCTACTGAATGCAAACGTTTGCAGTTTAATATCTTCACTGGCTTAGGGATGGGGTCTTTAAAGCAGCCAGCCCGGTGTGTCAGCAGATCCGCGAAATTTAAACACGAAAGGAGACGATCCCGTCAATTTGAACCCTGTTAGCTGGTACATATACTATGTACTCCATCAGAAACAGCAATATCATTTTCCTACTTCAGCAAATTTACCACCACCCGAATTTTCGATATTTCTGTCACGACCAAACTCGAGAAATCTGCAATAAATTTAAACATTTTGTTGCCTTTGACCCGGAGAAGATCACATAAGGCCCGCTTGAGAAGCATGGATGTAGCTTGAGTCGAGGATTTTATTTCGACCTCCGTCTCATCTCGCGCTGAATCATTGTCAGTGGCATTGTACTTTTGTACGGGTCTGGGGCCCAGTGCTGGATAATAAAGAGACATGAATGGGGAGTATAATATATTAGCGCATTTACCCAAAATTCCACACGGCCTTTCCCGATCGAAAGGAACGGGCGCGCTTCGTGAAACACCGCGCTTAACCGATCTGTCATAATATCGAAAATTTGCATAATGAAGGGCTGAATGAGAATACTAGTTGTTTCAAAAATCATCAGCCTTACGTTATGCAACGTTTTGTGCAGGTTGAGTATACCAGATGCAAGTGGTGCCAAATTCAGCGAAATTCAAAAAAAAAAATAGCTATGAGCTATACTTATCGAACTTTTTTTTAAATTGTGCTTGTAATTTTTTCTGTAATTTTTGTACGTTGAATTCGTTTTTGATATTAAAATATATTAAATATAAACATTTATTATTAATTAGGGTGTCTCAAAAATATACATTTTGTCGAATTTGTTCTTAAAATTTTTGTATATAAATTGACAAATCGTTTTTGATATTAACACTTGTAAAAAAACCTGTTTTAATCCACCTAGAGGTGCAATTGTGCCTTTCTCATTTCTCCAAACTATGATTTAATAGTTTGTTCGTACAATATAACATTATGGAAATGTATTTCATTCTTATTACACTTAGTAAGTATATATAAGAGCACGTTTTTGCATTCATCGCGGTATCGATTTGAATCGGAGTTTTCTATGTGATCGCACTCCACAACCCGTAACTCCGGCGCCGGAAGTCGGATGGAGATGGAATTTAATATCAGTTTCCGGGGACGCAACACCTTTCATTTGAGACTAAGTTGATCAGATCGGTCTAGCCATTTACGAGAAACCAATATAACCGTTATTCTGAATTTGGTTACTTCAGGATCCGTCGATGGTGGCCAGTGTGGCCAAAGAGACTTTGAATGACTGTTGGGGACCTAGATCTACAAATTCAACAGTTGTGTTTACATTTTGGAAAAAATTTCACCTTTTTACATTCATCGCAAAATTCGTTAGAATCGGGATTTGCTGCGTGATCGTACGTATCAACCTGTAATTCAGGAACCAGAACTCGGATCCACACAAAATTCAATAGCAGCTGATGGACCTTTCATGTAAAATTAAGTTTGTTAAAATCGGTTCAGAAAATTCCGAGAAACCGATGTGGACTAATCAACAAATTTTGTTTTGTGACCATACTCTTCAACTCATAATCCGGAACAAGAAATCGGTTGAAAATGAAATTCAATAGCAACCTATGGGAATATTATACCTTTCATTTGAATCTTAGTTTGTAAAAATCGGTTCAGCCATCTCCGAGAAACCGATGTGTACATTTTGTTAACAAATCCGCACATACACACACATACATACATACATACATACATACATACATACATACATACATACATACATACATACATACATACATACATACATACATACATACATACATACATACATACATACATACATACATACATACATACATACATACATACATACATACATACATACATACATACATACATACATACATACATACATACATACATACATACATACATACATACATACATACATACATACATACATACATACATACATACATACATACATACATACATACATACATACATACATACATACATACATACATACATACATACATACACACACACATACATACACACAGATATTTTGCGATCTCGGCGAACTGAGTCGAATGTTATGAGACTCGGCCCTCCGGGCCTCGGATAGAAAGTCGGTTTTTGGAGCAATTGCATAACTTTTCTATATAAGAAAGGCAAAAGAATAATATTTAATTAGCTTAATAAGCATGAGTTCAATGTTATCTTCATGTGATTATAATTTGGAAAGGTTGATGGAATGGGTTTGAACGTGTTGGGAATGGGGGGTTAGTACAGTGGGTGTGGAGGATGCGTCAGAAATCCTTCATCTTATTTCGGTAAACGGGGTGGATGAAGGAAATGCGGGCGTGAGGGTGATCCAAGAGGAGGGGAGTGATGAAGGAGGGAGGTGTAAGGGCAAGGCGGGAGGGAGGTGCGGCGACGCAATACTCAACTGCATATTTTGCCTTCCATTTGAGACTTGGTTTGAGAAAATCGGTTCAGTCATCACCGATGAACCGATATGACTTTAATTGTGGAATATGCCCGGAATTCCGGACTTCCGGAATCGTCGATAGTGGACAATGTATTCAAAGAATGTTTGATTGGCAATCAGTGATCTGCGATTAGAAGTAATTTGGTGACCATTTCAATAGTTTTTAGCCTTTGAGTTATTACGATTGTACCGATTTATATGGGAAATTCCAGTGTATCCTTACTAACACCCCTGTAACTCCGGAAGCAAGAGTCAGAACCGAATTAAATTCAGCAGCAGTCAATGGCATTAATGTATCTTTCATTTGAAATCAAGTTTGTAAAAATCGGTAGAGAATTCGTTGTGGAATGGGTGTGACATTAGCTTAGGAACTTGGCGGGTTCCCCCGGGGGCGTCATGAACCGTCATAGGTGGCCAATGTGGTCAAAACTGCTTTGATTGATCATTAGTGATCCAGACCTGCAAACTAGAGTAATGTTACATCAATTTTAATATGTTTTACATCATTTTAACATCATGGTGGTACCAGTTTATATGGGAATTTGCTGTGTGACCGCACTCTTCAACCCGTAACTCCGGAACCGGAAGTCGGATCAACTAAAAATTCAATAGCAGCTTATGGGAGCGTTATACCTTTCAGATGAAACTAAGTTTGCGAAAATCGGTTCAGCCATCTCTGAGAAAATTGTGTGAGTTTAAATGACACACACACACACATACACACACACATACATACACACACAGACATTTGCCGATCTCGACGAACTGAATCGAATGGTGTATGACACTCGGCGCTCCGGGTCTCGGTTAAAAAGTCGATTTTTACAGTGATTGCATAGCCTTTCTTTATATGAGAAAGGCAAAACGTTCATTATATATTAGGGTGGCTCAAAATATATGTTTTATAGCGAATTAAAATTAAAATAACTTTTGTACACTGCATTCCTTTACTACTCATTAGAGTGGCTCAAAAGTATTTTTTTGTCTTTTATAATTATTTTTTCAATAGTAATTATGGTAAGCTGAATTTATTTTCCATATTGAAATATTGAATTACATCTCAATATGGTGCTTCAGAAAAGATTATTTAGTTTGTATGGATCAATTAAGATGTGTTCGGGGGTGGGCGTAGCGTAGTTGGTAAATCGATTGCCTTGTACGCAGCGCCCCTGGGTTCAAGTCCCGACCCCGCACATAGGGTTAAAAAAAATCATAAGAGATTTTTCTAACCCGAAGAGGCGAATGACCTTTAGATTAAAACCTCTATAATTCAAATAAAATAGGATGTGTTCGACTAATTTTGGAACGTTTAATTCATTACTTAATATCAAAGCTATCATTCGTTTTCGAGCTCTCCATCGAGACAGAGGTTGTTTTTGCTGTGTGAGGCGATAAAGAATAGTGTTAATCCGCATTCAAGGTTATTTTGCCAGTTTGGTTCGGTCCTCAGTCTTTTGTTCGCGTGTGAGGATTAAACAATAGCCAGCTGTATAAGCTGGATCGGTTCGTCGTTGGACACCAGTTTAAAGCTAAGTGGTTTTTGTCTTTTGTAGCACATTTATTGCTTTCTTCCGTCTGCGCGGGCGCTGACCCCGTGCGTTGACGTTTTCTATGGTTCCCTCTCCGGACGGTCAAATGGAAGTTGAATCGGGTTCAACTTCTAAGGCTCCCCCCGGCCCAAATGCTATCCAGAACTCTCAACTGGTCCATTTGTGGTCTTCTTTCGGCCCAAGACTAAATCACTGAATCTTCTTCAGATTTCTAGAGACCTGACGGAACGGTTCTCGGCTGTGACCGAAATTTCAAAGGTCCGCTCAGACAAGGTAAGGGTGTTGCTAGCCAACTCAAAGCAGGCAAACGATATTGCTTGCTGTGAGCACTTTACGCGGGATTATAACGTGTATATTCCAGCTATAAAAGTACAATCCGAAGGCGTCGTAACCGATGAGAGTTTGACGTGCGAGGATCTGCTGAAGTACGGGGTTGGCCGTTTCAGAGACCGCTTACTTCAGCCAGTCAAAATACTTGTAAAGGCCAGAAGGTGTCCCTTGACGGGGCTCCGAAAGTCACATCTATTGGAAGTGTTGCAACCAAACCGAAGCAATTAGCTCCTGGTCTCGGAGGATTAAGCTCAGAGAAGGAGTTCCCAGCACTTCCAGGAACATCAAAAATCCCAAGTGTTCCTTTGTTTCAGTTCGAGAGTAATCACAGCACTGGAATTATAAAACTCTCGGACATAGTGGAGTGTATAATAAAAACTTTCAATATTACTGATCCTATTAAAAGTCTTATGTTAGCTTTTCTCCCTACAGTGAGAACATTTTTGAAGCAGTTGACTGCTAAATGGCCCCTCCTCTCAGCGATTGTATCCTTCGATGGCTAACTCATCGAACGAGGTCACGGATTTGATCACTGTTCTACAGTGGAATTGCAGAAGTATCATCCCGAAAATCGATTCCTTCAAAATTTTAATAAATAATTTGAGTTGCGATGCATTTTCATTATGTGAAACTTGGTTAACTTCCGACGTAGATCTCAACTTCCACGACTTTAATATTATTCGCCTGGATCGAGACACCCCCTATGGAGGAGTGCTTTTGGGGATCAAAAAGTGCTATTCCTTCTACAGAATTAACCTTCCCTCGATAACAGGTATTGAAGTTGTCGCTTGTCAAGTAACAACCAAAGGCAAAAGCCTTTGCATAGCTTCCATATATATTCCCCCCAACACCGCGGTTGGGCACCGACGGCTACAAGACATCTTAGAATCCCTGCCAGCACCGCGACTAGTTTTAGGCGACTTTAACACTCACGGTACGGAATGGGGTTGCCTTTGTGATGATAACCGGTCTTCCTTAATTCAGGATCTTTGCGATAACTTCAATTTGACAATTTTAAACACGAGTGAAATGACACGGATTCCTGCTCCTCCAACGCGCCCGAGCGCCTTAGACTTGTCCCTTTGCTCAACATCGCTGTGGTTAAATTGCACGTGGAAGGTAATTCCTGATCCCCACGGCAGCGACCATCTGCCGATTGTAGTCTCAATCAATAACGGTTCAAGGCCATTGAAATCAATCAATATTTCGTATGACCTCACACGAAATATCGATTGGAAGAGCTATGCTGCCGCGATATCCGACAACATCGAATCTACCCAAGAACTTCCTCCGGAGGAAGAGTACAGCTTTTTGGCTGGCTTGATTCTCGACAGCGCGAATCAAGCTCAGACTAAGCCAGTACCCGGCGCGAACATACAAAAACGTTCTCCCAATCCCTGGTGGGACAAAGAGTGCTCAGACGTGTACGCGGAGAAGGGCGCCGCGTATAAGACCTTCCGGAACGACGGGTTACCCGCTAGCTATCGACAATATGCGACGTTAGAAACGCGAATGAAGAGTTTGATGAAAGCCAAGAAACGTAGTTACTGGCGCCGGTTCGTTGACGGACTAACGAGAGAAACATCGATGAGCACTCTTTGGGGCACGGCCCGGCGTTTGCGAAACCGAAACAGTACTAACGAGAGTGTAGAATGTTCAAACCGTTGGATATTCGATTTCGCCAAGAAGGTTTGTCCGGATTCCGCCCCGGCACAGAAGATTTACCGCGCCGCGTCTCCTCACGATAGCGCGAACGAAACACCTTTTTCGATGGTGGAGTTCTCACTTGCTCTCTTGTCGTGTAACAATAAAGCTCCGGGGCCAGACAGAATCAAATTCAACTTGTTGAAGAATCTGCCTGACTCTGCCAAGAGACACTTGTTGAACTTATTTAATAAGTTTCTCGAGGCTAACATTGTCCCACTCGATTGGAGACAAGTGAAGGTCATCGCCATCCAAAAACCAGGAAAACCAGCCTCCGACCACAATTCGTACCGTCCGATCGCAATGCTATCCTGTATCCGGAAGTTGTTCGAGAAAATGATCCTATCCCGCCTCGACAATTGGGTCGAAGCAAATGGCTTACTGTCAGATACACAATTTGGCTTTCGCAAAGGCAAAGGGACGAACGATTGTCTTGCGTTGCTCTCAACTGAAATTCAAATGGCCTATGCTAGCAAAGAGCAGATGGCATCAGTGTTCCTAGATATTAAGGGGGCTTTTGATTCAGTTTCGATCAACATTCTTTCAGAGAAGCTGCACCAGCATGGTCTTCAGCGACTTTAAACAACTTTTTACTAAACTTGTTGTCGGAAAAGCACATGCATTTTTCGCATGGTGACTTATCGACATTACGATTTAGCTACATGGGTCTTCCCCAGGGCTCATGTCTAAGCCCCCTGTTATACAATTTCTACGTCAACGACATTGATGAATGTCTTGGCAATTCCTGCACGTTAAGGCAACTTGCAGACGATGGCGTGGTGTCTGTTACGGGACCCAAAGCTGTCGATCTACAAGGACCATTACAGAATACCTTGGACAATTTGTCTGCTTGGGCTATTAAGCTGGGTATCGAATTCTCCACGGAGAAAACTGAGCTAGTTGTATTTTCAAGGAAGCGTGAACCAGCACAACTACAGCTTCTATTAATGGGTCAAACTATCGCTCAGGTCTTCACAGTAAAATATCTAGGGGTCTGGTTCGACTCGAAAGGTACTTGGGGATGCCATATTCGGTATCTGAAACAGAAATGCCAGCAAAGGATCAACTTTCTTCGTACAATAACCGGAACATGGTGGGGTGCTCACCCAGGAGACCTAATTAGGTTGTATCAAACAACGATACTGTCGGTAATGGAATACGGATGCTTCTGCTTTCGCTCCGCCGCGAACATACATTTCATCAAACTCGAAAGAATTCAGTATCGTTGTTTGCGTATCGCCTTAGGATGCATGCAGTCGACCCTTACGATGAGTCTCGAAGTGCTGTCGGGCGTTCTCCCGTTGAAAAATCGATTTTGGGAACTCTCATATCGATTGCTCATTCGATGCGATATCTTGAACCCGGTCGTGATTGAAAATTTCGAAAGGCTTGTTGAGCTCAATTCTCAGACCCGTTTCATGTCCCTGTACTTTGACTACATGGCGCAGAATATTAACCCTTCTTCTTACAATCCCAACCGTGTGCATTTCATAAATACTTCTGAATCTACTGTTTTCTTCGACACATCCATGAAAAACGAGATTAGTGGAATTCCGGACCACATACGCCCACAAGTGGTTCCAAACATTTTTTATAATAAATTCCGAGAAGTCGACTGTTCTAAGATGTTTTATACTGACGGATCAAACCTCGAAGGGTCCACTGGCTTCGGTATTTTCAATCAAAAGTTCACCGCCTCCTACAAACTCAGTGACCCTGCTTCAGTTTACGCCGCAGAACTAGCTGCCATTCAGTATACCCTTGGAGTCATTGAAACATTACCCGCAGGCCATTACTTCATCGTTTCGGATAGCCTCAGTTCCATTGACGCTATTCGCTCGATGAAACATGGAAAGCACTCCTCGTATTTTTTGGGGAAAATACGGGAGCTACTGAGTGCTTTATCTGACAGCTCTTTCCAGATTACCTTGGTATGGGTCCCTTCTCATTGCTCCATTCCGGGCAATGAGAAGGCAGACTCCTTAGCTAAGGTGGGTGCCTTAGAAGGAGACGTTTACGAAAGACCAATTTGCTTCAGCGAATTTTTCAGTATTACTCATCAGAGAACCCTCGAAAGTTGGCAAACTTCGTGGAGCAGTGGGGAGCTGGGAAGGTGGCTACATTCGATAATCCCTAAGGTATCGACGAAACCTTGGTTCAAGGGGATGGATGTGGGTCGTGACTTAATTCGTGTGATGTCCCGACTCATGGCAAACCATTACACGCTGGATGCACATCTCCGGCGTATTGGGCTCGTGGATAGTGGTATCTGCGCTTGTGGCGACGGCTATTACGACATCGAGCACATTGTCTGGGCGTGCACCGAGTACAGTTCCGCCAGGTCTCCGCTAATGGATACCCTGCGGGCCCGAGGAAGACCAACCAGCGTCCCGGTTCGAGATGTGCTGGCAAGCCGCGATGTCCTCTATATGTCCCTTATATACACCTTTGCGAAAACCATCAATATACAAGTCTAACTGCCCCTTCTTATTTTCCTTATCATTCTCAGAACCCTCTTCCACCTGTATCAAAGCATCTGTATCGAATGAGCCAACAAACACGGGACCTACGGCACGAAAATAACACACTTAACTCGAAATGTAGCCGATCCACATCTGAGCCGTACTACGAAATCGTCTGGAAAAACCCCTGCCATCTTGAGGAGGACCACCCGGCGTCCCAGTACATGATTCCCCTGATGAAGGCCACCCGAGTTTGTGATCCATCCGTTGATCTCACGATGCCTGAAACTGAAATAATTTTCTCTCCCTGCCATCTTTGTTTACCCTCCCCTGACTCTTATACCCAGAAGTAACACCCCTACCCCCAATATCATCACGAAGCATTTAGCTCTTCTTGTCTCTTCTAGTTTTAACTATTATATTATATAATCTCGTTGAAAATTCCCAACTCTACTACCCACAAAAATAACTATAATTACGAATCTTTACAAAATTCAATCATGCCCTCTAGTTATTCCTACTTTTAAGATAGTCGTAAAAAATTGTCCCCCTTAGTTAAACATTATTTGCTCCAATAATCTCACTGATAAAAATGTCAAACCATATTGCCACAAAAACTAAATGACCCCCTTAATCTTACGAAAATAATATTATCCCCTTGTGTAGATATATAAGATAGCTATAAAATCGCATTAGTTTCATTTTAAAAAAATCAATATGTAATCCCCTAGTTTTAAGCAATTTAAAATGTAAAACAAAACAAAATTGGCACCTTTAAGCTAACGCAACGTGCCTTATCAAATAAACGATTTGAATAAAAAAAAATCAAAGCTACATTTTCTTTAGTTTTCAAAACAAACATTTTGAGCGTCTTAGTGGAATGTTTAATAACATTCACTAATCAACAATTTTTTCGTAGGTGTGTTTTAAATACTTGTATTCTTTATTTCATATTTATCTATCTATCTATCTATCTATATCTATCTTTCTTATCTTTATACATATAAAAGTCAAAGTTTGTATGTATATGATTTATAGACTCCCAAACGGCTTAACCGATTTCCGTAAAAAAATAATACACAGTAGGTATTTGTTATGGGGCATGTTTGTGTACTATTAGTTGGAGATTATATGCCGCTAGATGGCGCTTTGGAACAAATTGTGTTTTCCTCCTATTTCGTTGAAAATCGCAGCAACGCGCGATGGGTATTAGCTAGTCTATCTATCTATCTTCTCTCTATCTATCTATCTATCAATTGCCGTAAAAATTTGTACATAGTAGGCCATTGTTATGGAGCGTGTTTGTGTGCTATTGGGTGGGGATTATCCGACCGCCAGATGGCGCTTCAGAACAAATTGTGTTTTCCTCTTATTTCGCTGAAAGTCGCAGCAACGCGCGATGGGTATTAGCTAGTATATTATTTTTATTATTATATATATATAAAAGTCAAAGTTTGTATGTATATGATTTATGGACTCCCAAACAGCTCAATCGATTGTCGTCAAAATTTATACATAGTAGGAATTTGTTATGGAGCGTGTTTGTGTGCTATTGGTTGAGTATTATCGCCCCGCCAGATGGCGCTTCGGAACAAATTGTGTTTTCCTTTTATTTCATTGAAAGTCGCAACAACGCGCGATGGGTATCAGCTAGTTTTACATAAAAATAAAACAAAAACCCTTTTTCGCGTGCATGGTTCATTTAAAAATGGTCTTAGTTTATTTGGATAATATCGCTAAAACATTTTATGGCAATTTTTCAATTGGTTAAAAATATTTACTGATTTTTAAATATTTTGAATAACTTTACCATCTAAAAAACCATATTCAAATTCAATATCTGTACTAACCATGCGTCTCCATTTACAGTTTTTAAAATTTTGACAGTTTATCGAAAGTTTTCGCAAAACTAGCATAAACTTATTTTAAAGAGAAAATTGAAAGCTTACGAATAAATATAGTGTGATCGCGGGTATTCACGGGCGTCGTTTTTGTTATCGCATTAGAAGTTCGATTTCAATAAAAATTCATGACAAACAGTTATCTAAACACTAACTAAACCAGCTACTAACTTATTTTTGACGATTTTACGATGTAATTTCATCACGCGGGTAATTTTAATAAAGTAATGAAATGTATAAAGCCAACCGTTTCTTTGAAAAACGAAAATAACGGGATGTAGGGTAACCAACCAATTTTGGACCCCTAGAGGAAGTGGAATTACGTGAACGTCAATAATATTTGCTTGCCTATGTTTTTAATGCAATACATGCACGAGTCTGCCCTAAAATTACTGTTCTTGATAGAAAACTGTCAATAGATTTTTTTATACAATGACATAAACTCAAAAATGACATTTCTTTATAACATGAATTTTCCACATTCCGGACCCTTACACAATAATTTAGATAAAACATTACAAAGAAACATCTTCAAACACGTAACATGCATAATACCAAATCAGACAAACTAATTGATTCAATAAAAAAAATGTTACAATTGTATATTTAAATCCAAATGTATCACTTCCACCGGTTCCTCTTAGCTATCGTAGAAATATGAAAAGTTTTCGGAGATATTTTTTTAAACTTTGGATTTAATTTTAAACAATTAGAGATGAACTAATGATATTGACTTAATAGACAACACAAGGATGTAATTTCTGCATCAAACCAAACAAATGCAGAGAAACCTGGCAAAGCAGGAAGCAAATACATTAACAGGGTCCAAAATATGTAAGGGTCCAAATTAGGTTGGTTACCCTAGTTGTTATGGTAAAATTATGCAAAAAACACATATGCCCTTCAAAAAGCTGTCAAAAATTCATTTTACGTTCAAATCACCTAAAATCTCGCAAAAGTGTCTCTGATGGCTCAGCTGATACGAGAAAAATACTATGGACTTAGGTCCGGGCTCGTCCCACTGCGCAGTGGTCCAGAATGCAAATTTAGCAGGAATTTTGAGATTTTACTGAAACTAAAAAAATAATTGACTCTTTGTAATATGTTTAAATTACTTTCACGGCGAACAATATAAAAAATGTAGTTTCGTTTTCATGATAAAATATTGCACTTTACAATACTTTTCTATTATTTTTAATAGTGAGTAGGGTGGTTCTAATTTTTTTTTTAAATTGGAAAATTAACTTTTTAATGGTTCGAGATAGAGTTTCACTGTCTTCAAGAAAATTGAAGAAAATGAAATTTTAAAAAACTTTGTGGAAGACCCTTAAACTCTATGTCGTGTACTTTTCATTTTACAAGAAATTTACCAAAAAAATTCAGGGTGTTTCTTAAAAAATGGTTTTCTTTGTATAACTTTTGCAGTTTTGATTTTTAATTAAGATCACTTTTGAAATACTTTCAGATATTTTGAGGGAGAACAATTTGTCTTAATATATTGAACCTCTAGCTTCGCTCGTTAGAAAGTTATATATACTTTTTAATAAAAATAGCGTATTTTTTGAGTAAATATTGCAAGATATAAAAAATTATCGCATTTGCTATTTTTTGGTGATCTATACTACAAAGCATGCTATTTCATATGAAAGCAACAGTATTTAATGTTCAGTGCCCGAATCGAAAATAATTCTATTTGAAAAAGTTATATTTTTTATATGAAAGTTCTTATAAATTTAAAACGAAAAAAGTTTGTGTTTTGTTTGTGTTTTAAAGCAAATTATGCGTCCTAAAATAATCTTCAAATTGTCCAAAGGGAACTTTAGCGTAAAATAAAAACTTCAAAAGTTATTGAAATAAAACCGTTTTTTTAAGGAACACCCTAAAGCTTACATTTGAATTTCTCGTGCAATAGAAAATGTAAAAACTAGAGCTTGCATGTCTTCAGCAAATTTGTCTAAAATGTGTTGCTCTACAACTTCATCCAAGACAGTAAAGCTCTATCTCAAACTGTTAAAAAGTTCTATTTTAAATATTGCTAAATTTAGAACCACCCTAGCATCGGTTTTAACAAAAAGAAGGGCTTTGCAAAGTGCAGTAACTTTGCCAAACATGTTGTAAGGCTAAGTCATTTAATTTTAGCAAAAAGTTAAAATTCCTGCTAAATTCGCATTCTGGACCACTGTGAGGGGGTGGTACCGATGTCTTGGTAAGAGAATTATCGGAAATGGAAGCTATTGGGTTCAATTTCTGATTCCATAAAGTATCTTCCGGGAATGGAAATTTTCTTGATGGACCCTGGTTGTTGGCGAAATATTTGCAATGTGTCTGGTTACGTTCTTTTGAAGGAAAGGCTATGTCTGAAAATTTAACCAGTCCGTTTTTTTGTTAACTGGTTTTGTCATGAGCTAAAATATTAATTATCTTCAAGATAGATCGTTCAGCTCGCGCCTTGGTGGCGGTATGAGGTGGAACCATAATCATCATCATTATCATTTGGTGGCTTCCTACCCAATGAATATATAGTAGAGTTGAACTAACGAAATCTGCCTAAATACTGTTGCAATGGATAGTGATCCGGTTATATAAGATTAGCTTTTTTAGGCAATACCCCTTCTAAATCTGGAGTGTGAAATCCGCTAAAAGCATCATCACAACGCAACGCAACACAACAAAACCGATATAGATCTTGTAATCATATCAAAAATCCACGGCTCCGTTGAGCTAGGTGTGTCCAATAAACAAATTAGAGAATCTATAGATAAGAAATAATATGCCTATCGAAGAATCAATCTTGTCCGATTGGCGAACTTTCAGTTGTACCCAGATATACCTAAATTGTACTCTTCTTCCAAGCGCAAACAATATCAATACATATTCACAAGAGATAGCCAATTGTTAAAGGGAAAGTAATTGAATTACGAACGCTCAATTTGCCGCTGCAGTTGCGAAATAATTAATCTTTGCTAAAGTTGGCTGCTTCCGCTGCTGGTTCGGCACAGAAAGTTTTCCTTCGCGTTAGCCCTTTTAGCTGGACACTAAACTGAGACGCAGTAGGGCTGGAGCAGGAGTCCATCATTCTTCTGCTGGAAAGGTATGTAGTTCGGAAGTCTGTCTGTCTGCCGGAAAAGTTCTCTTATCCGATTGAAGAGTTGTTTTCAGCGCTCAAAATTTCCCGCCGGCAGAACTGGCGAAAACTCGCCCAGAAACCAGCGTCGATTCATTAAAGTGATTCGGGCGTGGAATTTGCGGGATTGTTTCCCCCCGGCTTCTTTCGGTTTGTTGTTCAGCACAATCTCTCCTTCTGTTGGGAGATTTTAAATCGAAATCAATTCAAGTTAAACCGGTCGCTTTGGGAAGCATCACCACAAAGGAAAATCTGCATTAACTTTAAACAGGGAAACGACGTAATCTAAACAAGTAAACTCTTATCGCTTCGGCTCGATCGGCAATTTCTATGCGCAAATCCTTAAATTTATGGCTTCATCGATTTTCTGCCGCCTTTCCCCAATCCAGCAGAGAAGAAAAAGTTGGATCCACGCGCTGTGTTGTGAAGTACCTACTCTGCAAACATACCACCGAGCAGGCGGATTGGGTAATCGATATCTTGAGATTGGACGAGCCTGGGCTGAGAAAAGGGCAAATAAAGTTTGTATTGAAGAAAGTGGCAGCAGCAACGGAAAAAGCTATGCGAATCCAATCAATTGTCATTTTATGCTGCTACTGAACATCCATCGGGAACTTTCCAAAACAGAAAAAAATCCGAACGAGTGGGATGCCACTTTACTGTTTTGCGGAAGGAAAGTGAGCGGGGCTCTGTTCGACGACGGTTTGTTCGGAAATAAACAAACACTTGAGAAAGGCAAAGTTTGCCCGAACCGGAGGTACCTTCATACCAACATATTTGCTGGTTGGCGGATTCTCGGCTTGATTGTGTTGTCTGAGTGCCTGGATATGATTTGGGATTTGATTGCTTGGAATCGGCGCTGATTTGAAATAGTGCCGTTGAAACTAAGGCTTCTCGTTATTCAAATCAGCACAATAGTTCGATGAGAATATCAAGTAGTTGTATGGCCATCCGTAATAGTATTGATTTTTTCCCCAAAAAACGACTGTTATGGCTGAACTATTTTTAACAAACCAGAAACAACTGATGGAGTTAATCAAATTATTTCCTACACTTTGCGTTTTTTTCGCGTTCCCTTTCTACCCAACATTGAGTGATGCAATTTTTCGACGATTGAAAAACCACAAGTCGTACATGCCATTGAAAATGTATTGATCCTGTCGGGGAGAGGATAAATCGAATTGTTCGGATATCGATACACGCAATTTATTTGTCGATTGGTGAAAATGTGGATAAAAAAAATCTCAGCATACTAACCACAAACAGTGGGCAGCGAGGGTTGTATTCCATCGATCCAATTTTGTTTCTCGCCTTTTTGGCCATGCCTTAATTGAGTAGATTATTCGAAATGGCACAAATGGTGATTCTATCGTTAACGAGGTATTGGGGAGATTGAAAATAGCGTTTATATTGAAAGTTCAATTACAGGGGAAAATTACATGTATGCGGGTAAAAGAACAAAAAATCACACATAATGGACAAAGCAAATTATACAGACAAGACAGACAAGACGGACAAGACGGACAAGACGGACAAGACGGACAAGACGGACAAGACGGACAAGACGGACAAGACGGACAAGACGGACAAGACGGACAAGACGGACAAGACGGACAAGACGGACAAGACGGACAAGACGGACAAGACGGACAAGACAGACAAGACAGACTAAATTACATTTGCTGGTAGGGGAACGGGCATAGCGTAGTCAGTAAATCGATTAACTTGTACGCAGCTCATCTGGGTTCGATTCCCATCCCCGCACATATGGTTAGAGATTTTTCAAAAAGAGATTTATCTAACCCGAAAAGAGGCAAATGACCCTAAGGTTAAAACTTCCACAATAAAAGAAATAATTGTTGGCATTTAGACGGGTTGAAATAGTTTGATAGCCTATTACATGTATTCTTTTCTTCTTCTTCGTTAGTCTGCTATTAGTTTGCTTTGCCACTATTTATGTATGCCAGAATGTCGGATAATTTATATGCTTCTATTTAATTTTTTTGCAGCTTTTTGCGGCATGTTATTTTTCCTTTTGTTACTATATTTTAAAATAGATTCATGATAATTTTCAATATCACAATCAATTGCATATTCTCTCATATACGCTGCTAGCAGCCTAGATTCATGCCTTCAATTGGACCAATAAAATTATTGCTCATATTCAGTAGGCAACACAACGTGACATGACCGGAAACTCTAGTGATATTGCGAAATCTTTTCTAGTGCCTGAAACATACACTGCAATTCCTATCATCCACACAAACTTACGCCCGCGATCTGGCCCACTCACTCACAATCTCTCTCTCTCATTCCAATCGTACAAACGATCTTGGCATTCGCGATAACACAAGCTTTGTCACAAACATGAACTTGCAATTCTAATCATCCACCCATACTTACCCCCAGGATCTCGCAAATAATTAAACACGCCGCTAATTAAGTGAACGTTTTTGCATTTATGCATTTACAAACGCGGTTTCAATGATTAACCCACCGCTCGCTCGACCATAAATCGGTTACGTCCGAAGGTTCCTACCCTCGACCCTAGTAGTACAGATCCATGCCTTCAGTTGGACTACAAAAATGTCGCTCATATCCGCTAGACAACACATTCCATGACGACATGATCGAATGCGAATATGCCAATTACGGTTATAAAATTGAATTTGTGCACGCGAAGCAACAAACGCGTTAACATATAAACGCTCGAGTTCTTCGCGATCATCCACGCACATCTACGCTCGCGATCTTGTAAACAAGATAACACCCCGGTAATAAAGTGTATGCTTTAGCACTTATAAATTTACAAACGTTCTCAAGAGTAAACCTACAAACGTTAGTAGCAAAGGTCCATGCCTTCAGTTGGATCAATCCAAAACACGTCGACTATGCACTAAACAACACGTTGCATGGTGACGTGACCGGCAACTCTAGCGTCCCAGTCCGCTACTCAATGTTTTCTAGTATCGGAACCATACACTGAAAATTAAGTATCGGATTCACGGCCTGCGCATTCCCACGGTTACAAAATCCAATTTATGCACGTGAAGTTACATACACGCTACTACACGCGACATACAAACGCCCACGCGATCGAACGGCTTTCCAGTCAAAAGGGCAAGTTGCTGGCTAGCGGGGGGCCATTTTTTTTTACAATGGAGAAGACCTTTACGTCCTAGCCCAGTACACGTGCTATTGGTAGGGTCCAATCTACCACACGGGGTGCACTGGGGGCGTGTCGGACTCGAATGGTGACCAACCATTAATACCGACTAAAC
Organism: Topomyia yanbarensis; assembly: GCF_030247195.1. NCBI lineage: Eukaryota > Metazoa > Arthropoda > Insecta > Diptera > Culicidae > Topomyia > Topomyia yanbarensis. The sequence goes on from NC_080671.1 coordinate 80,841,939, forward strand.
TCCATTGGGCTCCGCCATCATTCCTCCCAGGAACTACCTCTCGGTATTACTTCTGGGGGGATGGCTGTACTAAATGTACTCATTCACTCTCACTCACGCGTTCATACATCCTGTATGAGGCTTACTTGGGTGCTCTCTCAATCGCACTTTGATTCACTATCAAACACTCCCACATGAGGCTGATTTTTGTGCTCACCTTTTTCGTTCCTTGCGAGGCTGACTTGTGTGCTCACCTTACTCATTCCTTGCTAGGCTTACTTTTGTGCTCGCCCCACCCATACCATGTGAGGCTGACTTGGGTGCTCACCCTATCACCTGATTCACTCTCAATCGTGCCACTCTATTGTACCTTTGTCACTCCCCCTGGCATCCCATGTGGGACATTTTTCTTAGGCCCCACTTCTGATATACCATGCGAGGCTGACTTGTGTGCTCACCTTTTTCATTCCTTGCTAGGCTGACTTTTGTGCTAGCCTCTACCATACCATGTGAGGCTGACTTTTGTCCTCACCCTTAACATGCCGTGTGAGACTGACTTGGATGCTCACCCTTTCACTCCTCTGCCACGCCATGAGGTATCGATAGCTAAGTCCCAACATACTACGCTACGACCCTCCCGTCTTGGCATGAGGCAGTCCACTTATACGCCTATACACTCACTCTTCTGTCTTGCTTCGGGGTGGCTGGGTTTACCCCTTACGCGGTTGCCAGTCGCTGCGCCAAACCTACCTCGGCATGAACAGACCATTCACTCCCTTTTTTTGCGCTTGGCCTTTTTCGCTCCAGCTAACCAATCACTAGTTAGCCGTGCCCGCCGTCTGTTGCTCGGTTCGCCAGATTAAGCGGGGAGCTATTTGCCAACTCGGATGCGCTAATTGCCCTACAATTTGCCAGCAATTTGCTGGCAATTAGGGGGCTATTTTATATGCAACATTTGGGCGATTTGCGGCCGTCATTTTTTTGCCGCTCTACCCGCCCTTAAATCGCCCCTGAATCGCCCAGGGAACGCGCCATTTAATCGCCCTTAATTGCCTGATATGAAAATTAAAAATAATAATTATTTTCGGATTCACTATCTACTCACATAAATTTATCGGTACACTAAGTAATCACCACCAGACTATAGGAAGAATCGATGGTGAAATTCGTATTGCACATCAAAACTTACCACAATATGACTTTCATTTAGACTCAGAGATCTCGTTCCACTATACTTACACACGATTCCACAATTTTCCACATTCGTTGGCTAAATTAAGTGCACTAAACAAACAAAATACAAGCGGGAACACGCCAATTGTTTAAAAAAAAAACAATTTTAAACTTAAGCCAAACATGAACCGCCATCTTTGAAAAACGCAAAAAACAACCAAGTCCATTTCAGCCGCCAGAAAATTTATCTAAGTATTGAAATTGCCTTTAAATCGCATTCGCAAGTTGCATTTGTTCCTAGGGACAATTAGCACAGGCGAGTTGAGTCAAACGTCAAACTTTTTAAATCGCCTGACCATGTTCGTCCGCATTTTTTTGACAGGGTTAACTTACAGATCATGCAATCGCGATCTTCCACGCTCAACTATGCCCATGTACACAAACAGAAACGATTTAGTGAACGCAATAGTACTTATCGTCTGATTACCGCGGTCTCAAGAGCGAACAAATCAACACTCATTCCCACGCGATCGTAAACTCCGCACGCCCTCACATTTGAACTGCACACTCAGTATCACAATCAGAATCACTGCCCGCTACAATTGGCCTTAACAAGTGTTTTAGTGGCTGACATTTCCCGTCTCGTCTGCTATTGTAGTGAGTGATTCTGATGGGGAGCCCTTCCGAGAACACAGCTCTACAGCTCTAGTAGGACAACTCTCATGAAAACAACATTTCTAATATGATGGAATAGAATAAATAAGTGTTTCATTAGCTCTAGTTACAAACACAAATTGCTCGCTTCTTCGAACAGAAGATCGATTAGCAACTGTAACTATCAAAACAACTAACACGACGAATGTGACATCTTTGAAAAAATCAGCTTTATTGAGCAGTGCCGAAAATTCTTCATATCAAAGAAAAGGAATCTCGGTACTACTCAAATAAAACTGCGTACACAGAACCAAACAAACTACACAAACTGATAGAACGATAACGGTGTATGGTTTGGTTCAGAAGCTTTCATAACGGATGTCCAATAAAAAATGAGAATGATTTCAATACCATTCTGTAATGAAAGTAAAGAGCGTAATATTTTTTTCGCTCCAAGAGAATTTATCTCTGGGCTCCTTAGAAATGGGTGGCATGTTTCTTTTCGCTCGGATACTGTCAGTTCAATCGAATATGGCGTCGAAACAGCAAGCACTCCGCGAGCGTGCTGTACGGTATTACAAAACGCATGGTCATCGTGGGAAAAAGTTTACGGTAGACGACATACGAGACGAAAACATGCCCGTGAATACAATTTACCAGATCCTGGCATCCCTGAGCGTCGAGCGGAAGGCCGGTAGTGGCCGTCTGGCGAAGTACACGGACGAGCAGATAGCGATCGTGAAATCGCAGTGCCAGTGGATTACGAAGAACTACCGCGGGACGTCGTTCGTACTGGACGACGAAAGTTACTTTCCGCTCTCGAAGACCCACATTCCAGGAAATGACAGCAACTATTCCATCAACAAGTCGGCCACACCGCTTGAAGTAAAATATAAGTTTAAGCATCAATTTGAAATAAATGTTATGCTGTACATCGCCATATCGGACAGAAGGATTTCAAAGCCGTGGTTCAAGCCGAGCGGTCTGGCCATCAATCAACAAGTGTACCAGGGGGAGTGTGTTGAGAAAATTCTGCTGCTGTTCTTAAAGGAGCATCATGCGGATGGGAAGTACGTCTTCTGGCCGGACAAGGCATCTTCCTATTACGTAGTAGTATGGAGTATCTTGAGCAGAAAAAGATACCGTATGTACCGAAAGAAAGGAACCCGACCCATTTGCCCCAGTGCCGTCTCATTGAGGATTTTTCGGCTCCCTCAGTGCCCTAGTGTACAAGTATAATAAGCGGGCCAAGGATACGAAGCAGTTGACCACCAGGATCAGGAATTGTATCCGGAAGATGGACGTCAGTGCCGTTCAGCGCTCTTGTGAGAGCATCGCGACTAAGTTGCGTCGTATGGCTGACCGGGGCCCCTTCTCCAATATTATTTGACTTTTTTTTGAAGAATAAACATTATGTTTTTAATAAAAAATACTGAATCAGCTGAAATTTTTGTTTTGTTTTTTAATTACATGACTGAACGAATTCTCATTTTATATTGAACCCGTTAGACCAAGCTTTCTACGAGTTTTCTACAAAATAATATGAACAACATTTGCTTTTTTTATTTCACTACAAATAGAGAGGTTCGAAGGTCGAGTTTAGGCAAAAATCCTATTATATTTGGTATTGTCAAAATCTGATGCTGGAATGAGTTGGTAAGTTCTATTTGCGATTAGCAATTGGAAAATTATGGTCAGTCTGTTTCCAGTGACACTGGTTACGCTCAAAACAAACGAAGAACAAAAGAGGAACAAGAAACAGTTACTTGTCACGTTTGGTTCGTGAACACTGAGCCATGGAATTCCTAGAATAAGTACTGTGATTTTTTAAATGGTCATTGTTACGGGCATCTGTTACAGAAGACAATGTTTATAGCCAATAATAAAGTTACACTTATTCAGTTTCAACATATACGAAATGTGGTACTGGTACAATCCTAAACTCGTTTCACAATAGATCAATTTGTCAACAAGCACAATGTGACATACTTTGCAGAACATGATTACGTTAAGAACAAGAACCACGTGTATATGGAGGATGGTGCTGTCAAGGAATGATCAGATGATGCGTCCCCGGGTTCATTTGATTGCAGTATTATTATCGCAATATGCTGACATGGTCTTCGGTAAGGACAGCACTTGGATGAGCTGGGAGACCAGATTACACGTTCTATCCCATTTTTCGTAACCCTGGAACCACGCATACCCTATATACAGACCACGCTGTATACCTATGACCAACAAACTGTCACGTGTCAATTATGTGAACAGTCTGCGACCTATGGAAAACTTTGTACTAAAACCATCAAACTTGTGTTCCTGAGCAAACCTCACCACATCACGCTTGACTAGTGGTTTGCCCAGGAACACCGATTGTGTCTCCATTTTTTGGAGCTAGCGTTAATCCGGCGTTAGCTTAGTCCTGTCACTAAGTTAGTGTCGGATTCTGATGAAACGAAGTCGAAACGCAAACTTCATTACAATTTAATTCCCGATCGATTGCCGATGAAGACGGATTTACAAAAGCGACCCGTAAGCACAAGAGCTAAACAGGAACATCCGACCGTGAGCAACATGAATGCATGATGACCGATGACGACATGGACGTGAACGAGAGAAGCCGAACCAAATGATCCCCAAGTTGCGGCAGGCAGGGCAGCTAATGTTTTGCTGCCAAGTAAGAGGTTCTAAACACGCAGTAGCAAACCTTCCTTCGTTTTTTTCTATTGGTTTATTAATTTCTTTTTCCGATTATTAACTTATTTTATTTATCTTTTCTTAATTTTTTTATATATTTCATTTCTCCTCCTTTTTTGTTAATCTTCTTTCCATTTTCTTCCTAAATAGATTAAATGTGTTGGGTGGCAGCTACGGTTGTAATCTCCTTTAGAGACAGGGTACGATCGCTGTCGCCAATGCGATAGTCATGTGTTTTTCCTGGGACGTCTTCATAGCTCAGGGATAGCATAATGTTTTGTGCATTAGGCCGGAGTCCCAAGGGTTGCAGGTTCGAATCCTACCTCTGAGGCGATTTTTTCACATAATTGCTTTCGTTTAACTCACCATTTCGATCTGTGTTCCCCGCCCAAAAAATCTTATTTCATTCTTTCCATTTCCTTCTTTTCATTCTTTCCGAACTATATTATTTTGAATCAGTTTTTCATGCTTATTATACTTTTGTTCAATCCTTAACATCTATAAATCCAAATTTCTCAATATTTCGTCTATTTTTCAATTCAATTTGTCATATCCATGTATTCGCCCAGTTTTAGCTTTTTTTTCGTCCATGTTATCTAATTTTTTAAAATTAGTCATGTTGTTTTTTTGTTTCATATTTTGATTTATTTTTATTATTTACTCATTTCTCTAATTTTATACATTTATACTGATGGACTTTTTTCCCCATTTTTTATGTAAATTTGACAGTTTAAATAGTCCAGTTTTTTCAATATAAACATGTGTTTTGCTTCGATTATAAAGTTTTTAAGCTCTTGTTTGTTAGAAATATCTCTTTTTAAAAATCTGTGACCCTTTGTGCAGTGTTCGAATTTAACCCAGGTGAGCTGCATTCAAGGCGATCAGCATTTACAAACGAACGTTCTACTCACTCCTAAACATTTGTAATATTTTCGATGCATTTTGCATTTACATCCATTGGTTTCATACTTTTTGTGGTTTTTTCTTTAATGTTTAATTGTTCTATTTATTTTTGCAGCGCTCTTAGTTTTTTAATTTTTTTATTGTTCAACATTATTTTGTTTTTTAAAAGTGTGCAATTTAGTTTTTTTAGCTGCACGATTTTTTTTCAATTTTTCGTTCTTCTTGTCGTTTTCTCTTTTATTCATTTTCTATTAATCATGTTTTCATCTTTTGCTGGCCTTGCTATTTTCTATTTTGTTAATTTTTAAAATTGTCAATTATTTCATAGCTTTAATGTTTCCGATTTTCTATTGATCTAAGCTTAGAGAAGGTTTTCTATTTTTGATATTACCGCGTTTTGACTGATTTATTTACGTTTTTCACTTTAACCAATATTGTTTTCCATTTTTTCGCTCTTTTCATTTCTTAACTCACTGTCCTCTAAAATTTTATTTTGACTAACGAAGCCATTGTAGATTGTACAGAAAAGCAAAAAAAAATTGCCACTTCACGAAAGTTACGGATTTTTCATTAATTTTTGTTTAATTTTCATTGGGAATGTTTCGAAAAGGTTTTCGTAATAGTTACAACATACAATCATATTTAAAAAAATTTACAGCGAATTTCACATAACTCGCCAAAAGACAGCAGAAGGATAAGTACTCTATTTTTTAATTTTGGCCATTCCTTTTTTTGATTTTTTTTTGTTTTATTTCCTCCATTCTTAATTTGTGCAACTTTTATATTTTTATGTTAACTAAAATTTATTTCATCGACCAGATCTAATGTGTTTTTTGCTTATTTGGGTCAATCACGTTGTGGCATGTTCGCATTGTACGGTCATCAAGCTCTTGCTCATGACGAGAAGTATTGAGCAAAACTTTAGAAAAATCAAATTTAAAGTTTATTCAAATCTGGTTCTTTCACTGATACACTGTATTACAAACAAAAACAGCAGAAACTGGTGCATATCTAAAAAGTAACAGTGCATTGTACATAACAAAGAACTATTTGTTCAAATGAATCTATGAGCTTAAACATTTTGATGGTGGAATAATCTACAGTGGGTGGAGGCACTTATGCTGGACCCCCCGGGCCCGGATTTTTCTCTACGACCCTACAATGATGATTAGTACTTAAATAAAAGGTAATCAGTAATTACCCTTACTAACCCATAGTTGCAAAATCGAGATGTTGCTAAATAAACACTATTATTTATAAACATCATGGACATGAAGGGGTTAAGAACCGTATCGTAGCAGGAGCTCCCACTCTCTCTCTCTCTATCATTCTTCTCAAAGACAGAAACCGGTGTCTCGCCGTCTACAAACTCGCAGGAAAACCATCGAAATGAGGGATTATTTATGCATTCCAAGCGGGTAGAGATTTCCTTGGCTCGATTTCTGTCTTCCCCGAAAGCGGTTCGGAACGAAACCAAGCAGTAGTTTCCGGTGGCGGCAAGTCGAGTGGGGTGCAAGGGTGCAGTCCCGATACTCCCGGTTCTGAATATTCATCAGTCTTCTGGTCGTTTTGGTTGGGATTTTAGCACAAAACCCGGATGCTTGATGAAGCTCTAGTTAAATACGGTTTTCGGTTACAGTTTAAACAAATCGAGCAATGAAGCTGGCTGGCTCTCGGCATAGCGTCGCTGTTTGATGGGTGTCAGCTATCCCACGGTTTGGAAGTTTCGGCATGTAACCGAGGCGTCTTTCGTCGGTTCACTTTTGCGGCGTGACGATGGTTTTGTGGGAGACTGTCGTCGTGTGAAATTTCAAGTTGATGATCATGGCAACTAACAACTGATTTCAACTAGGCAAGAGTCGGAATAATTTAAACTAGATTCCCAATATTTGACTTCAGTTTCGAGTCGCCTTAAGTTGGATCAGTTGTTTTTATTCCTTGTTTTAGTTTTTGCGACAATCGGGATTGTGAAAGGATTGCAGTTTGGTTTGCAATCATTGGACATGGTCGAAATAGTAATGTTTTGTCCCATCTTATATGCGAAAAAATAAATCGGTTTCCGTATTTTTCTGATACAAGAAAGATAAAACCGTAAAAAAAACATTTGGAGGCTTCCGAAATAAAACCCCAATCCAGTCGACTTTCCGAATCGTCCACCGAAGCACATTGTTCTTTTTTTCCCACTGGCAGAACAAACGCCCGAATTAAGTGGCAAAGTTTTCCCATTAATATTACACACTTATCGCATTACGTCGGCGGAAAATTCACATCCCCATATGTACGCAGGCAGACAGGCAGGCGTAAGAACGAACAAAGACCAAATCCCAACGACCGGAAGGAAATAGTCGTCTGTCGATTTTTACGTTCGTTGGTGCATGTACTGTTTCTTTTTTCTTCTAGTTCCCCGCAGCTAACCAACTCCAGAGAGGAGAGTTGGTCGAGCTGGATGTGGGCTCCGTTGAAGCATGTTGCCGCCAAACTCCGATCGGGCGTTTGATCGAAATTGTTTGGGAGTCGCTGTGACAATTTCACGGATCGCCGGATTTTACGGCTAGAGAGAGAGAGAGGGACGTTCTCGCAGAGACTGCAGCTGGTTACTGATAGCGGCTGCGGCTGTTGACTGACGACGGCTTGGCTGGTGCCACCGAACCGAAGTGAGGAAAAGTTTAATGTTATTTCTGCTATGGTTCAGGAATTTAAGATGATGAAGTGTGAACGTGGAATTGGTCCGGGAAAACTTTTTGTTTTGGTTTCTTTTGAAACAATCGAACGGTTTGGTTGTCTTTGTTGAAAAGTAACAGTATCGTTTGCGGTGATTCTACGCGGAATAAAGGCAGGATGTTTTGGAAACGAAAGACATGTATGAATCAGGTATGTCTAACATTGTGACGAATACTTCTGTTTTTAAACTTGTTTGTTTCGATCTGATTAGCATAAAACATATTATTTAAGCGCAATTGCAGGTTAAGGTTCAACTGAGAAAGCTTGGACAAGCGGCCATCTTGGAAAGCGGCCTTATCACGATCTGCTTGGACGGTGCTCAACGGTGAACTCACCCTACTCCGACTGAAAGTTCCCCGACAACGGCATTTATTTCGTTACCGGTGTTTGTTTCGTAAGCCAATTAGCTCCCCTTTTCATCACGATTCTGTCGGGTAATCTACGGCGCCGAATCCACCCTATCGTGAATTTCCCAGCGGTAGATTGTTCTCGATACCGATGTACGTTTCTGTGATCCATTAAGCTCCCCGCTTCGTCTACTCGGTCTAATCCCCGGCGGTGTACCTAGCCTACTCAACGGGTCAGCCAGTAGGTGCTGAGGTCCATCCAGCGATTCCGGGTGGAGCGTAGTTTCCGGTTCACTGGCGCCCTAACGACCCACTTATAGCTATTCGACGCGGTCTAGTCGGTGTAATCCCCGGCGGTGGATCTAGCATACTCACGAGCTACCCGGTAGAGTGTCGAGGTCGGTCCCGCGATTCCGGTGAAGCATGACGTCCGGTTCCCTGGCGCCCCGACGACCCGTACCCGGTGCTATATTGCGTACTACTCAACTGGTCCCCGGCGGTGGACCTAGTCTACACCGTCGGTGCGTTTCCCGGCGGTGGAATTTCTCCCAAAACCCGATTTGTGGTTCCACGGCGGCGTTCTAACCAATGACGTTACTTTGTTGGTCCCTTCGCCACTTCCTTTGCAGCTCGGAGAGTATACTTGTAACCACTCTGTTGACAGTGTCCCAGATATGCTCGTCGCGGCACATCTCTTATATTGTCAACTGTTATATAAGGCATACCCCTTCGGACTTCTTCGAATCTAGGGCATTCGAAGACCACGTGGTCCGGTGTCTCTTGCACGTTCACACACTCCGGGCAAAGGAGTGACGAAGCGTATCCAAACCAATCTAGGTATTTCCGGAAGCATCCATGTCCGGATAAAAACTGCGTCAAATGGAAGTTCACCTCTCCATGCTTCCTATGTACCTAAGCAGACACATTTTGGATGAGTCGGTGGGTCCACCTGCCACTCTTGCTGCGACTTAGCCAACGAGTCCACTCGAACCAGTCTCCTTGCTTTACGTGCATTTCTCCTCTGGTAGCATTCCACGTCCTCAGCCAGAGTGATGCAGATGAGGCAATTACGCATACCGCCTCCGACAATATCGTTCTGTACGCACTCGCGACACGAACAGCCATTAGGCGAAACGTGCTTGTCAACTTCGTCCGGTTCCGCTTTGAGTTCAGCGCAGCAGCCCAGGCCGATACGCCATACCTCAGTATAGAGGATGAGACACCCGCCAGAAGACGTCTCGTGTTGCCTCTTGCTCCTCCGTGATTCGGCATGGTCCTTGCCAATGCGTTAGTTGTCCTCGCAGCCTTCTCACATACATAGTCGACATGGCTGTTGGAATTCACCCGATCGTCGACCATCACACCCAGGTACTTCAGCGCGCGTCGATGGGATTGATTGTCCCCCGACGCTGATCTCGACTCGTTGGATTTTTTTACGGTTGCTGACCAGCACTACTTCGGTCTTGTGGTGAGCCAGCTGCAATTTGACATTAGCCATCCAGGTTTCCACGATGCCTATTGTCTCTGCCGTCAGCATCTCCACCTCCTCAAGGATCTCGCCATCATCGTTATCATCAGGACAACGTCATCTGCAAACCCGACAATCTCCACTCTCCTGGGCAGTTCCAGTGTTAACATTCCGTTGTACATAATATTCCAGAGCGTTGGGCCGAGTATGGAGCCCTGAGGTACTCCCGCCATGACCCTAATCGTCTTCTGCACCATGTTCGTTTCGTAGACCAGTACTCGGTTCTGAAAGTAACTTTTCAGAACCTTGCACAGATAGTCCGGAACCTGCATTCTGTGCAGCGCTACGGTGATGGCCCGCCAGCTAGCACTGTTGAACGCGTTCTTCACGTCAATCGTTACCACGGCGCAGTAGCGATTACCCATTCTCTTTTGCTTCAATGCTATCTCCGCGTTCGCGATAACTGTGCGGATACCGTCCACCGTCGATATCCCTTTCCAGAACCCGAACTGCCTCTGCGATAGTCCGTACTCACTTTCAGTGTATGTCGTCAGCCCGTTGAGGATGACCCTTTCCAGGAGCTTACCAAGAGTATCCAGCAGGTATATAGGCCGATACGATGCTGGATCTCCTGGTAGTTTCCTTGGTTTTGGCAGCAACACCAGCTTCAGGATCTTCCATCTATCCGTCCAGGCATTTCTGTAGAACTATATTGAACATGTCCGGAAACGCTGTGATCGCAGTCTTTAGTGCCACGTTGGGGATACCATCCGGTGCGGGAGCTTTCTTCGCTTTCAGCCCTTTTGCGACTATAAGAAGCTCGTCGTTGGAAACTCGATTGTCACCTGCATTTCCACCGTCTGCATCAACGTATGGTGTAGGCGGCCATGCAGTTGGGTCGTGCTTCGGAAAAAGGCCCTCCACGATAATTTTCAGTTTGTTGGCGCACATTTCGACTGGCGTCATTGGACCCTTGATCCTGGCCATAACGACGCGGTAAGCATTGCCCTAGGGGTTTGCGTCTACTTCTCTGCACAGCTCCTTGTAGCAGATGGACGTGCTTAGCACTATCTCACGCTTAAAAGTGGCCCTGGCCACCCGGAATGTTAACTTACACTCTTCTCTGACCGCCGCAGATCTTGCTCTCTGAACGCGTCTTCTGGCTTTTAGGCAAGTAGCCCGGAGGATACTTAGCCTTTCGTTCCACCAGTACGCCGGACGCCGGTAGTTCCTCTCCAACAAACATTAGAAGCTGTACTATAAGACTACTTGTCTGATTAAAAGAAGATTAAGGGCTATGAAAGCTGAATAAAACTTTCGCTGAACTATTTAAACATTAACAGTTTATTCGGTATATTTAAACTCCAGTGTTCGCCTGTTCAAACTAGGCTGAACTATACTACTAACAAATGTAGCAGCAGCAATATTAATGCTTTTATTCAACCATCCCAATTAGACTGAATTACGAGTTGAATAAATGATTATGTTGCCAATACTATTGTCTTCAAAATGTTGTTTCTACTTATACATTTGCATTTATACCATTTTTGACTTTTAGCTGAATTATGTGTTTAATAAAGGTAATTGTTCCTACTTTAAAAATTAACACCAATCGACCTGGGTTCGAGCCCCAATACGCGCACATTATTTTTTTTTACTTTTAAGTGAAAAACTTTTCAAATTAGCACATTTAGAACCCTTTTCTTGTTATATTTGTTGATTCAACGGTTTGCTCTTATAACATTTATACAGTTTTTTATAATTTCATGTAATTGACAATTTTAATTTCGTCCTGAAAAAATGTCATTGCTAACAAAAAGATGTTATCGAGTTGGTTCGATGCATTAGCAAACCTTAAAAAATTCATTCCAATGACTTGCATATACATACACACTTAGTTGAACTCAGCTAAAGCCCCGCACAGCCGAGTAATAAGTAAATTTTTCAATGTGCAAGCTTACTAAATCACACGCGCCCTTGTGTATGTAAATTTACTTTTTAATCTAAATGGTCTGTTTACTTGTAAAATATGAATATTCTTATATGGATCACAAGAGAAACTATTTGTTCGAACGTTGCTGTAAATTTTTGATACTGCATTGTTGCCATGGATTTTTTTACTTATCGACTTACAGACAAAGGTACAATGAGTTTAAACGTATTTTCATTCCAATAAAAAATAATTAATATAAATATATAAACTATTAAATTCGAACAGCGACTTCCGCTTAACAAAAAAAATCACATTGGAAAGAAAATCATTTTACAGGGAGTGGAAAATAAATCGAGGAGATTGCCACCTTAGAATTATAAATGGCTTCAATCCATCATTCAGTTACCACCTCTTGCATATGACACCCATTTTTACTTATCTAAATGTTTTGTTACAACTGTAGGTCCTCATGTTGAATACAAAAACGTCTACAATTATCAGTTTTCGAAACTAGTAAATTGTCTAATTTAAAATTCCCGAATGTTCTAAAAATCATCAAATAAAAAAAATCATCGAATAAAAAAAATTATCGTAGGTTGGGATTCGAACTCAAGCCAACTAGGTTCACTCAAATCTATAAAAGGCTACAGTAGCCTTTGTACAGACTCTATTCAGCAGCCTAGACTTTTCGGTACATCAGTGAAATCTTAAGCATTCGATGTATGCAAGATTGGTGCAGACAGTAAGGTAAGTGCTTAGTATTCAACAGGTTGCGGGTTCGAATCCAGGTACGCGATATGATATCCAACAAGGTAATGCAATTGTTCTCTAACTGTAACGTAACATTAATATAAAAGATAGATCCACTTGATTGTTGGCGTGTGTAACTTGAAATTAAATATCTTTTTTAATATTTTCCTATGAGATTACTCTCAGCTGAATAGCAGTAACGAAAAGGTTTATTGATAAAGCTGAACCGTGGTTTTCTTCAGGCTGTATGCATGCTGAAGAATTGTTCTTTAATGTGTCTTAATCAGACAACCTGAATAAATTCTCCAAATCCAGATGCTTAAGGGTGGCATAAACGATATATGATTACGTCTATACTTCCCATGTTCAGCTAGAGCTGAATAAAGCAACTGTTAAAACGTTTATAAAACCACGAAATGTTTGTTGGGTCGGCTCCATTTTCCTCACTGTTATATCGCATGCCCAAGCTACTGATTCCGATAGCTCATCGGCACTCGGAATCTGAGTCACCGACTATCGGTTCCGACAGCATGAAGTAACAAGTTACTTTACGCTTGTCCGGACATGCCGCAGACTCAAGTGATTAGCATTTCTATTGCCAAAATATCTTTACTCCTACGGTAGCAGACAAAGGGTTAAGTCGCCGGTAAACCCTAAGCTTCTGTATCGATTTAGTTGGCTATTTTCGGCAAATTTGAGACTAAGAGAAACGAAAGCAATGAGATTGAAAGACGGATAGGTATTCTAGAGCGAATCAGTTATAAACTTAGAACGGAAAACTAGGACTAGGCAGGCTCATATGGACATGATCGAAAGGAAATGTGAAGAATCCTTTGCCTTCTGCTGAATAGGAGCTAGGCGTTGCACCCAAGTCTACCGCATGGTCTATGATAGAACATAACTCATCATCATGTTTTACCGCCGACGCCGGCTATCGGCGGTAGAAATGATTTTTTTTATTAGGGGAAACTTTGCCACTGCGACCACTGTTATCTTTTGTAGCTGCCCCTGTTTGCTCTACATATTACAAATTGCCCGAATCCAATGTAGTTGTAAGCGAGTTTGTCCACATGTGTCGTCCCAAACGGGTAGTACATTATTAATGTAGCTGAGGATCCGTTTGGGACAGGTATGCCATATCTCGTGAGGCGTCATAAGATGCCTTCCGAAGTTTCGCTCCCTTCGAAGAAATAGTACTGCACACTGGCAGAGAATATGTTCCGAGCTCCTGGGCTCGTAGTTACAAAATCGACAAATGTCATGTTGACTTTTGCCATTTTTTTTTAGATGATACTTAGCAGGACAATGTCCCGTAAATAAACCTGTGATTATACGTAAGTCTTTACGTTTTAGATCCATTAGTTTTTTGGCTCTCGTTGTATCTGGATGTATGAATTTCTTAGCTTGTCGAGCGCCTTCTACGTTACGCCAGTCGTTTAGTAGTTGGTCTTTTGCCCAAGCCGAAAGTTCTAGTTTAATGGCACAGGTAGATATACCTACAATTGGTTCTGGTCCAACAAACGTGTTTGATGAACCACGTCTGGCTTATTCGTCGGCCACTTCGTTACCATCGATTCCTTGGTGGCCAGGTACTCAGAATATCATTACTTATTTCCGAGTTGCCAGTTGTAAAGATGTGATGCACTCCCAAACCAGTTTGGACTCACATTTCGACGACCTTAATGCCAACAGTGCTGCTTGGCTGTCCGAGTAGATTTTTGCATGTCTGCACCCAAAACGGTGAGCTCAGATTTTCTGTTTTTGGGCTCACAATCTCATTCCCAAAAGCAATCCTTTTTGAACATTGAGCTGTTCACGCACAATTCGGGATGAGCGCAACGCTCCCGCAAAAAAAATACGATGACACACACTCACACACAAGGAAACTTTGTTAGTATTTAGTTTCGTATCTTTCTTCTACACCTTACATTTCCCCCACCCAACCACCACAAGCAATCTCATCTCCATTGCTGCTGCATTGCCTTTTGTTTTGTTTCATTCTTTTCTTCGCTGCTATAAATAACTCGTGACCTGAAACTTCTAGTAAAAAAAATCTTATATCAGCTTCAAGATTAGAACCAACAAACTTCTAATCGGTAAAAACACCTCTTTATTGCCCGTACCATGACGACACACTGGTGGAGTAGTATAATGGCGTATATAAAGCTTCACACTTATGATGAGTGAGATAATATCGTTTGCATCCCGCCGCCGCGTCGGTATTTCAGCACCCAAGTAGCAGTTGCAACTTGTTGGAGGTTTTAAATGTTGCACAAATGCTAAACAATATTTTTTATTGTTGGATATATTTGAAAATAATTTCCACGGGTTTTTAAACTGATTGTGCAACTATGTAAGTAAAGAGCTGACCAATAGTGTTAAGTATGTAAACACCAATTACAGTTGTGAAACTAATCAGAAACTTTGCTAACTTGCACAAACAGTCTAACAAGTTGCAAATGCCTCTTTGTTTGCCATTCCACCCTAAAACAGAACTGTCCAACTACCGAGTGCTCGACAAATGGCACAGCTATTGTTTTCATTGTTTTGCTGCAATTAGGAACATGTTGCACAACATACAAACAAAGTGCGCTTTTTCCATAACATAGTTGTTACCAAGAGAGTTACAAATACTATACAGTAACAAAGCGTGCTACTTGGGCATCGTCATTGGCGCATTTTGCTTTGTACCATTTCCCCGCTGTTATTAATATTTTGTTTGTATGTATGTGTTGGGAACTGAGCCTTACTAGAAAAAAAAATTAACGGGTAGCATCAAGACTGGAACCGACAAACATTCACTCGCTAAAACGCCTGCTTTACACCTTATGCCATAACGACACGTAATGAGCAGTCGTTCGAATGGGCTATATAAACTTCGCATCATTGCAGCAGTGATCACAAATGGGACAGTATGAAGACGATGGTATGTGTTATTCAAGTTATCCCTGCACTACATGAGCCAACAGTGTGTAGCTATGGGGTACGATATTGTATTCCACAAGTATGAGGTTGGTTGAACACTAATGCATCGTTTGGGAGCTTTTCGCTCACAGTTCGAGAGCGAAAAAAACAGAATCAATTCCGCTCTCAACGATTCGTTTTGGGTGTGTAGTTTCGTTTCCTACAGACCTCCGAGCAGGCGTATATTGCATATACCTCTACCTGGAAAACTGTAGGCCACTTTCCCATTGATATCGCTTCTTTAATTCTTGGTCCGTAGACTCCCGAGCCAGTCAGCTCACCCATTTTAGAACCATCCGTATAGAATGATATTGTACCTTGAGGCAGTATAGGACCCCCTACATCCCACATCTGATGATCTGACAGACCTCATATGAGATATCGAAGTTCGCGATAGGCCGAGCTCTTGATCAATGGATCTTTCTTGAGTTCGAACAGAATTTCGCCTTTCTGAGTACGCCTGGTTCTTATAACGTTCTCCCCCAGATCCTTCAACTTGGGATCCTCTCTCACCCTTTTGAGGATCGCAGCGTATGTCACGCCTTTGTTTGCTTTGACGACTAGAGCGTCTCCCCTATGCTTCTGCTGGCGTGGCCGAAGGTCTTCTTTGTTCTTTTTCTTCTTTTCCTCCTTTTCTTTCTATTTTTTCCTACTCTCTTCTGTGGTTTCTACGGTTCGCCACTCTGCGATTGTCGGCTGTTTCGCTGTCCTTCACCGACCTTCCTGGGCTTCTTCGGTTTCTCCTCCTCTCCTGTGTGTGTATGTGTGTGTGTATGTATGTGCGTATGTGTCAAAAAATGACACTCATTTTTCTCATAGATGGCTGGACCGATTTGCCCAAACTTAGTCTCAAATGAAAGGTACAACCTTCCCATCTGCTATTAAATTGAATTTTGTATCGATCGGAATTCTGATTCCGCAATTACGGGTTTAAGAGTGCGGCCACACAGAAATTTCCCATAAAACTATAGGAAAAATTAAGAATAGAATTTTTATTTTTGATGCCAAATGTCTTTAAGGTGCATTAAACGTTGAGATTTGATGCAAACTCGAAAAAAAATTGACGAAGATTCACTTTTTTTGGATTTTGGCACATTTTTGCCGTTCTCATATAGAAAGGGTATGCAATCACTCTGAAAACCGTCAACTTAATCCCTATTTTTTTGACTGACAAGGTTTCTGGATTTTAACAGGGGCGTAGTTGAGGGTATACGGAGAGGGATACCCCCCACCCTCTAACCTTTCTATATGAGAAAGGCAAAACCATTTAGAGGACATCCCCTAAATGGGGGTGTAGGAAATGTCCACGTGGACTTCTCATTATATTGTTGTATATTATAAGAAAATGAAATCAATTTGTATCGTCACTGGTGTGAGCACTTACCTTCAAATATTTTCAAAATTTTGAAATAGTCAAAGTGCTTTTTATAGCATAGCATGAGAGTGCACACTGTGCATGCATCTGTGAAAATCGAAAACATCTTTTGCAATTATCATCGAAAACATTAGAGAAAATCGTATGAAACAAAATCAGTGCAGTGTAAACAATACACTATAAGATACTTCTACTCAAAATACCCAATAGGTCATTTTGAAGTAGAATACTTCTAACGTTTCAATATAGGGGTCGCGTTTCAAAGTTTCAGCTGAGATATTTTCCCAGTTTTCAAATGCGAATAACTTCTGTTGTACTGTTCGAAATCGCTAATTTTTGCACTATCTGTTTGGAAATATATGCACGTATATTATATTTTATTCCGTAAAATGTACTATTACTATAAACTAACAAAAATAATGTTTTGTGAAAGTGGTAATTATCAGCGCTGATTGGTCCGAACAATTCATCGAAGCAGCGAGGGTTGCTAGGACCGCCTTTTTGCCATCCAATGAACCGCGACACACATATAAAAGCAGCACATAAGCAAAAAATAGTCAGTTTGCTTTCTGACCTCGTAGCAGTTGCTACGTTTCGTCAGCTCGAAGCAATGCATTCCATGACTACCGCCAGGCATCATTTCAATGATATACAGGCGCGCCAGTTTTATGCATACAATGGTCACAGAAAAAACAGAACGCTCTTTCTTTCGGAGTTAAATAAACGAATTTCAAAGCGATGGGGTGGTCGAGTGCGAGAGACAGCGCTCTCTTGCTCTTTTAAATTCACCAGTGCGCGCACTTCAGAGTGCACTGCGAAAGAGTGTGCTCTTTTATTAGTTTTCTTCTAGCAAACGGTAGTGTGGCTGCGATTGACGATTTGAAGGAGATTATGTTGGTTTGTTGTCTCTGTTGGTGGTTTGATACTGGGGGCAAGCTGGGAAATGCGATACGGGATTTTCATTTTACTTATTTTGTATGCAAATTTCACTGCTCTACAAGTAAAATGCTCCGTTGAAAGTACTGTCCTGGTACTACATTTGTTGTCGGTTATTATCATACGTGACAATTGCAGGGTTATTGCGAAGAAACCTGGTTGGTTAAGGTTTGAATATGTTATTTTTATAGGACATGCGCCTGAACTCTCTAATGCTGACATTCCACGTACAAATGCCCTTCTACTGGCTTTTAAATGTGGAGTGAGTTTAACTTTCAGTGAGTCCAAATAGTATTTGTTATCCGATTTGGCCTTTAATTTACTTTATTTGTGCATGTAATGCTTAAAAGTATCTAAAATAAAGCAGCTAGCCGAATGCCTATTGATACCGCTACACATATGTGTAATGAAATATTCCATAAAGTGAGTAGTAAAGGTAGTACTATCCACTTGAAAAATAATTACCCACTGGGAACAAACCTAGCATTTGAATTTTTCCACACATGTGTCTCGGGTTGACGTTTGCATGTTTCGAGGTAGGACCAAAATTTCATTTGCATAAGCGCATCGCAAGTGATGTACGTGTAGCAAATACTTGATAGTTGAATTTAATGCAACCATGCAGATGATAGTAATAATTACAGCATTCGAATTACCAGCCTAAGTGTATTCTACTTCACGTCGGTTATGTCTCTGACATTACCTACCCATCTTTTTCTACTGTGTTTTTTCCGTGATGCAATTTTATGTGGGACACCCTCTAAAAGCGTTTTTCTTGAAACCGCGTTTTTCAAATTGGCGAACACGATAACTCAAAAACTAATCAACGAATTGACTTGATTTTTTATGAGAATTCACAACATATGAAACCTGTCGATGAACCACAGAAAACTGAATAAAAAAATTGTCCATGTTATTTTGAAGAAAAGTGAGCGATCTTTCCAGTAAAACGTGAGATTTTTCGGTTTGCATGAAGCCATTTTCCGAAACTCGATTTTTTTGGCCTTTTTCATATAGAAAGGTTATGCAATTACTCTGAAAACTCTCAACCTTATATCCCGGCCAAATTTTTATTTGACTAACGTAAGGTTTCTGGATTTTTAACAGGAGAGTAGTTGAGGGCATACGGAGAGGGGTTACCCCCTCTACTGTTCACTCCCCTGCCTTTAAAATACCCTAAAATCATTCCTCAGACCACCAGCCCGTGTACTCCCCCCCCCTTCCTCTAAACCCCATCATCTTTAAACCACCACTATATCACAAAGCATACCAAATTAAGCTGGAGAGTCGTTCGTTTGTGGGATTTTCGCCCTCCTCGCACACCCACCCCACATGATAAAATAAGTTAGCAAGTAAAAAACATTGAACTAATGCTGATTAGACTAATTAAGTATGATAATTTCTTGTTTCAAGTGTTTCACCATCGACACGTAGCTCATCAAATTCGTGGCTGACAAGCCATTGTGTATAAGTGCAAAAAGTACTAAGAATGTAATGGACATTTCCACATTTTTGTTGAACATAACCAGCCACCGAGCCATAGTTTAGAGAAATGAGAAAGGCACAATTGCACCGCAAGGTGGATTAAAACAGGTTTTTTTTTTATTCATCGGGTAACTACAAGTCTAAGCTTTACAAACCTTATTGAATTTCCTGTGTCAGACAGTTTTATCAAGTGTTGGACGTCTACTCTTGGAACGCTCGTATGTGTGGCACTGCGCGACCGAAAATTTTTTTTTGTGCACAATGAATGTAAAAAGAGATTAACGTTTCACAAAGGATCTATTGGTGCCTTGGTTTCAAAATCGTAAAAATAATAAACTTTCAGTTTGAGCACTTTACACCAGGTGCCCCCTTAAATGAATACCGCAAAAGTTATATCAATAATACAGTTTTTCTAGGAAATACTAAGAGACACCTTAAACCTTGATTTTAAATTTCTTCCTAAATGAAAAGTATGACATACAGAGCTAACATGTCTACAGCAATCATTTCTGAAATTTGTTGCTCTACAACTTCACTGAAAGTTATATGGCTCTATCTTGAATGATTAAAAAGTTAATTTTTGATCTTGGTGAAATTATTTTTTTTTTTTTATTCAAATCGTTTATTTGATAAGGCACGTTGCGTTAGCTTAAAGGTGCCAATTTTGTTTTGTTTCACATTTTAAATTGCTTAAAACTAGGGGATTACATATTGATTTTTTAAAAATGAAACTAATGCGATTTTATAGCTATCTTATATATCTACACAAGGGGATAATATTGTTTTCGTAAGATTAGGGGGGTCATTTAGTTTTTGTGGCAATATGGTTTGACATTTTTATCAGTGAGATTATTGGAGCAAATAATGTTTAACTAAGGGGGACAATTTTTTACGACTATCTTAAAAGTAGGAATAACTAGAGGGCATGATTGAATTTTGTAAAGATTCGTAATTATAGTTATTTTTGTGGGTAGTAGAGTTGGGAATTTTCAACGAGATTATATAATATAATAGTTAAAACTAGAAGAGACAAGAAGAGCTAAATGCTTCGTGATGATATTGGGGGTAGGGGTGTTACTTCTGGGTATAAGAGTCAGGGGAGGGTAAACAAAGATGGCAGGGAGAGAAAATTATTTCAGTTTCAGGCATCGTGAGATCAACGGATGGATCACAAACTCGGGTGGCCTTCATCAGGGGAATCATGTACTGGGACGCCGGGTGGTCCTCCTCAAGATGGCAGGGGTTTTTCCAGACGATTTCGTAGTACGGCTCAGATGTGGATCGGCTACATTTCGAGTTAAGCGTGTTATGTTCGTGCCGTAGGTCCCGTGTTTGTTGGCTCATTCGATACAGATGGTTTGATACAGGTGGAAGAGCGTTCTGAGAATGATAAGGAGATAACAAGGGGCAGTTAGACTTGTATATTGATGGTTTTCACAAAGGTGTATATAAGGGACATATAGAGAACATCGCGGCTTGCCAGCACATCTCGAACCGGGACGTTGGTTGGTCTTCCTCGGGCCCGCAGGGTATCCATTAGCCGAGACCTAGCGGAACTGTACTCGGTGCACGCCCAGACAATGTGCTCGATGTCGTGATAGCCGTCGCCACAAGCGCAGATACCACTATCCACGAGCCCAATACGCCGGAGATGTGCATCCAGCGTGTAATGGTTTGCCATGAGTCGGGACATCACACGAATGAAGTCACGACCCACATCCATCCCCTTGAACCAAGGTTTCGTCGATACCTTAGGGATTATCGAATGTAGCCACCTTCCCAGCTCTCCACTGCTCCACGAAGTTTGCCAACTTTCGAGGGTTCTCTGATGAGTAATACTGAAAAATTCGCTGAAGCAAATTGGTCTTTCGTAAACGTCTCCTTCTAAGGCACCCACCTTAGCTAAGGAGTCTGCCTTCTCATTGCCCGGAATGGAGCAATGAGAAGGGACCCATACCAAGGTAATCTGGAAAGAGTTGTCAGATAAAGCACTCAGTAGCTCCCGTATTTTCCCCAAAAAATACGAGGAGTGCTTGCCTTGTTTCATCGAGCGAATAGCGTCAATGGAACTGAGGCTATCCGAAACGATGAAGTAATGGTCTGCGGGTAATGTTTCAATGACTCCAAGGGTATACTGAATGGCAGCTAGTTCTGCGGCGTAAACTGAAGCAGGGTCACTGAGTTTGTAGGAGGCGGTGAACTTTTGATTGAAAATACCGAAGCCAGTGGATCCTTCGAGGTTTGATCCGTCAGTATAGAACATCTTAGAACAGTCGACTTCTCGGAATTTATTATAAAAAATGTTTGGAACCACTTGTGGGCGTATGTGGTCCGGAATTCCACTAATCTCGTCTTTCATGGATGTGTCGAAGAAAACAGTAGATTCAGAAGTATTTATGAAATGCACACGGTTGGGATTGTAAGAAGAAGGGTTAATATTCTGCGCCATGTAGTCAAAGTACAGGGACATGAAACGGGTCTGAGAATTGAGCTCAACAAGCCTTTCGAAATTTTCAATCACGACCGGGTTCAAGATATCGCATCGAATGAGCAATCGATATGAGAGTTCCCAAAATCGATTTTTCAACGGGAGAACGCCCGACAGCACTTCGAGACTCATCGTATGGGTCGACTGCATGCACCCTAAGGCGATACGCAAACAACGATACTGAATTCTTTCGAGTTTGATGAAATGTATGTTCGCGGCGGAGCGAAAGCAGAAGCATCCGTATTCCATTACCGACAGTATCGTTGTTTGATACAACCTAATTAGGTCTCCTGGGTGGGCACCCCACCATGTTCCGGTTATTGTACGAAGAAAGTTGATCCTTTGCTGGCATTTCTGTTTCAGATACCGAATATGGCATCCCCAAGTACCTTTCGAGTCGAACCAGACCCCTAGATATTTTACTGTGAAGACCTGAGCGATAGTTTGACCCATTAATAGAAGCTGTAGTTGTGCTGGTTCACGCTTCCTTGAAAATACAACTAGCTCAGTTTTCTCCGTGGAGAATTCGATACCCAGCTTAATAGCCCAAGCAGACAAATTGTCCAGGGTATTCTGTAATGGTCCTTGTAGATCGACAGCTTTGGGTCCCGTAACAGACACCACGCCATCGTCTGCAAGTTGCCTTAACGTGCAGGAATTGTCAAGACATTCATCAATGTCGTTGACATAGAAATTGTATAAAAGGGGGCTTAGACATGAGCCCTGGGGAAGGCCCATGTAGCTAAATCGTGATGTCGATAAGTCACCATGCGAAAAATGCATGTGCTTTTCCGACAACAAGTTTAGTAAAAAGTTGTTTAAAGTCGCTGAAAGACCATGCTGGTGCAGCTTCTCTGAAAGAATGTTGATCGAAACTGAATCAAAAGCCCCCTTAATATCTAGGAACACTGATGCCATCTGCTCTTTGCTAGCATAGGCCATTTGAATTTCAGTTGAGAGCAACGCAAGACAATCGTTCGTCCCTTTGCCTTTGCGAAAGCCAAATTGTGTATCTGACAGTAAGCCATTTGCTTCGACCCAATTGTCGAGGCGGGATAGGATCATTTTCTCGAACAACTTCCGGATACAGGATAGCATTGCGATCGGACGATACGAATTGTGGTCGGAGGCTGGTTTTCCTGGTTTTTGGATGGCGATGACCTTCACTTGTCTCCAATCGAGTGGGACAATGTTAGCCTCGAGAAACTTATTAAATAAGTTCAACAAGCGTCTCTTGGCAGAGTCAGGCAGATTCTTCAACAAGTTGAATTTGATTCTGTCTGGCCCCGGAGCTTTATTGTTACACGACAAGAGAGCAAGTGAGAACTCCACCATCGAAAAAGGTGTTTCGTTCGCGCTATCGTGAGGAGACGCGGCGCGGTAAATCTTCTGTGCCGGGGCGGAATCCGGACAAACCTTCTTGGCGAAATTGAATATCCAACGGTTTGAATATTCCACGCTCTCATTAGTACTGTTTCGATTTCGCATACGTCGGGCTGTTCCCCAAAGAGTGCTCATCGATGTTTCTCTCGTTAATCCGTCGACGAACCGGCGCCAATAACCGCGTTTTTTGGCTTTCATCAAACTCTTCATTCGCTTGTCTAACGTCGCGTACTGTCGAAAACTAGCGGGTAACCCGTCGTTCCGGAAGGTCTTAAACGCGGCGGCCTTCTCTGCGTACACGTCTGAGCACTCTTTATCCCACCAGGGATTGGGAGAACGTTTTTGTATGTTCGCGCCGGGTACTGGCCTAGTCTGAGCTTGATTCGCGCTGTCGAGAATCAAGCCAGCCAAAAAGCTGTACTCTTCCTCCGGAGGAAGTTCTTGGGTAGATTCGATGTTGTCGGATATCGCGGCAGCATAGCTCTTCCAATCGATATTTCGTGTGAGGTCATACGAAATATTGATTGATTTCAATGGCCTTGAACCGTTATTGATTGAGACTACAATCGGCAGATGGTCGCTGCCGTGGGGATCAGGAATTACCTTCCACGTGCAATTTAACCGCAGCGATGTTGAGCAAAGGGACAAGTCTAAGGCGCTCGGGCGCGCTGGAGGAGCAGGAATCCGTGTCATTTCACCCGTGTTTAAAATTGTCAAATTGAAGTTATCGCAAAGATCCTGAATTAAGGAAGACCGGTTATCATCATAGAGGCAACCCCATGCTGTACCGTGAGAGTTAAAGTCTCCTAAAACTAGTCGCGGTGCTGGCAGAGATTCTAAGATGTCTTGTAGCCGTCGGTGCCCAACCGCGGTGTTGGGGGGAATATATATGGAAGCTATGCAAAGGCTTTTGCCTTTGGTTGTTACTTGACAAGCGACAACTTCAATACCTGTTATCGCGGGAAGGTTAATTCTGTAGAAGGAATAGCACTTTTTGATCCCCAAAAGCACTCCTCCATAGGGGGTGTCTCGATCCAGGCGAATAATATTAAAGTCGTGGAAGTTGAGATCTATGTCGGAAGTTAACCAAGTTTCACATAATGCAAATGCATCACAACTCAAATTATTTATTAAAATTTTGAAGGAATCGATTTTCGGGATGATACTTCTGCAATTCCACTGTAGAACAGTGATCAAATCCGTGACCTCGTTCGATGAGTTAGCCATCGAAGGATACAATCGCTGAGAGGAGGGGCCATTTAGCAGTCAACTGCTTCAAAAATGTTCTCACTGTAGGGAGAAAAGCTAACATAAGACTTTTAATAGGATCAGTAATATTGAAAGTTTTTATTATCCAGTCCACTATGTCCGAGAGTTTTATAATTCCAGTGCTGTGATTACTCTCGAACTGAAACAAAGGAACACTTGGGATTTTTGATGTTCCTGGAAGTGCTGGGAACTCCTTCTCTGAGCTTAATCCTCCGAGACCAGGAGCTAATTGCTTCGGTTTGGTTGCAACACTTCCAATAGATGTGACTTTCGGAGCCCCCTCAAGGGACACCTTCTGGCCTTTACAAGGAACTTTACGAGAGGAAGTGTTCCTCCTCTTCCTATAAATTCTAGGCACCCTAGTAGATGTTCCCTCTTGTGGGTTATCAGCCTCGCCCTCGTCAGGAGGCAAGTGAGTATAGATGTTTGCTGAGGATGGTGGCGTAGCATTCTTTAACATTTCTGCGAAAGAATGTTTGGATCGTCCCGCAAGGGAACGTTTCAGTTTATCCCCGCGTAGTTTGTACGCGGGACATGCCGAGATATCATGCAGACTCTCCGCACAGTAAGGACACTTTTCGGCTTGCTTACTGCACGAATCATCCAGATGATTCTCCCCGCATTTTCCACAGCGGGCCTTATTACTACAATGGGTGGCTGTGTGACCCAATTGTTTACACTTTGTGCAATTCATGACCCGCGGCACAAACAGACGCACAGGCAGACGAACCTTGTGCAAGAGGACGAAATTTGGCAAAGCGGTACCAGCGAAGGTCACCCGATAAGAGTTTGATTGGGGGTACGTTTTTGAACCATCCCCCGCAACTACTACTGAGTGCAAACGTTTGCACTCAAGTATTTTAACTGGCTGAAGCAAGCGGTCTCTGAATCGGCCAACCCCGTACTTCAGCAGATCCTCGCACGTCAAACTCTCATCGGTTACGACGCCTTCGGATTGTACTCTTACAGCCGGAATATACACGTTATAATCCCGCGTAAAGTGCTCACAGCAAGCAATATCGTTTGCCTGCTTTGAGTTGGCTAGCAACACCCTTATCTTGTCCGAGCGGACCTTCGAAATTTCGGTCACAGCCGAGAACCGTTCCGTCAGGTCTCTAGAAATCTGAAGAAGATTCAGTGATTTAGTCTTGGGCCGAAAGAAGACCACAAATGGACCAGTTGAGAGTTCTGGATAGCATTTGGGCCGGGGGGGAGCCTTAGAAGTTGAACCCGATTCAACTTCCATTTGACCATCCGGAGAGGGAACCATAGAAAACGTCAACGCACGGGGTCAGCGCCCGCGCAGACGGAAGAAAGCAATAAATGTGTTACAAAAGACAAAAACCACTTAGCTTTAAACTGGTGTCCAACGACGAACCGATCCAGCTTATACAGCTGGCTATTGTTTAATCCTCACACGCGAACAAAAGACTGAGGACCGAACCGAACTGGCAAAATAACCTTGAATGCGGATTAAAACTATTCTTTATCGCCTCACACAGCACTACGGACTAGAAAAAACAACCTCTGACTCGATGGAGAGCTCGAAAACGAATGATTGGTGAAATTATAACCAACCTAACTGTTGTTTGACCAAAAAGAAGGAGTTCATAAACTATGAATCTACGTAGGCGTCGATTAAATCTGAAATTTTCTCTTGAAAATTCAAGCATTTTCCGTACACCAATAACGGAATGTAAGTAGAATAGAGTCTTAGAAATTATTTCGATCCAAAGGGCCGAAGTCGCAATGTTATCGAATCGAGGAAAATAGCTTTGAAAATTCGCTTCAGAAAATTAAATCGTATTTTAACAGTGTCTGCATACTGCGCTTTCAAATGTATTGAAACACTTTAAAACAATACTATTTTTCGGAAGCATAACTAAAATGTTTTATATAGTAAGGCTTTCGTTGATAAAACTGAAAAAAAAATATTTCGCCGAGTGTTGTTATGAAATGTTGATTAGGCCATTTTCGAGTCGCCCTCTTGTTTTGACGACTCTCAATTTCGCCCTGCAGTGTCGCCAGAAAACAAAAATCAAATGTGGTTTTCGCCGTGTTCGCCGGAGGAGAAATTTTGTTATTCCCTCGGGGCGTAACAAGCATTTGGTTTTTGTTTAGGGTGATTCTGTTTACGGACCTTGTAAACAATGATGCTGTCAATTTCGCCCGTATACACTACCTTAGAAATGCAGAGACGTAACCCGCCTGGCGGTTTGTTTACAGTTGAAAGTCGGATCCGCCGTTTTATTTTTCATTGCTTTTCATGAAAGGTGAAACATTTATAAATGAGTTTTTATATTTATTATGAAGTATTTTTACTCCTCTTTAAGATATTATTGAAATCTCCGTTTGTATACATTTGCTATTTAGGCCCATTTGTCGGTTCACGATCGATTTGTAAAAAATATGTGCGCGTGTGGGAGGAATATTTCTATCTCTGATTGACTTATTCTGCGTAGAATGAGATCGGTTCCTGACAGGGTATGTTTACAGAAAGCAAAAGAAGCTAGAAGTTCTTGA